>NC_000075.6:50513885-51203885 GCF_000001635.26 Mus musculus
TGCCTGCCATTCCTTCTGAGTGCTAAGATTAAAGGCAGGTGTTACCATGCCTACTGTGGTGGCAGGTTTGACTAGGGTAATGGCATCAGAAAACTAGACAATAAACACTACACATTTGGGAGGCAGAGCTCATAGGACTCTGATAGGTCACATACAGAAGTGAGAAGGTAGCATCAGTGTGGGAAGGGTTGGGGGATCAAAGACAATGCCCAGCTTTCTGACATGAAGAGAAGAATTGATGGTAGTGGCCTTGGAAGACCGGCAGGCAAGGAGAAATTAGAGCCCTGTGTTGGGAAAGGCTAAGCCTGACACATCTGTGAGATATCCATTTGTAGTTCTGTGTTCAGATAAAAACAAGAGGTAGAAAGAAAGGGGGGGTGGGGAGGGAAAGGGAAAAGGAAAAGGGAAAGGGAAAGAAAACACTGTCTCTCCCAATCTGTTTCCCATCTTTAAGGTACTTTACTTCCAGGAAGAATCTAAGATCTAGGAGTTTGAAAACGTAAGCAACTGCATACTAGTGGCCACTGGTATACCACTGAGCAGACCCACCTGGTTTTGTTTGTTTGTATTTGTTTGTTTGGCTGCTTGAGACCAGGTTTCACTAAAGATCTGTCTGGCTCTGCTTCCCAAGCATTGGGATTAAAGCCATGTGCCACCGTGCAGAGCTCTGTTTGGCCATTTTTATAACTCAATGCTGGTTGCCGCAAAATAATACAAGTGATGGGTAAACCTTCATTCATTATGCTCACAAGATCTGTTAAGAAGCCAGGCAGCGTGGCTCATACCTGTAGCCTCAGAGCTCAAGGGAGAGGAACACCATGAGTTTGAGAGAAGTTTTGGGGATGGGAAAGGCATAAGGAAATAGCTCAGTCTATAAGGCGCCTGCCACACAAGCATGGAGACCCAACCCAGAACTCACATAAAAATAAGTCAGGGGTGGTGGCACACATTGGCAATCCCAGCACTAGGGAGGAAAAGACAGGCAGATTCCTGGGACTCACAGGCCTAGCCTACTTGACAAGCCTCAGTCAGTGAGAGACCTTGTCTCAGAAACAACCCTTGAGGTTGTCTTCTGGCTTCCCCAAGTGTGCTTGCTCTTGTGCGTGAGTATGCATGCGCGTGAGCCAGAACGCCCTCAAACAAAAAAATTCAACCCACGATGTAGTGATTACTTTTTCTCAATTTCTCCCCTAGAGCTTTTGGTGGCTGTTCTGTTTTGTTTTGTTTTGTCATCCTCCCCACCCTCACCAAGGTTAAAAGTATGGTGCCCCCATGCTCAGGCTGAGGACCGTTCATTCCCAAGAACTGTGCCTTCAAGAACTTTCTATTTCAACCCCCCACAATTCCCTCTGCAAACAACCACTACCAAAGAGACACCTACTCAGAGAAATGAGCTTTCCTCCCCTTTCCAGCCTCACTCCTAGTTATCTCTGGGTGATAGTTCACCCACTAGCAATGCATGTGTGATTCCTTCCTCTTGAGTATAGGCCAGACCTAGTGATCTGCTTCAAAAGAGTAGAATACAGAAATGGTTAGGAGATTCACACAATGGTGACTCTGGCTTTTTGACAGAGCCTCCCTTGTTCACTCTGGGGAAGCAGTCATCAGGATAGGACATGGCTTCAAAAGAGGGAGAGCCTGAGGTCTAAGTTCAACCAAGCTGAGGAACTGGGTTCAGCCGTCCACTGCCCGAGTGAGCAGGGAAGTAGCTCCTTCCTGGTCAGGTCTGGGATGGAACCCTGGACCAGAAGTCACAAGCTAACCATCCCTGACTTGCTGGCCCACCGAAACTGAGATAACAGCGCTGCACTGCGTTGAGTCATGGGTAAGCTATGTTATTTGTTATGCAACAGTAGATAACTAGCTTGCTGGCCCAACAGGATGGTTACAAGGATAAAATAATACAAAGCACCTAGGCCAGGTACAGCCACATGCCTGTGCTCCCAACACTTGGGAGGTGAAGGTTAGATCCAGTATTCAAGGTCATTCATGACTACCGTGGGAAGCCTTGTCATGTCTAAAATTTCATTTTTGAAACAAGGTCTTAAAACCAGAAAAAAAAATCATCTAAGAAAATACTCGGCACCACAGAAGGCATTTCACAGCACCGCTCAGTTCTCTTCCCCATCTGTATCTCCTGCCACCACCACAGTACCGACACCCCTCGGCTTCACGGCTAGATTCACTTCACACAGCTTTTTTTTCTTCCTTGTCATCTAGTTATCTTTTAAAAATATAATAGTGAAACAAAATCTCCAAAAACTTCCCTACTCCTGAAAGGAAATAGACTGTTTCCACTCAAAGCCCTGCAGGCTGCCCTGTCCTGTATTTCTAGCTTACTTCCCATGATGCTCTTACGGGGCACCACTCTGTTAAAATCAATCTCAGGCAGATCAGGTATGCGTCTCACATCCTCACCCTAGCAACTCTGCTGACCACCACTTATGCTTCTTCTGTCCATTACCTCTCTTGTCCTGGATTCTAAACACCATCTCCTAACACCCACACTAAGTATCATCAAGGACTTTCTTCTCTAAATTAAGGACATTTACTTATTTGGCATTGAAAGCCATCTGATACAGGGACCAGGGGATAAAGATACTTCTTGGCAAGCATGATGGCCTGCATTTTGACCCCCAGAACCTACACAGTGATTCCTGATCATGCACATCGTGGCATGTGTGCCCCCAAAACTACATAAGTGATTATGTCTATGTTAACATTTTTTAAACCATGTAATAAAAGCAGAGGGCCTGGAGAGATGGCTCAGTGGTTAATAACACTGGGTGCTCTTCCAGGAGACCTGGGTCTGATTCCCAGCAGCCTCATGGTGGCTCATAACCATATGAAACTCCAGTTCCAGGGGATCTGGCAGTACATGCCCTGCTAAACACCACAGACTAACAAATTAAAAGCCTGGTGCTGGAGTGGGTTACTTCCTTTGTAGTTGTTGGTCAGTGACCCCCATAGCTCCAACCCTCACCCCTAAACATTATAGGATATTGTCATTGCTCTTGGTAACCTCCAAAACTTGATGGTAAAACCCTATTGCTAAAGACACAACATGCTGAGTCATAAGACACGATGAAATCAAACTGGGTCTGACCCGGAAGCTTCATCCCTACCATCTACTCTCCCATTGCTGGAAGGTGCTGTGCGCACTACCGGAGGGAAGAAGCCATTATGCATCACACCCAGCTGTGAACCCTGCAAGCTATAAAAATGACTGTCCTAGAAAGACACACATTGGTGCAATAGACCCACAAACATCCATTGGTGCACTGAGAGAAACTGTGGTGGTTTGAATGAGAATGGCCCCCATAGGCCCTTAGTCCCCAGTTGGCTGGGTACTGTTAGAGATGTAGTAGTAGGTGTGGCCTTGTTGGAGGTGTGTCACTAGGGCTTTGAGATTTCAAAAGTCCTCAGCTCTCCTTTTTCTCTCTCCCTCTCCCGTCCCCTCTCCCTCTCCCTTTCCATCTCCCTCTACCTCCCTTCCTCTGTCCCTCCCCCACTCTTGCCTGCAGGTCTGGATATAGAGCTCTCAGTCACCTGCTTTCCTGCTACCATGTTCCTTGACATGATGACCCTGGGCTAACTCTCTGAAATGTAAGCAAGTCCCCAAATAAATGCGTTTTTAAAAGTGTTTCCTTGGTCAAGGTTTCTCTTCATAGCAATAGAACAGTAACCAAGACAATAATCAATGACTTTCCAATTGAATTTAAGTCCTGTTCTACAAGATAAAACCCAACCCTGGCACCATTATCAGGCTATGGTTAGACAGGTCATAGGCCCTAGGAGAGAACTCATTATTTTATTCTACTAAATAGACAGCATTAAACTCCCCTAATGACTTATTGCTATACCCATAAATCAATGCATTTCTCAGCCTTCATCTGAAAAGCTTCTCTTTATAGGAAATGGTGATTAGCACAGACCCACAACTAGCCAAGGTGCAGAGAATAAGGGACTGCAGAATGTTCAGGTCCAGATGAAATACACACACACACACACACACACACACACACACACACACACACACACACACACACACAGAGCTCAGGAATCATTGCAGGAGAAGATAGAGTGTAAGAACTGGATGTAGTCAATGACCATAAGGAAACATTGCCTTTGGACACGCGGGGCTACACATGTGAGCTCACAGCAACTGCAACGGTATACATAAACCTTGCGCAAGCCCAAGCCAGACCAAATCCCTGCATGGAGAGGGGAGTGGGTACACAATCTCACCCCTCGCTGTAGGACTATTGGCAGTTGTTACTTGCTAGGAGAGGGAGAGAGACAGTTTCCTCTAAGAGAGCTGCCCCAAGGAAGTCAACTATGCTCCAATGGGAAACAACATATCCAAGAATACTTGGATGACACAAATTGGTCTTAAAGGAGTGGGGAAGATACACAGCTGGGGGAGGAGTCTGGGCAGAGTTGGGGGAGGGAGGATGAAAAGAAGGAAGAGGGGGAAGAAGAAACTTTGGAAAGCATCTAGTCTAAGGCTCCGGTGTACAGGTAGAGAGTGTGACTAACACAGCAGTTCTCACCCTTCCTAATGCTGCCACACTTCCTCATGTTGTGGCCACCCTGACAGCACAGTGATTTTCATTGCTACTTCATAACTGTAATTCTGCTACTGTTATGAATTATAATGTAAATATCTGTATTTTCTGATGGTCTTAGGTGACCCCTCTGAAAAGGTCATTCGCCATCTAAAGGAGTTGCAACCCACAGGTTGAGGACACTGCTCTAAATAGTAGCCACTTGGGGACCAATGCTTGAGCTCCAAATTGTTCTAATGAATCAAATCTAAAAATATATGCCAAGTGTAAAAATATGCCAAGATAAAATTTTAACAGTTACTTTGCCATATATTTGTCTATTTAACAAATAGGCATATGCTAATTCCATGTTTACATATGTTAGCAAAAACATATTATATACATACACCTATTATATAAAGTAGACAGACAGATTTTAATGGGAGAGCAAATAGAAAAAGGCTCTTTGGGCCTGCAAGATTGCTAAGGAAAAGCACTTGCTGCAAAGCCTGACTTGGGTGCAGATGCCCATGGAGGCCAGAAGGAGGCGCAGGATTCCATGGAGCTGCTGTTACAAGTTGTTGTGATGTAGAGGTTGGGAACCAAACAAGAGCAGCAAGTGCTCCTAACCTCTGAGCCACCTCTGCAGCCCCTAGAGACGAACTTTCTTAGTAGATTGAGTGCCCTGATGACTTCTAGCTATGCTAGAGGCACAAGTATCTCCAGTGAAAGTTGAACTATATTCCTGGTATTCTTCACTGTCTTTTCATTATGATCGAATTCTCAAGAATGTATTTGCTTGCTTTGTACAAGCAGTTGTTATCTTGCATCCTGTTTATATTCTACACTTCTTAAACACAAGGCTTTGTATTTCTCTTCAGATCATAACTAGTACACATTGGATTCTCAGAATATTGCCACCTGATGATTCCTCATGCACTGATTATGACTCTAGAAACATCTGCAGAAAAACAGATCTGTGGACAGTAAACAGGGACTTTTATTACAAATGTTGACAATGCAAATGCCCATTTAGCTAAATTTTAGTATGTTTTAGCTGTCAAAAATGTCATTCGTGTGCAATACTTTGTATTGTTTGCTTGAAAGGTAAAATTGCTGTTATTACTTTAAAAGGTACTTTGTGTTTTAAGAACCATCTAAAGAAGGCATTTTCCCATTTTATTGATAAGTTTAAATTTAAAAAATTTAAGCTATTTAAGATCACTTAATAAATAAATTGCAAATGGGAAGTACACCAATACAAACTAAAAGAGAATAGACAATATACAATTAAAAGGAAATAAACATTTAAAAAGAAATATGTTATCCAGACTTTGTGCCCCTCTAAGTTTTCTCTTTTTCTCATATTTTTATAGATTACTTGGAAATTTTACATCATGAACTCCAAGAACACTCTCTTCTCAATCCTCCCAGGTCCATAACCCCCAACCATTGTGACCTCTACCCCACCACCACCAAAAAAAAAAAAAAAAAAAAAAAAAAAAGATGAAAAAGAAAAAAAAAGCAATACAAAACCAAGAACATGTCCATTACCCATATATTCACTGGAGCATCATCAAACACATGGAGAATAGACTCAAACAGAAAACTGAGTCCTTCCTGACCTGCCACCCCACCTCCACCAGACGCCATCAATTGCAGAGAGCTACATTTCACAATTTTTAAGTGTTCTCTTCAGTGGCTTTCTGTCTAAGCTGCTACTTTTTTTTTTTAAAGGGGGTGAGGTCAGGGGTTGTCACAGAAGCCTTCCATATCCCTCCGCCTCAACCCTCGTCTGCAGTCATCAATACCATTACAAAAATAGGTTCCTTGCCTTTTATAGTAGGAACACAGACCATGGACTTACACTTGGTCTCTGGAGTCAGCACATGCCATGGTGCCCAGCATGGTCTCTTGTGGCAATACAGACCACCAACATCAACATGGCCCACTGGCTGAGTAGGACCATGGACCTAGACATGGCCCTTGGTGGCAGCACAGACCTGGACATCACCAAGGCCTCAGGTGGCACCATAGGCCACTCCCATCAGGATGCACATACACACACACACACACACACACACACACACACACACACACACACACCTCTGCCAACAGCACAGACCCAGAAATCAGCATGGCCTCAGGTGGAGGCCCAGACCAAGGACTTCTATCTATATGGTCTCTGGTAGTAACTTGGGCCAGGGACATCAACACACCTCCTGGCTGCTGTAAGACCACAGCATTGCACATGAACCTGAGGCTTCAACATGGCCTGGGGCTGGGGACCACGAATACCAAAGTAGCCCCCAGGGGCAACACAGACCATAGAGGTCTTTGGAGTAGGTCGAGTCCAGAAAATGATCTGTTCTTCATCTTAGTCTTCTTGTCCCTGCTCAGAACCAAGGTGATCATGTGGCTGGGCATGCATTCCAGGACTGAATGGGAGTGAAGCTCCAGGCTGCTGCACACCACAATGCTGTCAGCCCTACTTAGCGACCACAATGACTCGTCTCCCATACCGCAGGCTTCTCTCACGCCCGTCACCACAGTTGCATGTCTAGATCTGCCTCTCTCTACTGCTCACTAACAGTTTTGTTCCTCTATCTCTCCCACCTCTTCAGGAAATAGTCATTCACAGTAGTGGCATTACATATAACTGTGGTATGTTATATAATTATATGCAATACTATATGTAATGTTATATAAGAGAAACAGTATATTTATGATGTATATATTAATATATAGAACATATATATTTATATAACATAAACCTATAATATAGAAATAAAATCTTATACATATCATTTTATTTTTATTTTTTTGCCCAGGGAGCTTGCATGTAAATATTCATTGTAAGGAGTCCCTGGTCTGGTTCAAGGTTTTGGAAGCACTAAAGACTAGAAATCCTAAGCCACGCTGAGACTCACTTCAGATAGCATACTGTTGCCAGTCCGGTGACCCTGTAGCTCTTGTTCGGCAGGAGCAGCTCCTCCACACGCTTCAGCAGCTTGTAGATGGGGTAGATATTGGGGTAGGCAGACCAATTCACAGCCCTGGGTCTCAGCCAGACGGTAGCTGAGCTGCTCAGCCTGTAGCAGGCCCGGGGCCTGGCCCAGCAAAACTACATAAATATTTTTACTATTTATATTATACCAGAAAAAAATAAATCCTGAAAACGAGGTAGATAACAAAAATGGGTTTATTTTACCTTTGCATAATTCCACATCAAAACATTTTGCTCAAATGAAATTATTTTTAAATTTTATTTATGTATTTTTTTTAATGTAGGAATGCTTTGTCTGCATGTACAACTACATGCCAGAAGAGGGCATCAGATCCCTTTATAGATGGTTGTGAGCCATCATGTGGTTTCTGGGAATTGAACTCAGGACCTCTGGAAGAACAGTCAGTGTACTTAACGGCTGAGCCATCTCTCCAGCCCAAGATGAAATAATTTTAAACCTCTAGATAAAAGACCCTCTAAATAGCCTTGAGAGGACTGGAATGCACTTCAGAAGAGTCTATGCTTCCCGTGTGAGGCCCTGGTGTCAATCCTCAATCCTTCTCTACCTTCTCACCAAAACCACATGCAGGATACACTGAAAGTTTGATTCGTAAATACATCTAAATACAGGCCTTACATTACTTTAATGCTCGGGTACTCTAGAACAGAACATGGAGACACAAGCATGTGGTGACTGCTGCGAACTCTGGAAGGACAAAGCCTTTTTCAAGTGTGAAAAGAAATGTGCCTGTCTACAATAGCAACCCTAAGACCTATTCTCCTTTATAGACTACGATGTTGTTGTCGGTTTCAAACACTTTTACTTTATAAAGAGCTCCCACTGGAAGAAGTTTCTGGAGGCTTTCCCAGATGTAGACAGCTACATTTTCTGTCGTGCTGAAGAAAAAGAATGAAAGAAGCTCAAAATACAAATAATGAACACAATTTCAGGTTTAATACATAGATAAAACATGAATTCCAGTAACAAAATCTACCACGACAGCAATATTTTAGAAATTACAATCACATGACAATCACAATGCTAATGTGCTTCATTTCTGCGGCCCGAGGCCAGACAGTGACACCCACCTCACAGCATCCGCAAAGTACGGCACATCCAGGTCCAGGTTCTTGTGATCAAGAGGCTTCATGATGGCCTCCTGCACGTGGAGGAGAGAGAAGGCCACTGACCTCATTTGCACTCAAACTCCAAAGGCTTCTTGAGTCTCTGAGCCTCCCCCTCTCATTAAGCCAAGACTCGACTCTGGGAAGCGGTCCTTCCAGGCTGTACAAAGCAGCCTTACAAGGTTGTGAAACAAGGTCAGACCTAGTTCCCTGTCATGACTATGTATCCTTGCCCCTGAATGCAGAAGGAAGAAACCACAAAAACAGAGAGTTCCTGGAGCTTTCTAGAAACACAGCCATCACGAGTCACAGTTCAGTCTGGCGCTTCTTGAATTCTGTCTACAATGGTACTACAAACCCCCTTCCACAGCACAGTGTCACCTACTTTAAGACCTGGTCTGGAATGACAGTCATCTACATTTCTGCCCTGAAGAATAATTTAAGGATCTTCTGTCTTAGAAGAAAAAATAAACATGAAAATTATGACTTCCTAATGTTTATATATACTAACATAATGTTACTTTTTGTTATTAACAAAGATTATAATTATCTTATTCTAAATTTTTACCATTAGCTCTTGTACAAAAATTTAACCATTTCAAAACAAACTAATTTTCTACCTGGCCTGATTTCAAGATACACTAATAACTGATTTTCTTCAGTAAAACTGGAACCATATAAAAAGAATAGGCCAAAAATCAACACCTGAAGTAATTTTTAAAAATAAATCAAATAGAGATATGAATGCCAAGAAAATAAATATCTTTGTTCTATCTTGGATCCTTGTTCTGGCCCCAACTTCTCTATCAAAGTTTCTAAAGGACTCTTTCTAACTTCATTCTATGGTCACAAGAAGCCACCTTTACTGATGGGACTATGTAATAATTTAGGCTCCCAAAGGAGGAAGAAAATCTCAAAAGCTTCCTAAGTATTCAATCCTTTGATTGCTGAGGCATCTCACTGCTGTCTCGCGGTGGACAGTATTGCATGCATATATTCTGTGCCTCTGTGAATACAAAGCCTCTGTCTTTAGAAGTTCTCTAAATTAATAAGCACTGCACTATTCACTAATTCCCTTATTTGTTTATTCAATAATGTTTTATCACTTACTATTATTTACCTCCTAGAAAACATAGTGAATATATTCTATGAGCTATGTGTTATTCATTCATCTTTGTATTTCCAATAATTAGCTTTTTATTTTTAAATAATTAGCTTTTTAAAAGAATGCAAAGAAACAAATTTGTTGAATATATGAATATGAGAAAGTAATTATTAGTAACATTTTTAACAAAACATCTGTCAACCTTGAGAATAGAAGTAAACTGAAGTGAAGAACTAAACAAGTAAGTTCAAATGGGGGGGGGGGTAATTGAAAGAACTAGAAAAAGAAAAATTCCCAACGTTGTGAACAAGAAAGACCACATGGCCTTGGGCAATGGAGCTAACTATCCAGCATCCCTCAATTTTAATCCATGGAACAGAGAAACTTCCTAATGACTAGATCCTGATGTGTTATCACTATCACGATTGTCTCAGTTACTTGGCATAGAGCCACAGTTGTTAAATAAGTGTAGCGTTGGGGCTGCAGAGATGGGCTGAGATTAAGCAGCTAGAAAGCACTCGATGCACTTTCAGAGGACCCAATTGGGGTTCCCAGCACCCACATGGGATGGCCTATAACCACCTGTAACTCCAGCTCCCAGAGACCCAAGGCTCCCAGCCAATACGGTCACCTGGACT
Source organism: Mus musculus (assembly GCF_000001635.26). Lineage (NCBI taxonomy): Eukaryota > Metazoa > Chordata > Mammalia > Rodentia > Muridae > Mus > Mus musculus. The sequence goes on from NC_000075.6 coordinate 50,524,308, forward strand.
GGTATATTTATGGGGCCATGACTCCTTCATTCTTCTCTGTATTCCAATACTTAAGCTTTAATAAACTGACTTACATAATTACAAAAATAACTTTTAAAGGAAAATGTGGTATTTTTAAAAAAATTTTATTAATAGTACAACATTCAGAGAATGAGCAAAAGCTTTAATGAAAAAGTTTTGTTGTGAAGGGGGTAAAATGTAATGTGTAGAAAAATGAGGTGGTTTCCAATGCAACTAGGAAATGCGCATGCAACGTCTCTTCCCATTATTGCAGCACAACTCCAACTACAAACATCCTGTCACTCCCCCACCTACTCCAACCCATAAAATCGCGTCATCTCAGGAGACAGGTGAGCAGGGTACTTAATGGGGTGTTAAGGGGATAGCACTCATGAAGCACCCAACACGGCATTACCTCCATGTATTCTTTGAGGTCGGTCAAATTCATAACCATTCCTGTAACAGGATCAATCTAAGGAAGAAATGAGGGTGAAGACCATTGTAGCAGGCTCTCCATATGAACGCTTTCACAAAGCTGGGGAATGGCTCATGCCTGCAATCCCGTCACTTGTGAAACAGAATCAGGAGGATCTGGAGGTCAAAGCCTTTCTTGGCAACACAGGAAGTTCAAGGGCAGCCTTGAACATGAGACCCTGTCTAAATGTAAAATAAACTTCACGAGTTAGTAAAGGCTGTACAACATGCAGACTGACCACATTCCCTCACCCTAGAGACACTTCTTATTCTGGGTACAGAAATGCCATGTCCCGGCAACACCCTTTCCACTGGATGGCTCTTCTCCCCATGCACACATAACAGCCAGGCTTGGCAAGGCGGCAGCTCACCACACAGCCATGAAGCAACTGAAACACAAGCTTTCAACACAGACTTCACCAGTGTCTGGAAGGTGGCCCCACGATCTGAACAAATTCACAGCCCCTTTCCAGCACGTACCTCTCCATGGACTGTCACCACAACTGTGAGAAAGAAAACAAAAAATACCAACAAAACATGACTTTCAACAGATTAGCGCAAGTTAGCGACAGAAACATAGATCTACGGTCCCCAAGGCTATACTTCAACTTTTCTCCAAATAGGTATTCTTTTCATTAAGATCTTTTTATCGGTCAATGAAGACTCAGCTCTGACAGAGGAGCTTGGAGGAAGCTTTGGCTGAGCAGAGAAAATTAGCAAATCCAAAAAGGAGTGAAGCTTTCCTGCTTATAAGGCTGCCATCACTGGGAGGAGGGAGATGCCGCTCAGTCTCTGCCTGTAAAGTGGGAAATGCGCATGCGCATCCAGCTATGTAGCAAACTGACCCACCTCCTCTGCAGGCAAAACCAGTCGTCGTTCACTGTCAGCTCATAAAACAGCGGGTAGTCACCTGATGTGCTTGAAAACTGGTCAGCACCTTTATAAGTTTGGACTTTTTCCCTTCCACACACACACCACTGGGTATTTCATTGTGAGTAAGCACACTGAGGCTAAGAGGTAACAGGAAATGAGAGTCAGGAGCTAAACCACAAACTCTGATCTCTCCAAGCCTTCTGTAACCCTGTCTCACCATACACCACTCCACTCCAGGGCTTAGGAGGCCTGTTCTGAGAATCATGTCCCTTCTCCTCCCACAAATCACTTTCTTAGGATACTACCAGAAAAGTTTTATATACAAACTCCTGGGGGCCGATGAGATGGCTCAGCGGGTAAGAGCACTGACTGCTCTCCCAAAGGTCCTGAGTTCAAATCCCAGCAACCACATGGTGGCTCATAACCACTTGTAAGGAGATCTGACCCCCTCTTCTGGTGCATCTGAAGTCAGCTACAGTGTACTTATGTATAATAATAAATAAATCTTTGGACCAGAGTATGCAGGGACTGAGCGAGCAGGGCTGACCAGAGCGAGCAGGGTTGACCTGAATGAGCAGAGGGTCCTAAAAGTTCAATTCCCAACAACCACATGAAGGCTCACAACCATCTGTACAGCTACAATGTACTCACATACATAAAATAAATCAATAAATCATTTTTAGAAAGCCCCCTTTTCTGCAATAGAATGCACCCTAAGTAATTTACGTTTCATTAGCCAGTATTTACTCAAAATAATTGCTTTTTATTTTACTATGAAGTTTTACATTTTAGCTAATACATAAAATATAAAAAGTCTACATATAAAGGGGCACTATTTGATGTTTCAATTCATATATACATGGTATCATGTTTAAATCAGGTTAAACATACCTGTGTCCTCAAACATTCACTATAATCAAATTTTAACATTAGTTTTAGCCCAACATAATTAAAAGGAAACAGCGAATGGCAGTTTTATTATGCATTTGAATGTCAAAGAAAATGCTTTAACTCATTTTGTTGTTGTTTTCTACTGTCTTTAACATGGTAGACAATTGTGAGGTAAACCAGAACACCCATCCAACCAAGACAATGACTCTGTCTTGAATTTCCACTGAAGGGCTCAGAGCCCTGACCCTGTCCCGGAAGCGTCTGGCTCCCAGCCCCCTCGTCCTTCTTCCCAACAGGCTAGGAGGGAATGTGCCCCTCCCTCACCTTTATAGTTGTGCCCGTGGCCATTCGGATTGTTGCATTTCCCAAACACTCTTAAGTTCTCTTCATCGCTCAGAGATGGGCTGACAGGAGAAAGATAGAGGTCAGCCCGAAGTTCAGACGTCCAGAAAACTCTACAATTTCATGTCACTGTAGATGATCAACTGGTTAGATCGCTTGCATATCATGATCCCCGTTTCTATCAAGAACCAACACTCCACTCTCTAATTAAACTAGATTACCACATAAATCATCCAAGACCTTCATCTCAACCCACTTAGTCCACAGTAAGATGTCAACAACTCTGCCCATAGTCAGCACTGTCTCTCCTGCCCTCTCTCTGTCGAGGTCTCCTCTATCCCTGGCTGGCCTCAAACTCACTAGGTAACTTAGCACGACTTCCAACTTCTGACCCTCTTGCCTCCACCTCCCAAGTCCTGAGATCTATGTAAGCAGGCACTGTGTAGTCAAGCACTCTACCTACTGTGCTACATCCCGGCTCCACCTTCCAATTCAACAAGCCCTGAGTATTAGCTATGGGATAAGAGATGAAGCAAGGAGCAGTGATAAGCACGAAGACATACATATCCTCCAGCGGCTTAAAAACGTCATTCCTCCTGACAAATAATGACCTCAGGCTCTTCTTTTCACAATCTTGCCCTCCTCTGCCTCAGCAGTTGCCTAGTGGAAACCTTACCAATGTGTTCCAGGACACTCAAGTCAGGTGAAACTTTAAACTTACTACACATGGCTGTCATTCCAGACAGAAAACAATTAGCTTAATGAATCTGTATCAGTCAACTTATCTGTGCATCCTTACTAACCTTGTGTGTAAGCTTCCTATTATAAAAATCCCTTTTGAGAGGCCGGAAGGATGGCTTAGCAGTTAAGAGTGCTTACTGCTACTGCAGAAGACCAGGGTTCAGGTCCCAGCCCACCCACGTGACAGCTCAGAAGCCTGTAACTCCAGTTTCAAGGAATCCTCTTTTGGCTTCCACAGACTCTTTCGTGCAAGCTGTGCACACAGCACACAAGCACACACAAACACAACTTTTTATTTAAATTCTTTAAACTCTTTCTTATCCCCTTCACTCTCTCCTACTGCGCACTTAGAGCAGTACAGCTCACAAGACTTTTGAAGAAAATTCTCACTGTACCCAACTTGACCACACGGAGGGGTGGGGGTAGAGGGATGACAAGTGTCAGCTGTTCCCTATGACAACCCTGTTGTTAGAAAAGGCCGTTCTCTGATGATGACATGCAGATCCAAAGAGCAAACCTTCAAGTGAGTAACGAAGCTCCCTTTGAAACCAACTCTCAGGTGCGGTCTTGTTTCTCTGGGATTCAATTCCCGACTGTGTTGCTCCTTTGGAAAGTATCAAGGCTGGTTTTACTTTTTTGGTAAAAGGGGGATGAAAACTACCTTGGGTTGCACCCGGTAGCCCATGCTCCTGTCATTGTACCTCTGGATGTGGGCAACCTCTGGAGGGAAACTCTCCAGAGTGGATCCTCCGGGATCGGAGCTATACCGCCCTCTCCCGGGTGAGTGCCGGTAGTGCAGCTCCGCACCTTCACCATTTCCTCTTCGGCCCGCCCCAGCTCGGCTCTAACCCACGCGCGTGGCCACGCCCCCCAGGGACATAGCGGGACAAGACCCGCGCGTGCGGTGACACACGTGGGCACACCCCACCTGTGCAGCCGGTGGCTCGCGCTGAAGGACACGAGGCGCGACAGTCGCGCGCGGCGACGAAGGTCACCCGCCGCGCTCATGGTCTTCGGACCGAAGACTCACAAGCTAGCGGTTCCGGCTTCCGGGACCGAGGCCAGTCCCGCCCCCGCGGCTGCGCAGTGCAAACTCGGCCCTCCCTGCCGAAAGCACTCCTGGGAGTGGTTTCGACTCGCGGCACCCTTCGGCCGACTTGGAGGCAAACACTAGCGCCCCCTGCTGTTCAGTCTTCGCTAGGCAGTCAGAAATACCTGGGGCCAGTGGGTGGGTGAGAAGCCAGAGGCCTGGATTTTTAAATTGCCAGGTTAGTTTGTGTCTTCTTCTTTCGCTTCATTTTTGACAGTCCTGGGTTTGACAAATCCAATGTCTGGGTGCCCTTATCAGATGTTCTCCAGCCCGGTACCACATTGAAAGTGTCCTTAACCAAAAAGAAACCCCAGCTAAGGATGGCAATGCACTGTCATTAGAGTTACCCTGCAGGCTGAAGCTGGGGCATTGATTTTAGGAGTCCCGATCTGTTCTAGGCAACATAGTAAAACACTAGCTTAAGTGGAAAATAAAGGAAAATTTTGACATCTCAATATCCAAGTGAGAGAATGTCATACAAAGAGACTTCCTCAAACCAGAGACAGCCAGAAAACAGATTCACCGTTCAGAGCCCTCAGAAGGAATACGCTGTTCCTGGTTTTAGATTCCTGGCTTTCAGAGTTTTTGAAATGGAAAGGTATTCCAGTGTAATCCCAACCGCTCTTGTGCAACATTTGCTGGTTCTGTGTTTAGATATTTGTCTCAGAAGGTTAGCTTCTATTAAATGTTGTCAGTCAGAGATGGCATATATCAGTGATCCCAGCACTGAGGCTGAAGCAGGAGGGTGACAAGCTCAAGGTCCGTCTCAAAAGGATAAAATCCTATACATAATTCAAATGGACACCTTTGGCAAGGCAGCCCCCACATCACCCATCCATTAATTAAATTTTAAAAACTAAATTAAAAAAAATGTTTACCCAAGTATCTTTGGCTGTCCTGGAACTTGGTCTGTAGACCAGACTGGCTTGGAACTCACCTGCCTCTGCCCCTCTGCCTCACAAATGCTCGGATTAAGGGCCTGCATTACCACCACAGTTAAGACCTTAATCCCAGATGCTTTAAGTATTAGACACATGTACTTCAGAACAACAAAATGGTCCCTGTTATCTGAAAATTCAGTTTAATGGGGGCAGTCCAACAAATAATATGTCAAGTGAAAAATTACCATTTCTGTGTCAGAGAGTAAAAGAAAGCTTCCAAGAGCAAATTAGTCTGAGATGGGTTTTAAGGAGTCCAACAGATGGGTAAATAGAAAATCCCAAGAGGAAAGAGTTTAAGCAAAGGAAATGTGGAAACGTAGCTTGCTTAATGCACAGTGACAAATTCTTGGCTACCTTGGGGTGCATGCAAAACGGAGGAGAGTGTATTGGAAATATTGACTGAAGACCAAGTAGTGGAAGAATTGTAAATGTCTTTCTACATATAACGGAAAAGAGACCCTGCCTTTCCCCTCCCATCTAGTTTTTCTCCAAGAGAAAGGAATTCCCAACTGTTAAAATAACATTTTCAGGCATAATGGAGTCTTGCTTGCCCAGATAAGTGTGGCCTACTCTCTGGTGCTATGCACACAGGAAGGAAAGGAGGAGAAGGAAGAAGAAGAGGAGGAAGAGGAGGAGGAAGAAGAAGAGGAGGAGGAGGAAGAGGAGGAGGAGGAAGCCAATCCTGGCCATCTTACATTCCGTTCTGCATCTTGCTTTCTTGTTGTAGGCTGAGCCAGGAGCAGGCCCTCTCATTCTCCTTTTCCTCTCACTTATGCACTGAGTACCACTGCTGTGTTGAGATAAAGTGAAGGTTCATGTGCAGGAAAGAGATGCATTCAGGTATGCGTGCTTCTCAGAAGTTAGAACCCATCGGGCCTGCATGTCTAGACAAGCTATGTTAAACCTCCATGTTTGATCTGAGGAAATACATGGGGTGCTTTTTCCCCATAGACATCTGCGAACATCCAGAGACTTATCCTCTCAAGGTGACTGGCTTCCGTGCTCCCACATCTGTAATCTTAGCTCTGTCTATGCATCACACTCTGCCTCTCACAAAACCACACACAGGACTTAGCCCTATAAGTTACTGTCACCGTGCAAACCTCTACACAAGACATTTATGTGTAAGGTACACTTCCCTGAAGAGGAAAGGGTTAATGGGATTTAGAATAATCCCTTCAGACATCTGTAGAAGAAACTGACATTCCAGGACAGCATGATCCAGGACTGTGTGGCAAATTAGCCCATGTCCCAAATCACATCTTGGAAGACTTCCAGAAACATGAGCAGACAGAAGGACCCTGGGCAGTTTGGCTGGTCCGAGATTAAATCTCAGCCAAGGGGTAACAGAAAGGAAAAGGAAAAAGGCCTTTGGGGGGTAGGGGAGGCTGCAGTTTACCTGAATGCTGTTAGTAAAATGTGAGACTTAGAAATGTGAAGATTGTGTGGTCTCTTCTGCCACCTGCTGCACAAGTAAAGAAAGAACCTCTTGCTTTCCAGCGGTCTTCTGGAAAATTATCTACCTGGAGATTTGAAATAAATGCCTGCTTTTAGCAATGTCTCTCAAAACAGCCACTTGTGAAGACTGAGCTGAGGGAGAGATGGGGTTGGTATTGGGTAGTCTGTAAGAGGAACACTGAAGTGAACTGGCATAACATCTGCCACAGACAGCAGGGGAACACCCAACTCAGAGGCCACCAAACACGATAGCACTGGCTTCTTGTCCCAAACTCCTTAGGGCCAATGGTAACAGATGGACTGTGTGTGGCCTGTTACAGACTTGGAGAGAGCAAGGTGCTGGTCTAGATTCTAAGATAGTAGTTCTCAACATATAGACCAAGACCTCTTTGGGGGGTCAAACAACCCTTTTACAAGAGTCACCTAAGACCATCAGAAAACAGGTTTACATTACAATTCGGAACAGTAGCAAAACAGCAGTTATGAAGTACAGCAAACATGATTGTGTGGTTGGGGTCACCCCAACATGAGGAACTGTGTTAAAGTGTCACAGCAACAGGAAGGCTGAGAACACTGCTCTAAGTCTACAACTGTCCTTGACCATTTGTATTTCTCTTCCCAGAGCCTCCGGTCACCTATGTAATAGAGGTAATGGCCTAATTTTAGTCTTCTTTTCTATATATTCCTTTCTCAAAACTTGTGTGTAGGAGGTGGGTAGCATGATTGCCACAGCACATGGATGGGGAGTCAATTATCTCCCTCCATCTTGATGTGGATTCCAGGGACCAACTTCATGTTATCGAGCTTGCACTGCAAGCTCCTTTTACCTGCTAAGCCATCTTGCTGACCCTTTCTATGTATTCTTTTAGCTAGAGATGAGAATATTAAATCAATGTTAGACTATCTTCAAGATATTCTCCAGCGATGGCAAGGTGGCTCTGTGGGTAAAGAAGCTCACTGCACAACCCTGATGACAGATGCCGCAACCAACCCTAACACTCCATTGTGGAGATGGGGAACTAGAGAATGGAGAACTGCCCAGAAGTTTCCAGGCAGAGGGAAAGAACCTACTGTAGAAAGTTGTCCTCTGGTCTCCTTAAGCACCCTTGTCTGCACATAGACACACATGCAGTAATAACAAATTATTTTAAAACCTTAAATTGGGCTGGCGAGATGGCTCAGCGGGTAAGAGCACTGTCTGCTCTTCCAAAGGTCCTGAGTTCAAATCCCAGCAACCACATGGTGGCTCACAACCATCCATAATGAGATCTGATGACCTCTTCTGGTGTGTCTGAAGACAGCTACAGTGTACTTATATATAAAATAATAAATAAATCTAAAAAAAAAAAACTTAAAGTATTTATTTATTTATTTAGGAGATGGGACCTCACTATGCATAACAACAGGCTGGCCTGGCCTTAAATTCATAGAGATCTGCCTACCTCTGCCTCAGGAGTGCTGGTTCAAAGGTGTGTGCCGCCATACCTGCAAAAACTTTAAATACTATACCAATACCTGTTTTATGGTTTCAAGAAAGAGGCCTAGGACAATATAGAGCCAGGGCTGAAGGGATCACTAAGCAGTTGAGAGGATGCACACCGCTCTTGCAGGGGACCTGAGTTTGATTCCCAGCACCTGTATTGGTCTCTAGGGGTGCGGTTACTTATGTGCTCACACAAACCACACACACACACAGTCACACACAAAATACGTAAATATTTTAAAATATATATAAAGGGGCTGGAGAAAGACTCAGGCTTGTTTCTCTTACAGAGGTCTTGGGTTCAGTTCCCAGCACTTACACAGGGGCTCACAACCATCTGTAACTCCAGGACATCTGATGCTCCATTCTGACCCCCTCAGGCACCAAACATACATGTGGCACACATACATATATGCAGGCAAAACATTCACACACATAACATAAAATAGATCTTCTAAATGGTATTAAAAATATACATGATCATAATTACCTCACAAGTTGTGTTTTAATAGAAATATAAAACCATACATGGGGAGATTATTAGTTATTTTACCACTGCTACAAAAAAAAAAAAAGTAGTGCCACAAGCTGGGAACAAGAATTTAAATATGATCCCGTGGTGGTCAGGATCTATCAGCACGTTGGGGGTCAGGGTCGATGAGCCCACGGGAGTCGGGTCTATGAGTCCTTAGGGGTCAGGGTCAGGTCCAAACTACAACAGCTTTTGAGTGAGATCCACCATTTTCTCTTTTCCTCAGAGTGTGCTCATCGAAGCCCGATCCTAGCCTTCCTTGCGCCTCTGCCGTCAGATAGGCACAAAGGTGCCATGGAACCCGTAAGGCATCTGCACGGGTACTTCCGCTCGCCCCAGCTCTGTGAAGCTCTTGGCATCCAAGACAAGGAGGAAGTTGCTTTCACTCTAGAAAAAGAACACAACACTGAAAGTTCCCTTTTCGTTTGAAAGTCCATCTCCACTGGCTGAGGGAGGAAGCATGTCTTCTTAATTACGTTCATATCTGTCCCTGGCACCTGCTGCAAAGCCTCACCTAGACACCCACAAATGTTTGCCCAGTCGCTGAACTAGACCAAAACACCATGACTAAAGAAGTTCACACCCTAAAGCAAAGAAATAAAACTGTGCCAATCCTCCTCATAAGACCGCTTTGAGTCTAACAATCTTTTTACTCAGCTCTTTCAAGTCTCATAAAATACATGGAAGTCCTTTTACCCAAATTAGAAATGCTTCTGTTTTGTGTTACTTAGAAGCTGGACAAAGTTCAGCTTTGTAAACCAGAATGAGATTTGTGCAGACCTATTTACTGGAGCGCTAAGTGCATGGAACAAGCCCTCTAGCAGACATTACTAATTGATCACAACATTAGCAGACATTACTAATTGATCACAACACTTTTTTTTTTTTTAACTAAACCATTAAAGGGCTCAGAACCCCACACCCAGGTGCCACTAGTATTTGATCAGAGCTGGTCTTGAGGTGGACACATTTGCTGTAAGATTGCCCGGACAAGTCAGTAAGTAGCATTATTGAGATACTAGCCAGGGCTTATGGTACTGGCCGTTTTTAGGTCAGTTCACTGAAATAAGAAACACAGATAGTAGTATGAACATCAGGCCAGAAGCCAGACATTAAACACTGGCTTTACCACTATGAGATTAGATGTGAGTCTCTTGCAACTTCTTAAAGTGACAAACTCCACATGTATCCCACAATTTTTAATAACTATCATAATATATATGTATGAGAGTACGTTGTCTATAAACACACTCCTATGAAGACACCACATTGCTATGATTTTACAAACAGGACTTTAAAATGTGATAAAGTATGGCTATGATTTTTAAAGTGGGGGATGTTACCCAGTAAAAAGGAGACGAGGATGGAGAAGATGCCATAAGGCATCATAATAAATGATGGGCTGCATCGCTACAGGTCACACTCGAATTGAGTTAGTGCTGCACTTCTATGACCAATGGCGGGGAAATAAACTTACCTGGTTGGGAGTGATCACCACAGAGAGTATAACCCCACTGTCTTCCTCATCTGCTCCTGGCACCGGAACAAAAACGGGCTCCGAGGGATAAAAGCCTTCTTCTCTCCAAACCTGAGAGTTCCCCCCGCCCCAACACACAAAAGACATCTGAGAAAAGGTGAGAGGCAAGTGGGAAACATTCTATTGCAATGAACTGCACTAACTGCAAAGCCTCACCTAGCCATAAATAAATAAAGTGGGCCATAATAGAATGTTCGCACAGCAAACACAAGCCCAGGCTTACCGCACTGAGTGCAGGTAGGAGAAACCTCTGCTGCCTGTAGATCACCATCTAAGTTTGTTACCCCACCAACCTGAGGTACAGGGGTCACTACAACCTTCACCCCATCATCTCTCCAAAACTGACATCAATTCTACCATTATTTCTCCAAGCTTTTGGTTTCCCTTTAGATTTCCCACAGGAAATCAACCCCTTGCTGAGATGATCTGTGGCTCTCAAATTTAGGAAAACAGCTGAGCTGCTGTAATATTGAAGAATTCAAAGAACAGGCTGCAGAGACGGCTCAGTTGTAAGAACACTGGGTGCTCTTCCAGAGGACCTGTGATTGATTCCCAGCACCCATATAGCAGCCCACGACTTCCTGTAACCCCAATTCAGGGGATCCAATGCCTTCTCCTGACTCCCACAGGATCCTGCACATGTGTGGTGCCCATAATACCCTCAGGCACACACACACATAAAATAAACAAATAGATATTAAATTTTTTGAAAAAAATAATACGTCTGAAGGACTTTAAACAAAGCAGAACTTAATTCAAAGGGCAAAACAATACTTAGGAAAAAAAATGAAAGAAGAGACTTTTTTACCCTTAGTGTCTTGTTCGTCACGTCAACCTTAATCAGAGAATCCCCCACCAAATGTCGAAAACCGCAGCCATAGAAGAAACTATACTTTTTGCCATTGAATCGGCCATAGTTGATCTGAGGGAATTCAATCCCCCCTTCCTCTTCCAGGTCTTCGTGGTGTAGATTTTCAGGAGAGCACCAGATCTAAAAGAAATCCCCCAAAGGGTATAGAATGGCTGCTAAATCCTCATTATTTTCTCTGAATTCTCTTTCATTTCTTTAGCGTACTGTGCTCTACTCTGTAAATTGTCACTGGATTTGAGAACTAAAGTTCTCCATCATTGTTCTTGTTGTTCCTCTTTCCATGGTGAGTGTCCATGTACCTATGTTGTCGAGTGTTGTGATTAAGATCCCAAATCGTATGGGAGGTGGAGAGTTTCCTTATTCTGCTAAAGCAAGGCATAGCTGCACAGTGCCATTCCCATGAGCAAAGCAGTGTCTCCAGAAGGTGGGGATGGTTGGGTCAATCTGAAAAACCTCATAACCACTGGCAAGCTCCATAGATCGGGCTCAAGACACAGAAAGCACAATCAGCCACAGGTGTCCATCCCACCCGGTTTCTGTGGCTCTTGTGCAAACAAGTTTCCAGGACCTCACCCAAGCTCGGCCAAATGTTATGAAACCTGCAGGGCACCAAAGCCTTTGGAGGGCAGCCAAAGAATAAGGTGATGTCACTAAACTCCAACCTCAGTCTGATATCTGCCGGGAGCCTACCTCTCCATCACCCTGTTTCACAGCGCTGGCTGAAGAATAGGACAGTGGGCTGAGGTTCTTTCCTTCAGCAGCATCCACACTAACATCTAAGGGCAAGACAAATCTTCGAGGGAAAGACTTTGCCTTTAACTCATAGACCTGTTCAGGACAGAGAAATAAACAGATGGTGGGGAAGATCATCCCTAGGATAATAAATAGTAACTTAAAATTCAGTCATCACTAGGATTGTGCAAATAATTTCAATTCATCCATTCAATAAATATTTATTGAATACCTAGTGTAGGCTAAGTATTGTTTATATACTGCACATGAAATTCAGATTCTAGTGGTGGGATCATAACTATAAAATTAGGTATTTATTAATTAATATCAAATAAGCAAATGATTAAATAGCCAAAGGTCCCAAGGACTAGACGGAAGCAAAGAAGGTCCCCTTTTTCATGTTCGCTGGTTCAGAAAAGAGCCAGCTTATCAGACCAAGATTGCTCAAACCCCACACATTCTCGAGCAAGGCCAGTTTTCAAGACGAACCCTTAGCTGGCACCTAGAGACAGACTTCTTAGGCTGTTGTATCTGATAAGGGTAGGCGAGGCCTTGAATGGCCCAGTGAGTCAATAATGAAAATGATAGGTTTTAAAAGAACACCTGCGAGCTAAGGATGTAAATGGCTCAATGCTCGCCTAGCAAGTACAAGGCCCAGGGCTTCAGTGGGAAAAACAACAACAACAACAACAACAACAACAACAAACAGTCAGATCTTGAACTTGCCAGGACTATGACAGGTCACATAAGGTGTCATGACACATGACAGGTCACTAGTTCCTCACATGTGCAGAGGATCAGCTCTTTTTAAAAAGCACCTTTATCAACCTTGTTTTCTTTTGTAAGACCTTAGCTAAAGAAACAAAACAAAACCAATATTGATAAAAGGTTGGATCAGGTGATGTGAATCAGAGAAGAAGATAAGAAAGAAAGAAAGAAAGAAAGAAAGAAAGAAAGAAAGAAAGAAAGAAAGAAAGAAATCCAAATAAAATGCCTCCAATAGGTATTTGGAGTCAAAGATGAGCTAGAAAGATGATGAACAACAATGAGGTAGAGATTTTGGGGGATGGTGGAAGAAAAGCCACAGATAGCCAGGTGTTACCGGCAACTCTCCCCCTGAGGGCCCAACGAGAAGCTCAAACCATTAGTCATTTGAGAAGTGTAAGGCAAAACCACAACCACCACTCCACACCCATTGGGGTGGTTATACTTTTAATAAAAAGGAAGAAAACAGTCTTGAGGTCAGCACAGTGGTTCAGTGGGTAAGGGCACTTGCCGTGGAAGAATGCAGGCCTGAGTCTGAAATCCCAGAATTCCTATAAAGCCAGGGTTAGATGTTTGCAAAGCACAACATCCATCATGCCCCAGCGTCTGCTGGGAAATGAGAGGCAGAGACAGGCAAACTCCCAGGAACTGGGATCTCCCTGCCTCAGGCCCTAAAGTGGCTGGGATTACAGGACTGCACCACCAGAACCAGCTTACACTTGTTTTTTCTTTTAAGTCAGGGTCTCACTGTCTCTTCAGCTGGCCTGGAACTCACTATTTAAACAGACTGTCCATGAACCTAGAGAGACCCGACTGCCTCCTCCTGCCAAGGGCTGGGATTAAAGGCATGTGCCATCATACCTAGTTTAGACACCTTTTAAAAGAAAGAACCAGTGTACTTCATTACACTAATACAATAAGGGCTAAAGGCCATGTGATATCCTCAATATCGAGAAAAAATAAGAAGTGTTATATCTATCCATGACCAAGATTCTTAGTAATATAGAAATAAAAAGAGAACTTTCCTAATCTAACAAAATATACATTTTAGAAAAAAAAAATCTAGGGCTAAATGTATTGGCACATGGCCGTAGCAATCCCAGAACTTGGAAGACAATAGGACTAGGGTTCAAGGCCAGTCTTGGCTACACAATGAGTCCAATGCTAACCTGCACTTCATGAAACCTGTCTAAAGGAGACATCTATTGACAGCTTATGTTTACATGCAATCTGTGCACAAAAAGTTATTTGTGATAACTTTTGTCATAGTCAACTCGTATAACCACACAAGACACTATTGCATCATCATATCATCATCAGCATAATAATAATAAAACTATCAAGATCCAAAAAGACATGAAGAAACTATAAATGCATACCACTGGGAAGGAAGGAAGGAAGGAAGGAAGGAAGGAAGGAAGGAAGGAAGGAAGGAGGGAGAAAGAAAGGAAGGGAAGGAGAGATGGAGGGAGGAAGTTAGGAGGGAAGGAGAAAGGAAGGAAGGAAGGAAGGGAAAGAGGAAGAGAGGAAGGGAGGACACATACACACATGCATACAATAACAATAGATAAGACAAAGTTTAAATACTGATATTGGGGAAACTAGGGAAGAGAAGCACAAAGGGAAATGCTCCAAGCTTCCTGCTTGTTTTGTTATTGTTGCTGTTAAAGCCTAATTTATACTGCTCTCTAACAGTCCGTTAAGTAATATACATCAAGCAACATCCTTTAAAATATGTTAACACCTGGCATGGGGACATAGAGCTTTAATCCCAGCACTCAGAAGGCAGAGGCGTTCAAGACGTTTACCTGATCAAGCCCCTCTCCAGCTTTCCTGAGATTCTGTAGTTGGTAAAGGTCTAGGCTTCTCCCATCATCCTGGCAGCACAGATCAATCACAATACAGCCCTGGTCCTCAAAGGCATTGATTTGATGATAGGTAAGAAAAGGCATGCTGTAGTACATTCCTGGGAGAAGCTGCAGGACACAGAGACATCGCAGAGACACAGTCAGTTCTCTTCCCTTCCCCTTCCTCTTCCCTCCTTTCGGTCCCCTTTCAGAAATAAAGCTGCAAAGCTCAAGTTAGGAGGATATGCACCCCACTTACAAGCCCTTGTCAGTGGGGATAAAGGAAGAAATATCAGAACACACATCCCTGCCTGCAGGCCATGGTCAGGGATATGCACCCCTGCCTGCAGGCCATGGTTAGAGATAAGCACCCCTGCCTATGTGCTGTGGTCAGGGATACATATCCCACTTACATGCCATGGTCAGTAGGTATAAAGGAAGAAAAATCAGACTATAAAAGCAAGTATACTTTAATTTAAGCATTGCTTGCTTAAGTCATCTCACTTCATGTTAGTCAGTGAACTGAGGCTGTTCAACATAACCCAATCTATTGCTGTGACTAATTTAAAAGCCCTCCTGAAATATGGTCTAATATTTTACAGGATAAATAGATCCTAGACTCTAGAAGATTAATAGAAAATACTGCTACTTGTGATGCTTATTATAAAGTGAGTGACTAATTTAAAAGTACATTCATTATTCAAATAATTTTGTAATGAAATTTGGAGTAAGTTAAATTTAGAAGATATTAAATTTAGAGACAAATATAGACAAATGTAATGGCACTAATACTAACGAGGAGTAAGAGATGATATTCAGCCAACATTTGCGGACTTCAGTAGGGTTATGGTACTGGCACACCAAGAAGTCCCAGAAGCAGCTATTTTAAACTGTCAAGTGTACTTGCAGAAGTGGCAGAAGGGCTGTGCATAAACGCACCCCTCTGCACGATTATGGCATGGGAAACCCGGTGATGAGAGAGCTTCCTGTGTCCTTCTAATTCAACCCATTGAAAAACAACCCCCACAGTTTCCCAACACACAATGTCCACTGTGCTAATTAATAAGCAGCCAGCCCAACCAGCAGAAGAAAGCAACACCCTTAATTAGAAACGTCTTTAAAAATGATGCCCAGCGAAGGTGAGAAACCAGCCCCGTGGAAATTCAGCTCCGGGAGCGACATTTTCATTATAAATATGCTCAGATACTCAGCCTGTCCAGTGTGTTTATCCACCACATGAAACCGCGTGTTATACTGGGGCTCCCAGCTTATCCCATCAGCAAAGGGCTTTCCCCGGATTTTAGAAGTGATTATTTTCCACAGCTTCATCTTTACAGGCTGTTCGACAAAGATTATGTAGTTTTTTGTCATTCCTAAAAGGTTCCAAGAAACAAGAAATTGTTACTTGGCAAACTAGAGTGAGCTGAAGTGTAGCCGGAAGGGAACTGGTCTGAATGGCTGAGCGTGTGACTGCTGACCTGAGCAGACACCAGCCAGCAATACCTCGCTCTTTCCAGCTCAATCGAACACATTTCCTGTTTCTACATAGAAAAGAGAACCGCTAAGAACACTTGGGTTAATGTTCTTAGTTGCTTTTTTTTCCATTTTAAATTATTTGGGTTTAAGAATAAAAGAAAACAGCACCATATTAGAGTGTTATTTATGCTCAGTGTATTTATTCCCTAATCCTTTTCCTGTATATGCTGGGAGTAAGAACCCAGGAGTATTTTAGCTATCACAATTAATAATGCATAAAGTAAATGTTCTGAATAAAGGCTAAAACATCTCAAAAGTTAACAAAACATTATTTTTAAAGACTGAAACAATCCGTGCAGAATATAAGGTTTCACACACGTTCACACACATGAAATGGTCGAGATCTTTTTGTATGTGTGACTATAGTCTTAGGATTTTAACATTGACTAAAACATGTCTTATAACTACTTATATTACGTAACCATGTCTCTTCAAGCCATCTGCAGGCTAGCATAAGAAGTATATGACTAAATAGAATAACTTTACTGGAATTAACGCAATCCGGGTCTCATTATCATAATACTCTTATAAATTATCAAGATGATACTTGTCAAAACTGATCTTTCTGACGCAGCAGCATTAAGGCAGAGCCCAGTGCAACTGCCCTCACCTATAGACTCACCAAAGCTATGGTAGTAAGAAGGCTTCATTTTCTCAGTGGAGGCAATGGAACATAGCACCTGTGCTCCGTGAATCGTCTCCCCGGGCTCTTTCTTTTTTGGAGGAACACGAATAATATTATAGCAAGAACCTGGCCAAGAGAAGATTCTCTCTTTACAATTTTTATTTACACTCTAGAATCAAGGCTAACCCTTGCTCTTGCAAGGGCTTGGTATTTAGTGGGCGTGCTGGAGTTATTGATGAGTTAACTATAGCATGTGTGATGAGTTAACAATAGCATGTGTTTGTGTCGCTACTCGGTGAATGAATATTTAAGTGGTACTGAAATTATCTTCCTGGGATTATAATTTACAGGGTAAGACATGATGAAGTTGCATCACAATCGCCATTGTTCTTGAGGAACAAAATAACCAGCATTTTTTTTCTTGGTTCATTTATTTTGTGGCAAGTTACTGGTCACCAATCCAAACACTGATGTAAGTACTCTAAACACTATATCCCAAACTCATGTTTATAGAGGTACACACAGCAAATAAAAGCTATTCATCTCTAAAATTCAAATTCTAACAAAACATACTAGCAAAATAACGCATCTGATGGCAATATGAACTGTAATGTTAAACAAGCTAACTGGGGACTGAAGTGGTTGTGCGTGGGTGGGCAGTCCTGACTATCATTACCAAGCATATGATGGAAGTCAAGTAGACCTGAAGAAGGTGAGGAAGAGATGTGAGGGTATCTGGGAGAAATGCCATGCAGTGGTGGCATGAGGTAGCCATGGAGGGGATTTTGAAGGTATTTTGAGGGCATTGCTGAGATAAATCTTTTGATTAACTGGAGGAAGATAGGAGAGAAAGAAACATGAAGAATGATTCCAAATTGCCATTAGTAACTTGAAGGATGGAGTCACCATCAACTGAAATGGGGAAGACTCATTTTGAGAGAGTTTAACAGAAAAGATCAAAGGTTTGGTTCTGAAATGCCAAACATTGTTGGCATCCTGGTAAGAACACTGGGTGAGCAATAATTACAAATTACTGCAGATGTTCAGGGTGGAGATACAGGCAGGTTTTGAGAGACCACTATGTATATAGGAAACACCATGTTTTATAAAGTGACAGAGAGAGAGGGAGAGAGAAAACAGTGCTAGATTAATATGAAGAGCATATTTTAAGTATTAAAAATAACTAGGTTGTTAAAATGTTCAAAGAATTCTTGCTAAGTTGTAAAGAGGATCTTAAAATATCTGAAAAGGCTAAAACTTTGTTGATTTGCACACGTATTCCTTAGTCTTCTCTCTACAGTTTTTAAAGTTCTTAAAAGTAGAAATGAATTGCAGGTATTTTAAAATTGCAATCAGAACCATTATACTTCCCAAATGTATCCCAGACATTCCTCACTCGTGCTTCCTACATCTACATACACACTGAGTTCCGGTTCCAAACCTTCTCACTGCACCAGATAATCAAACGAGAAAAGAGACGCTTGCCAAGCATTGGTTGGAATCCCAGCATTGGCGATTGGATTACCCAACTCACTGAATGAAAACACTTCGTCACTGCACTACTCTAACCACAAGGCCCTGAGAGCACCTTGAAGACATTATACTAGAGACTCGCCTAATACACTGAGGAATGCAAGTTTACTGAGGGAGCCCTGCCTTGCTCAGTGCTTGAGTGGATCTGCAGAGTCTCCAGGACTTGATATGAACTGGGAGCTGAGGTAGAGTAACGAGCCTGACCGTCCATGCTTGTTGCCTGGGTTTCTCAGTGGGATCCAGTGCTCTGTGTACCAAGATCCTCTGGGGTCCACAGTAAAGATTCTCCGCCCCTTTTCAGTTCTGCTAAACCAGAGTTCCTACAGATGGATGGAGCCCAGTGATCTACCCTGACAGCAAGCATTCTATATGGTTCCTAGATGTATTAGGTTGAGATTGATGATCTAGTGACTATATTAAAACATATAACTAAAATGGAATTTTTCGTATTATAAATGAGTTTTGAAATAAACTGGCTAATAGAGTTAATAAGAAGTGGATTTTTTTTTTTTAATGATCCAACACTGATGGTGGAACAAAGCAAACACAAACTCTCCTGAGCCACTCCCCATTGAACTGTTTTGCCAAGGAGGACCTCTGCTGTTTCCTGAAAGAGTTTTCAAGAATCAATCCTCCTCTGAAAGTAAAGAAAAGCTGAGTGAAGGGCATTAGGGAAATCCTATCTGTACCTAAGTTAATAAAAACTAAAACTGCAGCATTCATTCTCATATGTGTGTGGATGTAGATGCACAGAAGAGCAATCCACAAAGCCATCTAACTACTCACCAAAGCTATAACACAACCATAGCACAGGTTTCATTGGCTGGAGACAACAATCTGACTCCTAGTCAAGATAAACAGTCCTAAATATCTAATACCCCTAGCCAACACACTCTTGTTCAGAAACACATGTTCTCAAAGACAGAAGTCCAAATTTGCCTTCCCTAAGAGAGTGGGTGTATAAGTTTCAAAGCCCTTAGTGAGTAGAGGAAGAAATGGTGACTGGGTGGAGACTGGATATTAAATATATCAACAGAGCCTTCTGAAACTTGGTGATGCAAAACTAATAAAATGATCTAATAGAGTGACTCAGGGCAAGCCTTTGGGTGTAACGTCAGGCCTGGTTTCAGGTCTAGCTTCAGAGACATGGAAACTGGCTCGGTCAAATGACTTAAATATCCTGGGAGTTCACTGGCCTCATCTGTAAAGCAGAGATGATAACAGGGCCTTCGAGAGTGGATATGTACAAGTCAAAGAAAAAAACACAGAGAGTGTGTATGGACTAAAGAAGGGAACACGGAGAAATCTGCTTATCCCTAGCCCATCTTAGGTACTGAATAAGCATTAGCTGTAATTATTAGCTACTGGAATGTTCTGCAGCAGATGGGCAGCAGTTTTGGGAGTGTGTGGATTATCAGCCAGATGTTAGGGTGTAGAGTTGTGAATGCCATCCAGCTGTGCCCTGGATATCGTCTGTAGTTAGTCATTCCTGTGGGATGGACAATGGGCCCTCCCAATATATGTCTTCCCTGTAGTATTTTACATTTCTCACTTCTACAATATAGTGTGACTTTAAAGTTCATATTCAAGAGATATGTGCTAAAAATGCCTACAATGTATACACCCCCCCCCCGCAACCATAATGGTACATAAAGATACAAGTTAACACTGAAAAAGTCATAGGAAATCAGTTGCTAAGCATAGGTACAAAAGGACCACAAAACACAGACTCCATGATAAATCATGTATTTTATCTTCAGTAATGCCTCTTTGGAGGCTGCTTTCTGATGCCTTCATGCCTATATTTTAAATATGATGGAGCTTTGGAAAACAGTTTACTCCTAGTTATATCTAAAAACTCCTCCAGCTTCACCTCACCTCTTGGCCCATAGCTGTTCCCCATGTTGTATGCTGTCCCATCTGGGTCGTAATGAGGATGTGCAGTGGCTCCATTCACAGCAATGAATTTGCTCCAGTCCACCTGCAGGTTTAAGACCACGTGAGAGTTGCAAATGATACACAATAGATCTTTAATAGCATAAAGTAGCGTAGATCACAGAAGCATGTCATCTATGTTGAAAGTACGTATGGTCTGAGAAATCTAAATCATCTTTCCTACTAAGGAAAAAGAAACAGATGAAAGTCAAAACAATAAAAACCAGCGGTGCCACAGCCGCCACCAAAAAAATAAATAAATAAATCTGTGTGGGTTTATTTAATATCACAGCAAAGTTCAAAATAAGCATAACAATTAAAATCAAAAATAAAATCAACATTTTACACTGAAGTGGTGGGACACACCTGTAATCCCAGACCTTGGGAGACTGAGGCAGGAGGGTAGAAGTTCAAAGCTGGCCTAAAGTACACTGTAAATTCCAAGCCAAGCTGAACTACAGAGCAAGATACTGTATCAAAAACAAAATCGTCCTTAAATGTTATTAATTAATGTTTCAAGACAACACGGGTCTATACAACTCTAGTCTGACAGTCACTGTGCTTAGAAAGATTGCAAGCCTGTCAGGACTATTTCCCTTACATGGCATCCTTGAGATGCTAAAACTAAGGTAGGAATTTGGGATTATCTTTAAGAAAAACCAACCCCACAACCCATTACAATCCTGGCATAGGGTGATAGTAACCTAAATGAATGGATGCCTTTGTTCAGTGGGGATGAACCTCTGACTCCTTTAGCTGTCTAGATTCTACAAGGTTCTCTGAATAGAAAGAAAATTGGGATCTGTTTTATTCACTTCGGGCCTACACGTTACCTTTTCTGTCCTTTCCAGCATCTCAATGTCCACCTTATTCATAAAATTAGTCTCTGTGCTCATGTAGTAATCACCTTTGTACTGCACAAAGTTGACGTTGGTGTTGTCAGTCATAGCTGAAACCAGGTAGCAGACATTGAGCACATACTCCAAGGGAGAAAATTCCAGTCTACCCCCCCCATATGAACACACACACACACACACACACACACACACACACACACACACACACACTGTGTATTTTTCAAGGGCTGGAGAAATGTCTCTAAACTTAAGAGCACATATTGCTCTTCCAGAGGACCTGACTTCAGTTCCTAGCACTCACACAGAGCAGCTCACACCATCTGTAATACCAGCTCCGTGGGATGCAGCACCCTCTTCTGGCCTTCATGGGCACCCATCACAGACACATACACATAAATAGAAATATATCTTTCAAAATGTATATCTTTTCGAGATTTCTATTTGTATAAATACTTATTCAAAGAATGATCCCTGTCATGTTAAGGGCTACTTACTAGGTGGCTCAAACCTTGACATGAAACGTTCAAAGATGCTCTTGCATGGGTCAGGAAGGGCCAGCGTGCCAAATTCTGAGATCACAATTCTACCTCCAGCACTGTTGGCCTTATATGTGTCACTCTGTAGAAACTTGCTCTTGTATGTCACTGTGCCCCTCTCCATTCGGAACTGGTGAAGCAACGCCATTCCATCAAACCAATGATTGTATCTGCAAACGGGAGGAAAGAATAGGAGTTCACTTACGAGAAAGGAAAGATGGGCCAAAATGAGTGGAGGGATATTTCTGCCATCCAAATATAAAGATAGTAGGCACAAGTGTCCCCAGAGCCACCCACACTCTCAGAGAACTTAAAATTATGGAATGACAGTGTTCTCAATTCCCTGGGCTACAACAGGAAGAGCAACTTGCATCCGCCTGACCCTTACCCTATGACCCGGGTCATGGGCTGTCTCTGACTCTGTGGCCTGTCACTGTGGGGCCTCAGTGGAAGGGCGTGTGCTTAGTTCTTCTGGGACTACAAGTCCCAGGGTGGAGCAGTCCCAGAGCAGGGCTTCCTCTTCTCTGAGGAGAAGGGGAGGGGATAATAGTGGGAGAGATTTATAAGGGTGGTACTGGAAGGAGGGGGGGCTATAATAGGGATGTAAGGTGAATTTTAAAAAAAAAAAAAGAAAAAGAAATCTCACTTTCCAATGGGCTCAAGTAAAAGCCTACAGTGATAAGCCCTAAGATAAGTCTGCTCTTTTCCCTGTGACTAAGAGGACAGAAAAAACTTAGAATCTCCCAAATCACGAGTTCCTAAAACTAAACATTCACCCTCATATCTTTTTTTTATTAAGTATTTATTTCATTTACATTTCCAATGCTACCCCAAAAGTCCCCCACATGCTCCCCCGCCCACTCCCCCACCCACCCACTCCCACTTCTTGGCCCTGGAATTCCCCTGTACTGAGGCATATAAAGTTTGCACAACCAATGGGCCTCTCTTCCCAATGATGGCCAATTAGGCCATCTTCTGATACATATGCAGCTAGAGACACGAGCTCCGGGGGGTACTGGTTAGTTCATATTGTTGTTCCACCTATAGACCTGCAGATCCCTTTAGCTCCTCGGGTACTTTCTCTAGCTCCTCCATTGGGAGCCCTGTGATCCATCCAATAGATGACTGTGAGCATCCACTTCTGTGTTTGCTAGGCCCCAGCATAGTCTCACAAGAGACAACTATATCTGGGTCCTTTCAGCAAAATCTTGTTAGTGTATGCAATGGTGTCAGCGTTTGGAAGCTGATTATGGGATGGATCCCCGGATATGGCAGTCTCTAGATGGTCCATCCTTTCGTCACAGCTCCAAACTTTGTCTCTGTAACTTCTTCCATGGGTGTTTTGTTCCCAATTCTAAGAAGGGGCAAAGTGTCCACACTTTGGTCTTCGTTCTTCTTGAGTTTCATTTGTAAGATACAATTTGCTAAACAAATGAAACTCACCCTCATATCTTAAATACATTAAATTTTCTGTTTACTATAGATTCTTCTGTTTTCTTCTTTGCATAATCATTCTGCCCTTATGATTATACAAGAAATTGCCTAATAAAGTGATGGAGAGCAGTTAGCTGACGGTAAAGGTGCTTGTCACCAAGCCTGGTGACCTGAACTCGATGCCCAGAACCCCAGGATGAACGGAGAGAACAGATTCCTGCATGTTGTCCTCTGACTCCCACGTGTATGCCATGACACAGGTGAAAATAAAAACTAGAGCATGGAACATCAAAAGCCTGTCAGCAAAAAATAAAATAAAAAGTGTAGCCTTGTTTCAGGAAAGAAAAAAGAAAAATGTTACCCCAGCCAGTGAATGTATTGATACATATCTGTGGTCTCAACACCGGAGAAGTGGATGCAGGGGGATTGCAAATCTGAGGCCACCTTGTCTCAAAAGCTTGATGCTGTCAGCATGGGCAAGGAAGGCTACCATTGTCAGAAAAGACAATGGCTCCTGAAGTCAGGGCTGGTCTCTGTTCACCCAGGCTCCAGTCAACATTACTCACAAGAACCAAAAGACAGAAGCAGTTTGATGTAGCTACTGATGACTAAAACTGAACCAACTGTGGAGGTTCATACATGTCACCCCAAAATATGCCACTTCAAGAGGCTCCTCTGAGTCTGAAACACTTGAAGATTAGCAGCTGCAAGGTGAGCTCTGTGACATTCCATTTCCTCTCCAAAAGTGAGAAGTGAAACTCCCTAGTGAGATGGGCTTTGGTGGAACACGCCTTTGATCTCACGGAGGCAGAGGCAGCCAATATCTCTGTGAGTTTACGGACAGCCTGGTCACAAAGCCAGTTCCAGGACAGCCAGGACTGACAACAAAGAGAAATGAAAAAACCAAGAAAAGAAAAAGGAAAACCCCCTCACGAACAACAGCCTTCCTGTAGCAGAGGAAGACAGTTGTCTCTGTGCCTGGAGACAGAGTAGAAGCAAAAAGAAAGCAGTATAACCTGGCTAAACAAATACTCGTGTGACAGTCCCTGTCCCATAACTAGTTATCCTGGCTCCCACCCATGCCACATTCTTTCAATTTACTTCTCTTGGTTCAACTACTACACAGGCTTTACCACCAAGTGATTCTTCAGATTCTCTGCCTCTCTCCCTCCCCCTAGCCCCCCACCTCGTGTGTGTGTGTGTGTGTGTGTGTGTGTGTGTGTGTGTGTGTGTGTTGTTTGCATGTTTGTTACAGGGTCTCACTACATAACCCAGGCTGGCCTTGAACTTGCTATGTAGACAAAACTAATTTCACACAAGTGATCTCCCTGCCCCAGCCTCCTACTCACTAGACTTTAGGCCAGTACACACTCAATGAGTCTTTCTTACACTGGTTCCCAAGTACATACAAACACTAGCAAACAAAAGTTGTATGATTTTTTTTTCATTATTAATCCTCCCAATTGTTGATTTAATTCTTGGGTCTAGTGAAGACCAAGGGGATGAGAAGAAATTTTGTCTCCTCTACAATACACAGTATGTTATTATCCAGCATTGAAAAGAGAGGAGACCCTGTCATATGTCACAACACAGATGAACCTTGAGGATCATTGTGCTAAGTAAAACAAGCTAGACATAAAAGAACAGACACTGTGTGATCTACTGATATAAAGCTTCAAAGGAGGCGAGAGGCAAGAAACTGGCAAGTCTGATGATCTGAATTTGATCCCAGACTCCATACAGCCAGAGGACTCCTGAAAGTTGTCCTCTGACCTCCACGTGCATGAATGAATTAACTATTAGAATGAACTATTCCAAGTTTATATAAACAGGACTGAGGTTGGTTAATGGACTTGGAGAGTGGGACAAATTGCCGTTTAACTGGTTAGTTCCAATTTTGCACGATGAGAAAATTCTGAAAATGTTTCACCATGTGACTACACATGACACTACTGAACTGTACAGTTAAAATGGCTGACCTTTCACTACTGAACTCTGCAGTTAACACGGTTAAGGTGTAGCTTTCACATGCTTAAATTGTGCCACTTTTTTTTTATTAGTGTAGAGAAAAGAAGAAAAATGTCCCTCTCAGTCCCGTGATTTCGGATAGCATCTTTATCAGATGTTTGGTTTGGTAAGTTCGGTTTCTGGGTTTCCTCTTCTGTTACCTGTTCCCCTGTTCATGAACCACTGTCATAATGTGTCAGTTGTAGAGGATTTACAATGCTGTTACTGTCTTATAGAACCCTAATAATTTTCATTTTAGTGTGTTCTTGGTAATTCTTGCATATTTGTTTCTCATATGAACTTTAATAATAACTAATCTAATTTCCTGTAAATAGCTTGTTGGAATTTTTTACTAATATCATATTGTATCTATAAGAAACGGGAAGTGTGCCTTTAAAATGCCGTCCTTCTGTTCAAGAACAAGAGGTGTTTTTTTCCATCTGTCCAAATGTGTCTTTCGTCTCTAAGCACAGTGGTACAAGCTTGCCGTCACAGCACTCGAGGGGCTGAGAGTTAAGACCAGTCTTCACCCTACTCTAAGTTACTCATATTGTCATTCGGTGAATTAGGAATTGTGGAAAGCCATGTCTTAGCATAGCAGGCTCACTACACTGAGGCAGTAAGTTTGTCATGGCTTCAAGGATAGTTCAGGCTACATAGCAAGACCACATCTCCAGCAAACAAAAACAAGTCCCATCCCTAAATATAGTTAATTTGCAGCTACTCTGAGCAATGCTTTCTTCACCACACAGTTCTACATCCTATCACCTTGAATTTTACTGTTGTGTTTGGTTTTATTGTTTATGTTGGTTTCTTGGGTTACTGTCTGAGGGGGGCTTGCTGCTTTCCTTAGGTTTTAGCCCCTAAATCAATCCCTTCACTCTAACTGCATTACTTACGTTGGCCATTGAGTTACTGAATAGCAGCAGAAACCCTGAACATCTGCCCTGGGTATAGGAAAACAAACAAACAAACACTCGTAGCAGTTCCCAACTTAGCCTTACTATTTTAGCATGAAGATGCAGGCATGAAGAGAGAGATGAGCTATTATATATTCACATGTCTATGAAATCATTTTAGGAAACTACCTATGAAGTCTGCTTTCCTGTAACATTTTATGAGAAACAAATGGTGAATTTCAACAAAAAGACTTCCCAGCACCTATGAAGATAATCAATCTTAAAGGCTTACCTATCCTTCCCAAATTCAAACTTCCCAGGTCCAACTCGAAGTAGATAACCATTAAGCCATTCAGGAATATGTCCTCGGACCCGAGCAGAGACAGCACTCAGAGTCTCCTCCGCCGTGGTCAGCAGTGGGGCAATGCATGGCAGGCTCTGCTTCGGTCCCAACATGGTTTCCTGGTGAGTATTCCCTCACATACTCCTTCAAAACTGTAAAAGAGAAGCAAAAAGCACACACATGTACACACACACACATAACCAAATAAACATGCATGTATACACAAACAAGTTCACACATATACATAAACACATGTGCATGCACACACATGCATACACGCACACACACACACATACACACACACACACCATTGTTACAGGATCTCCAGTTAACGTGCTTGTTCCCTGACAGACAACTCTGTGAAATGGAAGTTTGAGGGAAGTATGAACCTAAACCGCATAGTCTCCAAACTCCTCTCTCCTCTTTCTCAGTCTCAAGGTACCAGCATGGATGCTCCATTCTGAACCACCCCAATCCTTAGCCGCAAGAGTAAAATTCTACCCTATAATCAGGAGCTGGGCATCATCCCTGTTACTTCATACTTAAAAGACTTCATAAGAACGAATGCAGAGAGGTGTGGTCAAATATAACTTTAGTTAGAACAAAGTTACTTGTAACTTTGGCTACAATCCTTTACTTCATAGAAGTTATCAGTGGTACACGAATCTAGACTAGAAAAATTAACAGATCAAACTTATCACAAGACATGAGATCTATGTTCTTTTGGCAATTTATTTTACAATATATGATCCAATTTCTTTGAAATAATAAATTTGCAGCACATGAGACCTTTTATTTCCCTAAATATGACAATTTAGTCAGGCCCAAGCTCTTTCTTGTTTTCCCAAATGACATTCATTTCACCCTGAATGCCCTCCCCAAACCTCTCCCTAAGAAAATTATAGCTGAAGATGTAGATCTGAGGTAAAGCGCTTCTCCAGCACCCATAAGGTCCTGTGCTGGATTCCAACACTGAAAAATAAAGCCACACGAGAAGAATGCCTGGCAGTTGTGGTGGCACACAACTGTAATGCCAGTGCTAAAAAAGGAGGAACATAAGGGGCCAGCCTGAGCTACCAAGTAAGCTCCTGTCTCAGCAGGAGAGGAGAGCAGTGAGGAGTGGGAGAAGTGGAGGTAGCTCACTTGCTTGCTATGTAACCCCAACACTCACATAAAGAACAACAACGGTAACAAAAGCACTAGGCACAGTACCAAGCCTTGTTATCCTAACAGTGAGTGAGGCGATGGAAGATTCCACTGTTCGCTGGCCCGCTGGTCTAGCCCAGTTAGTGATCAACTTCAGGGTCAGAGAGAAATCTTATCTCAAAAAATAAAGGTGAAAAACAAATTCTTTATCAACCTCTCACCTTTACACACACACACACACACACACACACACACACACACACACACACACACCAGAAAAAGTAAAGAAAATGCTACCTATTGTTCAAGATCTAACTCAAATATTACTTCCTTTAAAGAGCGTAGCCAGAGCGCCTAGGTTCAAATCTTGAGTCACTTCCAAAGTAAGGTTTTCAACCTCTCTGTGCTTTCCCTTCCTTTCTAAGACAGAAAAATAAAAATTCTTACCATGCCTAAGGTTGTAAGTGACCATGCAAATTTATAGAAAGCTTCAGAACACAATACATAAGCCTAAAATGTCTAGTGTTATTTAACTTTAAATGATCGATACAATAAGATGCACTATGGATGATTTTCTTTCTCTGGATTATTTTAGTTTTTCAAGGAAGAGCTAGACACTGCTGAGAGACTGAAAAGTCTCCCAACCCAAGAAGAGGAACTCGCTGCCTAGGGGGTCAGATGAGTCATCCTGCCATCCCATCTCAGTCCTGTCTAAAGATTATTTGCAACAGACGCACAATCCATTACTCTCTGGCACAGGAGCTGAAATCCGAATTCCTAGACTCCCAGACTCTACTCGATTCCTAATATATAGACTATTCCTAATAGTCTCTGGGGTGAAACAAGCAGGAAGTAAAAGGCAGGAATGATAGGTAGTATTAGCGGTCTTAAGAAAATGCTTTGAAGAAAAGCAAAGAGAAATCTAGACATTCCTTGCTCTTCTTTGGTAAACAGTGGTGAGTTTATCTTCTTCTCCCTTTAGATTAAGACTCCCTGATAAAATGTAGATTCCCTATTATACATAGAGTGAAATTGAACAGTCCAACTAGATACGCATGAATTATAAATACTTTATGTTTTATGTCTTTGCACCATGTGTATGCCTGGTACCCTCAGAGGTCAGAAGTGGGTGTTGGATTCCAGGGGACTGCCATTAAAGATGGTTGTAAGCCACCATGTGCATGCTGGGAATGAAACCCAAATCATTTAGAACAGCAGCCAGCGTCCTTAACCACTGAGCCATCTCTGTGGCGTCTTCATGTTAGATTATATTTACATATCTGTCTGCTCTATGCTCCATGTTACTGATCCTATTATACTCCTCAAACTTTTTGTATGGAGTACTTGATATGGCTGCCACCACCTGCTTACGCCTGTTTCCATTCTTGGCTTGGGAGATGAGCTATTCTAACATTTAACTGCTCTTTTAACTTTGCTGCTGTTTAACTATTCTGCTTCCCGTCAGCTTCCTTCTTCATTAGCTGGTAACTTTAGGCAAACATCTTAACCCTGCCAAACCTCAAGTTTTATCGAAAATAAAATAAGGGTTAAGAGAGGTTAATGACTCCTACTCAGACCTCCCATCATAATGAAATGCAATGATACTTAGCAAATGTTAATCTCCTCTACTGACCTCTTATCACCAAGGAAATGTCAAAGTATAACCTTGGACCTTTACCCTTTAATTTCAACGTTGGCCCTTAGTAATCTCATCTTGATTCGTAAGTTCTCCAGTTATGTCTTCGACCCGACTCTCAACTCTTTATCTCCTCTTCTGAATCAGCTCTTCCACCAGCAAACATCTCGCTTCAGTCTCTCTGTGGGCACTGAATTCATTTTGCTCACTCTCCTTACAGCACAGTTCTTCTGACCCCAGTGGCACAGGCCAGTAGGGGAAATTTGAAAAAAAGATGACTCTGTGGCTTACATATAAATTCCCCAGGCTCAAAATTCTGCACGGGTAACTCTGTCTTCATCAGTCTCTCTCCTGGGACTACAGATTTTTTCCTATCCGAAGCCCATCTTCCTCAGCCCTGGTACCTCAACTTCTCCTTCCTATGTGTCACTTCCTGCTGCCTAACTCAGGCCCTTGACTCTTTCTTGGCAGCCTCTCAGTTGAAGTCTGGAAAGAGAAACTTAGTGAGATGAGTTCCTGGAGCCACTGGACCATCTTAAGGGTTAGAGACCTCAGACAATTGCCTCCAGCTCTCATCAGGTCTAGAGATTCTAATTTATCTGGATGAGCGGGGAAGATGCTTTTCCACCAGTGCAATAATGTGAATATTAAATCTCCTACATGTAAATCTGGCTGCATCATTCATTCCTCCATGTGAATTCCATCCATTCAATCACAAATCACTTGTAATTGTTGAAACTACCTGAGCAGGCGAGGCACTTAAAGACCTCGTATGGCCCTCAGCCCACCCTAGCTGTTCACTCCAGCCTAGCTGGATTGCTCCCTAGTCTCATGACCATTCTATTCTCTTCACTTAGGATATTTCTCATCTCCTTCAGATGAAACTTGCATATGCAACTCAACCTTCAAGTTCCAATTTCTGGGTCACCTGCTTCTTAAGCACCGAATTCCCATTTCCTCGCTACAACTTCGGAGAGCTTTCTGGTGGCCCTTATCTTGCTGTCCTGTGTGATAAAAGGCCAGTGCACTTTACAACCTCTCCTGGCAGTATTCTTTGAATACAAAGTCTAGCTATACCTCCCCACTCCTAGCACCTAGCATGCTGCCTTACATACAATACAGCATACTATATAAGTTACTATGGTTAAATAACTTTATAATTAACTGTGCATATTGTTGCCATTTCTGGCAGTTCTATAATTAACCAATCACTGAAAATAAATCCTTGAAGTAGTAACTATAATAGAAAGCTACAGAACAAAAACCACAGGGTTTGAGACAGTTCCCCAGAATGCAAATAGGAGAACCAAACATTTGCATCCGAATACAAAGCAGTGGTTTTCAGCTGGGAAAACTCAGGATAGAGAAAAACCCTTTGAGGCATCCAGGACAAATCAGATCTCTGGGCTGAATCCTGCCCCAGTGCGTCACATTAGCTGACTGAACACTGGCTGTTCCCACAACGATGAGTACACCAATCCTGTGGTTGGTAAAACAAGCTTGCTTTCACTTCTCCCCTGTGGTGTGCTGCCTGCATCACACAAAGAGGCTTTGGAAGCCTGCTATAATCCTCAGGCCCCGGGCGCAGCAGTCCAACTGCAGACTGGTAAGTGGCCCAGGAAAGGAACGGGTAGAGGGGAGTCCCCTACCTGGGCGATGGTACACTGCCACAGGAAGAACCCTGCGGTGTCAAGAAGGCTGCTGAGGAAACGCAGAAACAGTTGAGAAATAGTATTTAACTCAGTTCTTAACTCAGGTCTTGAGATTTCTGAATCTGCAGCCACTGGCCTGATTAAGTAAATAATGAGCCTGGGTTGTCCCTGGCTCTGAGATCAAATGGGACTGGAGGGGAGGGAAAAGGAGAGGCGGGGCTCAAAACACTAACTTAGTCTCAGTTCTATGGCAAGTGTCCTAACCAACTCTAACCTTTGACATTAAAATTGGACCAATAATAGCCTCCCTCCTTAACCATTCCTTATTGGAATTTGCCCCCACCTGCCGCTAAGTCCATGGAACCAGATTCAGGGGTTCATTGTACAACTTCTCTCCTCTGAAATGATTCAGACAGAATGAAGTTTCAATTTAGACTGGCAGGCAATAGCTCACCCTTTTCCCTTTCCTCTCATCCCTTTTCTTTTACATTCATTAGGTGTTTGGGGTGGGAGGGGCGTTGTTTTTGGTTTAGTTTGCGTTGAGCTGGGTTTTCAAGACAGGGTCTTTCTGTATAGTCCTGGCTGTCTAGGAGCTCACTCTGTAGACCAGGCTGATCTCGAACTCACAGAGATCCACATGCCTCTGCCTCCTGAGTGCTGAAATTAAAGGTGATATTCATTAGTTTTATGAAAAGCATTCTCTCACAATAAAGCACAGACAGGAGACCATAAATACATATCACAGTACATAATTTTATTATTTTAACAAGTATCTTTGAGAACCTAAATAACAAACACTGCTTGGAAGCAAAAATAACAAAAAATGAGATTCAGCACCCCATTATTTTGTTATTGTTTTTTCTTTTCTTTTAATTCTAGCAATCTATGCAGAGCAGCTGGAATTCTCTGAGAGCTTAAGGACAGCCTGGCCTACAGAGTGAGTTCTAGGCCATCCAGGGTTTCATAGGTCCTGCCTCAAACAAACATGTAACTTGATGGAATGAAAATTTACAAGTTTACAAGCATCCAGGTAAAAAGATACTGCCTAATTTAAAAATACAAATTCCTTGTGGTGCCCTATTCTTATATTAGAAAATATACACAGAAAAGACCAATTGTCTATATGATAAAAAGTGGAGATAGATTTTTTTGGAGCCAACTAATGTTATATATTTCATAGACCATTTTTAATAAAATCATAAATGTGCTTTATTTGAATAGAGGAGGAATTTTTCATCTAAGAGATCCTCTGGACCAGCATTTCTCAAACCTGTGGGTCATGACCCGTTTGGGGTCAGACAACCCTTTCACAGGAGTCTCCTAAGACCATCAGAAAACACCGATATTTACATCCTGATTCATAACAGTAGCAAAATTACAGTTATGAATCAGAAATAAAAATAATTTTATGTTGAGAGTCACAACAACATGAGGAACTGTAATGGAGAGTTGCAGCATTTGGAAGGTTGAAAACCACTTCTCTAGACCAAATTCCACTTCATATTATCATAAGATAGGAGTGGCCTGCTGAAGCCATGTTTAAGCCATGATCTCCTGAGTCCCACATTACTAATTTCCTTTCCATATCATCCACTCTAACTAAAGCTTCTAAATATAATTCATAAACTTTACAAATCAATGTGGTTAATAGGTAAAAAGCCACTTGACAGCCAGACTTGTTGGAATATAACCTTAATGCTGATACTAGGTAGGGAGGTTGAGTCAGGTACACCATGAATTCACCTGGATTCCATATAGCATGACACTTAAAAAAATAAAAAAATAGCCAGGTTATAGTAACTTCCAGTTTTTATTTTTATCATAAGAAAATATTTTAAGCCAAATTTTTATTAGTCAAATATAATGGTTAAAAGTAAAAATAATCAAATGGAAATATTAAATAGTAGTAGCACACTTATATTTTATTATATGTTAAGAAACTGGACAAAATACCTTTAATGTTTTAATGTTCTTTTATAATAAAAATCAAGAAAAACACTTTAAAACTATCTCAAAAATCATCTGCTATTTAAACAAATATTGTTAAGCATAATCAAATTAACAGAGTCCTCTTTCATAGTTTAAGAAGGGCTAAGCAATTTAGGAGTAAACAATAAAGAAAAGAACATGCATATAATTTTTAATTTATATTTTTATATAATGTGCCAAATATTTGACCCTCAAAAGAAATATTACACACTTCATATTAATATCTATCTTAAAACTTCTTTTAAATTTAGAAAAAGTTACAGTTTAATATATGTTTTCTCTAGCAAGAAGAACACAGCAGTAACAGGAAAAACTTTTAGCTGGCATAGGCACATTACTTGTGTAGGGTGTTGGTAATTACTGTAAACCTCTGCTTCAGGAACTCTCTTTTTTGTACTAGAAAGTTTTCAATAATATTGGCTTCTTTGAAGAGTCCATCTATCTCATCGATGTAAGATGCATCTACTGCTGCTCTTTCACTAATAGAGAAAAAGTTGACATTAAAACAAGTTATAAAAAAACAAGTTATGAAGTCTAGATACATCATCAATGTCATATTCTTTAGTCTTTATCTGTTAGCTATTTTATTTTCATGGCTTTGTCCACTAGAGAGCTTCATTAATTTACTAATATTTTTTCAGGATAAGTTAAAGCAGTCTAGAAAATATTTTAGATCATTTAAAACACACAAAGTGTATCTTATGCACTATAACTAATAACAAATTATATAAATTATTAAAATTAAACTATTATTCAGGTATAGTGACTATCCAGTAGCTTATAAAGCACCTTGTAATACTTCATATTATCAGATCAATATTTAGATTCAGCCTTCAAATATATAGTGATAAAATATAAATATATGAAATATTTATTTTTATTCTAACTCCATTAATTTCACCAAATAATACCATTCCCAAAGAGATATCTGTATGAAATATAGAAAACACTATCATCTAGAGACCAAGATATATCCACTCTGGTATTAGCACTAGAAATGTGACAAATGAAGTTGGGACAAGTTGGGGATTACTCCCTTAAAATAATCAACACATCTATTGTAAGGAGTTGAGACAGAATTGTAAAACTTCAAATTTTTAGGTAACAGATACATTTTTAAGCCATAGAATTAAATTTTTCACTACTACGTTTTCAACAAAAAAAGGATTTCTCACCACCACCACTACCACAACAACAACAAAAAGAAAAACCTTTAAAAATACCATAATTACTTGCCTTAAAATCTTTGCATATGTAGACAACATCAGATTAATTTCCTTGCTCATATCTGTTCAAAAAATGGAGTACGTTGTAAAATCTACCATCTGCATGAAACAGTCAATATACATAAAATAAGCATTGTTTATACATCACCGCTCAAATCCTTCTCCAGAGCTTCCTCTTTATAAAAGAGTCCAGAAGCCTCAGAGAGAGATGACTCTGATTTTCCAAGAGAAGATACCTGTGGACTATCAGACACCTGAGGCTAAGAAAAGAAAGGAAATAGATCAATGGTAAGATCTTTAAGACACATATATTCTATTTAAAAAGCAAACTGAACATTTTTCAGAAGGGCTGGGACATGGTTCTGTATAACAGTGTCTATCTAGCACACTTATGGCTGTAGGTTCAACCCCCAGTACTTCAGAATTAAAAATAAAACTCTATGTTTGGGGTTGAGAGCTAGTTCAGAGGCCAAGCACTGGACTAGTTTCCAGCACTGGAAAAAAAAAAAAGTACCAAGGGGAAAAAAAATACTAGAGATGCATACCAGCCATTTTTATTATCAAAGAAACCTTTAAACACAAGAGACATCTTGCTCAAAATGCTAAATTTTGTTTAGATTTTGATGACTATTAACTTAAAAAAAAAGACCTTGTATCTTGCACCAGTGGATATTATAATAATATGATAACTGTAATTTGCATATAATGATTATGCATGTAAAGTCCCATGTACTAAAAAGATATGGATCCACTCTGGTTACATTTAAGGCCACACACTACCAAGAAGAACCCCCCATGTAGACTGTTATAGGTCTGTTCATAGTGAAAAAGCTAAGTGGATCAACATAGTTCCTGCTAGGACAATCCTACCTCTGAGGCTACAAGAACACTAAATTCTACTCATCAATGGCACTTTCTTGAGAAAACAAACTTCAGAAATAGATAAAATACAGTAAGAGGCTCCAGGGGCATAAAACTTACCTCCAATTCTCTTGCCCTCTTGCAGTTTCTAGAGTCGGGTTTTACAAGGTGGTTTGCCATCATTCTCTGGAGACACAAACTATAACATTTAGAGAAATCCCAAATTTAAGTATAAAATCCACACTACAGTTCTCTTCTTTTGTGTCCTTTTCCCACTTTCGTTATTAATTTCTGCTCTCCTGGTATGCCTCCTAAACTTAATTTCTCCCCTCTCTAATTTATCCTACCTCTCAAAACTCTTTGTTCAAACACCCTCTGGGTCAGTAAACTCAAGTTTTATCACACGGCATCCAAGGTCCTCCATCATCTGAAACCAACTTACTAACTGTATAATTTTCAACTACCAGCCTATAAAAAGAGGAGCTCAACTAACCTCATTGGCAAGTCTATCTTGTTTCAGCACTTAGAACATTTAAGATTCGTCTATCTTTATACATTTTTAATGTTAAAATTAGAGGCTAGAGCTCCCCTCTTTCCATTTTTCCTTCTTTCCAAAAGAAGAAATAGGCAGAGATGGCTGACCACATTTAAACAAATAAAACTGGTCTATCCCAGAAACAAGACCTCTTCATTCTTCTAGTCAGAGAATGTTTCTATTGTTCCACCCTTACCTTAGCATGCCATCAAACTGCTTTGCCATAAATTCTGAAGCTACTATCCTAGGAATCTGAACAGTTAAGGCTCAAACTTGAAAAGACATTGGAACTTAAAAGCATGGACTCTACACCTTAAAAGTTGAACTATTTACATTCACTTTCTTTCTTTCTTCCTTTCTTTCTTCCTTTCTTTCTTTCTTTCTTTCTTTCAGGGATGGGGGTTAGACAGGGTTTCTTCTTTGTGTAGCCCTGGCTATCCTGGAACTTACTCTGTAGATCAGGCTAGCCTCAAACTCAGGAGATTCACGTGCCTCTGCCTCCTGATTGCTGAGATTAAAGGCGTTCCCTACATACCCAGCTCTGTTACTTTTAAACACCATGAGTTAGATAACTGTAGAGAGTCTGAGTACTTATATATATTATGCATATGATGGAAACAAAAGCAAACCGCAGATTATAAAGATGCTTCTAAATACTGCACAGTACTTCTGCATGCCTACCATTATCTTCACAGTACTAAGCTGAAGTGTGTGTGACACACTTCACACACACACACACACACACACACACACACACACACACACGAATACACTGACATTCCTAAAGAGTCGAATATAAATTTCAGAGACACCAACCCAAGGAAAAAAAATCTTCCTCTTTTAGTTTTCCCTTGTCTTCTTCTTCTTTCCTTTTTTTTTTTTTGTGTGTGTGTGTGTGTGTGTGTGTGTGTGTGTGTGTGTGGTTTTTCAAGACAGGGTTTCTCTATAGCCCTGGCTGTCCTGGAACTCACTTTGTAGACCAGGCTGGCCTCGACAAGTGCTGGGATTAAAGGCGTGCGCCACCACGCCCAGCCTTCTTTCCTATTTTAAACTAACAGAACGTATACACACGTCCGATAAAACTTCTATAATTACGTAATTCTGTATTTGTAAAAGTGGTTTCTGTTCTAATTTAAGACTCCTGAAGAGTCTTGAGTCTGCGTTAACAGGCTTGTCCTCACTCTGTGAAGACATCAGTGCCCTGCGGCCAGGGCCATCAGGAGCATCGCCCTGTTCACTGTTTTGGTTTTTCCTCTGTGGCAGTAGTTGGCTCGGCTTCGGGATTTCTGGGACTGAGACTCGCCACACAAAGCAAGCTAGCCTGGAACTCCCTGGGTAGCCGAGGCTGGATTCTAACTCGCAGCAATCCTCCTGTCCCCGTGCCCTGCGAGTGCTGGGACTACTGGCGTGTGCTCTACTCCAGCGTTGTCTCTTTACAACGCTACTGTCTCTTCACGCCATTTCCCCGCCTCTTCCTCTCACCTCCCTCACATCTGCGACTCCACGCCAGGCCCCAGGCCCGGAGAGGCCGCTTCCACCCCCACTCACTGCTTTCTTTCACACTCGCCACGTTCCCGTCACACGCGCTCACCCTCTGGCCCCACTCGCAAGCGGAGATTCGGCCACGACCTGCCGCCTCAGAGCCGCAGCACGAGCGTGAGGGCTTCGCGCCCCTCTGCGCAGGCGCCGAGTGAGCGGCTCCCAGTAGGCAGCGCGCGAGCCACGTGACAGTCTCGCGGGGCCGATCAGCCTATAGCGGCACTTCCCTTTACTTCCCGCCTTTTTCCTCCCAACTTGGAATCTTCGAGAAACAGAAAGGTCCTTTCCCACACTGTGGAGAAGTTGGAGTAAGCTTCAAAGCGGGTCTTTGGGAAGGAGAGAAGTGTTGCTCTGGCGGGCAGGGCTTGCGGCCTGGGCCAGGAATCTCAGCAGATGAGCATGAAATATTTCCCACCGGCTGCTCGCAGGAAAGCATGCTGGGCATAGTGTGCTGGCTCGGGAGACTCCACCAGTTCCTCCAGCCCACAGGCTCTATCAGTGTCCCTCTTTGTCCTTGGTGCTACCAAACTCTCCAAGTCACACCCTTAAAGAAAATAGTTGATGAATTAAAAAAAAAAAAAGTCAGTTAATTTGGCAGACCTAATTAGCCCTCAGAAAGTATTTAGTAACTCTCATGGATCATACACTCATGACTTACTTTTATTGGGCACTGTCACACCCCGACTTTGACCTGCAGTTTCACAAACTTCCTAAACTCTTTCCAGTTAGTTGACCTGGTGCAGAACCAGGTATATTGCCTCATAAAACAAAGGTGAATGGCATGCCTCCAGAAACTCTGGGAGCATAATTTTACATTTTAGAACTTTGTTGTTTAACACGTGGGACTTTGTTTTGTTTTGTTTTGTTTTTCCTCTTGTTTATTTAAAGGTTGGCATCAAGGCTGGGAAGTAAGCAGAGATGTAGAGCATTGGCCTAACTAGAATGTTCCTTGCTCAATATGGTAGGTGGCAGGGTACTTGAAAGTTTATTATCTGTGTTGAAATTTTTACTGTGTGTAGTACGATAATGGGAAAGAGTTATACATTTTTCATAAAGCTGATTATGGTCATTTTACAGGACTTTCCTGGTCTTGGGTTCTCCAGCACCCATAAACCAGTGCACACATGTAATTCCAGCACTAGGGAGGTGGAGACTAGAGAATAAATTTAAGATCATTTGCTACTTTTGATGCTATCCTGGGATACATGAGATCATATCAAAGTTTTTTTTTAAAAGTCCCTTAGAAGAATCCATTAGAAGACGATGGCTTTTCTACTTTTTTTTTGTATAAACATGAAATAAAAATGTAAGGATTTAACTTTTTTAGGTTTATATTTATATTTAACTTTATACTTAGCAAATATAAAGTTCTCCACCAGTATTTATTTTGTTTTGTTTTGTTTTCTTGTGTGTTTTGGAGGCAGTCATGATTTCTAATGCAGGGTAGACTGAAATGTATAATCTTCTTACTTCAGTCTTAACTAGTCTATATTATTAATCAGCAACACTGTTATTTTTTAAAGTCCATTAAATCAAAAAGCCTGGGTCATGTTGTATTATTATCTTCATATTGTAATATATCTAAAGAAATAGTTATCTATTTGGTTCTTAAAATATTTCAAAGAAAAAAGACCTAGTGCATACATTTTTACCAGACTAAACGAAAACATAGGGGGTTTTTTTTGTTGTTGTTGTTGTTTTAATGTTACCTTCATTGTATGACAAATGAGTATGAAAGGGTATGGAGGGTTATGGTTAGCCAGTGCCTTAGTGTCTTCCAAGGACTGTCAACAAGTCTATAAAATACACAGGGCACAGAAACATATAGCTTATTCTATATCATAGAAAAAGAAAGAACCATGTATCAAAGTCCCATAACAGAAATGTACAAATTGTTACTGTACATCTCTAGAGCTAGAAAAAGCTTTCTGGCATCTGCTTCTGATCTGATGTGTGCTGGAGATT
This sequence comes from Mus musculus, assembly GCF_000001635.26. Lineage (NCBI taxonomy): Eukaryota > Metazoa > Chordata > Mammalia > Rodentia > Muridae > Mus > Mus musculus. Next base: position 50,563,139 of record NC_000075.6, read on the forward strand.
GAACCCAGAGCCATGTTCTTGCTAGCTGAATGCTCTACAGCTGGGCTAACACTGCTGATCATTCTGTGAGACTCTACTTCAGCCATCTCACTGAAAACTTCCTCTGTAATCATAGCTATAGACATGATGTTTTCATGACTTTAGGAAATGAAAACTGTACCGCTTTAAAAAAAAAAAAGACAAAACTTCAAAACTACCTTCTTACACAGCATTTTATTTCTTAACTTTAGAAGTTCTCGTACAACTTCTGTACTGGGGGAAAAAAAAAAGAAAAACACTTTGCTAAGTCCACTGCTAACAAAGCAACAATTTAGCTGTGTACAAGTAAAAAAAAAAAAAAAAAAAAAAAAGTCCCTAAGAAATACTGCTATTATTTCAAGGCTCTATTTACACTCTGATCTTTAGAAATAACACTTTAGAAGACTATATCAATGAGTTGGTTGCAAGACTATATCAATGAGTTAAAGAAGAGCCTTAAAAATAATCATATTTCATATATTTTAAGTCAGAAATTTGCCATTATCCTAGGAATATCTGTTATGAGTCTGTGTTAGGAGAAGGGAGCCTGCAGATGTTCCAATGCTACAATATGCATGTGGCAGTAAGGGGCAGCCTAGGATGTCTTTGCCTCTGCATAACCCAGGCTACCCAGCCCTGGGAGTTCTGGGGCTCCTCCTGTCTCCACTTCTCATTTCCTCTAAGTACACTGGGATTAGATGCTAAAGCTACTGTGTCCAGCTTTTAGTCAAGTTTCTTATTCAAAAAAGTTCTAATGGTGGGGCTGAGGAGAGAACTCAACCAGTAAAGTTCTAGCCACACAAGCATAACCTGCATACAACTAACTCACACTACAAATAATAATGCCTGGCCTAAGGCCAGTGAGATGGCTCGGCATGGAAAGGCACTTCCAACCAAACCTAACAGCCTGAGTTTAGTCCCTGGGAAACACATGCTGTAAGGAGCGAATCTACTCCTGCAAGTTCTCCTTTGACTTCCATATAGGTATCATAGCACATGCAAGCCCTCCACACACACATATACATGTGCGTACACACACACACACACACACACACAGAGAGAGAGAGAGAGAGAGAGAGAGAGAGAGAGAGACAGACAGACAGACAGAGACAGAGGCAGAAAGAGAAAAGAAAACAGTTCTTTAAATGGCACACACTTGTTTTTTGTTTTTGTTTTTGTTTTTTGAGACAGGGTTTCTCTGTATAGCCCTGGCTGTCCTGGAACTCACTCTGTAGACCAGGCTGGCCTTGAACTCAGAAATACACCTGCCTCTGCCTCCTGAGTGCTGGGATTAAAGGCGTGTGCCACCACGCCTGGCTATGGCACACACTTGTAATCCAGCACTGGGTGGTGGTGATAGTCAGCTCCCTGGGTCTCACTAGCTCATCCGCTTAGCTAGCCAAATCATGTGAACTCTACATCCTAGGGAGAGACTCTATCTCAAAAACCCATTATGGATAGTTCTGAGAACAACACTTGAAGTTGGCCTCTGCTTCTACTTGAATGTACAACTCCCTCACACCCACACATACACACACACACACACACACACACACACACACACGCACACACATGCACACACAGAGGAAAAAGTATAATGCTATAGATTATAATGCTATAGGTATCTCATGGTAGTGGAAAAGCTTTATAAAACGGGGCTGTTTCCAGGCCACTGAGAAGTAAATCTGAAGAGCTTCTAGCAAGTGTCATGTGACACCATGTTGAGACTGGGAAAGTAAAATCCTGAATAAGATCTTAAAGAGGAAGAAAGAAAACACTATACAAAAGTTATTTTGTTACCCCCCAAAAAAATAATATATTTTATATATAATGGCTATATTATAAAAATTACTACAGTATGACTGTTGTTCGGTGGTTTTAGATAAAAAATATTTCATGCTGAAGTGTGCAAGAGCCTCAATACCTACAAGCTGCTATGAGAAAGGATGCTCTAACCAACCAACGGCGTTCATTTGCTTAGACTATATTCACCTGGCTTTCTGAAAGAGGCATGGTCCCAGCTTTTACAGAAGAGATGATACTGAATAGTAACATTTACAGTAAAGGAAATGCCCGTGTTTTCTAACATTTTTCTTCAAATTCCTTGTGCCCTGGAAAACAGGCACCATGTGAAGGCGGGCCTGAGGCGTGCCAGGGGCAGTCTCCTCCCTTTGCCTGCCTTCTTCCTCATTCTTGTGCCTTGGTATCACAGGCACAGCTGGACCTGGTGGGGGTTCTCTGTGGTTCCATGCTTTCTGGACTCCTGCCTGCTGGCTGGAGCTGCTGACAGGCCTGACATCTTCTGCAACCTCCAGCATCAGGACAAAGAAAGCCGCCTCAAACCTTCCAAATCACTTCCTCTTGGCCCAGGTAAGATGTGTCTCTCTTTATTCGGGCACACTGGCGTGACGGTGATCACAGAAGGGACAGAAGCAGACAGCAGGTTGGTTTTCTCTAGCTTTATTTGATGTGGGAGAGTGTCACCTCAGGACAGAAATTCTTTTTTCTCTCTTGAAAACTATTAAGGACCCTGAAGAGCTTTTGTTTCCCTTGGCTATCTCCCATACTATTGCCATGCACTGTGTTAGAAAGTAAAGCTGAGAAATTTTTTAAAGTTACCTAGTGGGATTTTTGTAAATATGTTACATATATTCTTAAATAACATTTTAAAAGACAGCCATCTATCCTTTTGTATATTTGCAAATCCCAATGGAAGGAAGCAGAGTTCTTCTCGCTTTGTCTTCAGACTGTTGCAATGGTACACAGAATTCGCCTCTAATACTATCTTATCCACTTGTAAGAGCAGGAGAGCTACAAAGCAAATGGCATCCAGGATGACTAGAAACAGCTTGAGCTACTCTGTGAGCCACTAAGATCCTCTGCTTTGGAATGCTGAATCAAACTTTTCTTTCAAGGAAGCCTCAAATCCAAACTAGTTCTCTCAAAGCAAACAAGACCTTGTGCGAAGCTGGCAGTCAGTGAGTGCCACGTGATAAGACTTGAGCTGCTCTGTGCTTGGATAACATGATAAGATTCCCCAGCAAGACTTTATTTCGCAGGGGAAGGGCTGAAGAAATAAATGATCTTCTATTTTGAAGTAATATAACAAAACCAATTAAGACACCTTAATCTCTTTACTTTCTGCCTGTTTTCAGCTGGCCAAATCCTATGCCACGATCCTTCAGAATATCTTCCTCTCTGCCTGCAGTGCCTTCCCATTGCTGTTAACATCTCAGTCTGAGTCTCCCATAAAATCCTCCATCTTCTCCTGCTCACTTCAGGATAGAATGCTCCACCTGCCACCCCACCCCAACCATAGCTCTGTTTCCCTCCCACACAAGGAGGAGGGAATATGGAACACCCAGTCTTCTTTCACACACACGAATTCCAAGCCTGTGAGCTGCACTTGACCTTTTTTTTTAATTAAGCCTATATTTAACAGTTGATTAAATATACCTGTCATTAACTATTTAATTTCCTGTTGTGTTCTACCCCTATCCCTTCTACATTCCACATACATACATTTGTAAGATGGAGCAATTGTCAAGGGTTAACTGACATGCCAAACTGAAATATCACCTGGCTAGTGAGATGGCTCAGCAGGAGCCAGCAGGTGATATTTCAGTCAATGCCTGCTTTCCTGAGATTCACACATGGATCCCTTATAAAGATGGAAGATGTCCCTGACTTCCACACACATGCTATCATAGACTCATATACACACATTAAATACACGTGTTTTGGTTTGGTTTAGTTTGGTTGGTTGGGTTGTTTGTTTGGTTTGAGACAGGGCCTCACTATGTATATAGCTTTGGCTGTCATAGACCTATGTAAGCAAGGGTGGCCTCTTACAGAGATCTGCCTGTTTCACCATGCTTGAATTAAAGATGTGTGCTGCTACAGCTGGCTACAGTAAGGGTGTTTTTCTTAAAAAAGAACCAAAATGTTGAGTGTTGGTCTTGCTGAAGCCAGGATGACTTCCCACGTGTTTGTGGAGATTTAATCACACCGATTCCACAGAACTGGAGTTCCACAGACAGGACAAATGGATCAGAGTCGCCTTTCAAGTTCAAGGCATTTTATTTTTAATACAATATTACTTTTTTTAAACTCATAGCGATTTTAAAATACTGGCTGAATAATATTCTGTAACTGTGTGTTGCCTTCCAGTAGTCCTCAACCTTCTTAAAGCTGGGAGGGACCCTTTAATACATCGCCTCACATTGTGGTGATCCCCAACCATAAAATCATGTTCATTGTTACTTCATAACTGTAGTTTTCTACTGTTATGAATTGTAATGTAAATATCCAGGTTTGCCAGTGATCTTAGGTGACCCCTTTGAAAGGGTGGTTCAACGCTCAAATGGGTCGAGACCCACAGGTTGAGAACTACTGTAAGAGGAAGTGGCTACTAGGACATTGGCCCCATATAAATGGCTCTTTCCTGGCAACTTTAACTTTAGCCTAGAATTGCAGAATGCTGGGGCTGGAAAAAACTTACGTTTTTTCACGTCCAGCTTCCTTGTTTTTTTAAATGAGGAAACTAAGACCCCCCAAAATTAAGTAACTTGCCCTAGGCAAAATTGGAACTCATGTGACCTAGTTTTCATCATGATATTCTGTCATCTCTCTGTGAGCTAGTTTTCAAAGGCTTATACTACAACTTTTTTATTTCGAAGACCTAATTTTTTCTATATACTCCTGGGAGGCTCTTTGTGAGAACGCTAGGTGAAGGCTGGAGAGATGAAAAGGTTGGAAAAGGACTCAAGGGCCTGCATTCAATCTCTAAAACACAAGCTTACAAAGCAAGCAAGCCAAGCTGTGCAGAGAGTTCGCACTCCCAATCCCAAGATGACAGAAACGGGTGGATCCTTGGAGCTTGCTGGCCATCCAGTCAAGCCAGCAGGCAAGTTCCAGAACACTGAGAGGTCCTGTCTCAAGAACTGGGCTGTGGCCAGCAAGATGGCTCAGAGGATGAGTGTTTGCCAAGTCTGGCCCCAGAACTGACTTCTGCAAGTTGTCCTCTGACATTATACACACACACACACACAATATTTTTTCTTTACTTTTTAAAAGGATAATAGTACTTAATGAATAATACACATAATTGTCCTCTGACATATGAGTGTGGGCACACTCACAGACACACATGCACGTACATGTGCACGAATGAACATTTACACACACATACATGTGCAAGAGATTACTAGATAAAATGTTCAAGGCATTCTTACCCACTGGGAACTGTATTTCATAGATTAGAATTGAGAAAGCAAAGAAACATGCATGAGAACGAATCAGAGGACAAAACGGGAAGAGGAGTAAGGAAGATTAGACTTGACACCCTGATACACTTCGAGCTAACAGGAGTGAAACACAGCGAGTGAAATATTCACAGTAAATACATAGAACAAAATTAACTAGGAAACCACAAGAGTATTAGATCCATTTCTCTTCTTTCTTTTTTCTTTTCTTTTCTTTTTTTCTCTTTTTTCCTTAGGTTTATTTATTTATTTTATGTTTGCGAATGCACTGTTGCTCTCTTCAAACACACCAGAAGAGAGCATCAGATGTCATTACAGATGTTTGTGAGCCACCATGTGGTTGCTAGGATCTGAACTCAGGACATCTAGAAGAGCAGTCAGTGCTCCTAACCGCTGAGCCGTCTATCCAGCAAGGAGAATATTTGAGAAAGTCATATATTTTGATTAATGTGTTTTTAGGCTTCCCTTCTTTTCTTTCTTTCATTGGGTTATAGAGGACAATTTTAAGGTTTGTCCCCCAAATAGAATGTATTGGCTATGACCCAGGTGAGTTTTTAAAATTCTAATGTAACCTGTTTTTCTCCTCCCCAAAGAAATCAAGGTTGTATAAACGAGATCTACTACCTGGGTCTCCTTCCCTGGTTCTTATTAAAGGAACTACACTGCAAGGTCCTCTAAACTAAATTAGGCAAAATCTAAATAGTGTAATAGGAAAATAATGATTTAAACTTTGTAAGTAAAATGAAATAATAGGAATATTTTCAAATTAAACATTTGGCCTAGAGTGGCATGATTTCAGAGCTGCTAGGCCAAGGGGATTGCACTATTGCCGGGTGGAAGACAATGCCCTGGTGGAATCATCTGCCCCCGTCTCTATGGAGTAAGTTAAACCATTGCTTACATATCTCAGAAGCTCTTCCACCCAGCCCTAACTCTAACAAGTTACCTAAGCTGACCTTGAACTCACTCTGAATTACCCAAGTGGGCATCCTGTCTCATCTGCCCTTGTAACTGGTGTTACAGGCCTGTGCCATCACTCTGGATTACAATGCTATTATTAAAGCATTATTTTATCACGGTGTGTGCATATGCATGAAACAGGTGTGTGGAAGTCAGAGCACCACTTTTGTGGAGTCACTTCCTTCCACCTTTATGTGGGGTCTGGGAATTGAATTCAGGTCTCCAAATATGGATGGCAAATCCCCAGAACCTTCTCCCCAGCTACATAACACTACTGACGTCATACTTGCTTTATTTCCTTTTTGCCTTTTTGAGACAGGGTCTCATAAAACCCATACTGGACTACAACTCACTGTGTAGCTAGGAATAACCTTGAACCTCCTGCCTCCACCCTGATCCCCTGGCCTTTACCTACCCAAAGTGATTACTGGTGTACAGGAACACACCCCAGTTTAAATATTTTCTTATCTGATAACAATGTTACCAAGGTATTAAGGAGCCTTGTTACTATTTGTGATATGAACAATCTCTAGGTGTACAAGCGAGAGGCAAGAATACAGTGTTAAGGCGACCAAAGTGCCACCATGATAAGACGTGAGGAGAATGAACTTCTCAAAGCATGGTTAATAGTGCTGAGAAGTGGGTGGGAAGAAGGCATGCATTCACCTTCATGGCTGTCAACATGAGCACCCCGAGAATGGTGCCCTTGTTACATCATTACATCTACTACCTAAGAACAAAATAATCCTGGAAGCACGTGGGCTCTTTAGAAACACAGTCCTTTCTGAGAACTGTGACCACACTTAGTGAAACCTCAAGTCTTGGTCCCCCAGCCTCCCTGCTCCCTAGCCCTCCTCCCCGGTCACTAGCCCTCTAAGCCCTCCCCTGCCCTTGACGAGGCTGTCCTCTGCTCATGCTGCACTGGGTGACATCACTGTGAAACCTCCAACAGCAGCACAAACCAGATCCTCCAGCCTCTGCCATGCTTTGTCTTGCCCACGGCATCTGAGTCACTGGACGATAGGAGCTAAGTTTTGTTCAGCTTCTAAACCCACAACTGACTCATATTAGAGAGTGGTTAAATGATAAACAAGTTCAAGTATTGTGGGAAAGAGTTTTTTGTTTCTTTCTCTGTTGATATTCCAATTTTTTAATTTTTTTTTTTTCCCCTTCCCTTTCTCCCTCTTGCTCCAGCCCTGCTCACTCCTGTCCCCGCTCACTCCTGTCCCGCTCACTCCGGCCCATAGGGTTTTTTTGTTTGTTTGTTTGATTGATTGATTGATTGATTGATTGATTGATTGTTTCTCTTTTCAGATAGATGGTTGTGAGCCACCTTGTGGTTGCTGGGATTTGAATTCATGACCTCCAGAAGAGCAGTGAGTGCTCTTAACCACTGAGCTATCTCACCAGCCCTGTTATTCCAATTTTTAAAGGGCTACACAGAGCCATGTACAAGCCAGCCAAGCTCCCAAACACTGAGCCACATCTCTAACCTCTGGTTTTTGTGACAGGGTCCCACTATGTAGCCCAGGGAGGCTCCCCTCTAATTTGTGACCCTATAGCTTTGGCTTCTCAATGTTGAGACTGCAGATGTGTATCACCAGGCCCATCTAGGAGTAGTTAATTAATAAATTATTTTATATGTACAGATATTTTGACTGCATGTATGCCTACTGCCTGTTGAGTCCATGAGAGGGCGCCAGGTCTCCTGGGACTGGAGTTAAAGATGGTTGTGAGCTACCATGTGGGTGCTGAGAATGGACCTGGGCCCTCTTGAAGAGCAGCCCGTGCTCTTAACCATTGAGCCATCTCTCCACACATAGGAGTGTTTTTCTAGGGTAACTGAATCCTTCTCTAAGGTCATTCACCTAATAACTAAACACTCACTACAGTAAATATTAGTCATTTTAAAATCCAATTTTTGTCCCTGGTGTTTACTGTATTCCAGACAAATCACTTTTGAAAATGTGTAATATATATAATATATATATGTATATATATTATATATATATATATATAGAGAGAGAGAGAGAGAGAAGACAACATGAGCCATTATCTCACTTGTGATGAATCACTAGAGTCCTGCCCTTCTACTCCTTCTTCTAAAGTCTTCCTTCTACTCTCATATTTTTTTAAACCTAGATTTTGCATCTGAGAAAAATATATTTGTCATTCAGAGTCTGGCTGACTTCACTTAAGACGGTGACTTCCAGTTTCAGCCATTTTTCCATCTCTAATGTAATTCTTCCTTTTTACAGCTGAATAATACTCTGTTGTGTAAATATACTACATCTTTATCTACTCACCTGCTGATGGGCACCAAGGCTGATTCTATAAGTTAGTTGGCCCTTGTGAAAAGTGGCATGAGTAATGCAGATAGGCAGGTATCCCTACTATGTATGACTTGATCCCTACTGTGTGTGGCTTGGATTTCTTTAGGTATATACCCAGGAGTGATATACCAGGTTAATATGATAGTTCTAATATGAGATACCTCCATTTTGATTTCCATAGAGGTTAAACTAAGTTACATTTCTACCAGGAATGTACAAGGGTTCCTTTTTCTCTATATCCTCACTAAATTTCTCTTTTGTCTTGTTTTTTTGTTTTCTTGATGATTAGTATTCTGATGGGGGTGAAATGGAAACTCAATGTAACTTTTATAAAATTTATTTTTTATTATTTCAAATCATGTGTGTGTACATGCCTTTGTGCAGGAGTATGTGCACGTGAGTGTAAGTTCCTATGGAGGCCAGAGACATCAGGTCACCTGGAGCTAGAGTTACAGGCAATTGTGAACTAATGTGAGTGCAGGGAACTAAACTCAGATCCTCTGCGAGACCAGTACGTGCTCTTTACAACTGAGCCAGCTCTCCAGCACCTCAATGTATTTTACATTTGTATTTCTCTGGTGGCTAAAGGTGTGAACTTTTTTTCGAATATTTATTAGCCACTTATGCTTCTTTTGAAAACTGCACATCAGTTCATTTACCCATTTATTGACTAGAACATAAAATATACTTAATAACTATTCACATTTGAATATAAGTAACTGAATCTAGACTAAACTGTTTACGTCAACCAAATAACAAATACTTTAGGTTAGCTTAATTAAAATTGAGTTTTCAACTGAAATTTAATTTCCTTCTTCTATTGAACTACTTGGCCTCAAATTGTGCTAAAAAATTTTTAAGAGAACATATTTATAAATATCCTCTAAATAATATTGTTTTGGTCAATTTTCTATAGCTATAAAGAATACCTAAAGCCAGACAACACACACAAAATTTATTTGTCTTGCAGTACAAGAGCTGAAAAGTCTAAGAGTAGTAGCCACATCTGGTAAGAGCTGAAAAGTCTAACATTAATACATTAATAGCCCATCTGGTAAAGGCCTCTTACTGCTTCAACTCCTGGTGGAAGGTGAAAGACAATCAGGCACCCAGAAAAGAAACACAGACACATGAGCTTGCTGCAAGAGCTCTCCTGGGACTGGAGAGACAGCTCAACAGTTAAAAGTGAGTACTGCTCTTACAGAGGACCTGAGGTCAGTTCCCAGCACCCATGTCAGTAACTAGAGCTCTTGGGGGAGAGAGAGAGAGAGAAAGAGAGAGAGAGAGAGAGAGAGAGAGAGAGAGAGAGAGAGAGGGAGAGAGAGAGAGAGAGAGAGAGAGAGAGAGAGAGAGAGAGAGAGAGAGAATATGAGAGAAAGAGAATGAGAGAGAGGGAGAGAGAATATAAATTTTAGGTGGTCTCTAATGTGAAAAGGCACTGGTCCATCCCTTCCTGTGGGCTCACTCTAATTATCCAAACATCTAACGGAGGCCACTCCTCCAGCACTGACACATAGAGACCAAGTGTCAACACCAGTTTTACTATCTACAAACCATAAAAACAATTAGGAGTTTTGACTCAGTCACCACCCTGGGTGCTCCATCCATTAAGTGGCTTCACTGCAGGAGACACCAGTTAATTCTCTGGAACACAGCTGAGTGTAGGGGAAGTTTGACATTTTCCCCTGAAGGTACCATGTTTGAGTCTGCTGAAATAAGACCTGCAATCAACGGATTACCAGGAGCAAAGGCTACAGAAGGTTAGCAACACACACAGGCACCTGAGCTCCAGAAGCCAGGGAGGAAAAGAAGTAAGGCTTGCAGGTGGCGTTAAAGGGGGTGAATTGCTTTAAGGAAAGAGTGGACCCAGAGTCAGATATGGATGTGGTGCTACACAAGGCTGTGCTGAGACAGAGGTATTGGGATTCCAAGACCACCGTAGGGTGTATAACAAGACCTGCCTCAAGAGAGAAAAGGCAGTAAACAAGACTGCAGGTAACTTTGTCCTTCTTTGGTGGACCCCGAGTTCAGAGGCCAGGGAAGCAGAGAAGTTTTTTCCGTACATCTTTAGGTGAGAAAGGGATCAAGAGAACCTGACCATGGGGAGTGCACAGGGAGACCTGAGTCTGCTGCTGTCATCCAACCTGTTATTGTCACATTAAATGCAGGAAACTCGTTACATTAGAATAGCTATTAACAGCTGCGGAGGCTGATGTTGTACAGGGACTTATGTAGCAAACTCATTACATAGCTTTGCACTCCTGGTCCCGAAGGTACTGAGTTAAAATCCCAGCAAACACATGGTGGCTCACAACCATCTGTACAGCTGCAGTGTACTCATATACATAAAATAAAAAAATTAATCTTTTTTTTTTAAAAAGAAAAGAAACAAGATCTATCAGGGTAATTTCGATGTAATAAAGGAATTAAACAGTATTTCAGGACTCCGGTAGCAACTGTAGCCTGATGATAAAGGAACATTTCTACTAGTGGCAGGGTTGTGGGTACCACTGTAAACACTGTGGTTTATTTCCCATATAACACGAGGAGGGGTGCTACATTTCAGCTTAGAAATAGATGAGAACAAACATGTGTGTTTTTCCCCCAAAGTCACGGATTTCTCTTACACGGAGCTCCAAGACAGTGCCATGACAGAACTCTGAAAGGCTACACACATGTAAGTGCAGAGTAGGTTGAAGGGAAAGCAAAAAGCAAATACAAGAGTTTGAATTTTTTCAAACCTATTATTTGTTTTTGCAGAAACGACATTTTTATGTATTACTCATACACAAACATAGACAACCCAGATTTCAGATCAAAAGCTGTTTGCTGCCTAGGGAGGGAACCCACCACATGCCAGAGCCTTTGGGCTTTCTCCCACCCTGCCCCAAACGCCAGGTTGAAGTATCACTTTTTATTGCCTCCTCTCCTTTACCAGCGAAGTCCCAAACCTTCAGCATCTCCTCTACAGGAGACCACTGAGTTTTAAGTTCAGACAGAACTGGTTCCCATTTAAGGGTGTATTTCTAGCATCCTCAGGGAACACGAAACTAATAACTCAATAGTGAGCTGTACAGTCACCCTTTAAAATATTGTTTAATGAGACGGCACTCCTCTGATTCCAAATAGCTAATGATTTGTGAAAGAATATAAACACGAGTGTTATAGACTGATAATTAAGCTTATCTGACATCCGCCATAGTCATCAGCATACTGGATGATAAATGACATTCAAATGTGCAGGTTTAGAAGGTAGTATTAAGGAGCTGGAGAGATGGCTCAGCAGTAGCACTAGCAGCACTCATAGCACTGACTACTCTTCCAGAGGTCTGGATTTCAGTATCAGCACCCACATGGTGGCTGGATCCAACGCCATCTCTGGACTCCATCAGAAGTGCATGTGATGCACAGACATACATGTAAGCAAAGTACCAAATACATAAAACAAAATAAAATTCCCTTTAAAAAAAAAGAAGAAGAGAAGAGTTTCGTTCATTTTATGTGTACAAAGAACAGTCTTTGCCTCTTCATAGGTGACTCTTTGCTTTCACTAGGAACAATGGCTGCCATGTCAGAAGACTCTTGCGTCAACTTCAAGGAAATGATGTTTATTGACAACACGCTTTACTTTATACGTAAGTCTAAATCAGTAGGACAAATGCAGGGCTCAGATACAGGTATTCAACAAGAAAAGAAATCATACAGTGAACTTAGGCCCCTGTTTGTCATCAAATTCTACTGCAATGTCTACTCCCCTCTCTAAAAATAACCATAAGATTCCTGAGGTCCCAGTGCCTTGTCCCACCTCAGGGATGGCACTCTGGCAGTAGCTCACCAAGATGGTGCCTGGGGCCCATCATGAAGATCCCATGAAAATGTGCCATTGAGAAAACCCTGCTTCCCAAAAGAAATGCTCATCATGATATTCTAGACCTTGAGTTCTGTGAACACCATTCATGTGAATATATTTGACCAGAGAGAGAGGAAGGAAGGAAGGGAGGGAGGGAGGGAGGGAGGGAGGGAGGGAGGGAGGGAGGGAGGGAGGGAGGGAGGAAGGAAGGGAGAGGAAGGAAGGAAGGAAGGAAGGAAGGAAGGAAGGAAGGAAGGAAGGAAGGAAGAGCAAGGAAGGGAGGGAGGGAGGGAGGGAGGGAGGGAGGGAGGGAGGGAGGGAGGGAGGGAGGGAGGGAGATTCTTCTCATTAAGCTTCCATGGGGGATTTGACTTCACTGAAAGTTCGGCTTTCCTCAGAAGCTTCCTGAAAAAGTCCTTAGATGTTTTTCCATTTAAACAATAAATTTAAAAGAAGAGTTTGCTGCTTTATAAAAAATACTTTTGCTATGTATTGAGATTTTAAAATCCTGGAATTAAATCTTTTAATTATTTTTTATTGTATGTATATGAGTGTTTCTTCTGTATGTATGTCTGTGCACCACATGCATGTGGTACCCATGGAGGTCAGAAGAGGACACTGGATCCATAGAACTGGATATGAGCTAACATGTGGGTGCTGGGAATCAAAGTACTAGTCCTCTGGAAGAGTAGACGGTGCTCTTAACTACTGAGCCATCTCTCCAGCCCTGGATTTTGGTTTTATACCTAACATAGCTAAGCACACATGAACCCTAATAGGCTTGGTTTTATGGGCTTGAATGCTTATCAAATCTGATATTCCTACTGGAGGCCAAAAGAGCCCATCCACAAACACAGAAGTTAAGGAGTGAGGAGTGGGGACCAGGCACCACACCTTCAATCTCAGCACTTCAGGAGGCAGAGGCAGGTGGACTCTCTAAGTCTGGGGCCAGTCTAGTCTACAGAGTGAGTTCCAGGTCAGCCAGAGCTATATAGTATCTCCCTGTCTACAGAGAGAGTTGGGGGAGGGGAGTGGAAGGAAGAATAGAGTTGCAAAAGGGTGGGAGAGAGGGGACATTTGAGCTGAACTGTATAATTTAACATATCGTGTTTCTCTTTTCCTCCCTTTAGCTGAAGAAAATGGTAAAGTATAAATTTATTTTTCTTTCTTTGCAAATTAGAAGGCACTTGAGACATATCTGCTGTCAGCTGGGAGAAACTGTCCATAGGGTTGTTTCCTAGGTAGATAATCATTACAGTTATATTAAATTCATGTGGTGAGAGCATAATAAAACTATAATTCCTCCACTGATGGACTTATAAGTTGTTTCCATCTTACGACTTTTGTTTACAGCACCCTTGTGGGATTCTTGGAGATTTCAGCTGTTCGGTTTGGTTTGATACTCATTCAGTAGGCTGGCCCAGAATTCACTATATTACCTGAACTGGCCTCAACTTTTCGATCCTCCTGCCTTAGCATCCTGAGTACCAGGATCACAAGTGTGCAGCATTCTTAGACAACAGTGTTAGCACAATGGGTCTGAACTACCTGTTCAGGATAAAATCTAGGAAGCAGAAATGCCAGGTTGACAACAGAGAAGGAAGAGCTGGCAAATCAAAGCTTGAAGCCGCTACACGAAGTACAAGTGGGCTCTCCCTTAGACGCTCGGACACTTTTCCAGTATTTTTCTTTAGTAAGGGAAAAGAACTGGTCTAGTGTGGTGGCATGCACCTTTTAGCCCACTTAGGAGGCAGAGGCAGGCAGATCTCTGAGTTTGAAGCCGGCTTGGTCTACAGAGCAAGGTCCAGGACAGCCAAGACTACACAGAGAAACCCTGTCTCAAAAAAGAAAAGAGACAGGGGGTGGGGGTCAGGGGAGGGAAGGAGAAGAAGACAGGGCCAGGAGACGAATGGGAGGGCTTTGTAAGGTCTGAGAACGTGGACAGCGTGAGTCAAAATGTAAGGAAACAAAAGGGCAGGAGGCTGGTCAGACAGTAAGACAGTGGAACCTCTGGCCGGAGAGTAGCTCCAAGCACAAACAGGAAACAGAGTGTCTTAGAAGCGGATGAATGCAGCAGTCAGCTTGATCATTGCTGCACCTAGAGGTATGTACTGACTCTAGAGAACAGTAGTACTCGGTCTATTTGTTATCTGGAAAAAAAAAAACCTAACTATTAATGATTCAATGTATATTATAGGAGACCTGGAATCAGACAACTTTGGCCGACTTCACTGTACAACCGCAGTAATACGGAATATAAATGACCAAGTTCTCTTCGTTGACAAAAGACAGCCTGTGTTCGAGGATATGACTGATATTGATCAAAGTGGTACTTTTCCCCTATTTATTTAAAAACACAGAGATGAGAAGACCACCCATTATTCTCCCTCCATTTTACTGCCTACACTCTCAAATATTGCATCTTTGACCCCATCCTTAAATGGAAAGTCACAGTAGTAAATATAATTTCACTTTAGAGCGTGCCCATACTTTTAGTTGGAGGGAGGAGTTGGGTCCAATAAAGACGCTGGCAGAGGACAAGTCACTCTGAGTCTACATGTGTACCACTAGTTCCCTTATTTTAATTGTATCCTCTGAGGAAGAGCCTCACCAAGTTAGATGCTTCATCCCCACTGGTTATAGCTAAACATACTGCTGACACCATCAAAACTCAATATTAAAAGCAAAACAGGGGCTGGCGAGATGGCTCAGTGGTTAAGAGCGCCGACTGCTCTTCTGAAGGTCCCGAGTTCAAATCCCAGCAACCACATGGTGGCTCACAACCATCCATAACGAAATCTGATGCCCTCTTCTGGAGTGTCTGAAGACAGCTACAGTGTACTTACATATAATAAATAAATCTTTAAAAAAAAAAATAAATAAAAGCAAAACAGAAGCCTTTCAAATGAACCTGCCTTCCACCAGAACACAAGAGCACCTCAGAGGATGGCATGATTAATGGGCGCCTCAAGTTATAAGTTCAAAATCACACAGTTTAGGACCTAGTTGAATGAATATTTTCAAAAAAGAAAATACTATCCTAAGATTCTTACCGCAGCAAATAGGTTTTTAATATTCCGTTGAACATTCAACAGTTAAACATAGTCTTTAGATTCAGAATAATGCTCTGTTTGAGAGTTGGTTTTGTTTTTGTTTTGGGACAGGATCTCACTATGTATCCCTAGCAGACTTAGAACTCTATCGGCCAGACAGACATAAAATTCTACCTACCCCTGCCTCCCAAGTCATGGAAATAAAGACATGCAGATACCTTTATTTCCACACCCAGCAGGGTTCATGGAATCTTTAACACACTCAAAAATTATCAGAGTGTCCTTAATACATTCAGAATATCTTTTTTATGTATATTGACGTTTTGCCAGCATGTATGTCTGTGTGAAATTACAGACAGTTGTGAGCGACATGTGGGTGCTCAAAACTGAACCCAGTGCTCTTAACCACTGAGCCATCTTCCCAGACCCCACTCAGAATATCTTTAGCACACTCATGTTGCCCACTCATGTTTTATAACACCTTGTAAGTGTGTTTTAAGGGGTGTCTGGTCAACGGGGCATTATGTCTGTCAACTGTCTGACCAAAACTGAGTGCAGAGTAGTGATCGGCCTATTAAGGTGGATCTAGCCTTTGGCTACGTTTCTGCAGGTGCTGATTTAGGAGAAAACTATTGTAACTAGTGGCATCACTTATGAATATTTGTTTCAGCCAGTGAACCCCAGACCAGACTGATAATATACATGTACAAAGACAGTGAAGTAAGAGGACTGGCTGTGACCCTCTCTGTGAAGGATAGTAAAATGTCTACCCTCTCCTGTAAGAACAAGATCATTTCCTTTGAGGTAAGATTCAGCTTCATTTGGGTTTTAGTCATATTAATGGACAAAATGATCATATCCAGTGATTTTTCAGACCAACCCTTGATCTAGAGCTGGAAGACCAGAGACATCCACTGAAATTGATGGTAGTAGGGAATTATCAAGCCCTTTGGTCTAGTGTGATGATACTTGCTTGTCTAATTTTGTCTCTGAGTCTATCAGAGAGGAAATGACCACTGAGTGTTTTCTTTTCAGAAAGGGTTTCTTGTATTCTAGACTGACCTTATACTCAGTGTATAGCTGAGGGTGACCTTGAACTTTTAACCCTTCCATCTCTACTCCCATGTGCTAGGATTACGGGTGTCTGTCACTGTACCCTGTCTCATGCTCTGGGTCTTTCACTAATACAAATCTTAGCCACTGTGGCCACAGACAGGGTTCGGATAAGACCCAGTTGCAGCTCCTGCTGTATCACTAGGGCTTTGTAGCTAAGAATTAGTTCTCAGCTAGACTTTGAGCTTACGTTTGGTCCTAGATCAGCTCCTGCAGCTTACAGTCTCTCCCTAAGTTGTGGCTTAGCAGGCACAGTTTCAGAAGCAGCTGCTAGTGAGAGAGTACTTAGCATGACCGTCAACCCCGAGGCCATACTTGTTCATAAAGGACAATGGCCAAAAACTATGACTCTCAGTTCTATAACTAGTTCAGTTAAAACCCTCCTCAGAGTCTTCTATGCATCTTAGGGGGTTAGGGTGCCTTTTCAATTCTAGAGATTTCTCTATCAATCCATAGGATCATGATGATCTTTGGTACCATGGAGTCAAAATGCACTCCAAAATATTAGTTCTATGATTAACATGGAAGAACCTCGGGCAGTGCCCATATCTTCTAATACACCCTGAAAAGGTAGACAAGATGTAAGAATAGGAAAAGCCAGGCACTCCTAGCAGCTACAGGCCCAGTGTGAGGGACTACAGCTTCCAGACACCTAATCCTGATAGACTCTGGTGTCTGAATAAAAGAGAGAGGAATCAGCATGTGGTCTCTCTGGGCAGGACCCACCAAAGAGATTATACTCTGGACAAAAAGGAGAGACAACTGTGCACTGTCACGCTTGGCAGAAAGGCAGAATCAGGGGCCACAGACTGAGCCAGTACAGGCAGGCTATTGAGAAACCCAAGACTCAGTCATAGCACAGCTCCTGGGTTTAATCACGCTGCAGCTTAGCTCCAGGATCCACAGAAAGAAGCAGCTGACCTTCTTCACACCTCCTGCATCTCACTGTGAGCTGCGGAACTCAAGGAGGAGGGCAGTGTTTGTAGCTACAGACAACCGAGGAAGACAAGAACAGGAATTAGCCCAAAGTGATAGCTAGCTTTGCTAGAACTTTACTCCATCATTAGCAGACAGACTCCACTTCGTGGAAGAGAACGGAAGGAAGCTCTCTAGGCATAAGGGAATTCTGAGGTGGAAAAGGTCAGAATGGATGGGGAAAAAAAGAAGTTAAGAGTTAAAGGGCTGGAAAGATGGCTCAGTGGTTAAAACCACTGACTGCTCTTCCGGAGGTCCTGAGTTCAATTCCCAGCAACCACATGGTGGCTCACAACCATCTGTAAAGGGATCTGATGCCCTCTTCTGTTGTGTCTGAAGACAGTGACAGTGTACTCACATACATAAAATAAATAAAGCTTAAAAAAAAGAAGAAGAATTAAAGAAAGGTGGTCAGTACTCATATTATTCTATATTCAGAGGTTTTTTTTCTTAACTTTTGAAAAAATTAAAACTGCTTTAGGTCTGTTTAGCAATAGACTTCTAAATAAACTGTGCATATTCAATTTGTTAATATCCTCTTTTAAAAAATATTTCACTTCGTGTGTGTGTGTGTGTGTGTGTGTATGTATGTATGTATGTATGTTTCTTCAGAGGTCAGAAGGAAGAATTGGATCTCCTGGTACTGGAGTTCAGGCATTTGCGAGCTGCCAAATTCCAGACTTCTGAGAGCAGGGCAGCAAGCACTCTTAACCCCGAGCCTTTCATCGCTCCTGCCCCGTTTGTTTATATCCTTAAAAATTATGTGTTTTGTGTTTTCTCCATAGGAAATGGATCCACCTGAAAATATTGATGATATACAAAGTGATCTCATATTCTTTCAGAAACGTGTTCCAGGACACAACAAGATGGAGTTTGAATCTTCACTGTATGAAGGACACTTTCTTGCTTGCCAAAAGGAAGATGATGCTTTCAAACTCATTCTGAAAAAAAAGGATGAAAATGGGGATAAATCTGTAATGTTCACTCTCACTAACTTACATCAAAGTTAGGTGGGGAGGGTTTGTGTTCCAGAAAGATGATTAGCACACATGCGCCTTGTGATGACCTCGCCTGTATTTCCATAACAGAATACCCGAGGCTGCATGATTTATAGAGTAAACACGTTTATTTGTCGCATGTGTCCAGCCCAATTTCTACTCCCTGGAGAATTGTCCTGGATGCATCACAACATAGAAGATAAAAGGAAAGGAATCAGCCGCATGTGAATTAGCACATGGATGGGCCTTACCCCATAGCAACTGAGTCTTGAGAGAGGCAATAACAGTCTCCGTCACTAAAGCCTGATATAATTCTATGGAAAATTTTAAGATAGTGCTCATAGGGTAGAGGGATGGCTCACTGGTTAAGAGCACATGCTACTCTTCAAGAGGATCAAGTTAGAAAATGCCCCGGTGAGCCTGTGAAGTCAGCTCTATCCTCCCACTGTTGTGGGTTCCAGGTTCCAGGAGGCAAACTAAGATCATCAGGCATAGCAAGCGCTCTTACCTAAGGGAGGTGGCCATCTCTCTGGCCGCATTATGTGTTATTTTTAGCCGTTATAACTTTGTTTCACTGTGAAAAGCTTAAACACATCAACATTATTATACAGTTCATACTGCCTGTTACCTCAGCTCCAGCAGCACTGACACCTTCTTCTGGGCACCCACACTCACCTATACACATGTACACATATGTATGTACCTAAGCCGAGTGGTAGAGGTCCCAGCACTCTGGAGACAGAAGTAGATGGATCTGTGTGAGTTCGATGCCAGCACCATATTGTCTTCTGCTCTTTTTTCTGACTCTTAGACATATGTAGAGATTAAGCCTGGTTCTTCCTCCCAGCCACATGCTCCCAGAAATAATACTCAGACTCGAAACGTATTTACAAATATCTTGGCCATATAGCTAAACTCCTCTCTGACTAGATCGTAACTTAGTATAATCCATTTATCTTAACCTACACTTGCCATGTGACTGGTTACCTGTGTTCAGGTAACATGCATCCATGTCGTCACATCTTCCCAGCCCCCCAGATGCCCTACCTTCTATTCTACCCTTTACTATAGACTATAGGTTGTTTGTTTTTTTAATTGACAGGTAAGACATCCATACAATACACAAGCTATTTCCTCTACAGACATATGTTGCTTTTTTCCCCCTGTCTTCTCTCGACACATGGACTTTATAACTTAAAGAGAAAAATGTTAACTCATAGAGGTTATTTTTTCCTTGTTAGTTTTTCCAGATTTCAAGCCTGTGATTTTTGCTGCACAGAGAATTAACCTAGTTCATAGAAAACAGTTAGTCATAGTTGGAAATCTTTCTAAATCTACTGACAGTTGTCAGAAATCTCTACAGCCAGCTGGGCCTTGGTATTCACAGCTTCAAGCGTGCTCTACATTTGATTCCCCCGCCCCTTCAGTGGTGTTCAGTACATTGGTTCCTGGCTGGGCCTTGACCCCTCCTGTGGGCTGCTTTTCTTTTGGTTTGGTTTTGCTTCTTGTCTGTTTCTAGAGTCAGTGCGTTGCACAGAGCTCAGGTATAAAAGCTAGAAAGTAAAAGCAATAGAGAGCATAACCCCTGCACACATGGAGCTTGAGATGAGACCATGAGACCTGACCTGTCTAAAGCAGGTCTGTAATATAGCTCTCCTCCTCCTCTCCCCTCCCCCATTTGTCTCCTTCCTTTTCTGTGAAACACTTTCTTTTTTGGGCTCTGTATTAGAGTTCTCTAGAGGAAGAGAATTGATTGGACACACACACACACACGTGATTTATTAGAGTGGCTTACAGACTATGTATGGTTCAACTAGTCCAACAATGGCTGTCTACCAACAAAAAGTCTAAGAATAATGCTGGGTGTCTCAGCTGCTCTTCAGTGTATGCCAGAATCCTGAAGAAGTGGGCTCCCATCCTCATGAAGAAATCTCTTGACAGCAAGAGTGAGGGCAAGCAGGCAAAAGCAAGCAAGCTTCCTTCTCCCATGTCATTTATATAGACTGCCACAGGAGGCATGGCCTACATTAAGAGTGGTTCTTCCCACCTCAAAGGTCCAGACTGAAAATGGGTCTTTCCCACTGCAAATTATTTCATTAAGAAAAATTCCCTTAGGGGTGTACACTTTTTTTGTTGCTCATTCTAGATGTAGTTAATTTGACAAAAAGAAATCGCCATCACGGGCTCTGACACAGGAGGACACTCTGCTAGATGTTTCCAGAATTATTCACTTTGCTAGAGCTTTTGTACTTTTTCAAAATTGAGTATTTTTCAGAAAGCTCTCAAATGTCACACTCTGACCACAATATATTTTTAAGATTTTATTTTAATTTTTAATTATGTACACACGTATGGGGGGGGGGGGGTATGAGAGTGCAGTGCCCAAGGAGGCCGGAGGAGGGCGTCAGGTTCTCTGGAGCTGGACTGAAAGGCAGATTTACGCCGCCTGATATGGGCGCTTGGAACGGAATTTCAGTTCCCTGCAAGAGCACTCCTAATGCCTGAGCCATCTCCCATCTTCACAACACCTTTAGTATCAGACGCACACAATATTTTTTAATATCGAGAGAGATGGCTCAGCAGTTAAGAGTGCTTCCAGTTCTTCCAGAGGACCTGAGTTCAGTTCCCAGCACCCACCTCCCCTAATGTACAACTGCCTGTTAACTCGAGCTCCAGGAGATCCAAGGCCCCCTTCTGACCTGCTGTGGGTTGCCTTGATGATGTTTATATTTTGATGTCAATTCTGCTTCCTCAAGAGAGGCTGCCCCCCAACCTCCGCCCCAGGAGTGGCTCATGTACTCAGGTGATCTCACTGGCCCTTCTCCTCATTCTAACTGGTCGAATAAAGGCTGGAGCCGATGATTGGGCAATGGAAGGGAAAGGTGGGACTGGAGGTCTGGGAGGAGGGAAGAAGGAGAAGGGGATGCAAGGGTCCATAATTCACGGAAGAATGATATCCCAGACTCAAATAGTATGTAAGTGCAAAGAGTGTTTTATTCTGTAGAAGTCCAACATGCTGAGGTTCCTCCATTACCAGAATAGAGACATCTGAGTGAGCTCGTAGGCCTGAGGCACATGAGGCACATGAGGGAATTCGGGGTAGATGACCTCTATGCTAATCTGTTGGGTCCATCCACATGGACATGTGGGGGCTGAGGAGGTCTGGAAACTGCTGGCTGAGGAAGTAGCTGGGGAAGTCTGGAAACTGCTGCTGACCCATTGTTTGTCCTCGCCTCAGGCCAGGTGGGGGGTCAGCTTCTGAGGCCTGGACTTGCCTGGAATTGCCCAGTTCTTGAAAACAGAGATCTAGGCCTAGTCTCCTTAATTGCCAATTTGAAGCCTGTCATGGAACCAGCCTAGCCATCTCACTTCCCCCTTTTAGTAACGGACCATCTCGAATCTTTGAGATGTTTCTGAGGTCCCTACACTAGAAGCTCCAGCCAGCCCTATGTCAAGGAGAAAACCTAGTAACACAGTGGAAATGGCCACCCGTTTAACTCAATTGTATGGAGGTGCTAGCTGGTTGAAGACATTCTCCCCAGAGTAATAAGTCACTCTGGGTGCAAGCTGTACTAGAACATAAGAATCCTCAGTGTATTTACAACCAGGCCATAAATAAATGGCGTATGCCCCAAGGTACAAGCCTGTCAAGCATCCTCTGGGGGATGGGCAGCATGTATCGGGCAACAGTAGGAGTTACAGTGTGGATGCAGAGGTGGCTATGTTGGCAGTCTCCTTCTTTGTAGGATAGGCTTCTACCCATCCTGAAACGTTATCTATAAAAACTTTTATAGCAAATACTTCCTGGCTTTATTTCTGTAGAGTCTATTTCCCAATTAGCCCCTGGCTACTGATCCCTGATTCTGGTTCCTGGAGTGGCTCCTTGATTGGGGCCTGAGGAGTTCACAACCTGGCAGGCGGCCCAGTCTGAGATTACCTGATCAACCAAGTGTCCTAAGTCAGATACTTTGTACCTTGCCCCTCACAGCAATTCCTTCAGTTTTCAGTGTGAAGCTTGATGAATCTGATGGATGAGTGGCTTAGCAAACTCCTCAGCTAGGATGGTGCAGCCTTCAGAGGTCAGCAACCATCATCTCTTCTGTAAACTCCCTGGCGTTTCCCCTGATGTCACTTGTCTTTACTAGTATATTTAGGGATGGCTGGGAGCACAGGGGGCAGCAAAGATACCAGACTGTTGGCAGTGGAAGCCTCCCTTTTAGCTTTATCAGCTAGCCTGTTCCCTCGGGCTATTTCTGATGTCCCTTTCTGATGCCCAGGGCAATGAATTATGGCCACTTTGAGAGGAAGCCAAAATGCCTCCAATAAAGCAAGTATTTCCTTCAGCAGTCAATAATCCCGTCTGCTGTCGGTATAAATGTTAGCTATGGCTCCTTTTGCCAGCTGTAAGGCCTGGGTTAGAGTCCTTAGTTCAGCTTTCTGTGCTGAAGTTCCCAGTGGCAAAGCAGTTTCCCAAATAACAGAGCCCAAGTCCATAACTGATTCCATTCTGGATGAAGCTGCTCCTGTCCGTGAAGTAGATATGTTCCATGTCTGACCAGAATATGTCACTGTGGTCTGGCATGATATTCTGGATGTGCCCCAGAACTATAGAGCAATCATGCTATATGTCTGAGGATGGGTCAGAGAGCGGGGTGGCTGAGTTTAGGGCAGATGATGGGTTATCTCTTATGCAAAGGGAATTAAAACAGTAGAGCCTGAAAGTGTACCAATCTGGTGTTGGACAGCCACTGACTGAGTGGATTCTTGGGGGTCCCCACAATAGAATGGGGGATGGTGCTAATAAGTTCCGGTCCCGTGGTTATTTTGTCAGCATCCTTTGCTAGCTGGGCAGCAGCAGCAGCTAGGATCCAAAGGCAGGCTGGACACCCTTGTGCCACTGGGTCCAGCTTCTTAGATAAATAAGCCCCAGGTCTTTTCCAAGAACCCAAAGTTTGGGTGAGCAAACACATACAGACACACAGACACAGACACAGACACAGACACAGACACAGACACAGACACAGACACAGACACAGACACAGACACAGACACAGACACAGACAATGCACACAGAAGAAAGTGTAACTTAAAAGTTTGCAAGCCCCTAGATAGAGCTCTTCAGTCTTGAGTGTCCACAGTGAATGTCTGCGATGAGGGGCAGAAGGTGACATCTGTCACTTAGGCTTTGCTTGTCCTTTATCAGTGGCAGGTAGCCTTAGATTCTTGCGCAGTTAAAGATTTACTATAGAGAACAGAATACCTATATCTTCTGGCCCAAGAGCAGCGAGGTCACCAGCAGCACAGGCTGCACACAATGTGCAGAGCCGACACTTTGTCCCCACCTGGCCAGCACGCCCCTTCCACTTTGATAACACTGCACACCCAAGTCTTCCAGTAAGTACCTGGAAAGGCACCACCCTTCTCTCCTGGCACCTTGACATAGAAAGTTGAACCTAGGCAAGGGATCAAACTTGCCCCTATGAAATAAGTGCTATTTGCCAAGCCACGTGTCATTTACTACACAGATGGCCACAAATCAAGTTCTCAACTCAGTCTCCATGGGCAGGCCAAGCTTAGGGAAGTGTGCACAAGTTGCTTAAGGAAAAAGAGCCTGAAGGTCACATGTAAGACAGAGTAGAGTTTCCTCACTTTTCTAAGTAGTCATTAAGCCTTTTATTAGTAGGATTTGGTAGCAGTAGTATGTTCGTGTGTGTACACGCACACAAATGCGACTATCATTGCATGTTCAGCGTGATTCACGGGTGGAGGTCAGAGGCCAACTTTTAAGAGTAAATTGCCCCTCCTTCCACCATGTAGGTTCTGGAGGTTGAATGCAGGTCATCAGGCTTGGCAGCAAGCACCTTAGCCACGAAGTCACCTCCCTTACCCAGTTCTGAACCTCTGGTCCTGCTACCTCAGTCTCCCAAGTTCACTACGGGCATGCTCCCACCATGCCCAGCCCACTGTGCATTCGTTCATTTTATGTTTGCATAAAGGCCATAACTTTATCTCATGCAGGAAGTTATCATTGAACTACCCAAGAGGAAGGGGGCAATCTAAAAAAACAAAAAAACAAAAAAGCCAAAAAAACAAAAACAAACAAACATGGGATGAAGGAGACAAAGCTTTCTAGTAAAACAAGGAACTGAATCGGAAGTCAGGCAAGTCTCCTGAAAGACTCAAAGATATCAGTCTTTCTTTTTCCAAAGCTGTTGTTCTTTTTGGATCATAGCCTGCCAGTGTGTAGGGGAAGTACAATTAAAAACAAAATCTTGGGACTGGAGAGATGGCTCAGCTGTTAAGAACTCTGGCTGCTCTTCCATGGGGCCTGGGTTCAAGTGCCCGAACCCACATGGCAGCTCCAGTTGCAGGGGATCTGAAATCATCTCCTAGTGTCCCTGGGTACTGCACACATGTGGTGCACAGACATCCATCCATCCATCCAAAACACCCCTGCACATAAAATAACAATAAAGGGAAACATTAAGGCGAAAGTCTTTGGTCAAGGAGAGAGGACCCAGTGGGTAAAGGCCCTTGCCCTTAGGCCTCAGGCTGAGCTCCATCCCTAGGAACCACGTGATGGAAGGGGAGAACTGAGCCCCACACAAATATGGGCCCTCCATTCACTCAAATAAAAATAAGATAATGAAACACATCTTAGCCACACGCTCATGCTTCTTAGAGGAATCGTTAACTAATCCTCAGTTAAGAGGTCTTCATTACTGACCGTCCATGGCTCAGCCTAAGTTTACTAAGTTGTTCTAGTTTCGTTCAGTTACTGTGATGCAGCTCTCACTCCCACAAAACAACACGGTGGGGTGGCCCTTGTTTACAATTCCAGATCCCAATCCAGGAGGGAAGTCAGGTCAGGAACTCAAGAACTCTTGCTCCAATCTCTCTCTCTCTGTCTGTCTCTGTCTCTGTCTCTGTCTCTCTCTGTCTCTGCCTCTCTCTCTCTCTCTCTCTCTCTCTCTCTCTCTCTCTCTCTCTCTCTCGGCTGACCTCAAACTCTCTACACAACTGAAGATAACCTTGAACTCCTGATTCTCTTGACTCTGTCTCCCAGATCCTAGGGTTATAGGCATGATCTGCCATCCTCACTCTGACTTACTTAAACTAGTAACTGCTGGAGGTGGTTCAAAGCCTCGACTTAAGTCAAGAAGCAGTGTACTCTTAAACCTCCGCCTTTCCAGGCATTCAATTACACTTATAAATAATTAGGACTTGGGTTTTTTTGTTTTTTGTTTGTTTGCTTTTTTTTTTTTTTTTTTTTTTTTTTGAGTCAGGGTTTCACTATGTAGACTTGGCTGGCCTTGAACTCACAGTGATCTGCCAACTTCTGCCTCCTGGATGCTGGAATTGAAGGTGTGAACCACCATGCCTGGCTTATGTAGACCAGGCTAGCCTTGAACTCACAGTGATCTGCCAACTTCTGCCTCCTGGATGCTGGAATTGAAGGTGTGAACCACCATGCCTGGCTTATCAGAAAAAAAATCTTTGTGTTTCCAATGCTCACATTCTGACCCTTGAACTTGAAGCCTACATCCTCATCAAACGTCAGATTTCTTCTTCTCAACTCATAGAACATCCCACTGGCCTATGCTGGCCTATGCTGCTGGACAAAGAAGAATTCCTGAAGAAACATGAGCACCTCCCACCCCATTTTGAAAGTAAAGTTTAATCCTCCTCACAATTACAAAAAAGAAATGATGCCTCCCTTTTTCCGTTTTTTGTGTTTATGTGTGGTGTTCTTATGTGTGTTTGCATATGCATATGTGTGCACATGTATGTGGAGGCCTGAAGCCAACATTAGGAACCATCCTCCAGAGGGACTGGTGAGATGGCTCAGTGGTTAAGAGCACTGACTACTCTTCTGAAGATACTGAGTTCAAATCCCAGCAACCACATGGTGGCTCAAAACCACCCATAATGAGATCTGACACCTTCTTCTGGTGTGTCTGAAGACAGCTACAGTGTACTTACATATAACCATAAATAAGTTTAAAAAAAAATAAAAAGGAACCGTCCTCCAAAGCTCT
Source organism: Mus musculus (assembly GCF_000001635.26). Taxonomy (NCBI): domain Eukaryota; kingdom Metazoa; phylum Chordata; class Mammalia; order Rodentia; family Muridae; genus Mus; species Mus musculus. The sequence goes on from NC_000075.6 coordinate 50,589,742, forward strand.
TCCCCCTTATTCACTGAGGCAGGCTCCCTCAATCAAACCCAGAGCTTGCCAGTATGGCTCATCTTATTAACCAACCTGTTCTGAAGTTCCCAGACATCCTTCTAAAGCTGGAATTACAGGTAGCTGCATGGTTCTGCAGATCCAAACTCCAGTCTCACACTTGCAAGACAAATATTTTACCTACTGAGCCACAACCCCAACTTCTGATTTTCATTTTGTTTTCTTGTTTGGTTGGTTTCTTTCTTTCTTTCTTTCTTTTTTTTTTTTTTTTTTTTTTTTGAGACAACCAACATCTCATTAAAAACCCAGGCTGACTTGGAACTCATTACCTAGGCCAGGAGATCCTCCTGCCTCAGCCTGCAGGCACAGACATGTACAACCATGTCCACCCAGCATAAATTAAACTTTAGAAATGGACGGTGTAGTGGTCATTCTTTGTTGTCAACTTAGCTACATCTGGAAATGAACTACAATTCAGAAATGGAGGGTACACCTGTGAGAGATTTATTGCTTGATTTGAGTGGGTGAACACCCACTTCTAGTCCAGACCTTTGAGGTAGGAAAACACAATTTTGATCCAGATCTTGGGGCAGGAAGATAGGTGTCTTTAAATCAGATCTTGCAGTGGGAAGATCCACCTTTAATCTGGGCCATACCTTCTGCTGGAAGCCAATAGAAGGGTATGGAAAGACACTTTCGCTCTTTGCCTGTTCGTCCTTGCCTTACTAGCAAATCCATTCCTTCACTGGCATTAGAGCCTACTTCTAAGGGATTCCAGAGTGCTGAAGACCAGCAGAGACATCCAGCCTTGTGGACTAAGAAACTTCTGAATTCTTGGACTTCCTGTTCATAGTTTGATTAATTAGACCACAGCCTGTAATTCATTCAATAAATCCCATACATATATAGAGGGGAGGATTCATTTGTAAGTTCTGCTACTATAGAGAACGCTGTCACAACTCTCTGTCCCTTTGTTTAAGAGCACAGAACTAATTCATTCCAAGTCTCCTCCAAATTAGAATTAAATTCACCCCCCCATCCCCCGCAATTTTTCCGTGTTTCTGGGTCCTTTTATAATTTTTCCCTTATAGTAGCCATTACAACACTCCCGGTAATTCATATTGGTTTTCAGCACAAAGAGGAAAGTTCCCAGCAGAACGGTGCAGCTCCTGGCCCCTACAATTGCTGAGTCCTCTGCTCATTGCCTGCAGCTGCCAAATTAAGCAACAGGCGTGGGGATCCCCAATGTCAGCAGAAATGGCCTGAAAAGAAAGCTGTGTTCACATTAGGTAGCTCTGCTCTCCCTGTGACTAACATTTTTTCATAAGCTTCTCGGGCTCTGACTCACTTCTCTATTTGAGATGTTTATTTCCTGGAACACAGTATAACACTTAATGCCATGAGAACCCATTTTCACTTTGAATGATGCTAAAATTCTGTGACAGCCAGAGAAAAGCTTCCTCCTCCTCTGCTTCATGTTTTTGTTTTGGTTTTGTTGACACAGGGTCTCACTATGTAGTTCAGGCTGGTCTCAAACTCACTCTTCTTGTGTCTGTCTCCCAACTGCTAGGATTGAGGCATGTGTCGCCACATCCTGCTGAGGCTCCCAAGTGTGGTGCAAGCATGCGTGTATGTGCATTCGTGGTGTGTGTATGTGGGGGGGAGGGGAGCTTGGGTGTTCAAGTGAGTGTTTGTGCACGTTGTGTGCATGCATGTGTGTGTTCATGGTGTGTGTGTGTGCGCGCACATGCGTGTGTGTGTCTGTGTGTGTGCATGTGTGCACAGCACAGTGAAGAAAGCACATTCCCACCTCACTTTTGTGTCTCCTCCCTTTTGTTTTTGCTCTGTGATACACTGGTTTTACCTGGGGCTCCTCCAATGGGCTTAGAACAGGGCTATCCACGGGTGCATTGCTATCCACCAATGGCAATGCCACAAGAGTTTTATTGAATAAATTTATTAGATGAAACAAAAGGACCTAAACACAGACCTATTGAATTCTTTGAGCTCCTAAGTGACTGGGGAAAAACAAAGTTTAAGTGAATCGCACAAAACTCTACAGTAAGAGCCCGGAGGGCAAAGAGCAGCGCAGACTCTATGTGGGAGTGACAGTCAGTCTGAGGGAGAGGGACTCGGCACCAAGGGCTACCAACAGAGGTGAGTCGAAGCTCAAGTAGCAAACCATCAGTCACACCCATCTCTCCCTCTCTTCTGTTTGTTTGGTTTTTGCAAGACAGGGTTTTTCTGTGTAGTCCTGGCAGTCCTGGAACTCACTCTGTAGACAAGGTTGGCAATGAACTCAGAGATCCGCCAGCCTCTGCTTCCTGAATGCTGGGACTAAAGATGTGTGCCAACACTGCCCAGCTCACACCCATCTCTTTAGAAGAACAGTCAAACCAGAAAAGGAGCTGGAAATGTTTTTTAACATGTTATACGTATGGATGTTTTGTCAGCAAGTATGTCTGTGTACCATGTGTGTGTAGCACCCCAAAAAGACCAAAAGAGTGTCTGGTTTCCCCCTGGAACTGGAGATATAGAGGGTTATAAGCTGTCATGTGTGTGCTTGGGATTGAATCCAGAGTGTCCACAAGAGCAGCAAGTGCGCTTAACCACTGAGCCATCCCTCCAATCTATCCTGTCCCTTATTCACAACATCTGAAGACATGAACTCTAACAAACAGAAAAAAAACATAAAATAAAGGGTGGAGTTGCATGCAAGAGACTGAGGTGAGTGGGCCGAAGGGAGTCTGATGTCACGCTGGGCCACACAGCTGAGCTCAGAGCCAGCCTGGACTGTGTAGCAAGACCAGTTTCAAAACAGAAATTTCAAAAAGCAAAATTAGGGGCTAAAAATGTGACTCAGTGGATAAGACCACTCACTGGTACAGTAAGAGGACCCAAGTTCAAATCCCCAGCCTCCATATAACTGCTAGAGAGGGCAGTGCATACCAGTAGCCACTGCACTGACAGGAGCGATCCTATGAGCTCACTGGGCAGCTAGCCTAGCCAAAATGCTAAGTCAAATTCAGTGAGAAACCCTGCCTCAAAAAATAAGGTGGAGAGCAGCCAAGAAAAAGACCCAGCATCCTCCTCTGGTCTCTACATGGGCACAAACATATTCCTCCTAACCCCTAAACACAGATACACAGCAACAAGATAAATCTGAATGAGTTCCACAAATACAGAGGTTGAACACAAAGAAGAAAAACCATGTTCACCACTAGACAAAGACACAGATCCAAGGCCATTGATCACACTATTACTTATGACAGAAAATAGATTCAAGCTAGAGGTGTAAACAAAAGGACCAGGTCCACGGATGGTGAGACCCACTGGGGAACCTCCTACAATCACCTACTCTGGAAGAGCAGCTCTATTACACAAGACTGCACGGAAGCGGAAGCGCTGACTGGCATCCGCAGATGCAGATAGGTGTGGCAATGGCGTGGCAGTGCAGTGACGTCATCCAAGACTCAGGCTCCTCTGTGCATGTCCTCTTTAGCATCCTGACTGGTGCTCACAGTGATACCTCTCTCAAGTTCCTTCTCTCATAGATAAAACTATTTTAAAGCAGAACGGAGCTCGAGGACATGAGAGTGAGAGAGAGAAAGGGAGAGAGAAAGAGACAGAGAGAGAGAGAGGGAGAGAGAGAGAGAGAGAGAGGTCCGAGGAAATAGAAGCGGAGGTAGAAAAGCCACACTTAGTAGAGTAAAAGTACAAGCTATACTTAGACTGTATCTACTCTGAAGAACACACCAAAAAGAGAATTGGTGCCCTCGGCCTTTATTCCTTGTAATTATTACCTTCTCCGCAGCCCAGAGTGACAATGTGCCTCTGGCATGAAAGCAATATCCCATCCTTTCAGGCCAACCAAGGAGAAAATCCATCCTAATACTACTTGGGAGGCTGGATGGCCCAGTGGTTAAGAGCACTTGCTCCTGTACCAGAGGACCCAGGTTGGTTCCAGACTCAACCTTCTGCAGCCCCAGTTCCAGAGATAATCTGGTGCCCTCTTCTGGTCTCCATGGGCACTGCATTTAGTGTGTGTGTGTGTGTGTGTGTGTGTGTGTGTGTGTGTGTGTGTGTGTGTGTGTGTGTGTGTGTGTACACTTCTGCACGCACACACGTGCATGCATACACACATAGAAGAAATAACTGCATCAGATCCTCTGTGTACACATTATGGCTATTAGGTTGGTGTTTTTGTGAGCCTCTTAACAGTAGGAACGGGTGTATCTCTGACACTTTTGCCTGTTCTTGAGACTCTTTTCCTTCTATTGGAATGCCTTGTCCCAGCCTCCACTAGGATTTTTGCTTTGTCTTATTGTAGCGTGTTTTGTCCGTCTGGCTAGCCTCCCTTGGAGGGAGAAAATGGAGGGGGACTGGATCTAGAGGAGAGCTAGGAGAAGGGGAGGGAGGGGAAACTGCGGTTAGGATGTAGTCTATGAGAGAAGAATCTATTTTCAATTTTAAAAGCTTAAAGAAAAAAAAAAAAGATCTGGCTTCGGGACAGGGAGATGGCTCAGCGGGTGAGGTGCTTGATTCTGAGCCTGTTGACCTGAGTTGGGTCCCCAAAACTCACACGGTGAAAAGAGCTGACTCCTGCAGGGTGCCTTCCGACCTTCACAGGAGTGTGTTCCTCCCTGCATCTGAGCACATACAAGATAAGTGGCGCACGCCTTTAATCCCAGCACTCAGGAGGCAGAGGCAGGTGGATTTCTGAGTTCGAGGCCAGCCTGGTCTACAGAGTGAGTTCCAGGACAGCCAGGGCTACACAGAGAAACCCTGTCTCAAACAAACAAACAAACAAAAAGTAAGTGCTTAAGAATTCTTTTTTTGGCTCACTGTGTAGTCAGTTGAGGGCCAGTCACTCTGTGGCTGGAACTCTGGAGTGCCTATGGCACTGTCACCATTTAATCCATCTCACGCTTTAGCTCTGTGGTGGGGAAGGAGTCTCTAAAGCACTGCAGCCCGCACTTCTTGGAGCTCTGCACTTTACACTCGCTGTCGCCAGTTTGCTGTTAGCCCTGTGGTCACTTTGAAGCTCCTGCCTTTGGGTCATGTTTAACCTTCCAATTGGTTACCAACTGTGTAGCCTATACACTGACTCTTAAGGCCAACGCTGGCTCACTTTGAATCTGGCCACAGAAAGCCAGCACTTAAAAAAACAACAACACAAAACCCATACAGGGAGCTGGCAGGCTTTCACCACAGCACCTGAACTCTGCCTTGGTAGTCTGTAATTAGTTACTTATTATGTATTGTTTGCATTGCATGTGCTTATGCAGTTTGTAGGGTAAACAGTGGGTCATTTCACCTCCACCCTGTGGGTCCCGAGGCTCAAATTCAGGCTGTCATGCTCAGCAGTTAAATAACCTCACCTGCCGAGCCCTCTCGTCCTCCTGTATCTTTTTTATTATATCAGCTTTTCCTTTTAGTGGCGTGTGGTTCATGTGTGTCACAGCACAGCTGTAGAGATCAGGGAACAATGGGAGTCACCTTCCCACCACGTGAATCCCTGTCAGGCTTGGCAGCAGGTGTCTTTACCCACTGAGCCATCTCTCCGGCCCCTTTTCCAAGCCCGTGAGCTCTGATCATGCCGCCTGACATACTGATACAAATGGTTGCCCTTTCATGGAAACCCTTCCCGGCCTTGCCGCCCAGGCCATCCTCCGGGAGTGAAATGTACAGTGTGGTTCATCAAGGCTCACAGTCAGCGCACCCAGAACACAGACTGAGAAAGCTTGGCACTCACCCGAATGATAGCACAGTTCTAACCCCTACCACTCCACCTTCATGCTTAAGCTGCCCGTTTCTGCCCATCATGAGCCCTTTCGTCCCGTGGCATTCTATGTGAACTACTCATTTGCTAAGTCACACAAAGCTAAACTCAGTTCTAATTCCCAATTGTGGATGTACTTACTTTTAATTATTGTTTTTTGGGTTTGTTAAGTAAGGGTCTCACTCTGTAGCTGGCTTGGAACTTACTGTGGTCTACGTTGGCCTCAAACTCCCAGCAATCATCCCCCAGACTCGCAGAGAGTGGGATCACAGGCATCTACCACCATACCTGGCATAACCCTGGTTTTTTGTTGTTGTTGGGGTTTTGTTTGTTTTTTGTTTTTTCGAGACAGTGTTTCTCTAAGTAGCCCTGGCTGTCCTGGAACTCACTCTGTAGCCCAGGATGGCCTCAAACTCAGAAATCCGCCTGCCTTTGCCTCCCAAGTGCTGGGATCACAGGCATGCGCCACCACTGCCCGGCATAACACTGTTTTAATGAATAAAACTACAGCCTGCCTGGCAGGCCACTACTCAGGCTAGTCAGATGGCTTGAGCCCAGGATTTTGATGCTAGCCTGGGCAACAAACTAAGGCACCATTTGAAACTAGAACAAAACAAGTGAGTTTTGTGGTTTCACAACTGTAACTCCAGCACTTGAGGGGCAGAAACAGAAAGATTGCAAAGTTTGAGGCCATCCTGGTCTACCTACAGAGAATTTCAGATCAGTATGAGCTTGTAAGAGTCTATTTCAAACATGTAAGCACCAACCAAAACCCAAATATTAGAGAATACTAGCACATAAAAAAAAAGTACAATGTATTTTCATTATATAATATTTTATTTAAAAATTTTGTTTTTTCAGAGTACACTTTCTTTCTCATTAACAACTCCCACGGTGGGAAGACAGTTTATCACTTAGTCTTATACTTTTGGACAGCTCACTTCTGCACAATTGAGATACATTTGAAGAGTAGTCTGTTTGCAATCTGTCATATTTTAATCCACAAACAAGGAGAACTCCCTAAATTGAACTTGTCTAAATCCAGCTTTCCTCAACCTCCTTCCTAAGACTTAGACAAATTAGTCATTGAGAGCATCTCCTGATTAAATGTTCCCTAGAAGCAGAGCCATCAACAGAGCTGGTGTCACCTGAACAAGAATGGGAGGTTCCAAAGGGAATACTTTCGAGCTTCATGCAAAGTCTAACTCAGGAGGGAACAGGCCTCCCTCCTGGCTGAAGAGATGCTCTTATCCTGACAGCAATCAGCTGGCTCTCCTTAAGAAATGGTGGTCAAAGGCAACATGAGCTCATGAAATGTTCAGTCTCACCGCGAGGCTGTGAGCTAGTGCCCACACTCAGTGGAGTATGGAACACAGACTCACGAATGGTCGAACCTAACTCCTCAAACCTCTTCCTCAACAAATAAATTCTGAAAATAACCATGTAATTAGAAGACATTCTGCCCACCAATGGGCTTATCCTTCATCCCCCCTCACTGCGAGGTGAACGGCATTGGTAAAGCAGAGGCAAGGAGGCACACAATCAAAGTGCTGCACCCAGGTCAGAGCTTCCACAGCATGGCAACCGCTCTGCAGATGCCGACATCGTGGTAATTGAAGTAGCAAAGCCCAGCAAAGGTCAAAGCTGAGAGTGCCAAGAGGCCTGCCCTGGCAGCCTTCGGCAGGGTGTCCCCATGAACGTAGTCGGTAACCACTTGTCCAAGGCCCCTAATGAAAAGTCAAACACAAGGGCAGTTAGAGGCCATGCAGACAAGTTAAGTACCCCACTCACCCAAAAGAATACAAAACACCCCAAAATACAAAGTCTCTACCTATGAATACTCCAACAACTGTTTGCTCTCACAGGGATCTTGTACAGCCACTCCACAGGTGGAATTATTTCTATGCTTTGACATAACAGCCCAAGCAACTCACAGTTAAAAAATGGAAACCAAAATGCAATAGAGTTGCTAATAGCCCAGCAGTGGTAGTTCAAGCCTTTAATCCCAACACTAGGGAGGCAGAGGGAAGTTTGAGACCAGCCTGGTCTACAGTGAGTTCCAGGATGGCCAGGGCTACACAGAGAAACCTTGTCTCAAAAAGCAAGCAAACAAACAAAAAATTGAGTTGCTAATAATGTAATAAAGAGATCTCATCCTGTGAATTTACATTTCCAGGAAACTAAATGTGCCTCTATCTGTAAAAATCTTCTTTTCATTTTTAACTACAGCAAATGTTTTACAGAGTGTCACTCGTGAAGAGTGTACTAGGCGTACGACATGTGTAGAACATGTCGGGAATGCTGAGGGTGCTCCCTCTGTGCAGAAACAGACATGCTAGTGAAACAGAAGGATAAGGAGCTGTGTATGCAGTCTGAGGAAACAGCTCAGGGTGACCTGAAGGAGAAGAACACCGAAAAAAGTGACATGGATCTTGGCATCCCTAAGGAACAGTAAGGACATTAATGTGGCTGGAACCTGCGAGTCAGGTGAAACCCACAGCAAAGCAGAGGCAGACTGCAGGGGCCTAAGGAAACACCGAGGAGGTTCTCAGCACAACGTAACCTAAAGGAGTGGCCTGACCTTACTATTTTTATAGCAGTTTTATTTAGATGTACCTCACACCACAGAATTCACCTTTTTAGCAATCCGTATAAGCTTGGGTAGTTTTCACACTCGGGAAGCACTAGCTGTTGTCCCACTCACTCACTGACTTGCTCGTTTCTGTCGCTGTGCCTATCCTGTCACTTCATACGGTAAGACCACGCAAGCTGTGTCACACTTCTTCTTTAGCGTGTATTCTGCTTTCACTGTCCACACTGCAGCCCACTCAGAACTTCATTCCCTTACGCAGCTGAGTACTACTCCATGGTATGACCAAGGCACCGTACTCTAGTGAGGCCAAATGGGGGGTTTCTGCTTTTACCTAATGTAAGTAATGTGCTATGGTGTTCTCGTTTAAGTTTTAGTGCAGACACATTTTGCTTCGTGTTTTGAAATGAGATCTTCCTAAGGCTAAGGATGACTTTGAACTTGTGACTCTTTTGCCTCCTCCCCTTACTGCTAGGATCCCAGACGTGCACCGCCCACATACCCAGACTTATCTGGCCATTGATGGTAGCCTGTGTGCTTTTAAGTTTTCTACAAGTTTGAGAATTTCAATCAATGTTTCCTTTATAAAGAGACAGGCTTGCAGCAAACAGACCAAGCAGACAACGCAGAGGGATTGCGGTACTTGCCAGTGACTGTGCAGGGTGAGGGCTGCAGCCAGAGAGTAGTCCACCACAGAGCAGGGATTCAAGTACCCAGCAGGGATCAGCCCCAAGAGCAGAACACTGACAACCCTCTCACTGGTCCAGTGGAGAGATGCAGCCTTGGAACCAGCTGTAAAAAGAATCAGAATCACAAGAGTTGAGAAAGGACAAACACTTCAATCACATGATTACCAAACCCTTCAGAGTGGGAGACAGTATACACAGCAAATCCATCTGGAGACACATCAGACAGCGTATCCTCTGCGTCTGGAGCACAGCACAGGCACACGTTTGCTTATAAGCAAGAAGGCAGGCTGAGTACCTGTGAAATTGAGCCAGTTTTTTACTTCAGTGGCAAGAGGTATCTTATGAATGTAATTTAGCAATCCCTGATGTGACCCCTTTAAAATAATAATACTATTATTATTTTAGGGGGGAAATGTGATATGTTTTAAAAACAGTTCAACCAGAGTGAAAGGAGCAAAGGCCTACGGCTACTTTTTAAGGTTACAGTCCTTCTGTCTCTTTACAACCCAGTGCCACACAAATGAAACATGAAGACGGCTCTTCCACAAGCCAAACCAGCACAGGCTCTAAGCCTCATTTCTAAGAGGCTATGAACTTCTGCACAAACCTCACAAAACGATGGAGGCCCTACCCAGAACAGGCACATACAGAAAATCTATACATACTACTTCAGTGGACTTTCTTCAGCCCCATGCACTCCAGAACAAGTCTGATAAATCTAGCAAAGGAATCCAGAAACAAAAACTGGTCAAAAACAGAAAGGGTTTAATAGGCAGAAAAGCCCTCCAGCTAGACTCACTCATCAGTTAAGTGGCTGCCTTAAGAACCACAGAGGACTGAAAGCAGAAGATAAAAAATAAAAATGAAGACTCTTTACAAATCTCAGCAGCCAGGCATGAAGGCCGGTAATCACGGCACCAAGAGGCTGAGGCAGGAGGACTGCAGTCTGGAATACATGGTGAGTTCTGGGACAGCTACAGTAAGACCCTATCTCAAAAAAATTAACAAAATGACAATTCAAAACCATGATTTCAGGAAGATCACTGCAAGTTTGAGGCTACCCTGGACTACAAAGCAATTTTCAGACCAGTCAAGACAAAAAAAAAATTTCTCCCTCCAGACTTTAATAAAAATACAGTTAGCTCATTAGTCATGTTTAGAATGTCTACTGTGAATAGCCACACAGTATTTACCTACAAAATCCCATATGGTTTTAATCAACCTAAAAACAAAAACAAAAAAACCCTCAGCTATAAATCCAGGATTCAGTCACAAAATTAGATGTTCTGCACAATTCACTCCTTTCCACTGGCTAAACAAACAGCAGTACCTAAGCCGCACTGAACAGACTTCTACAGAGTTGTTTTCTTGACAATAATGTAACACATTTTGAAGAGTTGGGCCAGAAGGTTCTCTGTGAATATAAATGGTATTTCTCGACTCTGTTTGCACTCTGTGTGCAAAGGTTTGTAAACTGGGTCTTTATTTAGCTAGCAGACAATGAGCGTCCTCCTGAGAAGACATCAAGACCCCCCAAGTATATTATTAGCTCAGGTAAAGATAGCCAAAGCCCCAAGACAGTAGCAGTGCACAACTTCTTTAACTCCCTTCCAGGGAATCCAACACCCTCTTCTGGACCCTGTGCATCAGAAATGCAAGTGCACAGATAGACATGCAGGCAAAACACCAACACGCTTAGAATAATAAATAGAACTCCTGACAAAGCTGAGGCAGAGAGGACATACAGTGGTGGCTTGGTGACAGGTGAATGTGCTGGGTACCACACCGTCCTTGGGTAGGCTGGTCCTGGAGAAATGCTGACACATAAGCGGGTCTGACCACCCGGCTTCGGAGTAGGAGAGCTGAGGGAAGAAAGACAGGGCTCGTAAGTGCTTCCTAACGGGACCATGAGCAGGCATGACAATGAATACATTTTTACTTTAAAGGATGTATTTTAATATGCACGAGTGTCTTACCGACATGTAATATCTGCGTACCATGTGCATGCCTGGTATCTGCAACATCCTTCTTTATAACTAGAGTTATATCTGCCCTAGACCTGGAGTTATAGTTATAGCCACTATGTGTGTTCTGGGAAGAGAACCCAGGTTCTCTGGAAAAGCAATAAGTGCTCTTAACCTAAGAGCCATCTTTCCATCCCAAACTTTATTTAAAAAAAAAAAAAAAAATCTGTACTGGGGACGTAGCTCAGTTGCTTGCCAAGCATTCATGGGGTTTATTTCCAACACTGACCACATACACGCAGGCACTGGAGAGGCAGGAGCAGAAACTCAAGGTCAGCCTCACCTACCTATGGGGTCTGAGATCAGCATGGGGTCACATGAGACCCTGTCTCAAAAATAAGCAAGGAAAATCTGCAGACTCCTACATAGAAGCTACATAACTAAAAGGCCTCACTTTCTCTACTTAAAACCTGGCGGTTCTTACGTTTACTCGCCGAGTTATCGCATTCTAACTGCATGAAGTCTGTGCTTGGCAACACAGCAAGAAACATAAGGACAAAAAAGTCTTTGCCCTCAAGATACACAATTTAGTTCAGAAAATTAACCTAGTGTCCTCTTTCTTTTCAAGACCAAATTTCATCTGCACCCTTGGAGCCTTCCTTCCTGTTTCCCTTTGGATCTTGCCTCTTGGTGAAGACAGACTGATGTTCACCCAGCCACATCAGAGATTAGCCATGGGATGATAAGCAGCTAATTTAAATAGCTGTAGAAAAGTGTTCTAGTTTGCTTTCTGTTACTATGTAAATACCATGACCAAAATCAACTTAGGGGAACAAAGTGTTTACTTCAGCTTCCGATTCTAGCTCACTGTCCAGCGTTGAGGGAAACCAGGGCAAGCAATCAAGTAGAAACTGAAGTGGAAACCACAGGGGAGCGGTGCTTACTGGCCTGCTCCATGGCTCACGCTCACTAGCCTTATTATTCAGCCCGGGCACAACTGTCTACAATAGATAGTGCTACCCACAGGGGCCTGGGCCCTTCCACATCAGTCAAGAAACTCACTCACAGACATGGCCAAGGGCTAATCCACTGGAAGCGATTCTTCAGTTAAGTTCCCTCTTTCCAACTGACTAAGTTGCATCAAGTAGGCAAAAACTAGCCAACACAGTCAACAACTGCATTTACTTCCTAACACTGCTAAAAACTAGACAAAGTAAACAAAGGTTTAATGAGCTCCCAGAATGCTAACTGCATACATACACAAATAGATAATTTAATATTTTCTCTCCTGTCTTTATTTATTTATTTATTTATTTTGAAGGCATGCATGGTAGAGTTGGAGGGGTGGAAGGTGGTTATAGGGTTTCACTGTTTGCTCTGGCTGGCCTGGAACTCTCTATGCAGACCAGGCTAGCTTCTAACTCAGAGAGTTGCCTTGCTCTTTGTCCCTTGCCCCATGACCTTGAACCTTTTGACCCTCCCATTTCCAGCACCAAGCACTAGAATCACCAGCCTGTGAAAGCAGGCCTGAGCTCGTTCTAGTCTTGCTTCTGTTAAGTGTGGCCTAAGCCATCTGCCACTTCCCAACTGTTCAGCTGTGGAACTGTTTTTCATACACCTCATGTCTGTTCCAACTAGTCATGATCGAATAACTCCACGCAGCTAATTCAAGTAATAACCAATAGCCAGCCAGGTAGTTCCCTCTATAAATCACCAAATCCTACTGACACAGCTCCTTAACACTTCCTGAGACTGCCTTCTTCTCCCTTTCCCTTCCAAGCTCAGGACTTCACCTGCCTGGCTGCCGCAGCGTGCTTATCTCATCTATCTCATCTCCATGACTTGGGTCGGAACCTCCTCTATCTCCACCAAGGTCATCCATCTACTACACTGTTACTAACCTAAGTCTAGGCTGAGGCTGAGGCTTGTATAGTCTGGCAACAGGGCACACGCTCAGCAAGCATGAGATGCTGGGCTCAAAAGGGAAAGATTGTGAGGGCAGGTGGTGCACCCCAGCTACTCTGGAGGCTGAGACAGGACAAGTTCCAGGGCAGCCTAAGCAACAACAGTAACAGCAAAAATAAACCAAGATTGTAAACCTATCAAACCTTTCGATCTTACTCCCAACCTGGGCAACAGAGAGACTGTATTTTCAAAAGAGAATAAAGTAAGTCCTGTGGCTTAGTTCCATTTTGCCTTTCTAGATTACACTTTGACTTTCACAGATATTACTGTATTTGTTCCATTTTATCGCACCCTGTGCATCTTTATAGCCCCTCACTTTGGTTTTTGCTGCTCTCGGTTACTATAGGATGTAATTCCCTGCAGAGCCAAGGCAGGTTAGTCCTTTCAAAGCAAGTACCCCAAACGTTCTCTGCACTCAATAATGTCTACATAACACAACAGGTTTTGCTTTACTTTGCCTGTAGCCCCCACACAAGAAGTTCTTCGAGGGTTGAAACTGTTTAATTCGTGTTTATATACTAGCCTCTTAGGCGCCTGGTATAGGTAAAATGCCTGGTTAAAATGATTATCGAAGCCCTGAGTGAGGGTGCACGGTTTTTATGGCAGCCCTCGGGAGCAGTCACGGGGCTCCCGGCAAGCTCTAGGTTAGTCTTGTCTACATGGCTAGATCGAGGAAGACAGCACTACACAGCAAGCCACTCAGAACAAATTATCAAACGGACTCCTTCCATCCACACTCAAATAGGAGTTTGTTTTCATATTAGCCCGGGGTCACAACCACAGTGCAGAAGCGGAAAGTACGAGCTGGGGACACCAGCCAGCACGTAAACACTTGGGCCTTTAGGCTATAGCGGTCAACGTTGCGTCCGCATAGGTGGTGCCTCGAGGGCACAAGAGCAAGTTCCCTCCTCTCAAGACGTCCCACCACCCAGCGGGCGAGCTCTAACTCCTTCCTCTCCCCTGCTTCAGCCTGCAGCAAGAACCTTTGATGGCCAAGACACCTCACCTCGAGCTCCTTGGCCACTGCAGAGAACGCCCAGCTTTAAGAGAACCGCCATGTCGCTTTCGAGGGCTCAAGGTCACTCTACAACCCGGAAACAGTTATGTAGTAAGTCCCGCCCCGCGTAAAAGAACGGTGAGGCAACCTGAAGCGTGAACCGGAAGGCAGGAGACGGTGCGCTGCCACCGCGCGTGCGCACCCCAGCGAAGCGCCTGACTCCGACAATGGCCGAGCTTGGTGAAGCGGACGAAGCGGAGTTACAACGCCTGGTGGCCGCCGAACAGCAGAAGGCGCAATTCACTGCGCAGGTACGAGGATGAGGAAGGAACAGGGGAAGGAGGGTGAGGCGCAGATCCCGGGCACTCACGGAGCTCTGGACACTGCGGCACAGCGGCCCCACTCGATCCGGGCTGCGCCTCCCGCCCCAGTGATCTACAGTGCTCAGTGCCCGGGAGGCAAGCGCTGCGTGGGAGGAAAGGGTTCGAAAACAGCGGAAAGGTTTGGGCCACAGGAGCATGCGGTTATTAGCTGGTCGCTGGTCGGGAATGGCACTCGGAATCTCTGGGTTCCGACCTTGGAGCACAGGTGCCTGGAGACAAGACACCCGTCCTCACCATGAGATCTGGGTTCGTTGTTGCCCGCTGCCTCTGCATTGGATAATGTGATGATGTATTTGTAAATGGTGATCATTATTAGAGAAAGATGAGCCCTGCAGCTATCAGTGTTGACTCATTTGGTGTGGGACAGCGTATTTCCTACTAGGGTTTTAACCGTTCAATCAAGATAACCTTGGAAGTACTGATAGCTATCAAGAACCGACAGGTTAATGTCCTGACTTCCTCTGATTTAATAGTACTGCTAGTTGCTTTGAGAATTGTGAAAGTATGAATCGTTGGTTTGAAGACAGGGTTTCTCTGTTAGCCTGGCTGTCTTGCAACTCCCTCTGTAGACCAGGCTGGCCTTAACTCTGAGATCCACCTGCCTCTGACTCCCAAGTGCTGGGATTAAAGACCTGCCCCATCATCTCTCTGCAAAAGAATGAGTTCTAATGAGAATTTACTGATCTGGGGCTGTTACTGGTGACAAAGTAAAGAAAGAGTAGTCCTGAAGTGATCCTACAATATGCTATTAAATATCACAGAATGATGAACTAAGATATCTCATACCCTAATGACTAAAAAAGGTTTTTCTCTGCCCTTAGGTGCATCACTTCATGGAACTATGTTGGGATAAGTGTGTGGAGAAGCCAGGAAGTCGGCTAGACTCCCGCACTGAAAACTGCCTCTCTAGCTGTGTGGATCGCTTCATTGACACTACTCTTGCCATCACCGGTCGGTTTGCCCAGATCGTACAGAAAGGAGGGCAGTAGGCCATACCTTAGAATGACAGAAGACCAAAAGACTTGTTACCAAGCAGATTGAATGGCCAGTGGTGAAAGACCTGCCAACCTGTCAGGTTAGCGTCAGGCAGTTACAAAGTCTGTTGGTGTTAAAAAGTAACAGAGCAAATGTTCAAAAGTGAAATTTTATTTATGGGAATTCAGTAATTCCAACTTGTATCACACCAGTTAATAAATGTGAAGTCTCCAATTCTTGTTCTTCTAAATCCCAATTTAGGATTCAACATAATCATCTCTCAGGAACACTAATACATGTTCCAGAGCTGATCGTGGAAATGGGAGAGACAGGTTTTCAAAAGTAGTCCTAAACCACTGTTAAGGGGATTAGAGGAACCATCAAAGCCTTAGCCTAAGGCATGGATTAGAACAGAAACAATTTTATTGCTTATGTGACCAAGAAAAGATAGAACAGTGCGGGGTGGTGGGGCAGGGGTGTTAAATCAGGCAAAATGTGCTTTCCCTGGAGAAAAGATATGTCTGTTGTATGGGAGGAAGGTAAGGTCAAAACTCAAACTTGGAAGTGCCTTATTCTGCAGGACAATCTTCCCGAGTCTGTGCTTAGAATCAGTACATTTGTAGCACAAAACTGCATTAAGAATGCATGCCCAAAACTACTTCCAACAAAGATATCACTTGCTTCTAGAAGGTTATGAGGTAGTAACTAGACTCTCCCTCCACTAGACCCAAGGAAAAGAATATATCATGGAATATTGGCATTTGAGTACTAAAATCATTAGTGTTTCAGTACCCCAAAAGGCTCATGGAATATTGGCATTTGAGTACTAAAATCATTAGTGTTTCAGTACCCCAAAAGGCGGCACCTGCTCATAATCAAGGGATAGGGCACATCTGGCCAACCATATATTTTAAGAACAAGCATTTTATTAGAAATATGTTCCATAAAGAGCACAAATTTAGTTATTACTATAAAATGCCACTTCATGGGATGTCAGCATTATCATATTCTATTGCTGGTGTATGTCATGCTAACCATGAAGTATCTTTGTATTACACATGCAAAGAGTAAGGCCAGGGAGGTTAACCTGCTCTAGAACTCAATCAATTAGTGGCAGAACCATGGCCCACAGTCTTGAGTTTTCATGCATTCGCTCAGTACCAAAGTGACAACCTCAAAAACAAAAACCCTGATAAATGTCACTTTATCTTTCCTCTTAATGAAAAGCCAACTGTTCTACCAGCCACTTTCCAGTGGTATTTTGGTTTCTTTTAATATCAGGATCACAGTATATAGCAGGGGGAAATAATATGTTCTTGATAATCAAAACACAAAGTCAGACTGGGAAGTGGGTATGTCCCTGAGAAGTGTGTTTCATTTTGGAATTGATTCAACTGGTTTCAGGGAAAATCTAAAATCCATTAATAGAATTAGAAATGAACAAGGAAAACAACAGGACTGGGGGTATGGCTCAATGGTAGAGCACTTGCCTAGTATATGCAAGGCCTTCGGTTCAATCCCCAACTCAGCAAAAATAATAATAATAATAATAATAATAATAAAATTTTTTTAAAAAACAGACATTTAGATGGCTGATGCCCTGAATCTCTTTGAAAGCATCATGGCAACATAACTACTTCCTAATTCTTTCCATTTGATAGATAGGACAACCAAACAATTTCAAATACAAGCCCATTTAGGCAGTATACAGCAATGGAACTAGAAAAACATTTACTATCCAGTTACTGTTATGTTTGGGTTATGCTAAATGTAGCTGTAGACCCTGGCCAGCAGGGAGATTAGGCTGAAAACCCTAGGTTCCTTAGCAGTCATCTGTAGAGATTACCATGAAGGGAAAAGGTTTGTTCTTTTAACTATTTCCTCGCTCAGTAAACTGGATGCCTATAGGGCCCAACTGCAGAAGAACCAAAGCACCAAAGCTGAAGGCAGCATGCCTCCTGTATGAATAGCACGGTCTCCTTGTCAAACCATTCTATTTAGCACTACTTCAGTCTTCCTCCTCCATCCTGGACTCTTGATTCCATCAAATCCAACATTGCAATTGGTGTGCCCAGGTCATTACTGAGTTCAGCTTTCTGGGTTCTTTAATTTGCTGTATAGGTATTCTACCCTAAGTGATTAATTGAAAAAAATAATTTTTTCAAGAAACCTTAATAAAATACCAGATTCCCTATTAACAAAAGAGGATGGAGATTAACAAGCCAAAATAGGAAAAAAGGTATCTGGGGCAGGACAACTCTGACCTCAGACGCCTGCCTGTGCTGCAGGAGTCACTGGCAACCCCCCTAACGAGTCAGTGGGAAGCAGGACTGCTGCTCTCCCACTTAGTCATCCTCCGAGCTCTCAGCAGACCTGGCGTCGGTAGCCACCTTCCAGTTCCTGCGCTTGCTTGTCCTCTCCTGTACCTCAGGGTCAGGCATGGGGACATGGACACTCTTCTCTTTCTTTTTCCGTTTGGTTTTCTTAGTATCTCTTTCCTCGATGTCCTCAGAACTGCTAGATGCAGAATCCTCTGACTGAGAAGTACCACTTTCTCCCCCTAAAGGGAAAGTGATTTTAGGAGACTTTTTCCTGGACTTTTTCTTGCTCTTGTGTGGTTGCTTCCTTTTCCTAGTACTAGAAGCTCGAGTTTCCTCTGAGAACTCACTTGAGGAATCTGCTGTTATGTCCGTAACTTCCTTTTTGTTTTTCTTCTGTTTTTTGTGTGACCGTTTTTTCTGCTTCTTCTTATGGGATTTCTTTGACTTCTTATGTTTTCGAGATTCACGGGCAGATGATTTTACCTGGGGAGATGGTTTTTTTCCATTGGTAATGTCTTGCTGATCACTACTAATAAAAAGAAAAGGCAAAACTTTTACGGAGGAAAGAAAAAGTACATTTCTATTTCATATTCTGCACTCTGGGTAAATTATTAACATCTGAACTGTAAGTCAGACTTTGAGTTGGGTATGGTGGTACACAACTATAATCCCAGCACTTAGAAAGCAGAAGCAAGCCGAGTGTGGTGGCACACGCCTTTAGTCCCAGCAGTTGGGAGGCAGAGGCCAGCCTGGTCTACAAAAGTGAGTTCCAGGACAGCCAGGGCTATATAGAGAAACCCTGTCTTGAAAACAAAAAACAAAACAAACAAACAAACAAACAAAAAAAAGCAAAAGCAAGAAAACCTCCTAAGTTAAGGACAGCTTCCTCAACATAACAAGTTCTACACCCCCAGGACTACAAAAAGACACCGTCTACATACATACATACATACATACATACATACCCAGCAAATGAGAGCTCTGATAGTTACTGTGTGACTCATCTACTACAAAGGTTTTATTTCCTCATCTTTAAAACCCGAACTTGGGCTAAGCATACTGGTATATATCTATAATCCCAATATTTGGTAGATAGAGGCAGGAGAGGCAGGAGTTCAAGGCCATCTTGAAATCCTGTCAAAAAGCAAATCCCTGACCTGGCAGGCTTGAGTTACATATGAAATACCAAACACCACGGCTCCCTTACTCATGGTTTCATTTTCGCAGATTCCTGCCAACCAGGGTCAATGCCAGAAATAATTGGTAAGATTTTAATTGCATATCATTTTGAATAAGAAGATGAAAATCCTCACTATTCCACTGTGTCCCACCTAGGATCTGAATCATCCCTGTGTCTACTTCTAACCATCTTGGGTCATTTACAGCCATCTGGGTTATCAGATCCATTGTTTGATATAGCTTGTTTTATTTAACAATGACCCCAAAGCACAATCATGATTCTCACAATTTATATATGGCTAAAAGAAACAGGATACTTCCTTACAGAGCAAAGGTTTTAATAGGTACTATATTAATAAAAATAATTTAAAAAAACAATATGGAACATAGGAAGACAGGCTGTAAAATAGATTATAAAATATCTAAGGTCTGGGGCATCTTGGAACACGTTTACTGCAGACGATGGTGCACAATCGTTTTTTAAACCCTTAGGCTTACAGAACAAGTCTGGAAAGTCACATCAGCATTGCCTTACAACTAAGTTCTGCTTGTTTCCTTTGTTTTGGAGACAAGACATTATGTCCCAAGCTAGACTCAAACTCCTGAACTCTAGAAATCCTGCCTCAGGCTCCTGAATAACTGGGACTATAACCATGCACTACCATTCCAGGTTCTAGTTATTTTCAATGACAAACTAATACTTTGAAAATGTTAGGAACACTACTGATGGCACAATTTTGTCATCTGAGGTGTTTGGTTTTGTTCCAGTAAGTGCATTTACCTACCTGTCTGTTTCAAACTCTTCAGGATACAACTCTTTATAACCACTGTGACCCCATCTGTAAGTTAACATAATACATGTATTTTATGAAACAATGCATATTGTTTTTGGATTACATGAATACTGTATACACAAACAGAGAGAAAAAAGGGACACAGTAAAACCACACAATAGCTCAGTAATAGCTCTACTTTCTATACTACTATCATATCAGACACAGGAAATACTGTTCTTTACCAGACACTAAAGAATTAATATCTCTTTTCTTTAGCAGTGAAGTTCTCTCCCCAAACTACTTTATAACACGCTATCTACTCTGGAACACTCTAAAGTGTTTTGCATGCCAGGTGCAGAACCTGTAGCCCAGAAGAAGCCTGAGTATTTCTGTCTCTCTGGATTTTCCATTCTGGACATACTACATAATACAAAGAACATGCTGCCTTTGCATCAGACTTCCTTTAACATTTGTCACATTCTTGAGGTTAAGCACGAATAATTAGTACTTATCCCTTTTACCACAAGTATTAGTCCACTGTAAGGAAAACCTACATTTTGTTTAACACAATCATCCAAATGGCGGTAGCCATTTCTTAGCCATTGTAAATACTGCTGTGTACATCCACTTATAAGCTTTTATGGGAACAATCTGTTTTGAAGATTTACTTTTATTTTTGTGTATGAGTGTTTGCCTGCCTACACATGTATGCCAGATGCCCACAGAAGTCAGCAGAGGGTGTCAGATCCCCTGAACTGGAGTTATGGGCAGTTGTAAGCTGCCTCGTATGTGCTAGGAACCAAACATGGGTCCCCTACAAGAGCAACAAGTGCTCTTAACCACTGAGCTATCTCTCCAGCCCTAGGAAAATTAATTTCAACAAACACATATTCTAAAGCCAAACACCATTAGGGGTCACAAGCATGTAGTCACAAACCTGTCTGGTATATTGGATTCATAATCATATAACTTCTTGTTCCAGGACTTAGTCTTAAGAAAATCATCTTCCAAGGCCCCAGAAATTTCATTCTTTGACCTCCAGTAATCTCTCTGACTTTCTTCATCAAAACCATCACTTCTCATCCGACTATAAATGAAAACAGACAAACTTTTAGATTTATAAGCAACCTGTGATATCACTTTATGGAGCAGCAAGAACAGAATACATGGAACATGCTGAGACTCTACCTTTGCACCATGTAACACTGCGACACCAGTCACACTCAGCTTTGTACTGCACCAGAGTCCACATACTCCACAAGCACGCTCACTTGTAATTCTTTTCTTCTAATAGTTCCCTAACTTTAGATTTCTTCTTTAGAAATCTGGATTCTAACCTATCTCATGTACCTAATCTCTTATCCTTAAAAAGCACTGAACCAGGCAGTGGTGGTGCACACCTTTAATCCCAGCACTTGAGAAGCAGAGGCAGGCGGATTCTACAGAGTGAGTTCCAGGACAGGGCTACACAAAGAAACCCTGTCTCAAAAGAAAAAAAAAAAAAAAAAAAAAAGCCTATGAAGCCCTAGAGATATTCCTAATTACTCATAATATACCCTACACCTTCCAGAGTCAAGGCTGCAAAATCCTTTATATTCACACTCAAACTATTACCAAGGAAATATAAAAGCCCATGAACCTGGCAAAGATAGTGTGGCTTTTAAAAAGATGCATGGGGATGGAGCTATGGCTTAATGGTTAGGAGCATTTATTGCTCTTCTGGGAGATGTCAGTTCAAATCCCAGCACCCATGTTAAGTCAGGCAGCTTACAACTTCAGGGCATCTGTACTGGCTAGTTTTGTGTCAACTTGACACAGGCTGGAGTTATCACAGAGAAAGGAGCTTCAGTTGGGGAAATGCCTCCACGAGATCCAACTGTACGGCATTTTCTCAATTAGTGATCAAGTGGGGAGGTCCCCTTGTAGGTGGTACCATCTCTGGGCTGGTAGTCTTGGTTCTATAAGAAAGCAGGCTGAGCAAGCCAGGGGAAGCAAGCCAGTAAAGAACATCCCTCCATGGCCTCTGCATCAGCTCCTGCTCCCTGACCTGCTTAAGTTCCAGTCCTGACTTCTTTCAGTGATGAACAGCAATGTGGAAATGTAAGCTGAATAAATCCTTTCCTCCCCAACTTGCTTCTTGGTCATGATGTTTTGTCCAGGAATAGAAACCCTGACTAAGACAGCATCCAATGCCTTCTTCTGTCCCCTGCTGACCACCAACAGACATATAGCATACTTACATGAATAAAATAAATTTTTAAAAGTGTAATAGACTAAAGGAAAAACAGTATGACTGACTGAATTAATGATAAGACTCCAGGGATGGCTAGAGGTAAATGTGCTTGCCTGGCAAGCCTGATGACTTGAGTTCCACTCCCAGAACCTACAGTTGTTAAGAGAACAAATCCCTGAAAGTTATGCTCTGACTTTCAAGTGTGCACTGGCACACCCATATACATTCACACATCATACAAAATATTGCCAACACAGTAAATAAAAGAAATTAATTTTGTTTTTGTTTTTTGAGACAGGGTCTCTCTTTGCAGTCTTGGCTGGCCTGGAAACCACTATGTAGGTCAGGCTGGTCTCTGACTCAAGAGATCTATCCGCCTCTGCCTGAGTGCTGGGACCAAAGACATGACACACCATGCTCAGCAAATACAATTCTTATAAGATGAAAGGAAAGGATGGGGGGAGGGAGAAAGGGAAAGGGAGAGGGAGAGAGAAAGGAGGAAGAAAGAACAAAAGATTCTCCAATAGAAAATCTTAAGTTACAAGCTATTAGACAAAGTTGGAATCTATAAAATTTAAAATGCAATTCCCCACCGAGGACTAGAACGGCTAGTCACGCTAACACAGCTGCCACTGTTATGCTTGGCCCTAAATTTAGTTAACAAGGAAGGCTTACTGATTTGCTGAACTGAATGCATCTACCCTTAACAGACTGTTTTAAAGCTAAAGTTAGTAATTCTAAGAAGATGAGAGTTATTTTGGCTCTCAGAAGCATACTTCACCTTGAGCTGCTGGGCACTGTGTTCCTTCTGGTCCCCTGGTAAGCATCCTCCATCTGCTTCTCTAGTTCTCTGATTTTCCACATGTCAGACTCCTCCTGAATCTAGACGTTTAAAAAAAGAAACAAAACCCAACCACTAAAACAGCTCTTTGCATTACAGAACACAAACTAACTGAAAGTACAATCTGCCCTAACTATTAGGGTACAGACTAGGATATGATCTGGAAAGTAACTTCTAGTTTCTCTACAGAGTTTAAAATCTGTCTGGACAGTGGTGGCGCACACCTTTAATCCCAGCACTTGGGAGGCAGAGGCAGGCAGATTTCTGAGTTCGAGGCCAGCCTGGTCTACACAGAGAAACCCTGTCTCAATGGAAAAAGAAAAAACAACAGACTAACCAGTCCAATGCAGTAAATCTACAATTCTGCAGTAACGGGTTTTGAGCCCTGCAGAGACACACTGATCGCCTTATTAGTTTTACAGTCCTACTGCAACCAGAAAATAACCCTACATTGTTCTGAGCTACACTAAGATCTTAATCACAACAGTAAGTGATCTTACAGGAAAGCAAAGCAGGCACCATTAGAATAGTTTACAAAGAAACTGCAAAACCTCAGAGACCTTACCAATATTCTTAAAACAATTAGACAGGTTTTCTTTTTGCTTTGGGTTTTGTTGTTGTTGTCCTGTTTTTTTGTTTTGTTTGGCAACTGGGTTTCTTTACAACCCCTGGCCTAGAACTCAGAGATCTGACTGCCTCTGCCTCCTGCCGGGATCAAAGGTGTGCATCTCCACCTCCAGGCTAGAAACAGGTTTGCTTAGGTTTTTCTTCTCAGTGCAGTACACACTCTACCGCTGGCCTGGTACCCCTTCCAAATCCCTGCCTGTTGGTTTTTGTTTAGTTTTTATTGTGTTTTGGTGGTGGTAGAATTTTTATTTTGTGGTGTTATTGTTTTGAGACTAAAATCTAAATTACTTAGGCAGGCCTTCAACTTGTGGTCCTCCAGCCTGGCCTCACCCTCCTGGATGGCTGAGATTAGATGCCTATGCCATAGCTCAGTAGGACAAGTCTGTAAATTCCCTAGGCATAATCTCTTTTTATATTAAGAAAAGACAGATAAGTAGATGATAGATAGGTATGCATTTTTATTTACTTATTTTGTGTGTGTATGACAGTGAGAGAGCAAGCAAGAGAGGGAAAGAAAGGGAGGGAGATGGAGAAACATTCATGCCATGGCACACATGTGGTGGGTCAGAAGCAGCTTTCATGTTAGTTCTTGATTTCTACCTTACTGAGTTTCCTGTTATTATACTACATACTCCAGACTAGCTGGCCCTTGAGCTTCTGGCCAGCTCCTCTGTGTCTACCCCAACCATGCTGTACGAGTACTGAGATTACATACTTGCATCATTGCACCTGGCTTCTCACTCGGTTCTGGAGATCAAACTTGGGTTACCAGGCTTGCAGTAGCAAATGTTTTTACCTGTGCTATCTTCCCACTTACTCTGTTTTGTTTTTAACTTTTGTCTTATCTTATTTTGTCTGTGTACCATGTGCATGCAGTGCCCACAGAGGCCAGAAGAGAGTCAACAATTCCCTGGAAACAGAATTACAGATGGTTGTGAGCTCCATGCAGGAGCTGAGAACCAAACTCCAGACCCTGTGGAAAAGCAGCCACCTCTCCAGCTTTTTGTTTTCTGCATTTTTGCAACACACAACAGGCTAGCTGTGTACTTAAGCAAACCACCTGACTATCTCCTCAGTGCTGAGATTACAGCTATGTACATCATACCTGGCTCACATTAAAATTCTTGTCACAAACAGAAACAAAGCAACATAGCTACCAGAAAATATCCTAGAAAGCAGATGACAACTGCCAAAAGCAAAAGCACATTTTATTTCTAAGTCCTCGTACACACTTGATTAAACCTACGCTAGAACTACTTTGTTTTTAGCTGTCACTCTCAAATCCAAGGACCCTATGCAACTGCAAGTAGAATTAACATAACTGTCTATGTAAGTAGCCAGAGTAACCATTACACTTCCATCCTCTAGTTACTCAGGTAACAGCTGGGCACAGGTCTGTAATCAGTCACTGCGGAAGTGATAAGTTCAAGGCCAGCTAGACAGTAAGCTTAGTGATTCTCAGTGATTCACAGGTTCAATCCCAGTACTTAACACCTAAGTACTATGATGCTGACAGTGATAAGAACAACCAAGCCAGGAGTAGTGTGCTGAAGAAAACGGGACAAAGGATTCCTGATCTTTTTATGTCCCCGTGTTTGTCCTTTGTCATTGTTGTCCCTTCATTACTTCCTTTCCAGTCACAGAAGGCGGTTCTGCTGGACTCCACTCTCATCACAGCATTGCCTCACAAAGTCTCCTAGATTCTGTCTCTAAGCTCCTCGAAACCACTCATCCCATCATCCTCCCCAGTGCCCCTCTCCGTCATCTATCTTCTACCACACTGACAAATCATCGGTCTAAACTGACATATGTGGCAGTCACACCACCTCACCTCCTCAAGGGTAAAACACCACTTACAGGTATGAAACATGTAAGACACCACTCCTAGCTGATGTCTTCTTTATTGCTCAGAAGAGAAAGTTTATCTCCTAAGTGTCAAGAAAACAACTCTAATTTGCCACTTGCGTCTTATCTTCTATCACTGTTCCTATCTCTGACTTCCTAGAAGCAAAATGCCTTGCCCCAAGTGATGACTGATAGAGGGCAGGATGGAATGAGGCTTTGCATACAGGAGACATCATCACTCAAGTACATCACGAGCCCTTGCTCTGTTGCTCTGTATTTGTACAGAGGATTCTCAGTCAAAAGCAAGCAATGCACCTGGTAAACATTTATCCATCAACATCAAGTACCAATTCAAATATCAAAGACCATTCACTCTGTGAAATCATTCTAATTTTCCCAAGGCAGATTTCTTTATTCCTTCCTTGGTACACTAAAGCATTTTGTAAGTATCTTCATGTTACAGTACTTTCAAACTATGGTTGTTTCTTATGCACCTTTGTTAACTCCCTACATAATTCATGGTTTACTGTGTGCCCTCAGGAAATGCTGGCAGTCACTAGGCGGTACTGCCTACCTTATTGTGAGCATCTGTGTGCCGGATGACATTCCTCAAGAGGACTTTCCCCAACGGAACCCGGGACATTCTTTAATCTGAAATGAACCAATAATATGCAATAAATTTATTTTTAGTAAATTATAAAGAAACAAAGAAGTGAAGAAAGAAAAAAAAATCACTGAACTTAGAAAATCGAAGGGAAAATTTTCCTTTCACCATTATGATACCCAACTATGGTGCATGTAAGGATGAAGGGATGATGTACATTAGTCTTTAAAATTGCACAAAGCTGCTCAAAATTTGTTTTCCATGAGCACCATGTTATTCAGTCTTCACGATTCTCTGTCAAGTAGTCAAGATCCATGACGGATCAGTTCCAGGACCCTAAAGGTACTAAATCCAAGTATGGCCTGGTAAAGCATTTGCCTAGCCTAAGAGCTACCCTGGATAAAGTCCCTCGGTGACATCCATGCACACACAAAGCAATCCTAGGGCGCTCATTCCTCTTTTAGACTAGTATAATATTTGTATAGAAACTATGCTCCTGTGTATTTTAAAATAGGACTGTTTTTTTAGTCAGGTTCTTAAGTGGCCTCGGCCAGCCCTTAACTCATCTTCTTACTGCCACCACCTGCCAACAGACATGCTCTTCCAGTTAGGATGAGTGAGGGTATTTAGATTAATTATAATACTTAAAACTATGCAAATGTTATGTAAATGTTACGATGGAGATTAAAATAATGACCAAAGTGGGAAAGGTCTGTACGTGATCGATACAGATACAATATGATTCCCCAGACATTTTCGGTTGGCCTTTTAACCTATGGGGATCCCCGAGTTTGGACTCTACCCCAACTCCTCAAAATCAAATTCCTTAAAGCCGTAACCTGCCCCCAGGCTGCATGGACTCAGGCAACGGGTGTGTTAGTGTCCCGGCTAGAAATCAAATCTCAAAACTCCCCAAAATTCGCTTGCAAAGATATAAACACGAAGATTTGAAGGCATCAAACACCACGTATGTCAACAGTAAAAAAATAAACTGAATTGTAAAAAAGTTTTTAGATGACCTAAATATCTCTACTCAGGACATTTTGTTTCCTACACTGTACGGAACTTTCCAAAACCCAGAAGACAACGATATTCACATGTGTAGCTAGCAGGGGCTTGGTGCCACTGTCCCGATGCTCACTCACCCCTCGATCCTGAGGAAATCAGGCATCCTGTTAGTGTGAGACGAAGAACCACTCCATTACAAGATCTCCTCCGACCCAGGAAGCCAAGGAGTCAGGGCTGAAAGGCAGCTCTGCA
This sequence comes from Mus musculus, assembly GCF_000001635.26. Classification (NCBI taxonomy): domain Eukaryota; kingdom Metazoa; phylum Chordata; class Mammalia; order Rodentia; family Muridae; genus Mus; species Mus musculus. Next base: position 50,616,773 of record NC_000075.6, read on the forward strand.
GCTTCACCCGAGTCCTTCGTGAAAACGCAGCCTTCCCACCGGTTACTGTGCCCTCCTCACCCGAGGCCCAGGCTACGGCTGCCTTCCCCCAGCCGAGCCCGCCCGGCGGCTCGCTCTCGGGGACCCAGGCCAGAGGAGGCGCAGGCGCGGAAAGCGGCCTGCGGGCGGGCGGACCGGGGCATTCCCCGCTCTCGCTGGGCTGGGCCGGCGCCCGGCGGCTCGCTTTCACTCCCGGGACAGAATGGGGACACAGGGCTTGGGCACGGCCTTCCGTTGGGCCCCAGGAAGTATCTAGAGTGCCTCGGGGGGAGCTTGAGGTTTCCAAGGGGACGTGGGGGAAAGCGCCCCCATGTCTGTCAGCGGGCTCCCTGCCCCGCCGCAGCCCCGGCGCTCTCGGCGGCCTTCCCTCGCAACGCCCTCCCGACACAAACACACACACACACACACACCCATACCGTGCGCCGCAGCCTCGCGTGGCGGGGTGGGAGAAAAGGTGGCGGCTTCCTTCCGGGCCGGAAGTCGTGCTCCGGAGAAACGCTTCCCTCCCACCGGAGACTCCCACAGAGCGGGCTCGCCGGTCGCCGTGGAAGCTGACGGGTGCAGGAAGGAAGGCGGCGCTCTCCCGAGAGACAAGCGGGACGGCCTGCGGAGGAGCCAGTCCGGACCCGGAGAAGAGAACCGGAACTGGATATAGAGACACAGCTCTACTTTGCGCTCTCCGGACCCAGTTAGATGGTGTACCGGGACTGGTTACCATGGTAACCGGAGTCGCAGTTTGTCGGCAAACTGAGAGAAGACGTGCGCGTTTCCCCCACGTTTGGATTAAGTGTGTATTCGTTGTTGATTTAATCTAACTTTAATATATAATTTGAAGACTCTAAACCTCTTTTTAAAAATATTGGGAACTTTCTCTTTTGCAGAAGGAGGGTGATTGAAGGAGGGCGGAATCTTTGACTATTGCTCTCACATAATGTTCCAGCTTTAAATATTAGTGTTCTTAATCCTTATCTTTTTTTTAAAGATTCATTTATTTATTATATACAGTGTTCTGCATATATAGCTCTATGTCAGAAGAGGCGCCAGATCTCATTATAGAATTGTGAGCTACCATGTGGTTGCTGGGATTTGAACTCAGGACCTCTAAAAGAGCAGTCAGTGCTCCTAACCGCTGAGCCATCTCTCCAGCCCCCTCATCTTTATTTTGAGTATATACACTGCTTGCTCAAGGCAACATAGATGTCTGAAGTTTGCAAGAACGTAAGCATACTGGCTCCAGTGCGCCTACTTTTAACTACTATACTGTCTGTCTATGTATCTGTCTCCCCCGACCCCAGTCTCTCTACCCGTCTTTCTTTCACGCACACACACACACCCCTACCTCACAATTCCAGGTCTGGAAGGCACCAAGTCAGCCAATATCCAACTATTGGAACAAAAGTCCTTTCTGTTCCCTCTGTATTTATGAAGACCAGACGGAAGTACAGGTACAACGTAGGAATTTAGGAAGTGGTTCTACTCACAGACTGTAGGAAAGCCAAGATAAAGCAGTATGGGTGTGCAATCTTTTAGTTAAGACCCGCAGCACACTTGCAAAAGCCTTCCTCCTTCCCTGAAAGAAGAAACAGGGCAGTAAATACCTTACATGCCTTTTCTCAAGTCCTGTCTCTCTGCAGGTTCCAAAGGCCTGTCTCATCACCATCATGACGGTGTCCTCAAAGGGTCTTCTTACCCACATTTCCCAGTTCTGGAATATGCTCGATGATTTGGCTGAAAATGACCCCGAGCGCTACCGGAACTTCATTCAGCAGGAGTTGAAAGATGGCAAACAGCTCTGTGTCAACCCAGAACCTCAACTCTGCATACAGACCAAGATCCTAGTATGTAGAACTGATGCAAGGAAGGAGAGGTCTTCAGTAAAACTACTCTGGGTTAGCCAGGGGATACAGTAGCCTTTTCTAGCGCTACTTTAACACAAGAGAAGTTTACTAAAACTCTCTGAACAGAAAATGAAACCACATGGAAGATTTCACTGAAGGAGTAAAAATAAGAAATTCATACTTGGTATTTTAGAAATCCCCTAATGCAACTTTATTGTCCTGATAGGTGGAAAATAGTGCTATAATTAATTAAGGTTTTTTAAATGTATTTTATATGTGTGTGGGTTCAAGAGAGTGCATGTGCAAGGACAGAGGATGACTGGGGAGCAGGCTCTCGCCTTCGATGAGGTGAGGAAAGAATTCAGGCCATCAGCCTGGAGCCAGGTGCTCTGATCCACTGAGCCATCAAACTGGCCCAGAGGCAGTGAATGTATGTTTGTTGAGACAAGTCTCTTTAAGTAGTCCTGACTGTCTGATGCTATGTAAACCAGGCTGGCCTTGAACTCTGAGATCCTCCTGCCTCTGCATCCTGAGTGCTGGGATTAAAAGCTTCCTGGTTCTGATTTAATAAGACTCAGGCCTGGAGACATTTCCATTTCACTGTTAGTGAAATAATGAAGTGGTGCTGTGAGGTCCAGAACACGTGGAGCAGTGCTAACTTCAGCTCCTTCTCCTGTCCAGTTCCTCTGGGAGAGAACAGCAGTTGGATTTAGAATGAAGAGCCAGAAGCTTTGGGGAGATCAAGTAACAAAAAAGTGTGTCTCAGTGGTAGAATGCTTGCCTAGCATGTGAGGCTCTGAGTTGAATTTGATTCCTGGCATAGCAAAATGAGTGAATGAATGAATGAACAAGCAAACGAACGAATGAACCAAAACTTTAAGAAAAGAACTTCAAGTCAAATAATTTGCTTGGAAATTCTGCAGGATGTCAAGCAGTTTTAATATAATCACTGAGTGAGTGACAGGACCCTCTGTCGTGGGAGGTCCAGCTGTGTTATAGAGCATTGCCTAGCATGTGGGAAGGCCTGGGGAAAAAAGTGAGGACTTGCTTTCAGGATATTGTCATTAAATCTCATTTGGCAACATCAAAATTATTCACTTTCTAGAAACCAAACGAAAAAGTACTTTTTATCAACCTATGTCAATGGGAAAGGATTCCCGCTCCGCAGTCAGCCACTCGTCCTGTGCCTGTAAGTGTTGGCAGACCAGAAGACTCCGCTGAGGCATCAGGTAGAAAGAAGGAAAGAAAGCCTGTGCGAATTTTTGTTATTTTTTCCAGACAGGGTTTCTCTGTATAGCTCTGACTAGAAATCACTCTGTAGACCAGGCTGGCCTTAAACTCAGAGATCCGCCTACCTCTGCCTCCAGAGTCCGGAATTAAAAGTGTTCTGCCACCACCAACCGGCTATATGTGAATATTGAACATATTCAAAGACTAGAATTTACTTGATAGAAATATTTTAATTAAATTATTTCATCTGATGACAAATTGATATAGTAAATAATATTAGTATAATGATTCATGAAATAATAATAATTACCAACAGGTTGGTGTGCTTTGTGCACATTTAATATTATTTCTAGTCTGATCTGCTTTAACACAAATAGAAATGGCAGCATAGAATTGGGATTTTGTGTATATGTTAGAACAGGCACCTGCATCTTTAGGCCATGCCTCCCTGCTGAGCAGAGTTAGAAATCAGCCTGTGCTATGACTTGACAGCCTTCAAGTCATGATCGCCTATCTCTTCCATGTCGTCATGTACACTATACCCAAGTAAATTAGGTGGCATGAAAATTACTATCACTCCTAAAAGGTTATTTTAAAAGTCAGCTTTTTGTTGTGTTTCTCAGCTTGGTCTTCAGGGAGATTTTGCTCATGCAAATGGTCTGCAGCTGCCCTCTGCAGGACCCTTGTCCTTCCTTGTCTCTGCCGTCTCAAATCTCCCTGCAGCCAGCTTTCCCTCCCAGACTGCCTCTCAGTCTCAACCTACAAAGCCCCTCCCCGGGCTTTACAGGGAGGCTCTTGTTCCCTTTAAGGTCCCATCATGCTTAGATCTCCATATACTGCATTGTCGTTGTCTGAGGCTTTTCCTCACTCCAAAGCCCTTCCTCCTAATAAACTTTGTGTTGGCTTCCTTTCTGACCAGCCACTGCTGGTTTAAAACATAGTGCTTCTGTGATTGCTCTAAGAACACAGGGATGGAATCTGTCGCTTGCAACTTTGCTAATATGGGTTGGTATACTACCCAACAAAAATCCTTATAGAATCAAGCTGTCTCTGAATTACACACAGATGCTTATACCATCATTGATGTTGCCTACAATCCTGGTGTTCTGCAAGCGGCAGAAAAAGACCAAGGGATCAAAGATCAGTTAATAAGAATGGCCATGCTGTGCATCGAGGAGCGACTCCAGTTCACACTTGCACATTCCTACCATTTAACTAGTTTTAGACTGAAAGGAAGCATCCAGAGAATGAAAGAAAGTCTGATGGGCATTAAAACTGACTTCCCAGACCTAAAAGCGATGACGAGAACAGGTAAGTCCATGGATGTGAGCTGAAAATGAAGTGATGGCAGATTCTGGGTTTGTAGCCCATGCATAGTTTTCAGGCCACGTCTCTATCTTAAAAGAATGAGAAGCTTAAAGAGAAGGATACACATTGTTAGAAATGTCAAAGTATCCAGGAAGATGTCAACATCCTGCAGGAACCCAAGCAGATTCTTTGGTTTGAGGTTCTGGGTCTCTCCATCTGTTTGTTTAGCTGTGCCAGAGTCAAATCCAACCCAAAGCCTCAGATGCTAGGCAGGCGATCACTGAGCCAGCAGTTTCAGATGCTTTAGAGCTAACATTTCCAAGTAATATAACTGCAGTAGCATCAGCTGGCTCTGGACACCACCTATCCTATCCTATCCTAAAGCCCACGGCGTGATAATATTTGCATTTCCCCTCCCTTTTTTTCCATGAAGAAAATACTCTTGCGAGGATCAGAAGCAGCACTGTGAGTGAACCTAATCACCTTCCTGAGGTGCTATTGACAAAAAAGCAAGCGTCGGCCAAAGGACGATGTCTTATAGAAGAGATTTCTAGTTCGGAAATCCAGGTGGAGGTTAAGAAACCTGCGTACGAATTAAAGGTTGTAAAGGATCGGAACGAGAAACCTCTGAAAATTGAGCTGAAAGTCGAGTTACCCGGGATTAAGTCAGTCTCTCTCTGTGAACTTAGTGTTTCTGAGGTAAGTTAAACAAATACTGCAGTAGTCCCGAAGAGGCCGCTCTGGGGATCGTTTTCAGGAACTCCTGCAGATGAGAAGACTCACTGATGACCAGTTGTATTGTTTGCAAGTAACATTTGCGCTTGCATGTACTTGAGGTTCTTCTGCTATTGAATAACATGTAAGCGCTGTGTAAATCCAGGTGTGCCCCAGCGTTGCATCACCAGCACAGATGCCCAAGATATCTTTGGAGAGGAAGGATTGGTTAGGGCTCATGATTTCAGAGGTTCCAACCTTGTTCAGGTAACCATCTTCATGCCTGTGTTGAAGTGTCAAGCACATCATGACACAAATACATGACAAAGCCAAACCATTCATCACTCAAGGCTAGGGACTGTATGGAAAGGACCAGCGTCCCACAATCCACTTTCCAGAAACTTTCCCAGTGACTCAAAGACTTGGCGCTAAGTTCCACCTCCTAAAGTTCCCAGCACCTCCCAATAGCACATCTATGGTGGGGAAAACATACTTGGCGATTTGGGGAACAGTTAAGATCCAACTATAGTGAGACATGGTGGAGTACATCTTTAATTCCAGAATTTAGGAGGCAGAGGGAGGCAGATCTCTGTAATCTTGAGGTCAGCCTAATCTATGTAGTGAGTTCCAGAACAGCAAGGGCTGTGGAGAGATAGGCCCTGTCACAAACAAACACACAAACAAACACACATGCAACCTATACCCATCTGTTTGACTGTATCAGTTATAAAATAATGAGAAGAAGAAAAAAAAAAAACCTCTGCTACATGTTCAGTGTGGATGCAATCACTGTATGCCTAACAATACAAGGTGGGCTGCATCCACAGAAGTAGAACCTTCAGATGGAGGACCAGTTATACAGTAAATTTGTATCTATATTATGCTGCAGTAAGAACAAACTTCACAATTCCAAGGCCTGTTGTACTCTGCTTAGGCTGCACGTTACCCAGGCCTTCTCTGACCCATTAACTCTGTACTTTCAGAGACCTGAGACAGGCCATTCTGATGGTAGAGGGAAACAGAAATTGCTGCCCAAGTAGTAGACCTAAAACTCCATGTCTATATAGCATATATCTCTTCTAATTGCATCCCACTGGCCCAAGTACATCACAAGGCAAATACATCGGTAGGATATATATACATTGCATAGATGTACAGAAAGAATTCTCTTACCTTACAAAAGAGGAGCATTTCCTTCATTCTTCAAGAACTACCACCCTAATCCTAGCCTCGGATTCCAAAGTACAGGGTTTTCTCACCGTAGTCTGTGTTCTTTTTTTTTTTTTAATATTTCTTCTGTTTTAATTATTTTTATTTTATGCATTTTGCCTGCCTATGCATGTGTGAGGACATTAGATCCCCTGGAGCTGGAGTTACAAAGAGTTGTGAGCTGCCGTGCGGGTGCTGGCTGGGAATTAAATCCTGGGTCCTTTGAGAGAGCAGCCAGTGCTCTTAACCACAGAACCACCTCTCCAGCCTACTGTGTTCTTTTAAACCAGACCAATGACATATCAAAACAAGTGATCTACTGTGAACCCATCCACCACAGAGGGAGAGAACAACTATTTAAAGTCTCACTTCAGAAATGACCCCAAAGGTCTAGTTCCTGGGGAGCAGCAATCCTGAAATTGTAGCAAGCAGAACCTGTGAAAGGCCTACACGGAGGTGGGAGAGCTCTCTAGGCCCCTTGGGAAGGCCCCTTTGGCTACCTACCTTCCTACCCCATTGTTAGGTCGATTTCAGTTCCATTTGGGGGATGGTTTTTCCCTGTTTCAGCATCCACACTGGCCACATACATAAAAGGGATATCATAGACTATGTCATCCTTGGATTTTCTGTGGATTACCTGCTTATGGAATGTTGAGGGCCCACACGACGATGTACAGTTTGAAGGAAGTTCCTTTTAGCCCATTGTGCCTGTTTCTTTGATTGTAGTCACTACTATACCCATAATTCTTCCCCAGGACTAGCTTCTCTAGACTTTTATTTTTAATATGATTTTTAGGGGTTTTTTGCTTGTTTATTTGTTTTGTTGTTGTTTTGGTTTGGTTTGGTTGGTTGGTTGGTTGGTTGGTTTTTCGAGACAGGGTTTCTCTGTATAGCCCTGGCTGTCCTGTAACTCACTTTGTAGACCAGGCTGGCCTCGAACTCAGAAATCCGCCTGCTGAGTGCTGGGATTAAAGGCATGCACCACCACACCCGGCGATTTTTAGGTTTAATACATAAAATAACTCTTTCCATCATGTCACCTTCCTGCCATTAAACTGAATTGCTGTCATCTTAACCAAATACAAGGATTGGCTGACCTCGCCCTCCGCCTGTTCACAGGCTTTTTAAACAAATGCTGTTTAACCAGTCAGCCACTGTGGCCAACGGCAATTTCTTATTTTATCCTTTCTGGATAGATTCCATTTGTCAGCTGTTAAGTCGTAGCATATAAACTGGTTAGTGTCTGTTCTCCCTCTTTGTGATGCCTTATGAAATGTACCAAATAAGAATTAATCACCTTCTATGCCTACTTCTTCTAAAGGCGTAAGTTATCTGACTACTTTATGTGCATTTGAAATTATCAGGCAAGGTTCACTGAGGGCATTGCTATGAAACATGGCTCCAGGCTCCAGTATATTTCCTTGTCTTCTGATAGTAAATCCTGAAGACAGCAACCCAGGATTCAGATGCAGCGCTCTGCTTCTGATATTGCTACAATTAACTCCCCCCTCAGGTCCCCCCCACCAACCCCTCAGGCAGGGCTTCTCTGTGTAACAGAGCCTGCTGTGGGCACCATCTCTGACCACCAGTTAACAATACGTGCTGTTGGTAAGCAAAATCTCCAGGATCCACAATTCCCAGTCCTGTGGCAGGAACTAGGTTTCCACAGGTGGCTGCAGTGATCTACTAGCATAACCCTCAGGTTACAATTGTCTGCATCATAATTTTAAATCTACTTTTTATTTTTAGGTTGATATATTGATTGAGGTCTCTGAGATGTACCGATTATGCCTGAATCTTCCAGAATCGATTAATACAGAAATGACTACAGCAAAATTTGTCAAAAATAAATCTGCATTAATCATTACAATGCCCCTGGCATAAAAACAATTTATTTGGTGTTTTCATTGTTACTGCTGTTAGCATTTTGTCTAAGCGCTGCCCCACAGTTACCTGGCAACAGCCAGGTGTGCCTGACTCACTATAAAAGAGCTGCTTGCCCTCTCCTCTCTCTCTTGCTCTTGCCTTCTTGCTCACTCTCTTCTTGCCCCTTCCCCCCTCCCCACTCCCTTTCCGCCTCTCTCCACTAGCTCATGGCTGGCCTCTACTTCTCTACTCCTCTCCTCTCTCCCTCTCTTTCTCTCCCTTCCCCCCTCCATCTCTCTCTCCTTCCTTCCCTCCCTCCCCTACCCCCTCTCTGCCTTTCTCTGTCTCTACTACCCTCTTAACTCCCTCCCCATCCCCTGGATAAACTGTATTATACTGTCTGTGGTTGGTCCCTCAGGGGAAAGGGATGCCTCAGCATGGGCCCGAGAAGGCACCCCATCCCCCCGGACTTGACTACACTTCCACCAAACATATCTCCTCTCACTTTATATTTTTATAGGATAAAAAGCTCTTATGAGTTACAGGACCTACATTGTGGGCAGGGGTAGTGATTTGTTGTTGTTGCTGCTGTTTGAGAAAGGGTCTCACTGTATAGCCCTAGCTAGCATGGAACTTGCTGTATACATCAGGCTAGCATCAAACTCAGAAATAAGCCTGCCCCTGCCTTGTGGGTTTAAAGGATTATACCACTACACCCAGAAATATATATTTTTATCTCTGAGAAAGGGTGGCAGGTAGCCCTAGGTCTGATGGCCTAAACTTGCTACTTAGGTGGGGCTAAATCTACATCTACAATCTCCCAAGTGCTGAAATTGTTGTGATGTGTGTACTTTCCATTTAGATAACTTTTCTCAGACTTTGTGGGGCAGAGATGGTTAAAAGTACAGACTTGGGTAGAAAGATGGCTCAATGGTTAAGAGCACTGACTGCTTTTCCAAAGGTCCTGAATTCAATTCCCAGTAACCACATGGTGGCTCACAACCATCTGTAAAGGGATCTGATGCCCTCTTTCAGTGTATCTGAAGACAGCTGCAGTGTACTTACATAAATAAAATAAATCTTAGGGAAAAAAGTGCTGACTGTTCTAATAGAGGACCTGGGTTTGGTTCTCAGCTCCCTGTAAGTCCATCTCTAGGGATCTGAGGTGCTCTTTTGGTACCAGCACTCATTTGCATACCCCCCTCCATATAAGCAAACATATATACAACTTAAAATAGAAAAAAAAAATCTCAAAAAAACCAAACCCATAACTTTGCATCAACCAGAAATTTTTAAGACACTATTGTTGTGTCCAGCCAGCAGACCACAACCTGGGTTCTAGCCTGGAAAGGCATTTTGGAAACCTGGAAGAGAAGAGGGGCTAGGTGGCGAGAGAAAAGAATGTAGCCAAGACAGTTACTCTGATCAAGGCTCAAATTTTATTGTTGCGACACTAGTTATGAAGGAAGGGGGAGGGGACCCGATTCCCGCCGAATAATCTCTGGTCCAGTAGAAAGGTGCACGTGTGTGGCTCCGCAGGTTCCAGCAGTGGGCGTGGCAGAATGAATGAGCAGGAAGCTCCACCCCTGAGCAAGCAGGTTTCAGGCTGGGGGAGGGGAGACTACATCTCCTCCCTTTTATTAACAAAATTTAAAAAAAAGAAAAAGCTGGCCTGAGGGGGAAAAATTATCTATGCTCAATAGTTCTGTCTGGAATCTAGGGCTAAAGAAAAATACTTGCTTTCGTGGGATTCCTTAACCTTTTTTATGGTAAACTGTATCTGGCTTAAGACTGTCCTTTCTTATCTTAGTAAACAACTAACTGAAAAGCCTGGAGCTGTAGGCTCTGACTTTATAATGCTAATTAGTACTTGGTAGGTAACTTTCTAGTTGAATTTTAAGTAGGGCGTTGGAACTCTGGCTAAGTTTGACTGAACAAATGTGAAATACACTATAATAAGAATAACACTAAGTTGATATTCCTCCGCATTTTTGGATGATAGGTGGGAAACAGGGAGAAGGAGTTCGACCGGCTCTTGTAGTACAAGGCCAATTGGCTTTTTTATTTGGGTGGGAGGCAGTGAAGGGCTTGCCCTTTCAATAGTACGTCTCCAATCTCTCTCCCCCCCATTAATTAAGTTAAATAAGGCAACGCTTAACTGAGGTGATCAAATAATTTTCTCATCCGTAGATGAGTGGGCTTTTAACCTTGGCTTGGGTGGACATGGACCCGATTCCTCCCGTGGGTATTGTTAAGACCCACACCTGTGGCTCTGGGTATCTTTTGGGGAGGTGAGGCAGAGCCGAAAAATATTTTTTATTTTTAGCCAAAATATGATACCAACCTCTTTCAAACCGGGTTTATCTCACAGGAAACTCAGAAATGGTCAAGCTGGACCTTTCCCTGCAGTGCCTCTGCACCAAGCGATGCCCATACTGAATTTGTACAATCACAAACCAGTATGCACAGTTCTGAGTGCTGTGCAGCTCCTAAAGGAGAATTATCAACCTCAGATTTAGCAAGACCTAGGCAAGAATTATGTCATTAGTAACACCACGATTTGTGGCTAAAATAGGAGCTGGAAGTCGTTCCTCCTCATCCCTGTTTTTTCCACAGCCTAAGGACACCTTGCAGTAACAGCAAGGGTGAAAAGCCAGAGGTCAGCTAAGGGACTAAGCCTGTCTATCAAAATAAAAACCAATCTTTATTAATATAGAAATATCTACTTTTCTAGCCCTCTTGGTAAACCTAATTTTTAACTCAGACTGAAGGCCACGTGCTGGAATGTCCTGAGACTGGGGATAACAGCTGCCACCTGCATGCTCTAGGGGGGCAGGGATGCACATCCGCTCTTCCTGGTCCCGCTCAAGAATGTTGATTTACCTGCTTGAAAGACAAAATCTCGACAGTGAGAAAGTAGGAAAGCAGAACTTCTTTCGGGGAAGTCTAGGTACTTTATTTAAATGCAAATTGTAAAGCTGAGGCTAGTCTCTGGCCTCCTGTCGGGAGCTGGCTCAGAGAGTAGCTTTTTTCGGAGCCTGAGTCCTCAAGCTGACTTTTAAGCAAAAGAGGAAATTTAGTCCTCAAGGTGATACTTTAGAAGATTTAGAATCTGTGTTCATCTGACAAATTAATTTATCTGGCAGCCACTGTGCTCTATCTTCATCTCGTGAAAAAACACAAACTGAGCCCCTACCCCAAATTAGAACTGGATCTGGACCCTTCCATTTGTTAGTCAGGGGGTCCTTCTATTTTACCAATGTATTAAGTGACCAATTGCTCTTTAATAGCTTTTTCCACTAGCTGTAAGGCCAGCAATCCTTCTGAGGTTAGGGATCTAGGGGAAGTGGGGGATGTGCTCTGAATTAACTTTGCTAGGTAATTTAGAATATAGGAATCTCTAACATTGGACTGAATATTAGACCAGTCTGAGATTGAGTTAGAATGGCTGGTCACACTGAAGAAAAGAGAAAAATCATTATGACTCTATTAAATGACTAATTTTACTAAGTCTGAATATACAGTCTCTGATGTACTATTGCCATAAAGTTAAAAGGCTAGAAGCTAGTCTAAACTGGAAAAATGACAAGTAAGAATGGATCTAAAACATGAATTTAATTTAGTTTTTTAGTCAATTCAATCAGGACATGAGTCAACTTACCTACCAGCTCGTCACACGAATTTACTAATATGCTTCTGCAGCGTTCTGTGGAGAAAACCTGTTTTTCCCTTTTCTAATAAGGTAGCTGTTTTAGGATCAATCTATAAGCCAATAAGTAGATCCCTTTAAGATACTATAAAGCATTTATTAAACTCTTTGACATTAAAATATTAGATTTTGAAAATAAAGGTAAGACTTAAATAGTGTGCATGGGAATGCACTAAATAGTATGCACGGGGATACAATTTCTCTCTTTTTTGTCTTTTAAGAAGTTAAAGTTTTAAAATTTTACAATACCTAAACTTTTGAATTAATAACTAGTTGACAAAACATTTTAAATACATGGCTGTAAAGGGGCAGTGACTAATTGCACTTTCAATCAATTTTCTTAAGGAGCAGTTGTAACTAGAAGGCTTGCAAAGTTATTAAGAGTCACATGTGCATAATTTATTTATTAACTAGAAATATGCATAAGCAATTGTAAATTTGAGAATTAATAGTATCTGAGGGATGAACAATTTAAGCAATTGCGAGCTCAGAGATATGGCATTGACTATTAATATACAAATTAAGGTTTGATTGTTCAGCATTTTAAAACACCATCTACAGCACATAACTAGATCATCTGTGCTGGAACAGGGGAAACTGTGTCTTAAGACTCCGCCCCACAGAAGCTTAGTTGGGCCCATGTGGGCCAACGATCGGTTGGGAGGATGAGAAAAATGACTTTACAATAATGTTTTCGGGGCTGGTGAGATGGCTCAGTGGGTAAGAGCACCCGACTGCTCTTCCGAAGGTCCAGAGTTCAAATCCCAGCAACCACATGGTGGCTCACAACCATCTGTAACGAAATCTGACGCCCTCTTCTGGTGTGTCTGAAGACAGCTACAGTGTACTTACATGTAATAAATAAATAAATCTTAAAAAAAAAAAAAAAAAAAAAAAAAACAATAATGTTTTCTTTTTGGCCAAAGAATTGTTTTGGGCACAACCAATTTTTAATTATCAATTAATAACAATTATAAAAGCTTTCTTTATTTTTTGTAGAAACTTTTGTAGTAAACTAAAACCCTAAGTAATAAAAGGATATTGTCTCTGAATCTTTTGGGTGAGAGCAAGGATTTAAGGTAAACTTTAAGAAGCATTAGTTAATAAAATACTTTTCACTTAGGAAACAATATACACTGAAAGATTAAAACTCTTGGCTTCTTGTATAGAAGCAGAAACAATAAAAATTTTTCTTACATAATGTAAAGTTACATTAGCCATACCTAGAGGCAAAATTTTCTAGTGGTTACAGTTTACTAGAAGCAAAACTCTTTGAATTTAAGCATTATTAAACATCTGAATAGATCTGTAACACTGTTAAAAAGAATTTCTCTTGAACACAGGGAAAAAACTTTCTCAGGCACTGTTTGCAAAACAAAAGAAAGGCCACAAGCCGCTCTGGGGCTGCCCAGAGCCCTGCATTGACTCAAACGTAAAATACTTTTTAATCTGAGCATCTTGGCCCTCCTGTAATAAGGACCAATTCTAGAGAAACAATATAACTGTCTACGCCTCTAAATTTTGATACTCTTTCTTAAGATGACTTACAGTTAAAACGTTCTTCACAACTTTAGTGTTGTGAAAAAATTGCCTGTACTGCAGTTTCCTGCCAGGCAGCAACTATAGCCAAACTGTTTGTCTAATCTATTTACAAAGACAAACATAACTAGATAACTCTGTCACAGTTTTGTATGAAGTGAGCTGTATGAGCGCTCTCATAAGATGATTACTCTTGTAATTATCTTAATTACAGTATACAGGTGAATTAAAGATCTTAAATTTGAAATCAAACTGCAAGCTGCAGTCAATGGAACAATAGCAGTTTTAACCATAATTTTTAAGTTTTTTTGTGCAAGGTTAGGATAATACCTATAACCTTGGGAAAGCAAAACCCAAGTTTAAAACAATTTATTATCTTTAAAATCAATATTAGAAGCATTACTATCATATTACGAAGTTTGGATGTCAATTAATACCTATGAATACCTATTTAAGCAAGCTTTAATGCTTTAATAAAAAGACATTGCTTTAAATCTTATCTTAAATTTTACTATTTAGGATACGAGCCACATTAATTACTACCTAAACTAGAAATATCTTTAGAGACCCGGGCTCTTGGCCTGCTTTATGCCACGTGTCGGAAGGACTCTAAACTTGAGTTATCAAATTTAACACTAACCATCTGTAGCAATGTAACAATTATTAATCTTAACCAACAACTTATGAGCTGATTGTGAAAACACTCAGAGCACATTACCAATAAAAAAGAACCAAATGAAGCAGTTACATTTAGACCAATCAGAGAATAATTTTTGTAGCTACAATCATAGAATAAAAAACACTTTACCATTGTCAAACACATTAATCATGAACCATTTATTAGCTTTTTTACTCTGAAACTTAGAGGCTGTGCACTCGCCTTTATTTCCTAAAACGAGCAGTTTTTCCAGCAGGGGCCCTCCCGCCACGTGTCTGATTCCTGGATGAAACACGTGGCAGCTCTCGGCTTTGCAGATAAAGTTTTTTATACCATCTTTATTATCCAACATAAAACATAGAACATTCATTCATACAGACTGGACACGAACATACATGAATTGAACACGAGAACAGATTGGTGCACCGGACATTAGACAAGACACAAAAGGGAACAGAGTACTCCTGCTATAAGGCCCAGAGAGATATTTCTCTCTGCTTTTTGGGACATTTTCCTCCCTTATGATGCATTTTTTATTAACTGGGGCAATCCGCCTATTCCTTTTAATAAACCCTTTCTTTTCTCACGCCTCATGTAGCTTCGGAGAGCTACGGCCTACCGCCTGATACCCAGCTTCTCACTGCTGAACCTAAGTGAACCAGCGCTCGGGTTTAACGCTGTCTCAGCTTAGCCCATACCTTCTCCGGTATGAATTTCCTTTATCCTTTATTTTATGGAGCTCCGAACCAGCAGCGTCTCTTCCAAAAATCCTTTGCCGTTTCTCAGTCCCGCGTTGGTTCGCCAATTGTTGTGTCCGGCCAGCAGATCACAACCTGGGTTCTAGCCTGGAAAGGCATTTTGGAAACCTGGAAGAGAAGAGGGGCTAGGTGGCGAGAGAAAAGAATGTAGCCAAGACAGTTACTCTGATCAAGGCTCAAATTTTATTGTTGCGACACTAGTTATGAAGGAAGGGGGAGGGGACCCGATTCCCGCCGAATAATCTCTGGTCCAGTATAAAGGTGCACGTGTGTGGCTCCGCAGGTTCCAGCAGTGGGCGTGGCAGAACGAATGAGCAGGAAGCTCCACCCCTGAGCAAGCAGGTTTCAGGCTGGGGGAGGGGAGACTACACACTATAACCATAAGACTCTTTTTTTAAAAGATGTTTGTAGATATCTCAGGTAATTTAAAATGTCATTTGGGAAAATTCCAACTGTTTGCAAGTATCGTAATGTTTCTATTGGTGTGATAAGACAAAAAACGGCCAGAAGCAACCTGAGGAGAAAGGGTTTATTTCAGCTTACAGTCCCACAACATCATCAAAGGAAGTCAGGGCAGAAACTCACTCAGGGCAGGAGCCTGGAGGCAGGAGCTGATGCAGAGGTCATGGAGACAGGCTTGCCACCCAAGGCTCACTCAGCTTGCTTTTGTTTTGTTTGTTTTTGTCTTGTCTTTTTATTTTGTGTATACAAGTACTTTATTTGCACATACACCTGTAGGTCAGAAGAGGGCATCATATCACATTACATTGTGGTTGCTGGGAACTGACCTCAGGATCTCTAGAAGAGCAGTGGGCAGTGCTATTAACCTATGAGCCACGTCTCCAGCCCCTCTGCGTGTTTTCTTATGTACCCCATAACTACTTGCCCAGGGGTGGTACTGCCTACAACAGGCTGAGCCCTCACACACCAATCACTAAGAAAATGTACCAGACTTGCCTGCCTGCAGGTGTCCACCCTGTGTGTGGTAGCCACGCCTGTTGAGCACCCTGAGCTAGGCTGGAGAGAGGAAAGCTTAACCCGGTGGGTGGGTGCCAGCAGGAACTTAGTTTGTGGGGAGTGTGCAGGCAAAGGACACACATACTCAGGAGCAGCTTCAGAGAACTGGTTCAGTTTAGTGGGGGTTGGGGGTGGGCATTTATGCCCCTGGGGAGATGGCCAGGGCCTTGGGGCAAGGTTTGGGTGGCTGCGTACAATGGGACAGGACAGGGTAGTATTAGAGGATGCTTCATCTGCATGCTCTCGGGCTGTGGAGGTGGGGAACCTTTTGCAGTCAAAGAACAAAACATGAATAACTGTCAGGGTTGATGGGGGGGGGGGCGCCGGCTTCACAATTCTAGGCTAGGCTGTTCTCATCTGAAGTGACCTAGGTTGAAGTCTCCTCGGTCCTTCTTCCTCTGTAACCCCGGGCCATTACAGTCCCACACTGTGAACACTTCAATACACTTGCAAAGCCTTCACTAACACAGCTATGTTTCCTAGAAAATCCTGGGACTGGAGAGATGGCTTGGGGGTTTAGAGCCACTGGCTGCTCTTCCAGATCTGTGCTGAGTTCCCAGCACCTACATGACTGCTGATAGCAGGCAGAGGTTTAATCGCCCTCTTCTGGCTTCCAAGGGCACTGCAATAATGTGCTAAACAGACCCAGCATGCATAAAAATTAAAAAAAAAAAAGATTCCTAAAAGAATATAGCATCACTCAATTGTTTAGAGGAAAATGCCCCTACCCAATCACATGACTCACTAATCAACTCTTATCTTCTTAAAAAATATTTTTAAAGGCCTGGAGAGATGGCTCTGGTTAAGAGCACTGACTGCTCTTCAGGGGGTCCTGAGTTCAATCCCCAGCAACCACAAAGTGGCTCACAACCATCCGTAATGAGATCCGATGCCCTCTTCTGGGGTGTCTGAAGACAGCTACAGTGTACTCATAAAACAAACAAATCATTTAAAAAAATTAAATTCCTTGGCTTGTTGCCAGGTGATAGAATTTTAAAAATATATTTTTACATTTCTTGTGTGTACCCACACATGTATGCACACACATGCTACAACATATATGTGGAGCTCAGAGACCTTGCAAACTTCTCCTATTGCATGGATCCACAGGATCACAGCCCCAGGCTTGGACACACACACCTTGCCCACTGAGCCATCTTGCCAGCTCTTAATCTCAATTTTTGCCGCCAGCACACGGGGGCTCTGAGTTACATGTGTTCGTACTCAGGCTGCACAAACCTTTCATCCTAACTCAGTCCCTGTACCTCATGAAGCAGGACTGTCCCTCACCTGCATGTGCACATGCACACTAAAAAAGAAGACTTTAAAAGTCCAGCATACTAAATTGCTGTTCAAACTAATTCCTAAAATACCCTACTTGGTGTATGTCGATTAGTTGTATGTTAACAAAACCAGTCTCCCTCTCCTTTTAAAAGTGAACTTGTTCAGGAAGGGCATTAAGAACAAAATGTAAAAAAGTATAAATATGAAGGTTTTTCATGTTATGACCTTGTATTACCTGACTGTATACATACTTACCACGTGCATGACTGGTGCCAGGTGGCTTCCGGTTCCTGGAGCTGGGGCTACAGAAGGTTGTGGGCTGCCCTGTGGGTGCTGGGAACTGAGCACCGTGCTGGCTTCGGCTCTTTATTTCTACCACGCACTGACAGTGTTTGCGACTTTGCAGTGCTCATATGTGGGTATGGGAAGACTCCTTTCCTGTCACGTCTCCCAGGCTCTTCTGCTTCTCGGGGTTCATGCCTTGGCACACCATAACTCCATACTCACAACCGCACTCCCTCTCTTGGCAGTAAGTGCTCTGCCTCATCCGGTAGCCCGAGCTACTGCGTTAGGTAACAGCCTGATGGCATCACTCATCCTGCCAGTTCTACAACTGAATTGTCACCTGTATTGGGAGCTGACACTTGATATTCATCGTTTAATGTGAAAGAAACTACCAACAGATCAAACATTAGTTCAGACACACTGAAAACATGTTTAATTTTTAAACAATTGTTCTTGACCCAAAACACTGTTTCTAACGTCTTTAGTTACTATTCTGAGTCCAGATTTCGATTACAGGTGAGATTCAGTCTTACCTGAGAACATGTTTGTCAGATGACAACCTTTTATTTTTCTTTCAAGAGAACAAAAGAGCATTAGCAAAGAAGGAGTCATTTTTCAATTTCACATTTGATCAGATTTGCCTCATGCTAATGATGTGCCCTTGTGGTAAGCAAGCATATTCTTTCTGCAGTTTTCAGTACCTCAGTGCTGAAGAGGCAGGCCCCTGCATGGGACTGTCTTTACAGAAACACGGCCATTGGAGGCTTGTGGACAGTTTGGAGTGTCGTCGTGCACCATGTGATAATGAACACTTAGAAACAGACTCAACACCGATGAAACACTTCAAATTTCAGGGGGTGGCCCCCCATATTATACACAAGGTCAGGGTTATTTTTAAAGTCACAAGTAACCCCAAACATTTATGAAAACACATCACATCAACAGGAAGTCTGTTCCCAATTTATTTTTACTATCCTGCATGTCAGCCTGCTTCCCTCCAACGGAAGGGTGAAACATAATAAAACAAAAGAGCACTCAGGCTGGAGGGAGTTAGAAAAACTATCTAAGTTTTTCTGTCCAGTGGGATCTGAGGGCTCTTATTTCACACGGGATAGGACTGGGGTGAGAGAACACTCTTGAATATACACTTTTTCAAAAACTTTCTCCAACCACAGATTGTCATGTTGTTTGGGGTATTATTTTTGTTTGTTTTACTGAGACAGAGACTTGCTATGTTGTTGAACTATCCTCCGGCTTTATCGTTTTGAGTAGCTGCGGATGCAGCACCAGGTGCCTGTTCTGGGCATTGCATGTAGCACTGCAAAATGCCCACAAACATCCTCTCTTCCATTTCCTTTCAGGCAGTATCTCGTGATAAGTGAACTTTGGCACATATAAAACAATAAAACCATATATTACATATGTACACTTCTCCCATATACATTTCATAGTCATCCCACCGAGTTCTCTTAACAGTAATAACGTGACACTCGGGTCCATGTACAGTCACCATCCGGCTCATCTCAGAAGCAAAGCTCCACTTCTACAACGTGTTCACTTCAATATGCATGTTCTTTTATTCGGAGGAAACTGCAGAATTCTCAAGTTATACATTGAAATTGTTTATAAATAAATACATAAATCTTCACTTATACCAAGAAGCGGGCTTATATCTTTATCTTGAGGGGAAGCTATTTTATTTAGAGATTCATATAAAAATAACAGTTGGTTGAAGAGGTCTAAGAAAATGATGACTCTTAAAGTTTCACTTATTTTCCTTGAGTGATAAACTTAGATCATGTAACAGGAGACTTTAACTAGGGTTAGATTCCAAAGAAAAACTTTTGTTCAAACTCCTCACACTTAAATAAGTTGAATCAATTAAATTCTAAACTCCAAGGTCTCATCCAGGTTACTTTTATGAGCCTGCCCATCCTATGCCCCTAGGAAGGCCTTCTCACCAGAGTTAGGCCACATGTCCCCTGCACTAGGAGTGTCCAGCTTTAAACTGATGTTTAATTATTAAAGGGTACAATATTTGGGTGTAACTGGCATTTACAAAAGATTCTTTATGTCTATTACAAATAAATTATCTGGACTGAATAATAAAATTAACTAGTGAAACTTTAAAAGAACCACCTCTTTAATAACATATAAATATAATGTCAGCAGAGAAAGAGTAGAAGTTCTTGGGTAAATTATAACAACATAGTTATAGGCTTTTCAAGGTACTTTTTGAATTCAGCAAGCCACTGGGCTCCAACTGCTCCATCCACAACTCGATGATCACAGCTGAGTGTAACGGACATCACACTAGCCACATCAAAGCTAGAAAGAAAAACATCAGTGGGTATTCTGAAGGAAACCAATGAGCCCAAGGCAACAGCCACCCACGAGCTGACTCCTACCCAGGTAGATTATTTCCCTTTTATCATTCAGATGACAGAATTAAGGTCACTTATATGCTATACTAACAAACAAACAACAAAAAACTAATTTTTAAATATCTGAGACAGTTAACCAGGCTGGTCTTGAACTTGCCATGTAGTTGAGGTGGGCTTTCTAATCCTCTTGATTCAGGCCCTCAAGTAGCTGTGATTATAGATCTGCATATGAAAACTGGTTCCACCCACTGTTTATCTTTAGCTCAGACTGTCAAAACCTTAATACACACAGGGGAACAAGGGCCGCCAAACTACCCAACATTCTGCTTTTGTCTGATATGATGCAGATCTACCTTTCTAGCAGTCATTAACATTCTGTTGTTGCTTGCTGTCACAGTACAATGGCAAGGACTCAAGAACAGATCATTTGGCCCAGAAAACTAAAATATTTACTATCTGACTCTAAGAAAAAACATGCAGGTAGGTAGTGGTGGTGGCACACGCCTTTAATCCCAGCACTTGGGAGGCAGAGGGAGGTGGATTTCTGAGTTCGAGGCCAGCCTGGTCTACAAAGTAGGTTCCAGGACAGCCAAGGCAGCACAGAGAAACCTTGTCTCAAAAAAAAGAAAAGAAAAAAGAAACAGAAAAAAAAAAGCCAACCTGTCATCTAGAAATCGCAAGACCACATCTCAACTACAACTGAAAGTCATAAAATCCTTAGTGAAATCGAAGTGGCTTCCATTGTATCTCACACTGCATTTACTGATGCCACTAAAAGCCACATGTAAAATCTGTAATGACACAATGCAATCGCATTCCCAGCCCCTCTCCACTTCCCCACTCACCCTTTCTCATTATCTGCTGGGATCAGTTTATCCTCTGAAGCACCGATTGCCAGAATACATGCCTGAGGTGGATTAATAATTGCAGAGAAATTCTTAATTCCAAACATCCCTAAGTTGGAGATTGTAAATGTTCCACCCTAAAGGAAAAGAGTATAAAAATAGATTACATTGTTACTATAACCAAGAATAAAATTACAAATATTCTCTAAAGAGGCCATGAGAAAGCCTTTTATTTAAGAAAGTCTTGACTAGGACACATGATAAAAACCAAAGTCAACTAATTGTACTGGCTTTCCCATGCAATTATGAAAATGTGTCTTTTAGTTTTTCCCATGTAATTCAATTGCTTTGTTTTGGAGACCAAGTATCATATGATATAGCAGAATCAAAATAGAAAATGCAACAAGAGAACGAGGCTGAGCTCCGGAGTAATACAAGCCATACAGCCGAGGAACAGCACCCTACCTGGAACTCATGAGGCTGAAGTTTACCCTCTCTCGCTTTGGAGGCTAAAGAAACAACATCACTAGCAATGGTTTCCAGTCCTTTTATGTGTGCATTAAACACAATAGGGGTGATAAGTCCTGCAGGGGTACTGACAGCAACACTGACGTCAACCACATGATTTCTGTTAAAAAAGAAAATGGAGTCAAACTCACCATCATAAAAGACTGAGAGATGCACGGGGGAGGGAGGGCTCATGGCTGATAGCACTGGCTACTCCCCCAGAGGACCCAGGGTCAATTTCCAGCTCACAGCTATCTGTAACTCCAGTTCCAGGGGATCTGGCATCCTCACTCAGACATACATGCAGGGACAATACCAATGCACATAAAAATAAATAAATAAATAAATAAATCTTAAAAAAAAAAAAGCTGGAGTGTCTCCCCCAAATCCTCCATCCTCTGCCTTGCCAAAAGAAGGAGGAAGAGGGGGCGGAACCACTAAAAAGTGCCAGGTTAAAGAAAATACGGATCTTGGATATTTACTTCACACACTATTCGGTGCTTAGGATGGAGTTTAGGCAGTCGAGCACCTGCCTATGCACGAAGTTCCAAGTCTGATACCCAGTATCACTAACCAGACACACACATACACACAGCATTTTAGAAAGAACTGTGCTATTGTTCAGAGATGTCTATCCTGTATGTTAACATCTTGATGTGTCTTCTCTTTCACTTATATATATTTTTTTAAATGAAGGGGGCAGGGGAAGAAATGTATCAGAAAGTTGCTTTCACACTTATTTTCCTTGCTGTTCTTGATTAACGCATCAAGTAGCTCGAAAAAACACCATCATAATCAGCAGGAAACAAACTGACTGGGCTGTAAGTACAAGTACATTGGCTGGAGCAGAGAAGGCCACAAAGCTTGAGCACATGGAAAAAAGAGTGAGAGGAGGGAGGGACACTGTGGGGATGGGGGCGGGCAAGGTGGCTCAGTGGGTAAAGGCGCCTGCGGTCAAGCTGACACCTTCAGTCTAAGCCTGGGAACTCACACGGTGGAAGGAGAAAAATGGACTCCCAGAAGCTGTCCTGAAGTTGGCCATGGCACACATGTACATGTGTGTGTGTGTGGGGGGGGTGGAAGTGGGATGGGGCTAGAAAGGTAGGTAGAAGGGAAGGAGGGAGGGAGGGAGGGAGACAAACAAAACAAAAAACCTGAGATACCATGGGACCATGAGAGAGACACCAGTGCCCAGGACTCAGAGGCGGCCATGCCTCAGGAGAAACTTAAGACAGGCTCCCAGTCTTTTCTGGAGTAGATCAGCATCTCTGGCTTTTATTTATTTGTTGAAACGTGTTTCACTCTGTAGGTCAAGATGGCCTAAATGTCATCCGTTTGTACAGTTTCCCCAGTAAGACACCACTACATGAGCATTTCTCTGAGCTCTGTGACTGGTCCTGCTGAGGGGGACATGGGGATCTGTTTGTAGTCAGCTGTTAGATCTGAGAATAGCATCTAAGAGGGGACACTTATGTGGGACTAAGGCCCAATCCCTGAGACCTAAGACTATCTCCAGGTACACAGAATGAAGGCTCTAGCTGCTGCCTACCCCTGGCTGGTCTCTGAGGATCCGTGTGTAAGGGGCATTGTGTGCGCATGTGCAGAGGAAAGGGGTTAACAATAACTGTACTAAAGCTGGGTGAGGAAGAGACCCGAGCTCGGTTCTCAGCACCCACGTCAGGCAGCAGCTCCAGCTCTGAGGGATGTGGTGCCTCGGGCCTCCTTGGGCATCTGCACTCATTTGCACATCCCCATACCCACAGGCACACTCAGACACATAATTTTAAAAAATTAAAAACTATAGTATAAAAGTACCTACCTACATTCTAGAAAAGGCCAGGGCTTGAGTTGGAATCCTGACACTGATCAACTTACTAACCCCGGACAAACCACAGAGCTCACTGAGCCTCTGATTCTTCATCTAAACAATCAGTGAAAACGCCTAACTGAGAAAGTGGTTCCGAAGACCTAACGCGCTGTACCCAGCCGTCACACGCTGACAGAACCCCCTGGTGACCAGGGAACGGATTCTACCCTCCTTCTGACAGTCATTATCAGTGTAACCAGATTGTGGCTTATACCAATTTCCTTTTACTGAGTCCATATAAGGAATCGCAGCCTAGACTGGCCAGCTGTCCACAGTCTCAGATAGCTCCGTGCTGTTTCAAACCCATTTACCCACGGGCACAGTCTCCTCATCCCTAGCTGCGGTCAGCAGACATGAGCTAGCGCAGGTCACTGTGGAGTCTCCAGCAACTTACTGCCTTATAACTGTGTCCATCCAAGACGAGTTTGCTTCGGGAACTTTCAGACAGGCCAAAGCTGAAGCCTTTATAATGAAGTCGTTGACGGAGATTTTCCCTTTCCCTTCAAGCATCTGTTAAACACAACAAGCAACTACTTTTATTAGCCCTCCTCTCCCAACAAGAAGCAGGTTCTTTCCTCTGTTGAACGGAGGCATGGCAGCAGCTGAACATTGTGATTTATGGCTGTAATGACTTTTTTTTTTTTTTTTTGGTTTTTCGAGACAGGGTTTCTTTGTGTATCTCTGGCTGTCCTGGAACTCACTTTGTAGACCAGGCCTGCCTCGAACTCAGAAATCCTCCTGCCTCTGCCTCCCGAGTGCTGGGATTAAAGGCGTGCGCCACAGCCACCCAGCAAGCAGCTCATCCTAGCACATGCTTATAGGCTACCGTAAATCGTCCCTTAGACACCTAAGGAACAGAAGACTGAACAGCTTATCTTATAAATATAACCAAAAACGTCCTGAACGACATATTAGCAGACAGAATCTAGCCCATTAGCTACGACCAAATAGGTTTTGTTTCAGGAATGCAAGAGGTGGTAACATCTAAAACTCAATTACAGTGTGCAGAGCAGCATGTGACTATTCTCTTGTCTCCTATGGAGGCTTAGAAAGGAGAATCATTGGCATCCAGAGTCATGGGCATCACAGTAATAGCTTTCTTCTTAAAAGAGAAAAAGAACAGCTACTGTGGGAAGCCCTAACAGAACAGAAAGGCCACATGCCTGCTTCAAGAGCCACAAAAAGACACAAGAAAATTCAGTACCACTTTTTACAACAGAACAGTTACGGAACTTGGAGGGCGCTTCTTGATGAGAAAAAGATCTGTTACCCCCATAATTATCTAGCCTCATACTTCATGGTCAAAAAGTTATTCCCCCTAAGAGCACAAGACAAGATGTCTTCAAGGGGATGTTTCCCTCTTGTGGCTAGCCTCTGTAGGAACCTACGTGTGTGTGCCTGTGCGTACATACACATACACACACACACATTTGCACAGATACAAAGCACATAAATGATAAAGCTTTAAAAAAAAAGACAGAAAGGAAAAAGAAAGGAAGAAAAGATGATACATGCTACAACATAGCTGAACCTTGACTATGATAAATGACAAGCATTTGATAAAGAATGGACTTCATATGATTCTAGGCAGAGAATTCCATTTTGCCTACTGGTAAACCTTCCAAAACAAAAATGTAAGACTGAGGAGAGTGGAAAGATTGATGGGATTATGGCGAAGGGCTATTTGGAGGTGATAAAAATGATCCAAAATTTAGTATTGTGGTTATACTCTGAAATACATTGAGTAGGACACCTCAAATATGTGAATTGAACATGGCATTAAATGATATGAATATCTCAAAAAAGTCATTCAAAATAATACACCAAATACACTGGATACATTTATCTGTTTCAATACTTTGATTTTTACTAATATTTTTGTAGTCGGGCGGTGGTGGAGCACGCCTTTAGTTCCAGCAGTTGGGAGGCAGAGGTAGGTGGATTTCTGAGTTCAAGGCCAGCCTGGTCTACAGAGTGAGTTCCAGGACAGCCAGGGCTATGCAAAGAAACCCTGTCTCGGAAAACCAAAAAAAAAAAAAAAAATCAAATATCTTTGTAGCTGGCACTCAGGAGGCAGAGGCAGAGGCAGAAGAATCTCTGTGAGTACAAAGCCAGCCTGGGGTACAGAGTGAGTTTCAAGACAGCCAGGTCTACATAGAGAAACCCTGTCTTGAAAAACAAAGCAAAAAAAAATTTTAGTTGTGTGTGTAGGTGTGTTTGTGTGTGTGTGTATATACGCGTGCACGCATGTATGAATGTATGTATATGTACATACATGCAAAAAGGAGCCTGTGGAGATCAGAAGCAGTGCCAGATCCCCTGAAAGTACAGTTCTAGACAACTAACTGGAAGTTGATGTGTTTATGTTGGGAAATGAATATAGCATGTGTCCTCTGCAAGAACAAGTGTTCTTAACGTGAGCCGTCTCTCTTGCCCCACTTGAGAATGTGGACAGTAACTGTATGCCGTCATCTTTACTCCCTGTAGCGACTGACAAGCGCTGCTGATTCACTCATGCAATTAGTGATGTGCCTCACCTGTCCGCTCTGTGCTGGATACAAAACGGATGAAGCACCCACACTCAACAAGTCTGAGCTCGGGGGAGCAGACCTTGTAAAGGGAGTGGCTGTGCGTCCGTCACACAGCATCTTACAAAGTGTTGTGTGAACAGGGAAGGGGAAAAGGTGGTAAATTTAGACTGAGGAAGAGCAGTCAAGGCAATACATGTCAAGTCCTTAAGGAGGTCAGGGAGGAAAGCACAAGGACACAGTAGGGTCTACATGGAGAAAACACAAGTACGGAGGGTAAAGTAGAGCTGCTGAGAAACAGCAAGACAGCCAGTGTGCCTTCAGTGGTGGGAATCCAGCTCAGCAAGATCTCGAAGACCCTGGGAAAGGCCCCGGAGGCCACGCTAAGGAGCTGATGGGGTTCTTCTGTTCTACTATTTTTTTTAAATCTTTTACAATTATTCATTTTATGTGGTTGAGTATCTTCCTCATTCTCTGCTTTATTTATTTTTAAAGACTTGTTTTATGTGCATGTACATATGTGCATCCCATGTGAGCCTCTGCCTACACCTATGAAGCATCTAGTCTTTGGAACTGGAGTTACAGATAAGTTACCATGTGAGTACTCAGAACTGAACCTGGATTCTCTGCAAGAGCAATGAGCCCCCTTAACCAAGCCATTCTCCAGCCCCACTTTGCCTTACTTCTTGAGACAGAGTCTCTTGCTGAATGTAAGTTACAGACTTAGCTAGACTGGCTGGTAAGCCAGCACCAGGGATTCTGTCTACCTCCCAGTACTGAATTACAGGCATATCCAAGTACCTGCTGTTTTATGTTAGTGCTGGAAGCTTTATACTTGTGCTACAAGTACTTCATGGATCAACATCTCTCAGTCTTACTTCTGTTCTTACAGCCCTTGACCCTTATAATTCTCAACCATTAGCATGAATTTTATTCACCTCTCTGCCAAACAGGGTACATTTCCCATAGTTTGGCCACATTTGTCTTACAGCACTGTGAATTCCCCAGCTATCACTGGTCTCCTTCAACACTGTGCTGAACTCCAGTAATGAACACACACAGTGTAATTGAGGAAACAATCGAGAGGCAGCTTCATAAAGAGCCCGGTCTACAAATGAATCCCGCCACCTTTGTAAAACACCTTCCCTTCCTGTCACATTTAGTAGTGCCCCAATTCCATCATAAACTCGTGCTGAAGACAGACTGCTCTTGCTCTCTATCCCCAAGAGTGCACACGTAGTATCTGACTATGAACATGAGTATCATTTCTAAGCTACCAGAGCAGCCTCGAGTATCAAATCATAGACAATTTGCTAGACTAACATCTATCCATGGCAAAGTGAGTTTCAATGCTGTGTTCTAATCAAGGGTTAACAGAAAAGCCAGAAAAGGTGGTGCACTCCTGTAACCCCAACATTTTAGAGGCTACAGCAGAACTGCAAGGTCAATGCAGCCTTGGTTCTATGGAGTTCCAGGTGTGAGCTACATAGTGAGACACTGTCCAGATAGTTGCAACAAATCAAAAGAAGTGAAATGAAGTTTCCCAGGATAGTCCCTACCCAACAGTTTCAAGTGGCAGTAATTTTCTATCATAACCAGCTTCTAATAACAAAGCACATGGCAACACTGGAAAGGTTTCTAGGGAAAGACAGAATTTCTGGGTTTTACCTTATTAAGTTCCTTCCGTACCAACAGCACCTCTCCCATATTTACATCGACAGAAAGGTAATAATGAGGTATAGTCTGCTTCGACTGCATGAGCCTCTGCGCAATCACCTGAAACCAGAGAGAGTCCAACATCAGTGTCAGCTGACTCCAGACGGTACCTAACTCAGTCTGCTTGCCTCTTCCTCGGCTCCCTGGTAGCTTACCTCACACGCCAGAGTAAGACAAAGGACTGCTCCTCCTAGACTGGCCAAAGCAGAGGTTTCTTTACCCCAACTACTCAACTGACCAAATCAAACGTCCTTAAATTAATAACTGACAAGGTCCTTTTTGGTGTTTTAAACTACCACACAGACAACCAAACAACCAGAGTGGAAATGCCAGCAGCTCTGACTGCATATCTTGGTGGTGCCCTTACTCGACGAATGTTGCTGATGGGGATGTCTGTGAAGACACCTGCAGGAGCTGGTGCCACTCTTGGACCCGGGGGAGCCATGGCAGCTGCTGCAGCCTAAGAGGGAAAAGAAAAAGCACTTAGTGACTGGCTGGAGACCACCTGGGACATGCTACTGCTGTGGAGGACTACATGCCAAAGCGGAAGAGCAAAGGTCTGAGGAGTAGCTGGTTCAATCTCCACAGAGCAAAAGGGACTCGGATTAGACTCTTTATTAACACCAGTCTAGGAGTGCTGGTGTGTACCTGAATTCCCAGCACTCAAGATGCGGAGGCGGGAAGATTTCAAGTTCAAGGTTAGCCTGCTTCCTCAATATAACCAGAAGAGGTGGGGTGTGGGGGTGGAGAAAAAGCAAAGCATATTTAATTGAAGAATTAAAGAAAGAAAATATAAACGCAAGGCTGTGGGCCAGGATGTAGCCCAGTGCTTGCCAAGCATGTATAGGGCCCCAAGATTCAGTCCCCACAATGATAATAATTTTAAGCTGACTGTGGCTAAAACTTAATGAATGAATGAATGAATGAAATGAAGTTACAATTTTAAAAAGCCAAAAATAACTCACAGGAGCAGCCTTAGAAGGCACAAAAGAGTCAATGTCCTTCTTGATGATTCTGCCTTCTGGTCCCGTCCCTGAAGAAACACATAAATATCGCATATGTGGCAGCATCCCACTGGATCTCCAAGGTCAGCACTGTGACCCTGAAAAGACCCCATCTCCCTCAGGACATCAGCTTTGTTAACTGCTCATTAACCAAGTGCCCCAGACAAATACTAGTTTTGTTTGTTGTTTTTGTTTTTTGGAGACAGGGTTTCTCTGTATAGCCATGGCTGTCCTGGAACTCACTCTGTAGATCAGGATAGCCTCCAACACAAGAGATCCGACTGCCCCCCTCTCCTACTTCGCCCCTTCCGAGATTGACCCCCAATCCCCCCACCCCTGCCAACAGTGATTCTTTTAAACTACTGTAAATAGTAACCATTTTTCTCTCAAAGTTTTATCTAGCTAAATTAAATTCTTTATTTTCTTGCATTTTCTTTATTTTGTTTATTTCTTTGCTTTAAGTTGTGAAACACAGACATAATAATACTGATCATAGTTTATAATTGAAAAGGAAAATTAGCTGTTGACTGTGGTTATCTTAAAAAGCTAATCAAAACAAAAAAAAAATCAAAAACAAAAACCAAACAGCACCCCAACTCACTGAACCTTGAAATACTCTTATTTGACCATAAGGTACAATCTTTGTGTAAGGTTGGCAATTTTCTGAAGAAATAACCCTTTTTTACTTCAGAATAGCATGAATGATGTGCAACTGCAATGATCTCATCCTTAGAATCATTCATTTTCCACAATTTTCAGGTCTTTCACCCCAACCAAAACTAAATCAACCCATGTGACAAAGCAAGGAGGAAACACCACACTGTCTCTGAGACCGGCAGGCTCTCCCACAGGCTTTGTTTACACACACTCCCCTCCTTCCTCCCATCTTTACCTCAGGGTTAGGGTCTCAGGTTTAGGCTTAGGCCCAAGTACATCAGCCTGACCTTGAAGCAAATTCAGAATTTAGTTATTATAATACCTTTTACACTGGCCCACTTCTAGAAAAAAATTGGTCAAATTGATTCACCTTCCCCCACGGCAGCCTTTTAAAGGGTTCCCGCTGTGTGCACTTCTTCCCAACTCCTTCCCTTCGTTATGAAAACACAGTTGGCTAGAACTCTCTCTTCACCGGGAGCTCTAGAACAGAGGCGGCGGGACCTCTGTTAGATTCCCCACCCTTTAAGCAGAGAGAAACCATGACCTCCCCTGCCACCAGCCGGGACAGAGCTTGATGCCATACCCCATTACAGTTAGTGTGTTAGCCAGCAAACACTTTTAATTGCTTTGCCAGCTCCCCAACAAAGCACACGGGTGATCATAAGGCAGTAGGGGTAAAGGGAAGAGCTGGCTGGCAAGAGACACGCAGCACTCTGTGGGATTACGCAGCTGACGACAGTCACCTGTCTTATCTGTAGGGTGGAGATGACAGTGGCAGCCCTTGTTCAGAGCTATACTGTGAGAACAACGACACACACACACACACACACACACACACACACACACACACACGACCACTGGGCTCTCAACACCAGAATCCTCAGTTTCTTCCTCAGGAGTTAACGTTTTGGCTAAATTTCCTAATTACCGTGCCCCTCTATCTGACTTTTTTTTCTTCTACAATAGAGTTTTATGTTTTTCTTTCTCTTGCTCCCTCCTCCACAGCCCCAATAATGAATAAAGAAATAAATTTAAGTCCCTGAAATCCACAAGAAACACGTCTTCTCTTTCTAGTACTGTCATACACAGGTAAGTTTGGTCTTTGTCCCAGGCTTTTGGCTTGGGCCTTCCAAAATCTAGGAAATTCCCCATGTGGTAAGTATTTGCTTTCTCCAATCAAGCCTCTTTACGTCACACTAGTTTATGCTAACAAGGTGAGTGAGGGTGGGGCTTCTGGCTAAGGGACATCACTTGTTGTCTGAAGACCAAACACTTGGTTAGTGTGGGACCTTTCGATCTTCTTTCCATTGGCCCTCCCCTGCTTCCTGCACCAATCCCGCCTACAGGGAGAGGGGAAGCTAGACACAGGCAGGCCGAGCAGCCTTGTTTCTGCGCTCCCTGCCCTCCCTTTCCTCCCATGCTCCGTATGGTCCTCAGTCAGGCTTTGTTTGACTCCAGGCCATGGGCTACGGGTGGAGCGCCCTCTGCCAAAATGCTTTTCTCTGACCTTTCACAGGGCTGGTGCACAGATGACTCCTTGTCTGGACATGAGATCATGTATCACTCCTCAGAAAGGTCCCCTCATCCATCCTAAAAGTCGCCGCATCTGTCCCTGAGTCTTTCTTAATCCATCCTTAAGTCACCCCAGCTCTTAACAGTAGAGCCAGGATAGCTAATATGCTTTCTCTGCGCAAGCACTGCTCACTCATTCATCTTCACACCGCATTAAGTATTATTTTTATATACAAGTAACAGAGCCAGAAAAGGTGACACTGTTAGCGTAAGGCAGAGCTCACATTCAAACCTGAGCCTTCTAGCTCTGGGTCCCATCCTTACCACTCGCTAGACTTTTGTTACTTCATCCGCTCCTGCCGGCCAGTGAGGTCGGAACGTTCCCCACCTTACAAACAAGGACCTGATGCACAGGTGCTTCTCAGAACCATGTGCTTAGCTGCTCATAAAGGAATCCTTAACCCAACCTGCAGGAAAACAATACCAAGGTCCTTCAACTCACCCCTCTACCAAAATCCAGCACCACTACCTCTCGAACAAAAGACCCTACTAGTCCAGGTTCTGCAGGCACAATTACTAACTCAGCCCCTCTGCTCTATGTAATACCTTAAACTCGTCTGATATAAGCACAGATGTATAAAGAATGCACCAACAAACTGCAGCTTGGTGCTGAGTGAGAACCAGACTGAGGGCAACAATTGCAGATCTGAGGACAGCACGGGGTAATGGGGAAAATACAGAAATTAAAATAGGACCTGATGTTCAGGCCTCTAATCCTAGCTACTCAGGAGGCTGAAGAAAGAACATTGCAAGTTCAGGGCCAGCTTGGGCAATTTTTTTTAATTTTGAGATGCTATAACAGTACAAAGTAAAGAGAGGGGTAGGAATACATATGAGTGTTACAGTGCCTGCCTACTATGATACTAGGTTCCTGTTTAAAAAACAAAAAACAAACAAACAAACAAACAAACAAAAAACCCTGGGCTGTTGAGAAAGCTCAATGTGTAAGGATGTTACTGCTAAGCCTAATGACCTGAGTTCAACCCTTATGCATTAGGTGTCACACTGTACACAGAGGTCAGAAGACAAATGACAGGAGTCGGTTCTCTGTTTCTACTCTGTGGGTCCCAGGGACAGTACTCAGGTCAGCAGCAGCCAGCACTTTTACCTGATGAGCCAGTTTTGCTTACTGCTACACTCAGTTAACCTAACACTGGGATTTATTACACAGACACGTCTTATAACTCAACACTGCTCAACAAACACATTTGCTTTTGCCAACACTTAAGTAAGACAGGATAGAGACAAGGAAATTGTGGGGCTATGAGAAGGGAAAGGAACTCCTCCTCATCCTGAAGTAGACGGAGCCTCTCAGCACCTGAGAAGCAAGAATTCCAACATCCACATCTGTTAAAGGTGTTTCTCCTCCCAGTGATAAAACAACAATTTCCTAGGAAGCTCATCAAAAGCCCCATTTATAATAGAAGACTTGTATTATATGTAGCCCTTATGGCTCCTGGTGTTATCTATAGATTATAATTCCATCCACAACACCTCCAGTGCCACCCCAACAAGCCCACTCACCAAGAGGAAGAAGGAACAAGAAGAGAGCCACCACAGTGGTATATGGCTAAAATGGAGCATCTAATTGCAACTCTCCCCGCGGACTCACTATTACACTTGGGTTATGTCTGACCTTCTCTGACTGCCTCTTAAAAAGCTCATATCCAAACTTGGGTATAAATTATTTCCCAGAGGATATTTCTCTTAATGTCCATCCTTAAAATCTTCATCAAAAGTATCTTTTAATAAACAACACTGTCCTTTGATGTGCTTTTGATGTTTTTGTGAGCATGTTTCTTCTTTTCATTTTTTGTTTTGTTTTTAAAGAACAGGGTTTCTTTGTGTAGCTCTGGCTATCCTGGAACTCACTCTGTAGACCAGGCTAGCCTTGTACTCAAAGATAGGAGTGGGCCACCATGCCTGGCTCAGAAACACCTTTTTATTTTTAATAAAACCCCAACTCAGCTTCATTCTAACAAGTCCTGAAATTCTTGTCTGCACCAAAGGTACAAAACCTGGGTTTGCCTGAGTCCAGGTTCCTAAGATTACAGGAGCTCCTCAGAGCTCTCAGGGGAAATGTGAGGGACGCTTCCTTCCCTTATCACTGCTGTTGAAGATTTCCTATGAATAGAGGAGAGTTTGAAAAGGCACACAGCTTACATAGGCAATCCTAGGCAGATCGAATAGAACACGGTGATGCTTGCCTTCCGTGAAGGCAGCAAGGATGTCTGTCTCCTTCCACACAGGTATAGGTGCTGGCCTTACACACAGCATTTAACTACACTGTACCTGGATAACCCCTTTCTTCAGAAAGACACTTACCTTTAACTTGGGTGAGGTCAATCCCTTTCTCTGCTGCCAACTTCTTCGCAAGAGGACTAACGAACACCCTTCCCTTTGGTCCAGCAGGAGCAGCTGAGGGGGTAGGTGCTACAGGCTGGGGAGTGGGAGGAACAGCTGCCACCTTTGGGAAAAAAGTTACAGAGCATCTATCCATTCATCACTGCAAAGATAATCTGACAGAACACAGGTTCATATTTTATAATGGAAAACTCTTTATAATTAAATGATGTTATGCACTTTCCTGGCTTGACTAACATAAAAGACGAATGGCAAGAATATTTTCTGACAGAGTCAAAAACAGTTCATGCTAACTAGAGAGGTGTGGAACTAAAACTGACCTATGTATAACATACTGGCTGCCTGTCATTTCTTGTCATTTTTCCCTTTGAGACTATGCAAGCCACAGTGATCATCCTGCCACAGCCTCCCAAGTACCCAAACCACAAATACCTTGCTTCCTGTCCATTCTTTATTTCCTTATATTAACCTGAGCTCTGCTTTATTTAATCTCACTTCAGGATGGAAAATGATAGCATCAGCTCCCACGTTTCAAGTATCTTAAGGAATGGACCACCCCGTTCCCTGACAGCATCCGAATCAATGCGAGACTGTGAATGCAAGCTTCCTCTGAGGAAGTGTGCAGCTCTTCTAAACCCATGGAGGAGTACACTGGAGAGTGCAAGTGCATGATGCTACAACGAGTCATGCCACTTCAGGGCCCAAGGTCCAAAACACACTTCTTCAGCTACAACCACAAGTACCAGAACTGAGAGTGGAAACAGGTCGTTAGTTGAGCAACAGAAAATGTGGGGTGAAACCATCACCTCCCATGGACATGATAACACACCACTAGCAGGTCATGTAATTTACCTTTGTTCTCAGCAAGGCTTAAGATGTCGGCAGAGTAAACTACTGACCATCAGGTGGACAGCACGTGACACACGAGCACGCACGCGCATGCAAGCTCACTCGCACACATACACACCACAGATTAACAGGTACCGCCAGTCACTTTCCTTCGTGTAGGATCTGGACACCCAGGAACCTGAGCTATTATCTGCCTGAACAGACAACTCCCCAGTTCAGAACCACACCTACCGGGGGTGGGGCAGGTGGTGCTGCCTGTGGCTTTAAGCTGGTCACTTCTGTTGGCCTGTAGTCTGCAAATGCTGCTATATCTTCCTGTTTTTCTACTATGATACATAGTGGAGCTCCCAGAGGAACATCCCTTGTGCCTTCAGGGACCAGGATTTTTGCCAGATAACCTTCTTCTTGTACTTCAAAGCCTTAAGTAGAAGGAAAATCATTATGGGACTCAAGCCTCCACCATTCCTACACCCTCACTAGTGTTTCAGGTAAAACATTTTCTTTTCTTTTCTTTTTTTTTTTTTTTTTTTAAAGATTCGTTTACTTATTATATGTAAGTACACTGTAGCTGTCTTCAGACACTCCAGAAGAGGGAGCCAGATCTCGTTACGGATGGTTGTGAGCCACCATGTGGTTGCTGGGATTTGAACTTCGAACCTTCGGAAGAGCAGTCAGGTGCTCTTACCCACTGAGCCATCTCACCAGCCCAAACATTTTCATATTCAAACTACTAGCACTGTTTTTTGGCTTTGTTTTGTTTTTGACAAACTACTTAACTTTTCTGTGCCTCTATTTCTGTCTTTAACATGGGAACAAGAATAGCACAGTGAACCCTCTGACCACAGGTCCTGCATCCCTAAAATCCATTCGGCTGAAGGTGAATGTTACATTGTTGCTGGCATGTACTATGTAGTTAGGCTTCGGAGGTCTGAACTTAGCGCACACTTTTATTCTTGCAACTATTTCCTAAGTAGTCCAGTGTAACAGCTACTCACACAGCTCTGTTGTACTGGGCATTACAAGTAGCTGGAAATGATGATTAAAGTGTACAGGGCTAGAGGCATAGCTCAGTAATACAGGGCTTACTAATATACTCAAGGCCTGAGACCCACCCTCCAAATACTATGTCCACTTATTTAGGGAACTTGAATCTATAGACTTAAATCAGAGTGCCAACACATATACCAAGGAATGGCTGACCATATAATCCTTACATAAATGTTAATGGATTTAAGTCAATTAATGTTTTTAAGTACTTACCCTGCACAAAGTATAAATGAAAAATGCAGTTGGCCCTCCAAATCTATAAGATCAAAACAATTTGGGAAAAAAAGAAAAAAAACAAAACAAAACAAAACCCTGCACTCGTGCTGAGCTCGCACGAATGCCCTTCTGGAGCCAATCCCTTGTGGACACTGACTATGTCTGTTCTACCAAGACTGCAGACAGTGGCACATTCTAAGAGTTACTGAGAACGCCTCAAGGGTGGCTTTATGTGGCACTTACAGGACACTAAGATGGTATCAGCTAGACTGCTAGAAGTCAGAGTTACATGGAAGTCAAATTACAAGAACTAGCAGCAGGACGGTAACATGGGATCTCAGCAGTAAAAGTGTTCTCAGAGCTCCTCAAAGGCTATGCCTGGCATTACGCTACATTTTCCAGTGTTATGAAATACAGTATCACTGGGGGTCTCTGCATCAGCAGGCAAGAAGTTACTCCGCTACTGTTTCTCTCAACACTGAAGACTTACAAAGTAAAGGCCAAAGCTGAGTGTTTTCTTGTAACCACACCCTCAGGAGCCTGAAGCAGGAGGATGGTAGCTCAAAGTTAGCCTGGGCAACATGAGTTCAAGAGCAAACGAGATTATATAGCAAGGAGTTCTCTGTAAGGAAATAGCAGCGTGGCATGATGATGCATGACTTTAATCTTAGCATTCAGATCTCTTGTGACTTCCAGACCATCTAGGGTGAGTGAAACCCTGTCTCAGAAACTTACTGATTGATTTAATTTAATTAAAAACAGCAAAACCAAGCTACTGATAAGGGCAAGTTCTGCCTTTCAGAACTTGCTCTCTGCAGTTATGCTTCTTGATGGACAGACACATCTCTAATGAATTCTTCCATTTTCCCAACCGGGAATACTCAATAGAAGCTGTGCTGAAGATGGACAGAGGTAGGGCACATCTAAGGTTTGGCAGCAAGCACCCTTTACCCCACACCAAACCACCCTGCTGGCCCTTGCTTTTTCCTTAAGGAAGAATCATTTCTTCTAATAATAGCTATGAAAGAACCAGGCACGGTGGTACAAGCCTGCAATCCTAGCACAGTCTCATCTCAAAGAAGAAAAAAGAGGAAAGGGGAAGAGGAGAAAGAGCAGGAAGAGGAGGAGAAAGAGGAAGAGGAAGAAGAGGGAGAAGAAAAGAAGGAGGAAGAAAAACACTATAAAAAAGGTATAGTATGTTAAGGGGGGGTCCTTACTCTTTGATATCACTTGCCCAGGCTACCAAGAGAATGGTGACGAGCACTGTCTGTGCCCACTACTGCCTGATGCCTATGTCCTGCTCTGCCACTATGGCGTGGATGGGCCTTCTGCTCCTGGAAACCACGGAAGAGTGGAAACAGGTTCAGAACACCTGGGATTATCAATAGACACAAGCACAGTACATGACTGCATGGTGAATAAGTCAATAAAGGGGCACATGGAAATGAGAAAAAGACTGACATCCATGGCACTTTCAGATTATGAGACTAATCTACACCCTGGGTACTGTTTTCCCTCAGAGGCACCTGAAAGGCTTTGGTATTCTCCTGCCCTAGAGGGCATGACTATCTTCCTCCTCCCTCCTTCTTTTCCCATGTTTAGACAATGGCAGTGCTGGTACAACTTCTGAGTACCATAAAAATAAAGCCAAGAGAGTGAACCCAGGCCTTAGAATAGACCCTGACATATCCTCCATTGATGAGTACAGCTCAGAACTGACACGTGTGGCTGTGATGACCTTTTTATAAAATATGACCCAGGCAGCAAATCTCAGGACTGTAAATGTCACATTACCACTCACTCAGTACAAAAAAATGTACTGATGGCCATCCTCCTCACCTATGGTGGCCTTGTCGGTCTCTATCTCTGCCAGCAAGTCTCCTTCACTCAGCTTCTCGCCCACTTTCTTTTCCCACCTCTGGACCGTGCCCATGGTCATGGTTGGGGAGAGGGCAGGAAGAACAATCTGTGGAGACAAATGCCACACATCACTGCTTAACCAGGACGCATAAAAGCATTCAGGTAAGCGCATGCTTACCAACTATACAGTGAGACCTTGTCACCCATCACAAAGGTCTGTACTAATTGCTTTCCCAGTTAAATCAACCTTTAAAACAAGAGTGATTAGACACCCTAACCCATCCTCCAAAGTGAAAAGCAACAGGAAGATGGAAAGATTTCTTCCAGATGGTCAAAACAAACCTCTCTCCCACCCGCCTCTCTGCACAGACACACAAAGTATCTTTTCAACCAGGTCAGTGGTTCTTAATTTTTCTAATGCTGCTACCCTTTAATACAGTTTCTCATGTTATTGTTACCCCCAGGCATAACAATAGATCGGTTGCTACTTCATAAGTGTAATTTTGTTACTGTTATGAATCTAGTGTAAGTTTCTGGTATGCAGCTATCTGATGTGACCTATATGAAAGGGTCACTTGACCCACAGACTGAGAACCACTGATCTAGGTTACCACCAATACTTTTCATTCTTTTTTTTCTTTCCTTTTATTGAATATTTTCTTTATTTATATTTCAAATGTTATCTCCTTTCCCTGTTTCCCCTCCAGAAACCCCCTATCCCTTCCCCCATCCCCCTGCTTCTATGAGGCTGTTCCCCCACCCACCCATTCCCGCCTCTCCACCTAACATTCTCCTACACTGGGGCATCAATCCTTCACATGACCAAGGGCATTTCCTCCCACTGATGCCATCCTCTGCTACATATGCAGCTAGAGCCATGGATAGCTCCATGTGTATTCTTTGGTTGGTGGTTTAGTCACAAGGAGCTCTGGTGAGGTCTGGTTGGTTGACACTGTTGTTCTTCCTATGGGGTTGCAAACCCCTTCAGCTCTTTCAGTCCTTCCTCTAACTCCTCCATTGGGGACCCTGTGCTCAGTCCAGTGGTTGGCTGTGAGCGTGGCCTCTGTATTTGTCAGGCACTGGCAGAGCCTCTCGGGAGACAGCTATATCAGGCTCCTGTCAGCATGCACTGCTTGGCATCCATAATAGTACCTGAGTTTGGTGACTGTATATGGGATGGATCCCCAGGTGGGGCAGTCTCTGGATGGCCTTTCTTTCAGTCTCTGCTCCACACTTTGTCTCTGCTTTTCCTCCCGTGAATATTTTGTTCCCCCTTCTAAGAAGGACCAAATCATCCACGCCTTGGTCTTCTTTCTTTTTGAGCTTCATGTGGTCTATGAATTGTATCTTTAGTATTCCAAGCTTCTAGGCTAATATCCACTTATCAGTGAGTGCATACCATGTGTATTCCTTTATGATTGGGATGATATTTTCTAGTTCCATCCATTTGCCTAAGAATTTCATGAAGTCATTGTTTTTAATGGCTGAGTAGTACTCCACTGTGTAAATATACCACACTTTCTGTATCCATTCCTCTGTTGAGGAACATCTGGGTTCTTTCTGGCTTCTGGCTATTATAAATAAGGTTGCTATGAACATAGTTGAGCATGTGTCCTAGTTATATGTTGGAATGTTATATGTTGGAGCATCTTCTGGGTAGATGCCCAGGAGTGGCATAGCTGGGTCCTCAGGTAGTACTATATCCAATTTTCTGAGGAACCACCAGACTGATTTCCAGAGTGGTTGTACCAGCTTGCAACCCCACCAGCAATGGAGGAGTGTTCCTCTTTCTCCACATCCTCACCAGCATCTGCTGTCCCCTGAATTTTTGATCTTAGCCATTCTGACTGTGTGAGGTGGATCCTTTTCATTCTTACAGAACGATCTTGGTCTAGACAAACTGCTGAATTTACTGTGTTCTGCAATAAGCATCTTTTCACTCATGAGAAACCATACTTATTTCACACCACACACACACACACACACACACACACACATATATATATACATATATATAAATTAAGGACTAAAGATATGGCTAAGTGATTCAGAACACTTGCTGCTCTTGCATAGGATCTTAGTTTGGTTCCCGATGGGCCAACTCTCAATCACCTGTAACTCTAGCTTTAGTGAATCCAATCCTGTCTCCGGGAATACCAGCATGCACATGTCTACACACACAATTTTTAAAACTGAACATTAAGAGCAATTCTGGGAGCAAAGGATGAGGTTCAGTAGTAGAAGAGTAGCTGACTAGCATGCATGAGGCAGGACTAGAGGGAAAACCCACAAAACTAAATACCATTCTTCAGAGATAGAGGAACAATACATTG
Organism: Mus musculus; assembly: GCF_000001635.26. Lineage (NCBI taxonomy): Eukaryota > Metazoa > Chordata > Mammalia > Rodentia > Muridae > Mus > Mus musculus. The sequence continues at coordinate 50,655,976 of NC_000075.6, forward strand.
TATTTTTTTAAACTGTTAAAAAACAAAAGGCTTTCTGATGTGTGTGTGTGTGTGTGTGTGTGTGTGTGTGTGTGTGTGTGTGATGCATGCACAGGTGTATATAAGTGTGCAGTGGAGAAGCCAGAGGAGGATGTAAGGTATCCTGAGCTATCTCCCTCATTTACTTGAGAGTCTCTCACTGAAGTCAACAACAAGCCTCGCTTTCCAGCTCCCCCTTCTCTGCGCACTCTGGTTATAGAAGACAACTAACTTACTTCCACAATGACCTCTACACATTTAAGTGCACACTAAATGCATGTAAAAACAAATATCTTTATTTTGGACAGGTTTTCTCTGTATAACAGCCCTGGCTATCCTGGAACTCAATTTGTAGACTGAGCTGGCCTCTAACTCAGAGACCTGCATGCCCCTGCTTCCAGAGTGCTGGGATTAAAGGTGTGTGCCACCATGTCTGCAAGACTTAGAAACTCTTTAAAAATTATTTCTTGTTCAGAATTTCTTTTCTTTGTTGCACAATCACCAGTAAAGTATGAATGTGTATGTTTGAGTGTGCATGGGGGGGGGCAGTAGAAAGAGAAATACACTCATTTATTTATCTTTACCATCTCAAAGGATTCTTAGGACCCAATTCTAACACTTAAACACAGAGCAGGATAAAATGGAGAAAAGAGGTCTTATGTAACAAAATAAGGTTGCTGAACTGAAAGAAATCATCATGAAAGCTAAAGACCAGGAAAAATTTCATCATAAGGAATTGTTACCAATAGACTTGGAACGTGATTTCCAGAGAAGAAACTGACTCACCCAGAAAACTTCTTATAAAGTTAAGGAAAGGCCAAATCTTAATCCTTTAGATTTTACTTACTTCCAACATCAAGACCACAGAAAGATAAACAAAGGAAAACTCTAAGATCTAATACTGTGATTAAGTGCACAGGCTTTTGGCGTCTGGGTATGATTTTCTTTGGCTCTTTTTCCCCTGTTTGTTTGGCCCTATTCTAGTTTTGTTTTTTGTTTTTTTTTTAGATGTCTAATAAGAAGAAGGAAAGGGCATGGGTAGGTAGGGAAGCAGGGAGGACCTGGGGTGGGAAGCTGTAATTAGATTGTGTTTAGGAAGAAAAAGCACAAGATGGTTTCCTAGAGCTGATCTAGGTTGGTGGTAATCACATTTATGGCCAACAGCACTGTTAGAATGTTATCCTGTAGACTTATTCCATACTGCTCATTCTTTTTAAATGATTTATTTATATTTTATATGCGTTGGTGTTTTCCCTGTATGCATGTCTTTGTGAGGGTGCTGGGTCCCCTGGAACTGGACTTACAGACAGTGGTGAGCTGCCACGTGGTTGCAGGGAATCAAACCTGAGACCTCTACAAGAGCAGTCAGTGCTCTTACCACTGAGCCAGCTCTCCATCACCATCATACTTATTCTTTATTGTTATTTTTTCACTAATGACTATTACTGGAATACTTCATCTATGCTTAGAAGTAGCCCACTCTAAACCAAAGGAAAACTTCATCTGGGGACTTTCATTCAGCAAATAGCACCTGTTCTCTACTTAAATTCTACTTGCATAGGGGAAAAAGTCATTTCCGAAACCTTTCACATCGTTTGTGAAAGAGAAAAGCCAAGCATTATCCTGTATCCTGGGCTAAAGCCGAGAAAGGTTAAAGAAACTGTCCAGGCTCACACACTTAGAAACAACAAGAATAATTTTCACAGCTAAAATCTCTCAATACGGCTGAATGACAGGCACTTATAGTTAATGACACGTTTTCAGAGTACAATAGCCACCCATAGAGAAAAATGACAATAAAATAATTAATAACAAGTCACCAGGAGCCGGCACTCAGAGGCTGAGTCTTACCTGCATATGAGTAGGATAGGAGCTACCGGGAGCGCTTGCAGAAGGTGCCGCTGGGGCAGCAGCTGGAGCTGGGGCTGCAGCTGGGGCTGCCTGTGGGGCAGCTGCCGCCGCCAAATCCAATGTATAATTTTTAAAGGCCTCAATATCCTGAGGCCTGAAGAAAAAGAATACATAAATATAGAATTTATAAAGCAAATCCAATCCCTAACCTCCCAGCGAGTCCTCACATGTCTTTAACTTCCAATCTGAGTTGAAATGCTTTAAAAGCAACAAATGTTCACAAATTACAAAGATTTTTTTTTCTTTTTGTTTTTACTCACTTTTCAACTGTGATACAGATGATGGACCCAACTGGAACATCTCTGGTCCCTTCAGGAACAAGGATCTTGGCCATATAGCACTCCTCCAGGCTCTCAAACCCAACAGTGGCTTTATCAGTTTCAACCTGTTAGCACAAAAGCACTGGCTTAGGTTTGTACTGCCAAGAGGCAGTTAACTGGAATGTGTCTAGAAATCCATACGAAGATAAAACCCACTACCACAGACTTGAAAGAACGGTTTAAAAACATTTTGGGTAGAAGCTAGGCATTGCTAACATTGTAACATTGGGGGTGGGGGGGGATATCTCTGAGCATTGCAGGCCAGCCAGAGTTACACCGTGATCTCAAAAACAATTTAGCTAGCTGCTGACAACGTAGCTAACCAATCATCTCTAATAAATGGGGAGGTGGGAGGGGAGCTGCTTCTTAAAGAGAAAGAGGAAACTACCTACCAGAAGGCTAAGCTTTAGTCTATTCAGCAAAGCCACTCCCTTAGGTAAAATCTGCGTGTTTTAAGACTTACCTCTGCAATTAGATCACCCTCACTGATTTTTTCCCCTTCTTTTTTTTCCCAGCGGGCTATGGTGCCTGCCTGCATTGTAGGGGAAAGGGAAGGTAATGGAACCTGCAGAAAAAGAAGCATACATTTAAACAGGCATACTTAGCCCTCGGCGTGCTTTCATTCCACCCAAGTTCATGCAGAGTATTTACTGAGTCACATTTCAAACTGTTCACTGGAGATACAAAGGGAGATCTAGCACTCCAGAAATTCATGACTTTCAGAGGCAGGTTGATCCTCCAGTCAGTCTAGTGGATCTGAGAAAGCACGTGAGACTTCTCAGACCTTTTGCCCATAGCCGCAGGCTTAGACCTCTTTCAATAGAAAAGATGCCCACTGGGAAGGTCTTGGGCGAGGGACCGTAATAGATCTGGGAGGGAGCTGGCTGTCGGAGGCCTCTCAAGGAGGATTCCCCACGCCAAGGAGCGGGCTCTGAAGGACAACAGGCTCCAGGGTGGGTCACTCACCTTCTGATGCGGAGGGAGGCTGTAAGAGCGGCGGCTGGGCGACCCCAGGAGTTGTCGCAGCAAGCGGTTACGCGGGACAGTGCCGGAGCCGGAGCTCCAGCCGCACAAGGAGCGGACCCCATAGCGGGGGATCCCACTACCGCAACGGACCGCAGCGGGGCCAATCCGCGGGCTCCCGCATGGGGCCCCGGGGCCTTCCTTCAAGGCCGCCCACCGAGCCCTGAACCCATCCCTGGGCACAGCACTCCGCGCCCTCCGCGCACAGACGCGCCACATTACTGCCACCGACCCCCACGCCCCAAAGGCTCCGCCGTCTCCGGAGTGACCTCTCCAAGAGCAGCGCGGCTCTGCCGTCAGCCGCGCACTGCGGTCGCGCAGTGTCGTAAAAGCGGCTGCTTGGACGGGCGACCGGAACGTAGGGTTTCCGTGCCCCTCTGCGGGGGGGACGCGTCGGAGACACCCGAGAGGGACGGGAGGCTGCCGCTTAGGATCTGCGGTGACGAAGGCGCTGCGAGGCAGTGCGGGGGCGGTGCACGTTTGGGAGAAACGGGAAAGGCCCTAGGAGAGGTGTCGCAGAGGATGGGAAGTACGGACCAGGGCCGCTCTAAGGGACCCGAGAGTCGGACCGGCTGCAGCCTGAGGGCAGGGAGGCGGTGCCAAAGGGAACGACCGCCTTTGCTTTAAGAAAAAGCTGGGGAAAAGAGCCCGGGCTGACAGTAATGCAAAGCTTTAGGTCGATGGGTGCGGGCGCACCTTGGAAAGTTGGAGAAAGGAAAGGCCCTCGAGTGACGGGGGATCAGGGGGTGACCCTTGGCTGCAGAGCCCGCCCCGTGCAGGCTGTCCTAGGTCCCTAACCCACCGGAAACGGGAGCAGCAGGGTTTTCAGCCAAATGATGTGAAGGGCAGCCAAGAGAAAGGTACATTTTCACATTTCCAGTTAGTCACAGAAGACTAATTATATTTCCTCTATAAAGATACTTGTTTGTAAAAAGCAGTTTTATTACCCCCAGATTTCCACCGTATCCTCTTAAATAGCGAAAATATTTTAACACACACACATTCCTTTAATTATAGCATTACGGAGACAGAGGCAGGTGGAACCCTAGATTCCAGGACAGCCTGGTTTAATGCTGTTCATTGCCAGGCCAGCTTGGGCTACATACTGAGATTCTTTTTTTTTTTTTTTTTAAAGAAAGGTTTAAGATACAACTTTGCGAAAGTCGTTGTCGTGCTGTCCCGCAGTTCTGTGAATTCAATAGGAAAACAACAACAGAAACCTTTCTTAAACTATGGAGTAACAATGTGGGGTCAAAAGAAAAAAAATGGCAACAGTGAAAAGCTGCCGAACCCAGCCGCGCCAACCTAGGTTGTTTCTCACTACTGCTGCCTACACTGAATCCTACCGCGTCGCTGCAGCTGTGGCTGTGAGGACACCCGTGCCCTTTGTACTGCCATGCCCTCGGTGTCACACGAGGCCAGCCAACACTGCCTGAAACACCTTGGCACAGATTCCCCGTGTATGGTGTGATTCGCACTGGTTTTACTGTACAAAGTGTTCTGCTCTCACGTGAGCATAATGATTTAATTGCAGAAAGACATTTCCCACAGTTATCCCTTCTATATAAACATTATAGTAGTATAATCTTTAGGTTGAATTGTTATGAGTATTTGGATTTTAAAATTGCCGTGGCTGATTTGAATTTCATAGAAAATCAATCAGTGAATTTTGGTTTGAGATTAGGACTAAATTTTCCAGTAAATGTCTCCCTAGATTTTCCTATTCTATGTATATATATAATATATATATATATATATATATATATATATATATATATATATATATATTAAATTATGACATTATTTTCTGTGTATATGCTAACCAACTCCATCTCTCCAGACCAACACTGAGCTATCTTGCCAGCTCATATGGTACATATTTATCTGAAGCAGCATCCTCAATATTGACAACTATAAATCAACTCTATGTATTGTAGTAACTATTTAAGCGATTTTTTTTTAGACTGACAGCACAGTTCACACGGGTATCTCATTTATAGGACTAAACTATGTGTCCATCCTAAAAGAATGTCTATTGAAAATGGGTATAGACACAATGTAATTTTTTTTCAGTCACAAATAATGGGGTTTGTCATTCACAAAATGGATGCAACTTAATTAAGCAAATTAACTCGGTCTCAGATAAATATTGTATATTTTCCCTCATTTTCTATCCTAGTGTCACTGAGCAGCATCAACACTTGGTGACGTCACCTTTGTATGCTGTGCAGTCACGAACAGACCTTCTGATGCGGTACACACATCAGATTAAAAAAAAAACAAAACTTACTAATGTGTGAGGCAGATGAAGATCTTATGTGCTGTTTCTCCTTGTCTTCTGAATTAGTATAGCAGTAATCCTGCTGAGTGCTTGACTTTCAGTTATTGAGTAATGATTTATGTGCAACATTTATGCAATATGTATCCATTGGATGGGTTATGTAATTAGCCTTATCATTCCTGAACTGAAAGTGACATTAAATTAGGAGGAAGCGTGCTCTGAATGTCTACCAATTCCTCAGTGTACAGATGGTCAGAGAATACCAAGAACACAAGAAGAAATTGGGAGGACAAAAAGTTACAACTGATAGCCAGTATGGTGTACATGACTGTTGTTCTGTTGTTCAAGCACCAGATGGCCACTTTGGGGCTAGCCTGGGCTACCTACATGTACTCTATCTTAAAAAAAAAAAAATCTTAAAATTCTTAGCCCTTGAAAGGCAGAGGCAGATGGATCTCTGTTGAGTTCCAGGCCAGCTAGGTCTACATGGTAAGACCCTGTCTCAAACATAAAGCTGGAAATACATATTCAGAAACCAAATGAAAGAAAACACTCGGAGCTAAAAGTTGAAATATATCAAGCATTGAAATTGGTAACATTAAGTGATAAATGAGGCTGCTTGAATTTGGGAGAGACAGACAGAGCCTTTAAATTGATTTGTGAATTCCTTATTTATTTCTGGGCTGGGGTGATAGTCTATGCCTGTGATTCCAGCTACTGCAGAGGCTGAAGGAAAGTGATTAATTATCTGAATATATCTGTTTAGATAACATGGTGAGATGCTGTCTCAAAAAAATAACTATCTATTTCTGGCTGGGATCCTCGGTGGCTTGGTGGCAGAAATCATGATTAGCATGTGCAGAGTTCAGAATTCAGTTTTAAACACTGCTGAGCTAACTAGGGTTCGATTTTGCATTTGAAGACTAATGTTACAGTTTATACTCATAGGTTCTGATGTGTTTATACATTCACATATGATGTCAAAAGAGTTGAAAATCAACTAATCCTTTTTTACAGTAATCCATCTTGATCTATCTTGTGCTTACATTAGAAATACCTACAGTAAATTATCTCTAGCAATAAAACAATCCTTATCTCCACCCTCCTGATAATGAGCAAACATGCTACCAGGGAGATCACTTGAGGAAATTTACCTTCACTAAATGTAAATGGCTTGACTGCTCATCTCAGGGAAGAGATAGAAATGAAAATGAAGAAGTGGATTTAGTTTGCAAACTCCATTTTATTCATAGTGTGTGTGTTTGGTTTTGACTTATTCACAATTCTGGTACACATAGGCAGTTAAAACAGGTTATTACATTGATCATCGGAAACTTCTGGCATAACAGTCTATGAAAACATTGTAAAACAGAATACATGGTAAGAATCTCTGAAAGCAGTGGTCACAAACACCCATGTTTGTAAGAAAATAGAGCTTTACATGTATGTATTTTAAGTCAGCCGTACCTCTCAAGTTTGACAAATAAGACTGTGCAGTCATGATACGGATGAGTAAAAGTGAAAAATTTAATTATACCTGCTATGCTTTTCAGTAGCCGAGTATTCTTAAGTTGGATGTAGAACATAAAGGTCTTTTCATAATTTAGTCATCCCAATCAAAAGAGCTGAAAACTCAGTCCAAAAGGGGCATTGCAGTTGCCAAATGTATCTAACCTATACTTCTGTTTAACTCAGACACAGATCTCAGTATAGGCCAGACTGGCATTAACTTAGTACTCCTCCTGCCTCAGCCTCCCAAATGTTGGAATTACAGGCACGTATCTATCACCAGGTTTTAAGTACAAATTGTAAAATGTTCCAGCTGACTTTTAGGGAATTGAGCAAGAAGATGATACTCTTCGGTTTTTAAATAACTAAAGTAGCATTTTAAAGATTGATTTGTATTACTTTTACTTATGTGTATATAGATGTCTGTGTAAATACATTTCTACACATGAGTACATTTGTTTTGGCTTTCGTTTTGGCTTTTTGTTTTGTTGTTGTTTTCAAGGCAGAGTCTCACTAAATAGTTCTGGCTGTCATGGAACTTACTAAGTAGACCAGGCTAGCCTTAAACTCAAAGAGATCCCCTTGCCTCTGCCTCCCCAGTGCTGGGATTAAAGGGTTGAACCACTAGTTTTTCCCAAGGAAAGAGGATGTCAGCAATAGCAAGATGGGCTAGCCCACGCCAGTATCACTAGGAAACAATAGTTTCAAGACACAGATTCTCCGAGAGCAGTGGTTCTCAGCCTTCCTAATGCTGCGACCCTTTAATACTGTTCATGTTGTGATCCCCAACCATAAAACTAATTTTGCTACTGTTATAAATCAAAATGTAAATATCTGTATTTTCCATTGGTCTTGGGCAGCCCCTGGGAAAGGGGTCACAACCTACAGGTATAGAACTGCTGTCCTTGAGTTTGCCAAATAGGAGATTATTCAAAAGAGAATGAATTTATGCTTGCTCCTGCTCTAAAGCCTCCGGAAGTATGGACTGGAATGAAGATCTCTGACCCACTGTTTACAGGAATTAATGAAATAAATCCTCTAGTAGAGATGCTTGGCCGTCTTACTTATGGGGTATGAGATTAATGAACACCATTCTCCCTGGAATTCAACCTCTGCTTTTTATGTGGGCACTGAGGTCATGCCGGTCCTTTTCCAAAAATGAGAAAAAATAAAACACGATGTAAAGGACTTGAAGTTTTTCTCTGATTTAATTTTTGCTGAAAAGTTAATTTCACATAATGTTAAGACTGCTGAGAGACTCTTATTAAAGAGGCAGACATTGAAGGTAAATTGTATCTGGACTACAGTATTGGAGTTTAGCCTGATCACTATCATGCTGTCAAATAGTAAAACATTAAAGTTCATGCAACAGAGAAATTGGTGAAACATGGACTTTTTAATCCCTCCAGGCGACTTGGAAAAGACGGAAATAACACTTTTCTTCTGTTGGCTTTCACAGTGAGTTGTTCTTGCTTATGGCTGACTTTCCTGGACTTTCCTAGTTACAGCTGAGGAAAAACTGGTCTTCAACAGAAGACCAGGACAGCGTGCACGGAAGACATCAGGTCTTTTTGATCTCATGTCTTTTAGAAGAGCAATCAACTAGAAAAAAATAAAATAAAAAAGACCCCCACCACTAAAAGCAGGGAGAGCTGGACAGAACTAAGTGCCATTAGTAACTGGTAACAAAATCAAGCTTGTTCTGAACCACGAGAGGCAGTAGGAAGAGACGGTAGAAAAGCACTGGATGCTGTAGAAAATGGAGAGTGTAGGGAACGTGAGAGTACACAGAGTCACTTAGTTATAAAAATAGACATGGTTCTCAGACAAAAGCAAATGAGTACAAAACAATTCTCAAACATGAACTATTTTTAAAAGACATGTCTATATAAAACAATAAGACGTTATCTCAGCGTTCCAAAGAGTATTCTGTTCAAATGGCTGAAAATGGGAGACACAGAGACAGGCGGGTCCCAGAACTGAGCCATCTGTCCCACTCTTCTGTTTGGCAGTGTACAGTAGTTGCAGACTGCTTTGAGGGGCTGTATTAGTAGATAACCATGGCTGACTGGCGGATGGTGCTAGGTGAGTGGATGAGAAAACCCAAGTCATGAGTAACGTCTGTAAGTTGAACTCTTTAGCTTCTATACTTGACAGTGTTGTAATAAGGAATAACTTCACCTCAAATCAACCCTGCCATTCACAACTCACTCACGCTCCATGTCCACTGGGTTCACGGTCCCCTAAGGGAACAGCCCAAGCTAACTAATAGAAAATAACTCCACCCTTGAAGTGAGAGGCAGACCAGTAAGTGGTGCTGAGTACTCAAATCACAAACACGTAATTAATGGTCTGTCTCCTTGTAAAGGCGATACCATGAGTTTGAGTCAAGGGATGTGGGTAGCAGCACCTTTCTGTGTCCTCCTTGCTTCTCTCATTCTTTTCAAACACAAAGTTTATCTGTTTGGAGAAAAATAAATGGCTCTGAATTTAAAGAGTCCCCAGTGAAAACAAACTGTCTGTGAAAAATGCCCTCAGTGGGCTAAGGACAAGCTGCAGAGCCTGTTAGAACCGGAAGAGGCAGCTCGGGGTCTTAATTATGGTTTTGGCGTAGTATATGGGCAACCCTCTCCCCACCCAGTCAACAAGTCAGCATCATTCACGTCCAGATCAGGTCTGCACTTGGGCTTTCATCTTTGGTACCACCTCACAAATCACTCCTGGTTTGCAATGTCTGCAAAGAAGCAGAAAAGTTGGTACCTCTGCCTTTGTAAGTACAAATGGTGGGACTCTGATTGCTGCAACCTTCACGGCCAACACGACAGGGATGCATCCACTTCCAGGTTCCAGATCATAGCAGCCATGCCCCTCGGAGAGAGAGCTCATCCTTCCCTGGTGGTTAAGGCCTTCGGTTTGATGTCCTCAGAGTAGAATAAAACACTGTTCCCACCGACAAGGAACTCCAGACGAACCCATGCTCTATGTTTCGGACAGAGATTCGAAGTACCAGATACGCCAGGCACACACACAGGACTGGCCCGTGACCATCGTACTTGAAGAAGCTTCTTTTTGGCAGCACGAATTAGAAACTTCTCAGCGTACTCTGGTGTTAGTCCTCTTTCCTGAGAGAAGCAGCCAGGGAGTGGCCAGGGTCTCGTTAATTCTCTCTATGGTCTTCTTCCACCCAGGCTACGATTTTCCCTTCCCATCCAGGGATGGCATCGTCATCATGGAAAACCTAGTTTAAAAAAGAAAAAGCCACAATGGAAAAACGCAACCCAAAATGTGGTGTGTGCCTGTAATTGGAGAGCCCAGCAGGCTGAGGCAGGAGAGTAGCTATGAATTCCAGACCAGGTTGGGTCACAGTGTGATATCCTATCTCTTTTTTTTTTTTTTTTAATATTTATTTTACTTATACGAGTACACTGTAGCCGTCTTCAGACACATCAGAAGAGGGCATCGGATTCTATTACACAGATGGTTGTGAGCCACCATGTGGTTGCTGGGAATTGAACTCAGGACCTTTTAAAGAGCACTCAGTGCTCTTAACCGCTGAGCAATCTCTGCAGCCCCGTGATACCCTATCTCAACAAGACAGAAACTACACCGCTGGTAAAAGAGGCCTAAGGGCTGTGAGATGTCTCAGTGGATAAAGGCACTGTCAATGTCCTAAATTCAATGACAGGACCCACATGGTGGAAAGAGAAAATTACATCCTGACTCCACAAGTTGTCCCTGACTTGCAGCACACAGAGAGGGGGTGGAGAATTAGCACAAGAGAAAGAAGTCTGTTGCAGTCAAAGGAGCTGAAAGGAGTTGGAGATGTGAAGAGTGCTCTGCCGTCAGACACGGAGAGGCAGACTGGAGTGGGTCTGCTGTGGTCCAGCATTTCCTCTCTCTGCCCCCTTCCCTCTCTTTTGGAAGGGAAATGTATAACCTGCGCCATTGTCTGTTATACATGTGAACTGCTTCTTGATTCTGATTTTACAGGGGGTTATAGTTAAGAGAGCACCTTGAATCTCCAAAAAGATATTGAACTTTGGACTTTACTTTTAAAGTGTTGAGTCCGTGACAGACTGTGGACTTTTGAAGTTGGACTGAATGCATTTTTGCATTATGACATGGTTACAAACCTATGGGGGTCAGGGAGTAGAATGGTGATTTTAATAAGAAGTGTTCCCCATAAACTCTTATGTTGGAATGCTTAGACATCAGGGGGTCTACTTGGCACTACTTGGGAGAGATTAGCAAAGGTGGTCTTGTTGGGGAAAGTTTGCCTTTGGGGATGGGCTTTGAGGTTTCAAAGGCCCAAGCCAAGCCCAGTGTCTGTCTGTCTGTCTGTCTGTCTGTCTGTCTGTCTGTCTCCTGCCAGAACAGCAGAACTCCAGTTCTACCACTCAGTAGAACTCTCAGCTCCTTCTCCTGCACAATGTCAGCCAACACCATGTCATGCTTCCCACATGATGATAATGGACGGAACCTGCTTTCTTTTCTAAGAGTTGCCTCAGTCACGGTGTCTCTTCACAGCAATGGAACACTGACTAGGGTGGGAACTCAGGTATTTCTGGGAGCTAATTCAGGAGTGACCAGTAACACTCCCAGCTTGCTCCTGGATTCTGTACCTCTTCTTTGACTGTGCCAAACTCGGGATCCAGTGCTTTGAAGTGGTATCGGTGATTCCCTTCCCGATCAATAGCTGCTTTAAAATCCTTCAGTGTCACCTCCCCCAACCTGTAATAGAGGAGAGTGTACCAAAATAGTTTGTCAATTGATAGGCTGGGAAGGTAGTGTGTTAGTTTAAAATCCAGGTCCCAACAAAAGTCAACAGGCAGAAATAGCATGGCTTTGATACTAGGTCACGGCCCTTGATAACCAAGATAAAATAAAAGTTGGGCAACCAGTCAACACTAGGAATGAGCATGGCATTACACATCAGGTGATCCAAGAACTCAAATTCATTGCTTTTGCTGTTTTTAACCTAGAAAATAAAGTATTCAAAATAAAATTAAATAACTACTAATATTACTAAGTTTTCTCAGTTTTTCTCCTGACATAGTGGCCTAGTTTTCTTAGGCTGATAAAATTAAATCCATCAGTTTGTTTGTTTGTTTGTTTTGTTTTGTTTTGACAGGGTCTCACTCTGTAGGCCAAGCTTGCGTTGGCTTTGCTACACAGCGTAGGAAGACTTCAAATTCACCATCATGTTTCAGGGCCCCAGCTGACAGACTACATGTAAGTGCCTCTCAGCATTCCTCTGTGTTTGGAAAATACAGAAACGCCCTGTGGTGGCGCATGCCTCTAACCCCAGCACTATGGAGGCAGCAGTGAGCAGATCTCTGAGTTCAAAAGCATCCTGGACTACAGAATAAGTTTCAGGACAGCCAGGACTACACAGAGAAACCCTGTCATGGAAAACAACACCCCTCCCCCAAAGAAAACAATACAAAACAAAAATAAAAACCCTCACTTTTATCTAGTCCAAATAAGCAGACTCTAAGAGAGGAGAAACCCTAGGAAGCTCCCTTGGTAGTTGGCCAGGGTTTATTTTATTTATAAACCAGAGCCTTAAGCAATACGAGGCAAGCACGCTGTCAGTGAGCTCCATCCCTGGCCCCACGCAGCATCTTTATTCTGTACTGAGATGAACTTCTGGGACATTCTCCACACAAATCCTTACAGGTATGACTTGCCGTCACCCTTGAGTAGTAAACACCCACGAGTGGGGCCCAGGAGCTCAGGCTAGAGGTCATGGCTACCAGAAGGGGCTATTTTGAATACTTAAAAGAACAAGTTTTTCCAAACTTGTATAGCTATCAGAACAAGAAGCACAATTATTTTTCCTGTGGGCCTGGGTATGGTGGTGCATGCCTTAATCTCAACACTTGGGAGGCAGGGGCAGGTGGATCTCTGTGAGCACAGGCCACCCAGAGCTACACAGTGAGACCCTGTCTCAAAACACTAAAACAAAACAAACAACTCAAAACAACATACAGTGCTTATTCCTGTGCCTAGCAATACCTCCTGCTTGTCCACTATAATGTCACTGGTTGCTGGGTGTGGTGGTGGATGACTTTAACCTCAGCACTCAGGATGCAAGGCAGGAGGGAGTTATTAGCTGGAGGGAGGCCAGCCTGGTCTACATAAAGAGTTCAAAACCAGCCAAGGCTACATAGTAATACTTTGTCTCCAACAACACCACCAAAACCAAAATACAAACAAACAAAAAACCAACAAAAACCCAAACAAACAAACAAAACCCTGGTAAGCAGGAGGCAGAATCTCTAAGTCCTGGGCTCTGGTTTCCATACAAGCTGGCTTTCAAACACCTTCAGCTGCTCATCAGGCTGTTACTGAGGACTCTGCTTCTGTTCGGTTTGTCTTTTACAGTGAAGGAATGGCATGGACGTCTCACCTCTTTGGAATATTGACCATGAAGGGCGTGAGCGAGCGGTCGGTGAAATAGAGCACCTTAGTGCAGGTGCTGCTGACGGCTGGGGAACTCTGGGAGTGAGGCAACGCTGCAAGCAGAGACAGAGTTAGAGCGTTCCATCCCATCCAAATTCCTCCCTTCCTTTACTCAAAATGTCTCAGGAGGCTGAAGCTGCCCGAGGTCACAGCTCCTCCATCAGCCTTGCCAAAGCACCATGTTCCCAGAGCATGGCTCATGATCGTCACGAGGGCAAGAGGTGCCTCGGGCATGAGCATCATCGTGGGCCCCATTTCTCATTCAATCCAGGGATTTCTGTCAGAGGAACGCCACCTGCTCTGACAGCACTGTTACTAAAGGTCAAGAGGTCAGAGAATGTTGCCTGGCTGGATTTCAGGCGACTGAGTAGACACCCAGTAGGACCTGCAAACTGCCTACATTCAGATTTTGAAGATTATTTGCATGATTTATAAAAAGAAAGAATAATGGGGGGAAAAAAACCCAGGGAAAATGTACTATCAAAGTTCCCAAGTACTATCCCAAGGGCCTACAAAGGTGTGGTCCTGTGCTGTGCTTGGGGTTGCTGTTGTTGCTGTTGTTGTTTTGAGACACAGTCTCACTATGCAGACCCGTCTGGCTTAGAACTCATGAGAACCCAACAGATCTTGAACTCACAGAGATCTATCTGCCTAACTCTGTCTCCTGAGTGCTGGGATTAAAACTGTAGGCCACTCACCACACCTAGCCTACATTTACTTTAGTGTGGGCCTGCGTGGAGAACAAAGGACAGATCTGAGGGGTCAGTTCTCTCCTTCCACCCTGCTGGATCAAGGGCTAAACTCAGACAGTCAGGCCTGGCAGTAAGTGCCTTTACCCACTGAGCCAGCCTGCCAGACCCTCAAGCACTCTACTGGGTGATACAGATGGTTCCGGTAACACCCATCCAGTCACCAAACAGGAGCTGTACTGGTAATGGATATGTGGAGAACAGTCAGACCAAACAGCAAACGCATGTACAATCTCACCATGCTTCCCGGCACCTGTGCATTGTCAACCTCACCTTCTAAACCACAACTTAGAGTCAACAGCTGTCAGAGAAGGAGGAAGAGAGAGGAGGAAGGAGGAAGAGGAGGAGGAAGAGGAGGGAGGGGAACTTCCAGGAAAAATATGTATGCCAAACCCAAAATACCTTCATAGGAAAGGAATCTTGTACTTTGTTGTTTGTATTATTACTTTGAAAAATGCTCTTTTGCTATTAAGCTTCTCTGTGTATATGAAAATATATGAGCTTTTGAATTTATAAATGCCTTAATATCCAATAAAGCATCAGGAGAGACTAGAGAGGTGAATCGTCTCTGGCAAGAGACCTGAGTTCCCATTACCCACACTGTCCTGTTCCAGGGCTTCTGGTGCCCTCTTCTGGCCTCTAGAGGCACTGTACGTATGGTGTATACACATGCATTAAAAAGAAAACAAGGAAATCTTAAAAGATAGAGTTGGACACGGTGAGTTGGACACGGTGGTGCACACCTTTAATCCCAGCACTTGGGAGGCAGGAAGAGGTAGACCCCAAGCCAGCCAGGGCTACATAGTGAGACCTTGTCTCAAACAACAAAACGGAACTAGAGAACTAAAGATTTGCTGAAAGGACCCTGATATAGCTGTCTCTTGTGAGACTATGCCAGGGCCTAGCAAACACAGAAGTGGATGCTCACAGTCAGCTATTGAATGGAGCACAGGGCCCCCAATGGAGGAGGTAGAGAAAGTACACAAGGAGCTAAAGGGATCTGCAACCCTATAGGTGGAACAACATTATGAACTAACCAGTAACCCGGAGCTCTTGTCTCTAGCTACATATGTATCAAAAGATGGCCTAATAGGCCATCACTTGAAAGAGAGGCCCATTGGACTTGCAAACTTTATATGCCCCAGTACAGGGGAACGCCAGGGCCAAAAAGGGGGAATGGGTGGGTAGGGGAGTGGGGGTGGGTGGGTATGGGGGACTTTTGTTATAGCATTGGAAATGTAAATGAGCTACATACCCAATAAAAAATGAAAAAAAAAAGAATAAAAGTGAGTCTTGCACCAGGCCTCATATACAGCAAGTTCTAGGCCAGCCAGAGCTACATAGTGAGGCCTTTTGAAAGAAAGAAAGAAAGAAAGAAAGAAAGAAAGAAAGAAAGAAAGAAAGAAAGAAAAGAGAAGAAAAGAAAAGAAAAGAAAAGAAAAGAAAAGAAAAGAAAGCTAGCTAGCTTGATGTCATTCCCATTTTAGGAACGTTAGACTCCGTTCTTCAGTGTCATGGGGAGTAAGTACTCAGAGGGACTGCCCCCGTGAAGGGACCAGCCATGTCCTATAATCCTTCTAGAACCTTCTTTAAACTTCTAGATTCCTAGCATGTTCCAGTCCCAAAGGAGGGTGAGACACAAGGATCTAATTCCTAAGTTTGGGCTTTATAACTCATTTAGAAACCTGATCTGCTAAACCCAGAGGCCCTCTGAGCTCTACGGACACTGCCCTTCCAAAGTCTGTTGGATTTCCACTATGTTCTAGCTACTCATGGTGGGTGTGGCTGGATCTCCACTGTATACCAGCTGCCCCTAGTGGGTGTGGCTGGCAGTAGGGGGGCTTTCTTTGATCAGTATCTGCAGGGATGGGTCAATGGGTAAGAGCACTTACTGCTCTTGCAAAGGACCCAGGTTTGGTACCCAGCACCCATGTGGCAGCTAATAGGTGCCTGTAACTCCAGTTCCAGGGAATCCAATGCCCTCTTCTAATCTCTATGGACAATAGGCATACATGTGGTACAGACATATATATAGGCAAAAACACCTATACACATTAAGAAGCAAAAGATGTGACCAAATGTTATGTGTCTATTTTCTTTCTCTCTTGTAGACAGGGACTCAGGAAGCCCAGGCTGGCCTCCAACTTGCTGTGTAGCCAAGGATGGCCTTGAACTTCTGACCCTGCTGCCTCTACCTCTGAGATACAGGTGTGCAGGACCACAACTAGTTTATGCAATGCCAGGGATCAAATCCATGGCCCTGTGCACAAGAGGCAAGCTTTCTACCAAGTGAGCCACATTGTTAGGCCAATTTTTTTGTTTTC
Source organism: Mus musculus (assembly GCF_000001635.26). Lineage (NCBI taxonomy): Eukaryota > Metazoa > Chordata > Mammalia > Rodentia > Muridae > Mus > Mus musculus. The sequence continues at coordinate 50,672,576 of NC_000075.6, forward strand.
TCACCAAACTAGGAGTACTGGCTGGTTTTGTGTGTCAACTTGACACAGGCTGGGGTTATCACAGAGAAAGGAGCTTCAGTTGAGGAAGTACCTCCATGAGATCCAGTTGTAAGGCATTTTCTCAATTAGTGATCAAGGGGGAAAAGCCCCTTGTGGGTAGGACCATCCCTGGGCTGGTAGTCTTGGTTCTATAAGAGAGCAGGATGAGCAAGCCAGGGGAAGCAAGCCAGTAAGGAACATCCCTCCATGGCCACTGCATCAGCTTCTGCTTCCTGACCTGCCTGAGTTCCAGTACTGACTTCCTTGGTGATGAACAGCTGTATGGAAGTGTAAGCTGAATAAACCCTTTCCTCCCCAACTTGCTTCTTGGTCATGATGTTTGTGCAGGAATAGAAACCCTGACTAAGACACTAGGTTTCTCATAATTACTATTATGCTGGTCACAAACTAGCCATGAATCCGAGGCTGGCTTCAACCTCATCATCCTCCTGCCTCAGCTTCCATAGTGGCATTACAAGTGTGTGCGTGGGACAGGTTTAGCTATTCAGAAACAGTTTCTACGCTATTGCTCCCTCTTGGTGATTCCAACTGCTCCCATCTTAACCCGATGTCCTTTGATCCACTCTGCTCTGGCCCTGCTTTCCTGTCCCGTATTATTCCTCTCCTCGTGTTTAAATTTTGCATTTCAATCACCACATTTTTAAGTTTGTGGATTCCTTCAGTGGCTATGTTGAGTCTACTGAGGCCTATGCTGGAAACCGTCTTCAGATTTATCTGTGCTTTTATTTTTAACCCTTTTATTTTATTCCTTATAATTTGTCTCATTACTAAAATCCCTCATCAGCACATTTTTATCATAACAATGAATACATTAACCTGTTATTTATTTATAATTCCTGGTCTCACTTGGGTTTCACTCTGTTGACTGATCTGGTTCTTGGCAGTGGCTTTTTTTTTTTTTTTTTTTTTTTGCATAGGGGTGGGATGGGACTAGTATGCACAAACATGTTGAGGTCATGGATCAACTTGAAGAAATTAGTTCTTTTTTTTTTTTGAGGTGGACTCTCAGGGTTGTTTTGATTTGCATTTCCCTGATGATTAAGGATGCTGAACATTTTTTCAGGTGCTTCTCAGTCATTCAGTATTCCTCAGGTGAGAATTATTTGTTTAGCTCTGAGCCCCATTTTTTAATGGAGTTATTTGATTTTCTGGAGTCCACCTTCTTGAGTTCTTTATATATATTGGATATAGTCCCCTATCTGATTTAGGATAGGTAAAGATCCTTTCCCAATCTGTTGGTGGCCTTTTTGTCTTATTGACGGTGTCTTTTGCCTTGCAAGAAGTTAGTTCTTTCCTACCATGTAGGCCTAATAATTTGTTTTTGTTTTGTTTGTTTTTTTCAGAGCAAGGCCTCACTGTGTAGCACTGGCTGTCCTGGAACTTGCTCTGTAGTCCAGGCTGGCCCTGAACTTAAGAGATTTGTCTGTCTCTGTCTCTGTCTCCTGCCTTCTGGGACTAAAGGTGTGTGCCATCATGCGTCCAGCTGGCCCTCATAATTTTTTTGTGAGTGTCAGATATCAAGTGTTAAGGCAATAGATAATCCCAGTACTCAAGAGGCTAGGGCAGGAACAAGTACGACTGTCTCAGAGACAGGGGGAGAGAGAGAATGAGAGAGACATAGACAGAGACATACAGACAGAGAGGACATCTTTGGCTATGGTGTACTGTGTCTTCTGCCAGCACAGGAGTGGCAACAGCAACCTAGCTGAGGCTGGGCCGTTGGTTCTAAGGCCTGCTACCTCTCCTCACACTTGTGGGGCAGGCCCTTTGCCAAGTGAACTAGCCTTTGGGTCTGGAATCTTGTACTTAGCATAATGTGTTTTCAGACTTCATTCGCTTTCAAATGTGTATCAGTACTTTCTTTATTCTTTATTCCTTTCTGAGGCTGAATAATACTCCACTGTTTGCATCTATCACATGTGCCTATCAGTTGGCAGATACCCGTGTTAGTTCTTTGGGGGGGATATACCTATTACTTCCTGTGGTCATTCTGTGTTTATCCCTTGATGATTGTTTTGCCCACTATATAACCTCATAACAATGCAGAAGAGTTCCAGGCTCTCCGTGTCTTTTGTCAACACTTGTTAACTTTCCATTTTCTTGGAACCATCTAGAAGAAATGAAGTGGTGTGTCACTGTGGGGTTTTCTTTTCTTTTCTTTTCTTTTTTTTTCTTTTTTTTTTTTGAGCTAGTGATTAAATGCAGGACCTGGCCATACAGTGGGGTTTTTTTTAAGGACCTATTTTATTCTTAATTATGTGTCTTCTGTCTATATTTGTGTGGGGTGTGTGCATGTAAGTGTGGGTGCCTTCAGAAGCCAGAAGAGGGCGCTGGATCCCTTGGAGCTGGAGCTACAGGTGCTTAGGAGCTACCTGGTGTGGGTGCTGGGGCTGAACTCAACCCTTTGAAAGGGCAGGAAGGTGTCTCAGCTGCTGAGCTATCTCTCTAGACCTTTCCTATGGTTTTCAGCTGCAGTTCTAATGGCTTATATATCTTATGGGGTATTTACATACTTATATATCTTATGGGGTATTTACATACTCGTGTCTCTATGGGGTATTTACATACTCGTGTCTCTATGGGGTATTTACATACTTGTGTCTCTAGAAAAGGTTTACTTTAGGCCTTTGTCCATTTTTTTCATTCTTTTTGTCTTTTGCTGTTGAATTTTAAAATTTCTTTGTATGTTCTAGATCCTAGGCCCAGATAAATGACTCACAAATGCTTCCTTTATTCTGTAGATTGTCTCTTTCCTTTTTGACAAACATGCTTCTATATAGCCCTAGCTGGCCTGGAAGTCACCGTGTATAATGAAGCTGACGGCAAGCCTGCAGTGATGTAGTCCCAGCCTCCTGAATGCTAGGATTAAAGGCGCACCCATGCACAGCCCTTTCACTTTCCGGAGAGCGTCCTTTTATGCAGAAACAGGTTGTTTCTATTTTTGTTTCGGCTGCACATGCTTTTGATGCCGTATCTAGGAACTCATTACCAAGTCCTAAAGGATAGTTCTTTTTTTTTTTCCTAGAAGTTGTAGAGACTTTTTAAACATATATAGGGTAATTGTTAAGGATCCCATGTTACAGGATAGCCACTTGACCTGACTCAAATGACTGTACATATATGTGTTTATAACTGAACTTTCAGTTTTATCCCACAGTTACTGTGTTACTTTAAATCTGAAATAAGGGGCATCAGCACTTAACAGCATATGCCAGTTCAGTTCCCAGCACCCGGGTGGAGCACAACCCTTTGTAACTCTAGCTACAGGGGCTCTGAAGCCCTATTCTGACCTCTTCAGGCACCCACACATATGTAATATGCACACACACATACACACACACACACACACACACACACACACACACACACACACACACACTAAATATAAATAAATCTTAAAAACACTGAAATAACTGTTTCGCCTCATGAGTCACTGATGGGAAAGGAATTTGTCTGGGGCAAAGCCAGAGCAGAATGAAGGCAGGAGTTCTGGACCCACCTTACATACGTTGTATGCCCCATATTTTGCAGTGATTTTCAGGGGAAGTCTCATTTAAAGCTCAGATTAACTCCGTTAGACAACAAAGAAACTTAGACTCAGCGCCATTAATTAACGTTCTTGTCTGTAACCATCACTGTGGAGTGGCTACCCCAAGACTACTTCAGTCACATCTGATTTTATATTCTCTATTTCCCTGTTCTGTTAGCTTACATTCAGTTTGAGGAATTCCAAGTGCCTTTGACCATCTCACTGGTATTCAAATACATACCCTTGACGCTCAGGAAAGGGCTGGGATGAGAATAATCTAAAAGTAATCCAGAATGCCTGAAGCCACGTGGAATGGAAGGATCCTGAAAGAGCCTGAGACAGCCTAGGCCTCAAATGGCATCATGGAGCACATGGGGGTAGTGGTGGAGTGGGACGGACTCAGAATTAGCATTCAGAGAATGTAAGGACAACTGAGGACTCCAGCTCAGCAGACTGCAATGAAAAGTGGCACCAGGCACCTGGTTCCAGGCCACGGCCATCACAGGGACATGGCTTCTCAGCCCCGGAACTGACAGACACTGTTCAGGAATGTTTAATGCATTTGATGACAACGGAAGGCAAGGCTTGAAATGCAACCGCTGGACTAGAATGTCACCTGCAGCCCAAGAGTGAGAATAATGCAGTGACTGCATAGAAGTAAGAATGAACTCCATGGGGTGGTCCATGGAAGAGGGAAAGCAGAGACGGGGCCGGGGAGATGCTGGGAGGAAAGGTGCTTGCTGCAAGGCTCAGTCTGGTTCCCAGAACTCACAGGGTGGAAGGAGAGAACTGACTCTTGCCAGGCGTCCTTAAGCTTCTACACACAAACATACACAATAATGACAAGTGTTAGGGCTTAAAAGAAAGAAGAGAGTACGTACAGATCTGTTAGGAAGTCTGATGTAGGAGATTAGAAGTCCTAGTTAAAGGGCTCCTGTACTTGCCCAGGTTCTTGGATTTAATGAGGTGAGGCACATGCTGGGCTGTTTGTGGGGATGGGTGTCACTGGAGGTGTTGGAGGTTGGTCCAGGGGTTCCTAGGTATTCAAATGCTAAATGCTGCCCCCAGAATTCCAGTACACCAGTCTTTGCTGTACACTTTGCTCCCAAATGTAAAGCTATGGCTATATAAAAGTGGAAACAGACAATTACTGAGGAGAATACAGGTAGGTGGGGCTTCGGTTACCAGGCTGGAGGTCACAAGTAGGGACCATGATGACAGAGAGGAAGGAAGAGAGGAAGGAGGAGAGAAGGACAGAGAAGAAGGAGAGAGGAGGAGGCTGCCATGAGGCTGGATGGCCAGGAGAAGAGGACCCTGAGGACAGGCTGATGGAGCAGACATAACCCAGGCGAGACTCAGACAGCAAGTGCTGGGGAGTGCAGCTGGGGAACTAACAGTCTAGCATATAGAAAAACAGATTAGGGGTAACTCACCAAATAATTGTGTTAAAGCTGGTATACAAAATTCATAGGGCACTCCTTCAATTATTGGGGGGGGTGTTGGCCGGGTCATATTAATAATGAATAGAACTTATTAAAACCCATTTACATGGATGTTCTGGGTTAACATTCAGATCTATAAGCAACTGTAAACTAAGCCTAATTGTTTAAATGGTAATATATATATATATATATAAATATATATATATATATATATATATATATATATATATGCATCAAATAACTGGTCTAAAAGGGAAGAAGTTTATTATTTGAAAAAGAATTTCTAAGAATGTAGAAGTTTTACATTGGCAGTTCATATTAACCTTCAGCAACTACCAAAAGGGATAAAATCAAATTAAAACCCTAAAGAAGCAAGTCTTTAACCACAGCATCTGCAGACTCATGAAGATTACTTTGAGTTTGAAGCTAGCCTGCTCTACATAGGCCTTCACACACACCAGTAGTCCTAGCACATAGGAGATGGAAGAGGGATCAGGAGTTCAAGGTCACCCCCAGCTATGTAGTTTGAAGTTAGCCTGGTTTGCATGAGACTCTGTTTCTAAAAACAAAACAGTTAAATAAAAAACAGACCACAGAGTAAAACCCTTAAAACACTTGCACAAGTATGAAATGTAAAAATTCTTGTAAAGCAAATTGTGTTCTCAAATTTCTGACTATAGCATTTCCTTAATGGAGATAATGATGCCGCTGGGAGAGAAACCAATTATTTTGGTTCCAAAAATTAGCTGAGGAATCTTTTCCAGGAGTCCTTTGAAACAGACTGAATTTTTGCTTGTTCAGTTGGTTTGATTCTTTTCATTTTGTTTTGGGATTTTGTTGTTGTTGAGGCAGTGTCACTATGGCTGGTCTCAAATCTCTAGTCTTCTTGCTTCAAGCTCCAAGTGTCAGGATGACAGCGTGCACTCCTGTGCCAGACAGCATGCACTCCTGTGCCCAGCATTTATATGGTTTCGGAAATGCTCCTCTTCTAGAGGACCTGGGTTCAATTCCCAGCACCCACAAGGTGGCTCACAAATATAACTCCAGTTCCGGGGGAACTAGTGCCCTGTCCTGGCTTCCCCTGGCACCAGTAACCAAGTGATGCACACTTGTATATGCAGGCAAAACAACTCACACACATAAAATACAAATAAAAATTTAAGAAAAATTGTGCATACATCAAAAGGGGGAAAGGAAAACTAAATTATACACACAGAACTAATGGTTCTAGTCAGCTATTTGATCTCCATTTAAATTGTTTGGATTTTTTAAAATTGGGCCTGGGTTAAAAAAAAAAGAGAGAGAGAGAGAAAATTCGAACATTACTGAACCAAGACTCAAAATGTCTACTGCAGTGAGAATGGCCAGGCAGGGCAGCATTCCAATCAGGTGACCCAGCCTGAGGAAAATGAGTGTACCCGACCTGGTTCAAACATATTTCCTGACCATGCCACTACGTGGTGTAAATATTTAGCAGGCCTTAAATGAATGGCCTGGACCCTCAAACATTTCAAAGAAAATCCACAAAGAATTTGAACTCTGAGCCCCTAGGAAAAAGACACTTTTGTGTGTTCTATATGAGACTAGAGTTGCTTAGATATATGTTTATTGCTTTATGGCTTATTCAGCATGAATGTTTTGATCTTGCATAGTTTCCAGATAATTCAGTCCACGTCAGCAGCATCCTCTAAATGGCTGATGGTGGTGACATCATGAGGAGTGTTCATAATCCTAGAGCTAACGTGACTCTAGTTTGCTAAGGAAACAAAAAAATCATAGAAGTGAAACGCTGCCTAAAAAAAGTCTACCCAGAAGCTGGATGTATGGAAATAACAGAATGTCTGACTGGCACTGAAGCAGACACAGTGATCACTGGAATCGAATTGAAGACCTAGGTGTAAAGCCACTATGGACATCTGATTTTTGATAAAGAAGCCAGAAATACACACTAGAAAAGAGACAGCATCTTCAACAACAAAATTCAAGTCCAAGTGGATCAAAGGTCTCAACATGAGGCCAAGATACACTGAACCACATAGAAGAGAAAGTGGGGGTTTGTTGTGGATTGGTTCTAATGCTATTTGTCTAATTTGGCTCCCCAAATTACCTGATGCTGAGGGTCCCTCCTCCTAGTTGGCTTTGATTGGTGAAATAAAGTGGATGGTGGCCAAAGAGGTGGAACTTTAGATTTCTCAGGCAAGGAAGCAGGAGTGAGGAGTTTTTAGAATTGCCATGACATGGAAAGTGTGTGTGTGTGTGTGTGTGTGTGTGTGTGTGTGTGTGTTTATCTTTCATTCTCAAATCCAGAGCAGCATTCTGGCAGGCAGTAGTGAGAAGTACCCACCAAGCTCAGAGTGGATTAACAATTTACTGCTTCAGGGGATTAGCCTTGAATGCATTGGCCCAGGAGACAACTTTCTGAACAGAACACCAATAGTGCAGACACTAAGATCAACAATTATGAAATGGGACTTCGTGAAACTGAAAAGCTTCTCAGTGGCAAAGGACATGACGGCCTATAGAACAGGGAAAGATCTTCACCAACCCTACATCCAGCAGAGGGCTAATATCCAAAATATATAAAGGATCCACAACTAAATATCAACAAAATACACAACCCAAATAAAAACAAGGTACAGACCTAAACAGAGAATTCTCAAAAAAGGAACCTCAAATGGTTGAGAAATACTTGAACCATCAGGGGAATGCAAATTGAAACTACTTTTTGGGATTTCATCTTACATCCATCAGAATGGCTCAGCTCAGTTAGACAAGTGGTGTTGGAGATGTGGAGTATGGGAAACTTGCATCCACTGATGGTGGGAGTGCAAACTTGGACAGACTCGACTGCCATCAGTGGGGCAGTTCCTCAGGAAGATGGAAATCCATTTACCTCCGGGTCCAGCCATACTCAAAGGACACGCCATTTCCCCACAGGGACAGCTGTGTAACCATGGTCCTTGGTCTCTGGAATCAACCTAGATCCCCTCAACAGGAGGGTGGATTTTTAAATGTTGTACACTTATACAATGGAATATTACTCAGCCTTTTAACACAATGATATCATGACATCTGTGAGTAAACGGAGGGAACTAGAAGAAACCATCCTGAGTGAGGTATCCTGGCCCAGAAGGACAAATATACTGTATATTTGTTTATACATGTATATTAGCTGTTAAGTCAGTACCTAGAACCACAGATGTGGAGTATGGAGTAAGGGACTTGAGGGGACAGAGAGCTCTCCTTGGGAAAGGGAAATAGAATGGATAGTCATGGATGGAGCATAGAGTCATGCAGGAACAGGAAGCTCAGTGGGGAGAGGAGGACACGGGAGGGAATGTGAGGAGAGACAGAGAAAACTAAGGGCCATTTGAGGCATAGTATGGGAACCTCAGTTAGGAAAACGTTGCTAAAATATAGACATACATTAAGGTAATTTAAATGAAGTTTCCAAATAAAGGGAGCTATGGGGCCACAACTGGACATCTCCTGTCAACAAATCTAGTACCAAGATTGGGCTATATCTGAGTTATTGGCCAAAGGGGGATTCCACGGGAATCCCAAAACCACCCAGTCTGTTGCTAAGTCTATAGGTTGCTCTGCACAAACAACAGCAAGGCCCTATAACTGAAGTCAGCACCTACATTGAATGTGAAGAAGTCAAGATGGGGTCTACAGGGGCGTTTACCTCTATGTGCTACAGAAAGGTACTCTGCCCTACCAAAAGAGAAACAAAACAAACATACAACAACAGCAACCTCCATCCCATCCCCACCTCCCCAAAGAAAAGAAGGAAAAAGGAAAAGAAAAAGAACAGAGAGAGAACCAATTTCTGGTCTAATATTCCAGACATGTTTCCTGTGTGAAAATGAGTACTTACTTGAATTAGGGGGCCAGGATGCCCGGTATTCACTGCTTGCTTGATTTCTGGGTGACCGCCCCCCAACCTGGAAAGCCACAGTGATATCAAGAGTTAGCTATGATCAATGGAAGGCTTTACTCGCAAAATTTAAAACACAAATGGAAGCATAAATTCCTCTTCCAGAACATAGGACATAATTAATCTTGCGACATAATTTATCTTAAGAGCATGCACAGCTATTAAGGTTCTCTGGTCTCCAGCACAAGTCCCATCTGTTTTCTCATCCAGAGCCGGCTCCCCTTGGAGATGGGGAGGAGAAAACAGCAGCAGAGATCCTGGGGCCTCAAGAGCCACACTTCCTTACACAGCTCCTTTACATGGCTGCTGAGCACAAGTCACCATGCGTCCCTTCCCTGCTCTGTCACACCACCTCCAGCCATCAGCTCCACTGAGACGGAAGCGCAGCTGCAGCCCTCAGCAGGGTCTTGTATTGCATCATATAAAGGCAGACTCATCAGACCAGGCTGCTCAGGAGCTTGCCCAGGCAAGACATCACGGTGTTACCTTCCTTTCTTGTTTCTTCTGTGTCTCTACGACATGCAGACGCTCCATGAGGCTAGAGATTCCCTGCTCCAGGCTGTCAATGGTGTGATGCTGAGGGTCATGGCCACTGAAGCTGTTGCGCAGGCTGCGGAGAGCATCTCGGACGAGCTGGAGGTCACTGGTCTGTGGCTGAAAGGGAAGTGCTGGTGGCAGGGGACAATGCCATAATATTTCTATCCCCGTCCAGGCCACTGAACTAAAGAGGACTAGTGGGAAAGTTCTTAGGAAAGAGGCTTGAGTTCTCTGGAGGAAAATCTGCCTCCTCACGTGCCTACTATTCACCCACTAGGTAATGCTTAAGTTTTAAAAACTCATGTTTTAAATTTTGGATACTAAATGCCTCACATGTGAAAACACCCTTGCATGTATAGTCAAAGGCTGGGAATATTTAAAGCTTAGCAGCTGGTGATGTCTGGGGCACTGCTCTTGCTTAAGCTGGCTCTCTCTCTAGTCCTAGGAACCTACCCCTCTGTGGGTGACAGTAGTGGCGCCTCTTCCTGCCACGGGAAGGACAAAGCCATTGCGCTGAGAACTGTGACTGTTGTAATTTGTCACCTAGACCATCAAGAAGAAATGAAGGTTGTTAAAGGTGAATTCCAAACCAAGGCACCTTCTGCTTTACGTTCTTCATTCTCTGATGTAGCACGTAATTGCCAGACTCCTATTTATATTACGTGTTATGTGGGGGCTGAGGACATGGCTCAGCAAGGAAGCATGTGGCAAACCTGAAAAGCTGAGTCTGACTCTGAGAATCCACGTACAAAGCCAGATGAGATGATGCACACATGTAAACCCCACACTACAGTGACTTGGAGTTAGAGATGAGATGATACACACATGTAAACCCCACACTACAGTGACCTGGAGTTAGAGATGAGATGATGCACACATGTAAACCCCACACTACAGTGACCTGGGAGTTAGACAATTACCCAGAAGCTCATGGGCCAGCTTGCCCAGAGGATGCAGCACAATAACAGACACAAAAGGAGGCCCTGCCTCCACCAGGTTAAAGATGAGAACTGGTGTACACACTCACACACACCACATACTCACACCACACACTCACACACACACACACATTCACTCACACTCTCACACACACACACTCACACACACCACACTCACACACTCACACACTCACTCACACACACACACACTCACACACACACACACACACACACACACACACACAGACACACACCACAAATGAAAGAATATTTATCATGTCATGTGTGGAGATGTGTCCCCCTTTTCCCCACTGCTGTATCAAGGCTGCAGTTAACACTTAGTGGTCATTGTGAATACAGAATGGATGTCACAGTAACCTTGGCTGGGAAGCCCATGGTCACTGAAGCCTTCTTTTCTCTGCTTTAAGCAATCAAGAATCAAGAATGCAGTGTCTTAAATCCAACTCTGTGCTAGGTGGTTTATTAAGACTGTAGTCAGTTGCTTATGTAGTTCAATACTCAACAGAGAGGGCCACTGTTATTTTCATATTTCTTTTCTAAGTGTTAGAAGCTAAGTACCACCCTGACCCTGTCCCCTGAGCACACCAGGCGAGTGTTCTGTCACTGAGCTACACACCCGGGGCCCTGGAGCCTGCCTGGAGTGAGTGCCCTCTCTGGGGAGAGTTCTAGCATTCTGGGTTACCTCATCTGTCTCTCCTTTCATGCAGTGAGCCAGAAGGACATCTTTCTGCTCTAGCTCCCGTTCTAGATCCACCTGAAAACAGAGAAAATTAGGAAAGTTGTTCCTTCAGGCCAGAGGGCCAGGCAGGCCAGTGGCTGGTGCGTTCTGACCTGCTGGTAACTGGCGTCCGAGAGTTTCCGAAGCGCCTCTTCCAACTTGGCCTGCTGCTGCTGAAAGAGGCGGTCCTTCTGCCCCAACTCTTTCTGCAATGAAGAACTGCTTTCAGAGGTGCGGCAAACACAAGGATATCAAGTGGTTCACACTCTTGTAATGTAACCTAGAAGGGCCCCCAGAGATACAGGCTTCTTCACTCTGTACCCAGAAGGCTTTCCATACCGTAACAGTCTCACAGGATTCTTAGAAAAGCAAAGAAGGAGCAAACTGCCTACAGAAGGCTGCTGTGGGCCTGCCACTGACTCTCGCCAGGCTCCCGTGCTGTGCCTCTCTCCAGGGCTAAGCTGTCTATGCTTCGGAGCTAATGGAAATATTTCCTACCAGACACCAAAGGCAGCGCTGAATACAAAAGTATTCTTTGAGGATCAGCTAACAGGAGCTGTTCACAAAAACGTCACCTGAAGGGCATTTCTTACTTTATATTCTCCTAAGAGCCGGTTCCTCTCCTCTAGCTTCCTCTGCAGATCCACCTACAAGGTAAAACAAGAATTCAGTGGGGTAGAGGCATTATGCACAAACCGTCAGGGAAACCAGCCACTCGGTAACCAGAGGTAACGGACGGTGTGCAGCACTCAGAGGGTAGGCCTTGACAAAAACACACGCCAGCTCTATACATCCTTAACAAAATAAGCAGACTGTACAAACACAGTTTGGTCTTAGTGTTCTCCAAGCGGAGTCCAGGACCATCCACGGTGCTGCAGGCTTAGGTTAGGTGCTGTGACCTAAGACCAGAAATGAGTCTAATGGGAATAAAAATAACTGCAGACATGGAAGGTAGGCACCCCAGGAACAAACCAGGAGAGATGACAAGGTCAGATCAATCAGTACTTCATGTACCATCCCATTTGACTAACGGCTCTCAGAGGTCAAAGGTCACACGTTTAACTCACGTTCTGGTTGTGCAGCTCATCCTTATCCATATTTGCCCTCAGCAGCTCTTGCTTGAGCTGAAGAACAGATGTGTCCTGCTGAGTCAACCTCTGCTGCAAGGCATCCTGGGAATAAGGACACTCTTTATTAGTCTCCATCCATCACCCGGCCAGATGGTACTTCTTACTTCACTGTGTATGGAACGTTAGCCCTGGCAAACTGGGAGAAGACAGGAAATAACAAGGACCCTGCCATAAGGACCTGGGCAAAGATTGTTCTCTCCTCGTCCAAGACACTGTCTGTCGCCTATGAGGAAAATCACATCCATGGTCCTACTGAGAAGAGCTTGGTTTTCCCTCACCCACAGCTCACCCCACCCTACACGAGTTCATGGCATCCCAGGCGTACTGTTTAGACGAGGAGTAGCTTCTGATATCAGACAGACCTAGGTTTATATTAAATGCCCATCACTTCCTACTTGGAGGACCCTGTCTGTGAACATTTGTTTCCTCGTCTACCTCTTGGGTATATCGATATTCCACCTGACTTAGAGCCTCTTCCTCCTCTCTGTGTCCAGTCCCATGTCCTAGAGCAGTGGCTCTCAACCTTCCTAACACTTTGGCACTTTAATAAAGTTCACATTGTGGTGACTGCCGACTATGAAATTGTTTTCATTGCTACTTTTAGAACCACAGCAATGTAAATATTTGAGATGCAGGAAATCTGATATGCAACCCCTGTACACCCCAAAGGGGTCAGGTTGAGGACCACTGCTCTAAGTAGGATAGCCTGGCCTTGAATTCTTGGCCCTCTTATCTCAGCCTCCAAAACGGTAGGATTGCAGGTCCCATAGGAAACCCATTTTAAACCATCCAGCTGCCAGGACAGTACATGGCAGAGGCAAACTAAGATATCCCTGGCATTGTATCCTGGAACATTTCCAAAGTGTACCAATGGTACGGTATGCACGTTAGTGAATGACTTAGAGGAAGAGGAGCCTCTGTGGTTGGTTATCCTAAATGTGTTCAGGGCAAAAGCTTCAGTTTTCAAATGTTTTATGTTCATCTGTGTGTCTATGTATTTGTGTGTGTGTGTATTTGTGTGTCTGTGTATATGTATGTATGTGTGTCTGTGTGTCTGTCTGTGTCCCTGTGTGTGTCCGTGTCTGTCTGTCTGTGGAGTTCATCTTCTCTGTAAAAGCAGTATACTTTCTTATGCACTGAGCAATGTCTCTGAGCCAAAACCAATCGCTTTATGATAAACTTTCTGAGGTCTTTCAGTGTGATATTACTCACAACGAATCTTCAAGCCTATCAGAAATCTCTCAAACTTAATTAACCAAAGGGCACATTTCTGTTTTGAAATACTTCAGTGCACTAAGGTTACTAAATATGTTTTGGAAAGTGTTACTGAATTGGTCTTGGATAGCCAAGGAAGACATGTGCAAGAAAGAGGGGACCATAGAAGCTTTAGATGAAGACTCCGATGTTATATTACACTCCTATCTGAGTGAATAACATATACTCAAGGTTATCAGAGCAAGCACTGCTTATACCAGCAAAATAGCTCCCCTAAAGTGGCTAGTCCAAAATACCACCAAGAGGAGAATGAGTAAATATATATATAATACACACACACACACACACACACACACACACGACTGTTATGGGGGCAGGAGAGATGGCTTAGTCCTTAAGTTCACTGGCTGCTCTTCCTAAGAACCCGAGCTCAATTCCCAGCACCACGTGGAGACTCACAGCCATCTGTAACTTCAGTTCCAGGGATCCAACACCCTCTTCTGGCCTCCTTGGTTACCAGGCATGCAAGTGGTAGAGACATACATGCAGGGGAAAGTCCCACACACATAAAAAAATTAAAAAGAAAAACACAACGCAAGTGTAAAGAAACCCGAAGATGGTTTGACTAAAGTAGAACGCTCGCCCAAACACACTGCTCAGTGAGAGCAGCGGTGTGCAGATGTCCCCAGGTACACGGTAATTTGGGGTGAAAGGTGGGAGAAAATGTTAAACAGATAGACTGGATAACTGATAAGTTGCCTCAAGTGGGGAAAACAGTTTGTGGTGGCAGTGGGTGTGGTAGGGTGGGGGTCAGGGGGGCAGAGCTGGTGGGAGAGCTTTCACAGTCTATTCTTTTGTGTTTTCAAACCACTTGAATGTTATTAACCACCCCAACATGGTTCCTGTTTCTTTTTTCCTAAAAAGGGCATTTTTACGAACTGAGAGTGCCTTCACATAGAGCAAAGCAAGGTGGCCCAGAGGCAAGTGACAGCACCATGAGTCACAACTAGGAGACATAAGCCTCAGCAAAAACCAAGATATCTTCCTCAGCATGTCTTGCTACCCACCGCAAAGTCCTTTCTATACCCCTAGCACCAAGCCTGTTAAAGACCCCTAGCAAAACCCCAATAGTCCCTAGGGTGCCCTGTTCTCAAAACTCACTGATAGACCACATTACCTCACAGAGGCTTACAAAAAAAAATAAATAAATAAAACTAAAAAGACAGAAAGAAGGAATTCAATGTCTTCATTTTACCTTTATCCCCTGTAGGTTTCTGGCTTCTTGTTTGCATTTCAGCAGTTCTTTCTACAAACCAAACATAGAGAGATCAGACGGTGGCTTCTGAGTTGCTTCATAAGCATTACCTCATTCTGTCAGCAAGAAGACAAAACCCAGTTGGCCATTCCACGAAGATTAACCCATCAGCTGAGGCACAAAGCAGGTCCAGTCCTGTAAGCCGTAAAGACTGACCCTCTCTTCTCTAGGCACCCATCACTGAGATGCCCAGGCAGTCAGAGGACACCCCATCCCATCCGGACCCACAGACAGGCTCTCTCCACACAGCAATCTTTGTTAACAGGAGAACCGGATAACATCATCCGAATCTCCGTTCAAATCTGTGATATGCTATCTCTTCTGCTGCCAAATACTTATTTTGATTTTATTTAACTTTTAAGCAAAGGGTTGGCATGCTTCTATTCTCCAAAAGGCTATTGTCTTCTTCTTCTTCTTCTTTTTTGGACTGAGGCTATTGTTCTTTGTGGTCCAAACAAAAAAGCACTTGGCTTTATAATGGGAAACTGAGTAACTGAATTTCCATATATATGACTGCAACTAAAAACAGAGATTTGAGAAAAGCAAAGCCTGTTACTGAGACTCGGGTCTCTCGCTATTGTGTCACAGAAAGGATTCATAATTAGCTTATCTAAAGTGGGATTTGTAACCTGGCCTCCAACAGATGGAATCAAAAGTTATAAAAAAAAAAATGGAGGTCTAAGTGTGTATGTGTGCACATAAGCACATGTCACGGGAGATGTGTTCAGTCACAATGCTCTCTACCACTGACCTGTAAGAAAATATTCATTAAAAAGAACTACACTAACATTAGACACTCTCTCCCCTTTTTGAGGCAGGCTCTCATTATGTAGCTCTGGTTAGCCTGGAACTCAGTATGTAGACCAGGCTAAACTTGAATTTATGTACCACGATGCCCAATCTAGAGTCATCTTTTTCTACTGATTAAATTACAAAAAGGAATCTAGAAAAATTTCAAACTTACAGAACAGAACAGATAACTACTATGTAGGGTTAAAATTAAAAAGTTGTCACCGTGAGCAACAGGTCAGATGTGTCTCTCTCCTCCAAAGACAGACAGCATAGGTAAGGTTCAGCTCGCCCCGGCACCGCATCCCTAGCCCGCTCCAGAATGCCCCAAAGCTGGCATGTTACGTCCCCACGGTTACTTTCGAAGGGGAAAATATGCAAGTCCTCCCCTACCTTAAGGTCCTGATTCTCCTCCACACTCTGATCCAGGCGGCTTCGGATTATAATCTGAACATAAGACAAGATGGTCATGAAGTTCATCGGCCACTCACTCAACAAATACTCACTGACACCTACGAGACACCACTTCCATCCGGGAACACATGCCCTCTTACAAGCAAATGCTCCAAACAATACAGATGAAATTTACAGTGTGTGTGTGTGTGTGTGTGTGTGTGTGTGTGTGTGTGTGTGTACCAGGAGAAGCAGATGGAATCAGGGAAAGAGGAGATGAAGCAGAAAAGGACAACGGGAGCCAGACCAGGAAGGGCCAATGAGGACAGTAGGGAATTAACACAAGGGTTTATCTGGGTTTTTAAAAGATATTTATTTTTACTATTTGTGTGTGTGTGCGTGTCTGTGGGTATATGCTCATTGAGTACAGGAGCCTTAGAGGCCAGAGGCAGAAGATCCCTAGAACTGCAGGGAGCCACCTGATAAGGGGGCTGGAAATTAAATTCCAGTTAAATGTTCTTAACTGCTGAGATGAACAAGAAGAGTTTAGAAGAAGAATCTCAAGTCAGGAAAACCTATCTCGAGGCTGCTAGGATGCTGGATGAGTGAAGGCCTGAACTAAGTAGTGGCTGAGCTAATGGAGACACTGGGTGTGAAGGGAGGATCAGAAGAACTCAGGGATGGCGTCCAGGTTTCTGTTCGGGGCTTCCGAGTAAACGAGGAGATGGGAACACAAACATAAGGACAAACAGAGTCAGTGGCTAAGAAGGGGACAGAGATACTTAGCAGAGGACACACTGACACCGAGCACCCACAAATGAGCTGTCTGCTGCACACAGCTCTACAACTCTGCAGAGATCTGAACTGGAAATCCATCTATGAGAAGCAGGCACAGAGTGAGTGAAGACACAGAAGGCAGAAACACTGACCAGTGACTGTGTAAAATCGACGACGACCCAGACAGGGATGCCGAGGAGCTCCACATCACGACATAGAGAAAAGGAAGTCTCCAGGGGACTGGGCTGTCATCTGAAGGGGAGTGGGGCCATAGGTGTCCTTGGTCATTACCATAGCTCTAGCACCGTGGACTAGCGTGTGACCCAGAGTCAGCACATCTGAGCATCTTTCTGAACATCTGCTGACTACATCAATGGGGAAGCCAGGAAGGCCAAGAATGGCAGACAAACTCTAGGAGTCAGGAGAGAGTACTTCAAGAAGCTGAGGTCAGGTGTGAGAGGAGCCAGGCCTGGCGCTTACCAGCTGTTCCTCGGGATTGACTCCTGGTTCACAAAGAGCCACGGGTCGCTCCTGTTCATCCTCCGGCAGAGAGCCATTGAGTAGCAAAGCCTGGATAAACCACAAAGAGAGGAGGAAACTGAATACCCTGCCACCTGGTTCAGTCTAGAGTCAGGCTTGCTAAGTTTACCACAATAGAAATTGGTGGATGACACAAACACGTCTTTGGAGGAAGCCAGATGATAAATAACCTCTGCCTACTTCCAATGGCCCTGAGGACACACATCTCCTTCTAGAGGTCCCTCTCCCATTTTTAAAGAGTCTCATGTGGGGATGGCTTTGAACTTCTGGTCCTTCTGTCTCTACCTCTCATGTGTTGGGATTTCAAGCATCTACCACTGTGCCTAGTTTACAATCGATACAATCGGACCTAGAACTAACTCCGTGCAAGCTACAAAGGCACTGTACCAACTGAGTTACATACCCAGCCCCATGATACAGGGACCCTCTGCTCTGAGGATTCTTGGTCTCAGAAGAGTAACAAACCTTCCCTATGGAAGTGTCCAAACATATCAACCTGGAGTTGTTCACACACGGCTCTACCAGCTGAAAGGAGATCTAAAATCGTGTGGAATTTTCCTGTCTCAAGATTACAGTATATTACAGTGAACTGTCTGAAATCCACTGAAAAATACAGTCTTGGTACTATTTGCTTTTTTTATTTGTTTGTTTTAATAGTTCTGCATTTCACCCCCGGAGGTGTCGTGAATAGATCTTTACAGAGATGGCCTCATTCATTTCAATGCCAGGCTGTTTTTCATTAGAGTATTAAGAAGTAGAAAGGGGAGGGGCAGATATACCCAGCTCAGGCAGCTCAGGTAGCTCAGGCTTTTGGGCCCTGTACATTGCCTCTCCCAAGAACCCATGGCTGACACTGCAGTAATAGTTTGTAATCTCATTCCTTTCCTTCAAAATTTATTTTGAAATGTATTTTTATTATTGATTGATTCGAGGTAAGTCCTCACTATGTAGCCTTGGATGATCTGGAATTCACTGTGTATCCTAGGCTGGACTCAAACTCAGAAAGATCTATCTGCTTCTGTCTCCATACAGCATTTTGCTCTGATAAAGTTTATTTTTATTTTTAATGTCTCTGCGCGGGCTTGTGCATGTGACTTCAGTGCCCACAGACACTAGAAGAGGGTGTTGGATAGCCTAGAGATGGAGTTACTACAGTCACTGTCTGACGTGGGTGCTGGGACACAAACTCAGGTATTCTGTAAGAGCGGTACACACTCTTAGCAGCCAAGCCATCTTTCGTGTGTGTGTGTGTGTGTGTGTTCATGTATGCATGCAAGTCACAGCATACACAGGGAGGTCAGAGGACAGCTTTCAGGAATCAGGAATCAGGAATCAGGAATCAGTTCTTTCCTTCCACATGTGGGTTCGAGATGCGACTCAGATTCTCAATCTTAGCCGCCCAGGCTTTGCCTGTGGGGCCATCTCACCAGCCTTGGAATCTTTTTTTTTTTTTTTTTTTTTTTTTTTTTTTTTTTTTTGGTTTTTTGATACAGGGTTTCTCTGTATAGCCCTGGCTGTCCTGGAACTCACTTTTTAGACCAGGCTGGCCTCGAACTCAGAAATCTGCCTGCCTCTGCCTCCCAAGTGCTGGGATTAAAGGTGCCTCTGCCTCCCAAGTGCTGGGATTAAAGGCGTGCACCACCACGCCCGGTTTGGAATCTTATTCTTAGAGCAGCTTTCTGGTATACTTAGGAGCCTGAATTTAGACCTGCCTGCTCAAGGAGGCCTTATGAAATGTTATCAGGTGAGTTAAGGATGGGAAACTGTGTTCTCCTTGTCAGAGTTTTGTTTCAACTTTAAAGACAGCTTCAGAGGATAAATACAACCTGTTTTAATAAATATAACACAAATTCATCAGACATGTTGATGGAGAATGTTTAAAATTCGGCCAATAACAGGCAAACTTTGTATGCCCCAGTACAGGGGAACGCCAGGGCCAAAAAGGGGGAGTGGGTGGGTAGGGGAGTGGGGGTGGGTGGGTATGGGGGACTTTTGGTATAGCATTGGAAATGTAAATGAGCTAAATACCTAATAAAAAATGGAAAAAAAAAAGAAAAAGAAAATGTAATGTAAAAAAAAAATTCAGCCAATGTTTTCTCCACTAAACACTGATAATAATGTCTGAGAAAATCAAATGAACTTTGTTTTCCCATGGAATCATGGGGAGCGGCATGGGTAAGCAAGCACACAGCCTCCGGGCTGCAGGGAACTGCAGAAGCCGAGACACTGAAAGAACAGTAACCCCAGCGGCAGACTGCTCAATGGTCTCTAATGGTGGCAAACTAATAAGTCACAAATATTGCGTGTGGCTTGATATCCAACTTGTTCATCACTGAAGCAGCTAAGAAGTCGTGGGATGCTGTGAGCCCTTCCTCGGTGACAATGGATCCTCCTTGTCATCGAGCGGCAGTGACTTCCAACTCCCCTGTTTGGAGGAAATATTAGGCCGCTCGCTGCTTGTCAACTCTCTTCCTTTTTTTGTTATTTCTGTTTCATCAGTCACTGAGTTTCTCCTAAACCAAGGAACACAAACCAAACAGAGCCAAACTGATAGCTATACATACCTTGCTCAAATAACGCAAACTGTTCCAGGGGAGAAAAACCTGGTTAAGCAACCCCACCCCCAAATTCATGGAACACTTCCTACTGAAACAAGAGTAAGTCATTAAGTACTCATTACTGGAGTGGCAGAAAGGGATTTTTAAAAATTATTTATTTATTTTATTTTATTTTTAAACACAGAGCAAGGAGCAGATACCATAAACCTGAGGAATGTTTACGATATAAACTTTCCTCCAATTGGCCTGGGTTCTGGGGCATACATTATGCAAATCACTTTACAGAAGCACCAATCTCCTTTTTTCTTTAGGAACCCTTTGTTTACCCACCCTGTCAGTGGCGGGGAGCACGCCCTCCACCTTCCACCCTCCACTGCCTGCCAGAGCCTCACACATAATGTGGGCTTTGTTTACGTGTCCATAAATATTTCACAATTCAAAACCAGTGCAGCTCCCAGCACAAACAGGATGGAATATTCCGAGGTAATTTCAGGGTCGTCAGCACACTACAAGGGCTCCTCCAAACAGAGCCAATCGAACAAGGACAGAGGGTCGAGGGGGTCATGGTGGGCTCTATGTCAAGTGGGTCAGCCAATGTCTGGGGGAGATTTCCCTAGCTGATAGCACAGGTGCAGGGACAAATGAAGGGCTTTGTTTGTTCAAGGGAAACCTCTGCTACCAGGGCACTTGCCTTGGCATCAGGTGAGGAAGCAGCCAAGTCCCTCAGCTAGACACAAATGGGAACCTGGTGGCTTTACTACCTTCTTCTCCCTGTCCGCTGCAGAATTCCTGGGTGACAGTCTTTGTTAGAAGTTGCAGTTGGAGGTCGGGAAGTGCATAAAAGACACCTACCTACACAGCAGGGGCCAGCCAGAGCTTGCACAAATCCTAACAGCTGGACGGTAAACAAGAGTCCCAAAGTCCACTTAAAACATTCACCAACAAGGAATTCTCAGTCTTTAGGAGAGCTCACACACAACTAGAATCAGGTGCAAACGGATACTACCAACTTGAAAGGAATAATTAGCTAGGGCACAGAGGACAAACTGCGAAGGAGAGAGCTACCTGGAGTCCTGAAATCATTTTCTTTGCTTCCTCCATTTCTTTTTCTAAGTGTTCTTGTTGCTCCAACAGCTGTTCTTCCCATGTGGCTTCCAGGTAGGTTCCCCGGCTCCCAGGTCTCCAGTCTCGGGATGATGGAGAGTCTGGCTCATCTGCAAGATGAAAGGTGGAACCATAGTTCATGTTGAAGAATAATTTCCAGCAGACTGCGCGCGGCGTACTTCACAGGTTCAGGTCACCTGCTTTCTGAACCTGTCTGCACAGACACACTGGGCTCTCCACTAGGTGGGGTTGTGAGGCACAAAGAACTGGCTGTTAATGAGGTACCAGGCTCAGGAAAGCACGGGCTTGGGGTGGAAAGTCGATCGCCTTCACCCCCTAGGAAGCAGCTGGGCTCCTGCCACAGGGACCTGTTACAGCACAAAAACTCCCAACTCTGGAATTAACACCCTAGAGTCAGCCTTAGCTTCCCCTCATAACGGACTATAATTTCCAAGTAAATTACCCTTTCCTCTCCTAATCACTTTTGGTAGTGGTGGGTTTTTCGTTTGTTTGTTTGTTTGTTTGTTTGTTTTTATCACAGTGACTGACAGAAACCCTAGCTAAGATGAACTTGTTCCTCTCACCCCTTGGAGCCATAACTAAGCCCTTTTCACACAACATCGTGTGAGTCAATCCTGAAAGAAAATTATTTCCTTGTCTTTAAGACTCTTTGAGTGCCAGAGAAGGGGGATGCGAGAGGGGTGAGGGGGGAGTGGTTGGGTGGATAGAGGAGCACCCTCTTAGAGGCAAGGGGGAGAGGGAGGATGGTTCATGGAGGGGAGATTGGAAAGGGGGATAACATTTGAAATGTAAACAAATAAAATGATTAATAAATAAAAAAAGAAACAAACAAAAACAAAAAGAAAAAAATACAAAAAAAAAAACCAACCCAAAAAACAAAAAAGGCAAAAAGACCTCTTTGCTCCAGCATCCTTGTCTGCTTTGTACTAATTCCTACATGCATTGCCACTTACTGTGCATTATGGAATACAGAAGGTGTAAACTCTTTGAGCGAGCTTCTGTATTTCTAAGAAGTGCACAGTGACCATCTGAGTTGTAGGAGTAAAGATTTTAATGTAGGGCAGGTTGTGGTGGCCCATGCCTTTAATCGCAGCTCTATGGAGGGAGAGGCAGGTGGATCTCTGTGAGTTCGAGGCCAGCCTGGTCTACAATACAAAGAGTCCAGGACAGCTAGGGCTCTGTTACACAGAGAAATCCTGTCTCAAAATAAATAAATAAATAAATAATTTAATGTAAAGATGAAGAGGTAAAGCAGAAAGGACCCAGCAGTATCCAATAAACACTCCCTCCTCTCTCTTCGTAGCCTTAAGAGTTTGACTCTGTGGGTGACTCTTGGGCCTTTGAGACAGGGTCTCACAGTGTAGCCCAGGTTGGCTTGGAACTCACTAGGTAGTTTAGATGGCCCCAAATTTGTGACCCACCAGTCTCCATCTCCTGAGTACTGAGAGTACAGATGTGCACCCCTGTTCTCTGTTGCATGTTTATGGACATTTTGGTTCAAACTATGTACTTCTGGCACCAACCTAAATCAGCAAAGCACCAAAATTATCTTCACAGAATGGGAATAATAACTATTTACCCGAACACAGCTTCTGACTGCCCCAATGCCATTTATCTAATTCACAGGCAGTCAGCTAAGGGAGGGCTTCTCGAGGCTGGTGTGAGATTTTTCTGACAGACCAATACCAGGACTGACATTCTGTAAGAAGATAACTACATTAATTGGCTCAAAGGCATTAGAGCTCTCTAGAGCTGACCCTCTATGCACAGACAGTGAAGGCAGACATGGCCAGGAAGCTTAGCAGTCAGAAGCACTAAAGACTTCAGGCTTTAACAGGCTCCCCTGAAACAACCCAGGCCGGCAGTACCTGTTCTGTTCTCTATTCCTTCAGAGGGAATGATCACGAAATCGGCCTTTTCCTCTGCCTGGGTTATAATGGATTCGCTCTTAGCACTGTGGATTGGACTGGGTGAAGTCAGACTGCGATCAAACAAAAGAGAAGAGAAGCAATCATTATGAGCAGGTATAGAAGACAGTTTTCACAGTTCATCTCAGAGGTATCTAATTTACACCATGCCTAACAGGATACATAGCTCACAATTAGAACAAATGAAATAAATGTTGAATGAATAAATGAAAAAAAAAACACTAGTCCTTGGGAGTATTTTTGTTTTTCATGTTATTTAAAGATTTTATTTTTAATTATATATATGTGAGTATGTCTGTGTGTCGGGGTGGGGTGTGTGCACATGAATACAGGTGGCAGGTGTGGGATGTGTATATATGTGCAATGTGTGGGGTGTGTGCAGTGTTAGGGGGGTGTGCATGTGAATACAGGTGCCTGTAGAAACCAGAAAGGTGTTGAGTTCCCTGGACCTGGAGTTTCAGAAGTTGTGAGCCGTTCTAGATGGGTATTAGGAACTGACACTGGGGCCTCTAGAAAAGCAAGAAGCACTCTTTACCACTGAGCCATGTCTCTTACACCCTAAGGAGCCTTTTCTATGATAAGGCTGCCTTTAAGCATACTTGATTAAAATGAGAGCTACCAGAATAGGCAATAAATCATCTTTTAAGAATTTTGTGTATCCGCCATTATCATTTCATAGGCCCACATTCAGAGGGTTCCATCAGCTTTTGGAGCTGGATCAAAATCATATTTCCAATAATCTGAGTCTCTTACAAGCAACCAGAGACCATCTCTAAGCTAACCCCAGGAGGAGTCACTAGTCACTACAGGAGACGGACTTGGGGCAGAGACTGCTGGGGTGGATGCAATGCCGGGATGGGGGGAGGGCAGGGATTCATCCACAGGTGAACCAGAACAGAAGAGTGCAGGCTGGAGAGACAGCTTACTGCACAAGAGCACCTACTGCTCTTGCAGAGGACCCAGGTTCAAGTCCCAGCACCAACACAGTGGCTCAAAACCATCTGTGACTCCAGTTCCAGGGGATGTGACATCCTCTTCTGACCTCCACAGGCACCAGGCACACATGTGGTGCACAGGCGTAGAACGTGGGCAAAACAATCATACGCATAAAAACAACCCCTTTCTTTAAAATAGGAGGGGTCACAGGGTGAATGAAGAAAACTCTGCTCGTGGCAGCTGAATGGAAGGAAGCTCACGTGATTAGCTTTGACTGAAGAATTATCATCATCTTTGCCTCAGTTTCATAGTTTCAAATCATCTTGAGACACCACCTTTCAATACTTCCTCTTCTGATGTACCTTTGGGAGGAACTGTTGAGCTTTTTCCGGGAAGCAGTTTTAACTCTTCCCATGGACAAGACAAGATGGGAACATGAGGCTGATTATCTAAGGGATCCAGGGGTCAGGGGAGCCCTTTCTCCTCACACTACACTATGAGAACATCAGCTCTCACACAATCTCAGGGGCTGTGGAGTCTATGGCTCTGCCCCCCCTCTTAGGAATTCTTTCCGAATCCATCACCCAGACAACAGTCAAGTGTCTAAGACTCACTGACCCCCTTAATGTGCCCCTGACGTCTCGCACACAGGCTAATCCTCACAACCACAAGCAGGAGTTAACATTTCCTCTTCCCAGAAACCGGAGAAAAACTAAAGACAAGTGCAGTGGAAGGAGCCAGACTTCAGCATTTGTGGACCAGTGTCTCGCCGGTCTCCACTGCTGACCAGCTTTAGTGGAGATGTCCCGGTTGGTACTCTGCTCTCTTCTTTCTTAAAACATTTAAGAAAAAATTTAAAGCTTCACATCATTGCAGATCAAAGTAAGCGGCTTTATCTAAATATCTGTAGGTGCATAGATCAAACCGGTGAGACCAGCAAGGGTGGTCAGCAAGTAGTGTTCAGAAATGTTGACTGTTTTCTGTAAATCTCTTATCTATTTCCACTATTTAGGCAATCTGACCTCTAGGCTAACATGAATTCACAGCCAAAAAGCTGTAAAGGGGCTGTGTCCTTGATAAAGAGAGATTTATGAGTGCCTAGGCCCCAGCATTTACCACTTACAAAACTGGGAATCCAGGCGCACAAAGCCTTTGTCAGCTGCTCCTCTTCCTCAGCTGACAAGGTGCTAGGCTAACAAGCCCCACTGCCTGCACCTGGCTGGACCGCAGGAGGGATATGCGAGACAAACCGGAGGGAGGGCGTAGTGGGGATCTAGGATGCTGAGAAACGGTTTTCCTAAAAGCACAGACGCATGCTCAGTTCCACCTCTCCTCTCCAAGAGCGTTGCCTCCCATATAAGGGCAGAAGGAGGCGGGCGTCTGGATACCCAACCCCACCGGGGGAGTGGCGGAGCAGCCAAAGGAAAACAACATTTCTTTTTCTTGAAATGAGACTGCCAGGGTAAGGCCACGGAGGTAAGACTAGGAAACTAGATGGCCAAGATCAAGGACCTCGGAGGGAGGAAAACCCTGAGGTGTGTGTCAGAGCAGAAGCACCATCCTAGAAAAGGAAGGAGCTTTTAATCTTCTGCCTCAGGTCTGGGGAAGGAATCTTCATGCTAATTAATTGTAAGACCTGGACTCCTCCCTAACTCGTTTAAAAGTCCTACTTGACAAACAAGTAATTTCTATTTACCATCATAATCCTCCCTGAGAACTATAATATATACTATATATACATTTCTTGATCTACTATCTCACCAATATTAATTTGTTAAACCAGCAAACCCCAACAAAGATATTGCTAAATTAGACTTACATAAATTTTTTAAATGGGTAATAGACGAAATCAAAGGGTCCAGTCGCCCCTCTAAGTGCTTCCATTAGCAGACACACAGACTGAATCTGTGTGTGGAGTCGGCTCAAATTCCTAAAATCACTCTATTTTGTAGCGCTAATCCCACACCAGCAGCCTGTTCTCACAAAATAGCGCCCCCAATCATCTCTTGTCGGGGACCAACCACGACCCTCTGTCCTGGCCCAGCTTCCCCTCATTTCCCCACCTCAAGAGCCAAAGTGGCTTCAGCTCACCATTTGACTTGTGTCCCTCCCATGGTCCCCTCCTGGCTCTGGCTTCAGCAAGCCTGCTTCCCTGGGTGAGGTGGGAGGCTGAGCGTCACATCACTCCTAAATTCTGGCATGTCCCCCCCGCACTGGGGCTCGAAGAACGGTTCCAGAGATCAGCCAGCCAGCGGAACGGTTCGCCCAGGTCTCCGAAGAAAGTAGGAAAGGCAGGGGTAGGCGTCCTGGTCCAAGGGACCGGGATGCTCCCTTAGGGTGAAGCGTACTGTCCCGGTAGCTCAGACACCGCAGCAGCGGAGCCCCAGCGGAAGCCGCCTCCCATCGCCGGCGGCCGGTCGCTGGCAGCGGCATCTCGGTCCTTGCTGTCGCGCGGCTCCGAGCATCCCCCCGGACAGCCGCATCTTTAACCTATCTCCCTCGGGGCAAGAGGCTCCGGTAGCTCCCGCTGAGCGTCGAGTGGAGTCCGGTGTGCGGTGCTCCCGCTCGGCGCCGCCTCCCGATCCCTCCCTGCACCCCCCCCCTCCTCCCCCTCCCAGGCTGTCACACGCGGCCAGGCAGCGCTGGGCTTCGACCCAAGCGCTGCCGACAGCTCTGGGCAGAGAGGTAAGGGTGCTGGCTGAGGCTGAGGCCAGGGGCGCGGTCCGGACCTGGCGGGGCTGAGGGCGATGGGAGCTCGGGAAGCGGCGGGGGATGGGCGGCGCGGTGCAAAACCTCGTGGATCTGACAGTCCTGGTGCGGAGAAGCTCAGCAGCGTAGACGTTGCTGTTCCTCTCTGACACCCCCCCCCCCTCCTTAAACGCGCGGTTTCAAGACTGACCTAACCTGGAGAACTCAGCCCCGCTCTCCAAGGATTGGGAGATGCTGGCAGGATGGAGACTAGAGCTCCCCCAACCTCCAACAAACCTACAGAACCCCGGCCTGTCTGCGGCTCCCACCTTCCTTCCCCTCTAGCGGTTCCTGTGCTGCCCCCCCCCGCCCCCGCCAACACACTATCAACAACACCCCCCCCCCCACACACACACACACACTAAAGGATTGTTCTGCTTGAATACAGTGAGAGGCTGGCCTGTTTACTGGAGCAACAGGAGGATTGAGCTTTGCCATCCCTGAGAAGCAGCAGGGGAGGGTGTCCTGAGACACTACAGGATGTCTATACCATATATTCACAGCTACACTCCACCCAAACCTGCAACATCGCCAGGATTCCTGTTTTTTAGGGGTCACGGGGCCAGTATGTGGTGATGGAAGTGGGCAAATGGCAGAACCTGCTAGAAGCTCTTCTTTTCTTGAGGAATCAGTAAAGAAATAGGCAGAGTGCTGGCTCTATACCACAGAACACGGCAAAATCAGGAAAGAGGAAAACAGGGAAAGGTACTCTGTTTTAACACATCTATGAACTGTTGCCATTGACCCAACACAGCCTATGTCTGGTGGGTCCCTCACACTGATCTCTCAGCTCCAGCTACAATCTGAGTCCTGCCTAGAGCAAGGAAGCAGTCACCCCTAGGAGACTCAGACTCTAATTCATAGGCACACTCAGGCTCAGGACAGCCAAAGGCCAGCAGACATGCAGGAAGCAATAGACCTTTATACAACAAAACTGCCTTTGATTCTGTACTGACATAGACAGTCACAGCCACAAGCAAAAGAGCAACGGTTAAAGAGTCTCATTAAAAGCACACCTACTGCTTCATGGTAGAGTTTCTTTGAGGGCTGGTCAAAATGCCCTCTACCTGGATAGAGACGGGCTTTACACAAAATTATGGAGGCACTACACTGAACATTGATGTGCTTAAAGGTGAATTGTATGTTGTAAATCCATTTCAGAAATAAAAACTACACCCATTATATGTAAACATTTTAAAGTTGAGCTGGGCTAGCAGTATGTTGAGATGATGGAAAGAGTTCCGCAGGACCTCAATATATCAGCAAACCATCTGTCAAACAGGACAGGACTGTATGAGCGGAAAAAAAGCAGAAGGAAATAAAAAAGATGGAAAAGACACGTAAGGCACAAGGAGACTTAAATAGATCAGAGCGTGCTGGATTGGAGTAGGAGGGAAAAGATCATCAGAGGATGCGTTAAATACAACCCAGCAACAAAACCAAGTCAGCAAGTGGGCCAGGGATGTGTTTATAGGGGCACAGTCTCCAGGAGCCAGGACAATCATCCTTTTCTGCCACTATACTTGGCACCAGTCAGGCTTTTATTAGTGCAGAGTGTCCTATTCTGGCCCCTGCACTTGGCTCTAAGGGAAGCAGACACCCTGTCGACGAGAGTCACAAACACCCATAGCCCACTTAAATGCATACTAAAGTGCCCCAATTCCCAGTCCTATAAACGAATGTGGACATGCTAACGCGTCAGTCAGTCCTGCACAGTTTCCTTTCTTGCCGGGAGCTTTTTCCAGCCTTCTGTGGCTGTAACTAAAGACTCAGCCTCAGCCTGCAGGACAGTGCCAGGGAAATGACGCTCATAAACACTAGCAGCTGATACACAAACATGGGGCTGGGCTGGACTCTGAAGGGCCCAGTCACGCCCCCCATGTGGTCACAGCTAAGTACTGTCGCTGGGATAGCACCATTTCCGTGGGCGGGGAATTCACTGGCATTGTTTCCCATGCTTCTGTTGGCACAGAACCCACAGGTATTCTGAGAGCTAGTCCTCAAATGCCAAGCACACACTGAGGTTAGGTTCAGTACTAAGGGTTGAACACAGGACCTCTGGCAAGCACTACCACTAAGCAATACCCACACCCAGCGGTGGGGAGCTGAAGAAGCCATGGGTAGACAGTAAGGAGTGGATGAACTCCTGAGTGACCTGGGCACTGTCATGTCAGGAACCAACGCCTCAGACCCATGGGAAGTTGGCAAAGCCTTCCCCGAGATTGGTCAACTGTGGAAGCCTTCCTCTGGCGTAAGTGCAAATATTGACAATAGGCAAGTATGAATATTTACTAATGATTGACCAGTGTGTACAAAAACTAGCAAGTCTTGGTTGGATGGTTACAGCCTGAGACTGTTCACTTAGAGACCAACAAAGAGCAGCTCACTCTCCCCCTCTGTGCTATAACTAGTAAACACACCGGGGTTCCAGGCTGCATGCAGTAGGTAGTACCACTCATAAGAGTGCACAGACCCCAGCTGACCCCACCTTTCTGGTGTATGTGTGGGTCATTTCCTTAGTGTTTGCCCTTTCTTCACTCCCTCACTTCCCCAGTCAGGTTTCCAGGCCCAAGCCTAGAGGTACATGGTACTCAACCGCACAGGTGCCTTCTTGCTTTTGGTCTTGGTACTTAAGACTCAGACTCCCCAGAGAATGCACCTTTCTGCCAAGACTGTAAAGGTAAAGAACGGAAGGCCATGATTACCTGGAGCAGCTAGACTCAGATGGGGACTTCTGTTGACCTTCATATTGCTGCACAAGAGCCCGCACACTCCAGTATGGGTTCTCAATCTCTCCATCCACGCTGGCGTTCCTACAGGCGTGGGGACGGGGTGGGGTGGGGACCAGAAAAGAGGACTGTGTTAGCCCTTCAGGTCAGGTCAGCTCTGCAGAAAGTACAGATGTCCTGCCATTCAGTGTGCAGTGCCGGCAAGAAGATGAAAGAGGGAGCCAGGCAGCCTGGCACACACCTGTCATACCAGCATCAGGAGGCAGAGGCAGGAGGATGAGGAGTTTGAAGCCAGCCTGGGCTACATAGCGAGATCTTGTCTACAATCTCACATTCACACATACACACACACACACACACACACACACACACACACACACACACACAGAGAGAGAGAGAGAGAGAGAGAGAGAGAAATATATACATTTAGAAGGTGAACAATTTAAAACAAAACAAAACAACAACAACAACAAAAAAAAAAAACCCTGCCTTCTTTTAAGTCATTTAAAACCTAGTAGTGAAGGCAACGCCTGTGACACCTCACCTTGGGGTCATGTTCTCCTTTAGCAACTACACAACCCTCAAAGCACTTCCTACCAAGAAGTTTCAAGGCAGTGTGGCCTTGTGGATACAACCTAGGACACAACCTCCCCCAGATGGACTACATATCTCCCAGTGAAGAAAACACACTGTGCCAACCACTTATATTTAAATTTTCAGCCTGAGAGCGAATTTCCACACATGGTTCCTTACATTCTGCGAGCTGCAAACTAAACAGCTCAGAGGAAGAGGCTTAGCACGGCTTGCTGCTGTGAGCCTGTAATCCTAGCTATTCTTGAAGTTTAGACAGCAGGAGCCTGACTGTACTACAGAGTGAGTTTGAGGCCAGACTGGATAGCTTAACGGGACCCGGTCTCAAAATAAGACATAAGTAGGCTGAGGGTATGACACAGGAGTAGAGCTCTTGCTCAGCAGGCAGAAGGGCTCTAGGTTCACTAGCCAGTGTCATCAAAAAAGGCCAAGCTTTTCTCACTAAGATTTTTCCTCCCAAACCTCCACTCCGCTATCTTTTCTGCAGTGTGGGGCTCTTTGGTTGATGTTTCCATCTACTTGTACTGTAATTATCTAAGCAAAGCAATACCAGCGAGAGGAACCAGTCCCCTTCCCCACATTTTTACCTCTGTCTGTATCGGAAGACATCCCGTCCTGACCGTGACACGTCATGGCACACATCAGCCAGAGCAGCAGCGGCTCCTTGGGCCACAGCGGTGGCACAGTGTGGTTGATGACTCTGCACGGGGGCTTTGGAGTCTCGCCCCTGGCTCACTGTCCTGCTAGAGCCAGGTTTAAAATGAGCTGCCAAGGCAAGGACCAGCCTCATGATGGACTTCAGGTTTCCTTCCACAATATCTAAAGGATAAGATAGATCAAAAGGTGCTGAGAGGGGCACAGGGGCTGTGGATGGATGCATTTAATATATATCGCCGGTATTATAGTAAACCAGGCAGGCTGTCTCTATTATCATAAAGCCACGTTCAATGAGGGACACAGAAGGTTTAAAAGAAAGTCCAGTAAAGTACCATAATAAAATGGTTAGCTAAGAGAGGTGCATGGGGACTTCAGGAGTTCCTGGGGAGTTACCTTAGAGGTATCAAGGACGTATTACTAGAGGAAGTGAGTTCTCCATTGAGGCTGAACGAGGGTGATGCTTTATTAGCTAGTAGGAGAGGAATAAGAAGAATCCGGGAAAAGGTACATGCAAGGCTCCAGAGGTCAGTATAATAGGGTGATACCATCTGTTAGGAGAGCTATGGGCACCATGTGGCTACTGAGCACTTAAATGCTACTACTCTGAACTGAAATGTGCTCTAAGCAAGTACTGTAATTAGATATTATGTAAATATCTTACACACACACACACACACACACACAGAGGAATGCAAAAGATCTCAGACAGTATAAAGATAATATGTGGGGCTGGAGAGATGGAGATAAGACTACTGGGTACTCTTTCTAGAGGACCCAGGTTTGACTCCCAGCACCCACATGGCAGCTCACAAGCATCTGAAACTCCAGTCATAGGGGAGCTGATGCATCTTCTGACCTCTGAGAGCACCAGGCGCGCACACAATGCACAGACATACATGCAAGGCGGAATTTCTATACACATAAAAATAAGTAAAATAAAAGGTAAAGTATCTTAGTATCGACTTCACGGTAAAGTGATCATGTTATGGGCATAGATAAAATATGTTATTAAAATTATTTTCAGCCCTTGTTATTTATAATGTGGTTTTGGAAACCTTTTAAATACTTATATGACATATATCTATGTGTTATATATCTATGGTCCAGCACTGTGGTGGAGAAAGCGAGAGAGTTCGTTTTGGTGCGAGCCCCAGAGCTCAGCAGGAGAAGAGAACGCTGAGAAAGGGGAGGAATGAAAGGGTGGGTCCTATGGGACCAGGGGAGCTATAGGAAAGGTGCTAGATTTTCTCCAAGTGACTTCCGGATGCACAGTGGTAGGTAGCACATGATATGTACTCTTGGCTCATTCCAGCTGTGGCAAGGAAAGCTAAGGGGGAGGGAAACCGAGGCAGCAGGACTAATTAGGGAACACTGAGCCTCTTCAGGTAAAAGATAGTGAGGCCCTGAGTAGAGTCTTCCCTTAAAATAGCCCACTTTACTGGGCCAGATCCCCAAGCCCACTCCACATGGGGACCGGATCAAAGCTATCACTGCACTCTGCTTTCTGCCCTAGAAAAAAAGAGGAAAGAACACACACACACACACACACACACACACACACACACACACACACACACACTCTGAGAAGTTCTGGTTAAAGTTAATACATGGAAATGAATACAATTCCATTGTTTGGATCTATAGCCTTTCAAATGGACAAGGTACGCAAAGGATTATTTGCTGTCTTCTTTCAGATGCTCCAAATGGTCACTATTTGTTCACCTGAGTAACTTCAAACACCCAGAACACCAATTATTCAACATGAAAGAAGGGCTTCTTTCCGCCCTCATGCTAACAAACTAACCTACAGACAACGGACCCAGAAGCTGGCGCTCAAGAGAACCAGAAAAAGCATCAAAAGAAGGAGGCCTCTGCTGTCTAAGGACGCCTTCGTGAGTGCTTCCTTACAGCGTGGGCAAAGGTCATGCCACTGCAGGAGACTACAGAAATAAAGGCTGCAGGGCCCCTTCTGTCTGCATGGAATGGTCTCACAGAAAGAAAGAAAAAAAAGAAGCTATAAAATAATTTCTTTTTAAGCTAAATGTGGTACATATCTCTAATCCCAGAATATAAAATAACAGAGGCAGAAGAAACACCTAACTTGAGGAAAGCCTAAGACACAGCAAATTCCAGGCCAGCCAGGGCTACACAGTAAGACCCTGTCTTGAAAAAAAAGAGTGATATATATGATAAAATATGTATGCACACACACACACACACATACACACACACACACACAGAGGGGGGGGGGGGGGCTGGGAGGAATTAGAGCTGTGTCTCAGTTGATCCAGTGCTGCCTAGCATTCACAAAGCTCTGGGTCCAGTCCCCAGCACTAGCTGGGTGACAGTGTAGTTTTGTAATCTGAGCACCGAGGAGATGGAAGCCAGAAGGTCAGAAGTTCAAGGTCATTCTTGGCTACATTGCAGTTTCAAGACCAGTCTGGGCTACATAAGACCCTATCTCAGAAAAGAAAGAAAAAGAAAAAAAAAGAAAAATAGAAGAAATAAGATAGTTCCTTCTAGGAAATTGAATGGGAAAATGTAAGTTATGATGGTTTGTAATAGTACTTGATCATAAAACCCAAAGAACTCAAAAAGAAACGCAATCTGTCTTCATCCTTGACAATTTAAATGAGACATTCCAAAATTAATATCTCAATTTTGTCATGTATTCTTATACCATTAATTTCCCCACACACATTCAAGCAGACCTATATTCAATTCAAATTAGTGGAGAGCTTCTCCCTCTAGCCATGTCTCTGCAGCCCTGGGATTTCAGTACTCCATCACTGTCTTCATGGAAAAATGATACAACACTATGGGCCCACTCCTCTTCCAGTCTGCTCAGAACTGTTGGCCCGGGGCCATGCGGCCAAGGGGGGCTCTCCACTCGATGCTGAATGTTTCTTCCCCAGGATGAGGCACTAACTGACCTTTCGCTGACGTCTGATGCATCCGAATCTTTTTGGAAGCCACAAACTGAAGGACCCTCTCCACATTACTCTTCATCTCTTGTTGGTTACTGGGACTCAGCTGCACTCCAGTCAGCTTTTCTCCTGCTGTGAGGAGAAGAAAAACAACAACAACAACACATACATCAGAAGGAAGAACATTATCACCGTTACAGAGAGCCAGGCACAAGGCTGAGGGTGCAAACACTCAAGTTCTCTATTAATAAATGAGTGAGGTAAGACCTGGTGTGTGCTCCAGGGGAAGTGGTTGGAGAAGAGAAAAATGAAAGACTTTCAGAACACTTCAGTCTTTCAACTGGAAGCCCATAGTGAGGTTATCAGTGTACATTGATTAATACACTAAATATTCACAAGTACCCACTGTGTGCCAAACACTGCTCTGGGCACTATAGAAAGCAGGGAATAAGGTAAACAGAGTCTCTTCCCTTCCTTTTTTATATATGCAATGTAGCAAGTCAATGTTTAATATAATTTGGGGGAAAAATAAAGACTGAGAAAAAATAGCAATCATGACATTTCTGATCATATGGCTTTGCAAAGTCTGAGTAAGCCATGTTTCTATTTAAGAAGGGCACACGCCAGGCTGAAGAGCCATACAGGCGAACCCCAAAATGGGATGAGCTCAGACTGTCTGAGAGGCAAAAAGACAATATGGCTGGCTAGACATGAAGGACACACCCATGACTTTGGCAGGTTAATCAAAGTCAGCCATGGCTACACAGCAAGTTCTAGGCCAGCCTGGGCTACATGCGACTCTGTCTCATATGAAAAGGAAAAGACTGAATGTGACTAGAGTAGAGTTATCAGAGCCAAGACCCAGGAAAGGCCACAGACATAAGCAAGGTCACTCAGGGCTTTGTGGGCCACAGGGACAACCCTGAGTTTTCTTCTGAGGGTAATGGAAAGCCATCTCGGACTTCCAGACAGGGTAGTGACACTATCTAGTTTGGGTTTTCTAAAGCTGACTGTGTATAGATATGGGGGTCATAAAGGGAATGAAGCAGAGACACTATTGGGAACAATAGTCAACACAGTCAATGGCTGGCCAGGTATCAGATGCTGAGCATATTTTGAATACAAAGTGGACGGCATATGTTAAGAACTGGCTGTGATACAGGATGGGGGACGATCCCCGGGAAAGCCTTCTAAATGCTCTGCTTGACAAGTGAGAGGCCAGCAACACGAGGCACTCCTGGACAAAGATAGAATGTGCAGGTGGACAGGGAGGGTAAGGAAATAAGAAGCATGGGATAGGTGAGGAAATAAAACATGCTGATTGAAGCTGGGCAGTGGTGGCACATGCCTGCAGCACTTGGGTGGCAGTGGCAGGTGGATTTCTGAGTTCGAGGCCTACCTGGTCTACAAAGTGAGTTCCAGGACAGCCAGGACTACACAGAAAATCCCTGTCTCGAAAAACCAAAAAAAAAAAAAAAAAAAAAAAAAAAAAAAAAAAAAAGTGCTGATTGGCTGTAGCTAAGACATTTGAACGACACTGGTGAACAGGAGGCCATGGTCATGTCTAAAACTCAGGGAAGAGCGAAAGGCTAGACACAAAACTGGGGAGAGAACGTGAGGTTTTCTCGTATTTTATGTGTATGCGTGTGTACATGAGGTGTGTCCGGTGTGCACACACAGGTGTGCATGGCTGTGCATATGGACGAAGCTGCTCACTTGCTCTTCACTATAGTCTTCATTCCCTTGAGACAGATTTGGGGGTCTTGTTTACTTGGACTAGGGTGGCAGTCAGCGAGCACAGCGATCCTCTGCCTCCACCCCCACGTGCTGGAGTTATAGGTACTCTTGTGACCATGCATGGCTGTATAAACATGAGTCCATGGTGATGTCTAAACCTCATGCTTACACATGAACCATAACTGAACGGTCTCCTCAGCCCTGTTGCAGTTATTTCAGGCTGGTTAAAAACCTGGAACTTGGGAAAATAAAAACACATACTGACACTGCTTCCATGTTCATGGAATACCTCTGGAAATAACGGAAATAACCCTGGCTGCCAGGATGGAGGATGGGTAACTGTGGTGGCTAACATTGATTATCTATCAATGTGACAGGATATAGAAAATCACGTAGGAGACAAGTCTCTCCGCTGAGGAACTATTTACATTAGGTTGGCCTCTCTGGCCACGTCTGGGAGAGGATTTCTTAATTAAGTTAACTGAGGTGGGAAGAAACCCATAAGCAGGCAGCACCATTCCTGGGCTTGGGCCCTGGGGAAGAGAATGAGCTGAGCCCAGCATTCACTGTTCTCCCCTCTGGATGTGGCCGCAACCTGACCCAGCTGCCTCAAAGGCCCTCACCACTCCTCCCCCTCACGCAGGACTTCTCTTCACTCTGTGAGCCAGAGTAAACCCTTCTGTCTTTTAGCTGCTTCTGTCATGGAAACGATGCAAGTTTACATCAACACAGCATCTATTAAAGAAGTGCAGGTAGAAGAGCTTTTGATCTTAATCCTTTTGTGCCTACATTTCCTGCCAGTCCTCAGGTAAATCCTCTCTAAGTAAAGGAAAGAGGGCAGATGCTTAAGATGGACTTTGGGATTCTTTTTTTTTTTTACTTTATTTTCAGTTATGTGCGTGTGAGTGTGTGAGTGTGAGTGTGTGTGTGAGTGTGAGTGTGTGAGTGTGTGTGTGTGAGTGTGTGTGTGAGTGTGTGTGTGAGTGTGTGTGAGTGTGTGTGTGTGTGAGAGTGTGTGTGTGTGTGTGAGTGTGAGTGTGTGTGAGTGTGTGTGAGTGTGTGTGTGTGAGAGTGTGTGTGTGAGAGTGTGAGTGTGTGTGTGTGTGTGTGTGTGTGTGAGTGTGTGAGTGTGTGTGTGAGTGTGTGTGTGTGAGTGTGTGTGTGTGTGTGTGTGTGTGTGTGTATACAAGTGCAGGTGACTGCACTTCTTTCCAGCTAGGACTCTGGAATTAAAACAGACCTAGGTTTGCACCTCTTCCTGGATACTTAGTTATGTGAACTTGTGAAGTTGCTGAGCCTTGTAAATCATCAGTAAAATAGTATATATATTATCATTCATAATCTACAACTTTGAACTCACAAACACCCCAAAATATGAATATTCTTATTATTTTATGTACATGGGTATATGTCTGTCCATGCATGCTCAGTGCCCAGGGAGGCCAGAAGAGGGCATCCAAGTCCCAGGAACCAGAGGACCATGGGACTCAAACCCTGGACCTCTGGAAGAAGAGCGAGAGATCTTCACTGCTGAGCCATCTCCAGCCTAAAAATCTGATGTATTTTAAGTATTATACTGTGGCAAAAAAAAAAAAAAAATTCCCGATTTGGGGGGCATTTGGATTTCCCACAGTACTTAGCTGGGTAAATGCTCAACTCATTTTTTTATTTCTAACAATGCATAATCTGAAGCATTGGGTCCAAGAATTCTGAGTGAGGGACACTCAGCCCGAACTCAGACTCACATCACAAATAAATCACAATCGCACACTTGGCTATTTTTCTTTGACACATACTTAAGTCTTTATTTATTTTTATAGATTTTTCCTTTTGTTTCCTGAAAACAGGAATGATAATATCTATTTTCTAAGGGTATGATGGCCAAATCAATTCACACAAGATAGAAAGCATTCCATCCTAGCAGCCGTGGTTACTACTGCCTCGTGAATACAAGAAAGTATTCACAGATAGGCTGCCTGTGGAAAGCAGCTCCCTCCACACCACAGACCTCTGGGGACACTAAGCAACATCAACTGACCAATAATAAATGTTGGAGAACTTATTCTGTGCATCCGACTAGGGTTCGTGGAACCAAAAAAGCAAAATACAGTGTAACAACCTCTTTAAAAGCTCAGTCTAAATCATGGCTAATTGCTAGTCAGGGGAGAGAAATCATAGCAAGCTATGGACAAACATCATGGGCATAATGCTATAAGAAGAACAGCCCCAAAAGTGAAGAGCAAACCCCTTCAACACTTGGGTCTGAATGTCATGGAGGCCAGTCCTTTTGCTGGTGACATTTTCTCTTTTGGCCTGAATGCTACTCCCTGTTGTTTCTTCTCCCGCCACCCCCATGTGTGTGTGTGTGTGTGTGTGTGTGTGTGTGTGTGTGTGTGTGTGTGTGAGTGTTTTGCCTGCATGTATATTGTGCAGAAAAAAGTGTGGGTTCCCCTGGGACTGGTTGTCGGCTGCTACGTGGGTGCTAGGAATTGAACCCAGGTCCTCTGCTAGAGCAGCCTGTGTTCTCAATGGCTGAGCCAACTTTCTAGCCATCCCACTTCTGTCTTTTAATTCAGACAGCAGTTCTTCTGGATGTTGTCCTTCCCTATTCAGACACTAATTCTTCTGGTCTGCCATTCCTGAGCCCTAGGACTAAGGAGGGCATCTCTTCTATGTATCCTCCTCTGCCTCCCTCCATCAGAATACTAAGGACAGTAATAAAACAGACCTCACTCTCCAGTCTTTTCAATTAGACTAGGAACCTCTGAGGGCACTGGCAGAGTTAACATCTTCCCATACAATACAGCACCTGGCACACAGCATTTATTGACCAACACGTAGATTAACCAGGGCAAGTACTTTTAGGTATTTCCCGACGCTGTTGCCATGCATTCTAAAGAAGGAACAACCTGCTTTGAAGGGCGAATGGAGAAGAAAGAAGTCAGTTCTCTCGTCTACACTAGCATCAGAGTCCAAGGCCAACTGACCAACAATCTCGATGAGATAGGCCAGGATCACCCCATCTCGGAGATCCTGTCGCAGGTCCTGCACAGGCTTCACGGATGGCCTCTTCTTCAGCTGGGCATTCACCCAGGCCACGTAGGCCTGTAGCTGTTGCTGGAAAATAAAAGGTGGAGATAAGGGAAAGAATGGCATATCAGTCTTATCCCCTAGCCTGTCCCTGTAAGGCAGCTCAAGACAGTGAGGGACAGGGTGACATCTCTATCGGGGAGCAGAGAAAGGTCTGAAGATATATCAGGCCCAGAGCATGTTCCAAAATCCCTAGCTTTAGGTTGACACGCAGGGATAAGCTGACCTCTGACTTGTTCAACACTGCAGACACAGACAGAGACCAGTGTTCCCAGGTTGTCACTCCCACCTCCTGTGCTCTGCATATCGAGGCTGAGTCCAGGTCCCTGGCCAGGATTCAGGCTCAGTCACTGCTGCTGGCATCCCACCCCAGTTCCTCATGGACTTTATGCAATGGCCCCTGACACTCCTACTAACTGATCTTGTGGAACCAGACATGACAGGTCCCAAGCACAGCTCTGTCTCCCACAGTCGCTTTCCAAAGGACGATGAAGGGTTGGTCATCCCATACTCAGTGCAAGATCCACCCTCCTGAGCTTATAATCCTAGGATTGCTACAGAGTTAGTGCTAATCTGTGTTTTATATTGACAAAGAGGATCTGATTACGTAAGACTGGTGCAAAAGAAGAAAAGGGGAACCATAAAGTGAACAGGAGCTCTGAGGACAGAGGGGAGTTTTCCTTTATTTCAATACAAGGCTGGGACGCTGTACTACCAGGAACCCATGAGACTTCCAGGTTGGAACATCTTAGAAACATTTCCCAAGCCTTCACATCCCTGCACATTCCATTTTTTTCATTTAACAGATCTTGAACTCTGGACATTTATGCATTGAAATCTCAAGCACACAGGAACAATATCACAGTACGGGTGGCAGATGTTTTATTTCTGTAAGAGCCCAAGATCTTAAATCTAAAAATTAAGTTCAAGGGCTAATTATATTAAATTATAATTTGGTTAAAATACAGTTGATGTCTAAGTCTCAAGCACTTCCTTGGTGAAAAGGAAATTATTACTGGCTGCTTTCCGGGGCTCAAATTAAATCTTCTTTAGTTTCTCTGCTGGTTTTTGGACATCGTCTTTGGGAGACAGCAATAAGGCGAAGCTCCATCAGCTACTGACACTACAGGACCTGCAGTGGCCAGCAGGAACTGGGAGGAGGAATCTAACATTTCCTGAGAACCTGCCACGAACCAAACACCATTTCTGGTGGTGTGTTCTGTTTTTGTGGTCCAAGGGATTGAACCTAAGGCCTGGTATGTGCTGGCCAAGTGATCTATTCTTGAGCAATAGCTACAGTCCTGTTTCTGGTATTCTAATTTG
This sequence comes from Mus musculus, assembly GCF_000001635.26. Classification (NCBI taxonomy): domain Eukaryota; kingdom Metazoa; phylum Chordata; class Mammalia; order Rodentia; family Muridae; genus Mus; species Mus musculus. Next base: position 50,712,269 of record NC_000075.6, read on the forward strand.
ATTACTAATTCCCGTGTTCTGACACAAAATTGATGCTTATCAAAGGGTTGATTGTTTTTACATTCTCTCTCTCTCTCTCTCTCTCTCTCTCTCTCTCTCTCTCTGTGTGTGTGTGTGTGTGTGTGTGTGTGTGTGTGTGCGTGCGCATTATGAGATGCAAGTGTGAAGGTCAGAAGATGACTGGTAAGAGTCGGTGTTCTACTTCCACCTTGTGGGGCTTGGGGATTGAACTTAGGATGTTAGACTTGCCAGTAAGCACCCTTGCCCACTGAGACATCTTGCCAATCCTGATCATTATTATTGTTATCAGCATCATCTAATTGGATTCCCCCCCCAAGTGTGTGTGTGTGTGTGTGTGTGTAAACAAACAAACAAACAAAAAAACCAAAATCATCATAAAGCTGCTATTATTTCTATTTTATGGGTAACATTGGTAGAAGTGACAGAACTTCCCCCAATGTGCCCAGAATTAGGACATAGCACATCCAGTTTCAAATCCAGTAGACACTGCCCATTCACTCACAAAGGCCCCTTGCCATCCACTCATTGCAGAACATGAATCAGACATCCATGCCCAGAAAGCAGCCGATACATAATGTTCCTAGGGACTGCCTGGGGCAGCCAGGCCGAGGGCACCTCTGCAGTGAATGCTCTGGTTTAAGGGAAAGAAGGTAAGGGCAGACAGGGCATTAAGAGTAACGCCTAGGTGGTAAAACTCCTAATGGGCCTAGAAATGTTAGAGCTCCTCTGTCTTTGCCTTCCAAGTACTGGAATTATGAGGCTATGCCACCACACTGGCTAAACTTCTCTGTATATAATACCAACCACTCTTAACTCGCCCTCTAAGCATTCCTGCTTAAGATTCTTCCCCGGTCTCCCATTATCCTGGGGATAAGTCCCATTTCTCAGCTGCCCTCAGTAGGCCTGTCTGGTTTGCTTTCCGAGGTACTCGGGCTGTGCAACAGGAGTAGACCTTGGGGCATCTGGGATCACCCCCTCAGCCTGTCCAGACCACACACAGTTCCCAGAATGCACCACACTTTCTCACCACTGTACCTCCCTCTGCCTGCCGATGCTTTTCCAAGTCTCAACTCAAGCACTACTTTTTAAAGAAAACCTTCCCTGACCTCTCACATACCTCAGACTCAATGAGGACTCTTGTGTGTGTCATTCAACTGGTTCACCAATAATTTGAAAGCAAGCCATGGCACAACAAAGATCTCAGACCTCTACACAGTTTGCAAGTATACGAACCTGAGCTTGGATCCTGAGCGCCCACATAAAAAAGTGGGCACAGTGGGTGGTGCACACCTACAACCCCAGCACTGGGCATGAAGACAGGCAAGTCACAGGAGCTCACTGGCCAGACAGTCTACCAAAACTACAGGTCTAGTGAGAGAGCTTGTTTGAAAAAAATAACAGAGAGTGACTGGAGAAGGCATCCCACCATCATCCCCTACACTCTCTCTCTCTGTCTCTCTGTCTCTCTCTGTCTCTCTCTCTGTCTCTCTCTCTCAAGCACACAAACCTGCATATTCAACCTTCATGAACACACACACACACACCTGCATGCACACACACCTGTATACACATACCTATAAATACATACAATACCTACACACACACCCCTGCACACTCCTGCACACATATACCTGAACACACACACATATACCTCTACACACACACCTACACATAATACAACACCTGCACAAGCATATCTATACATACATACAACACCTTCACACACACAACTGCACACACACATTTTCACACTCATGAACCTGTCCAGACCACACACATACCTGCCTACACACACACACACACACACACACACACACACACACACCTATACATACAAACAACACCTGCACACACATCTGTACATACCCACAACACCTGCATACACATCTATATATACACACAATCCCTGCACACCAGCATACACACATGCTCACACACCTGCACACACACACACACACACACACACACACACATCTGCACACATACCCACTTGCTAAAAGAGGCATGCCCTGTAAGGGTTTGCACAGGTTGCTGAGACTGCGTTAGTCCAGCATGAATGCCAAGAGTTAAGGAGCAAAGCAGGCAAGGCGTGAACTCAATGGTCCTAAGGTGTGAAATATGATCTCTGCAGGAAGTCACAACAGTTCACAGTAATTTGCCTCGTAGAGCACCTAGTGCTCACAAATATTTGCTTCCTGAGAGAAACATTTGCCCGTTTCATCAGACCCATACCTAAGTCACTGCAGAAGCCCATGGCACAGGGAGGGACAGGTGAGTTTTCAGTAGAGCAAGATGATTTCTCCTTAAGTAACCATAGCCTTGTCTTGGCTGCAAAGAAGCGAATTATCTTGGATGCAAAACTGATCAGGGGTTCCAAACCACTTCTCGTGAACCCCAGCTGGGGTCTTCCAACAAGCGGGGATCCGCAGCAGGAACGGTATAGAGTTGCCACTTTTCAGGAAGTCTATTCTGGATCAAAAGCTATGCTAGTTCCCTTAGACACATCTTTCTCTCGTGTTACTCTGCTTGATTTAAATGTTCTATCTACAATGAAGACTAAAAACTGAGACTCAGAATAAGGTGAGATGACCCATTCAAGGCCACCCAGGTAGTGAAACATGAATAGGAGATTCGAATGTAATACCCAGGGCAAAGTCGGAGTCCTCCCCACTCCTAAATTAATGCCTTTCTGAGCGGTAAGTGACTCTGGTGAACCTCGAAGGATGCTCTTTAGTCTAAAGCACCCCTCCCACAGGTGATGCCTGGGTCCCTGGTGCTCTATTCCTCGGCACTAAGTGCCTCGGTGTGGTTCAGACCAGCCATAACAGCATCCCGTGGGATTCCACTGGAAAAGCAGTGTCTTGGTATTCCCAGCTCTACCAGATCTTGCATTTTAATGGGATCCCCGATGTCTATATGCGCATTTGAGTGTAACAAACAGCAAGTTTGTGATAAACACTGCTCTCTCCAGATGCATGGCAAGACAAGGAAGGGCTGTAGCTCAGTGCCCGAGTGTCTCTGCAGTTTACGGGATTCTTATGTTTCTGGCCTAAAGATCTCTAAGATCCTGACACTTCACACCTGCCACAAAGCATGGTGTATAAAGGACACGTGACTCACTCACTCATTTCTCTGTTTTTTATCTCCTCTCTTCTGTCTTTCCTTCTTCCCTTATTCCCACCAGACCACACCATTGGTTCACACTGATGGGTCATTCAAAATCCCTAAGGATAATTTTTAAAATTTTAATAACTTTTCATTGTGAAATAATTTCTGGCTTATGAAAAGGTAAATGTGGGCTGGGGATATGGTTTCATAGGTAGTCAGTTTGCCTACCATGCAGAGGTTCAATCCTCAATACTACATCAAGTGGGCGTGGTGATGATTTGCCTGTAATCCCCCTTTGGGCAGGAAGATCAGCTGTTTAAGGCCATTAGCTACACAGCAAGGTTGAGGCTAGCCTGATCATACATCCTGTCTTAAAAACCAAAAAAAGTTAACTATACCAACTGCCCATCTGTACTCCTGCCCAGGTTACCACTAGAGAACCACAGCACAATGATCAAAATACGAAACTACCATTGACAGGATCTGCAGACTTCCTTTGAATCCCTTTTTTAAAAAAAAGAACCAATGTGGGTCCTGGGGATCAAACAGAAGCCATCAGGCTCAGCGGCAAGCACTGTGCCACCTCATAGACCTTTAATTATTATTTCTGGTTTTCTCATGACGAAATTCAGGTTGTAGGTTTTTGGTAAGAAAAATCATACGAAAGGAAAGGAAGGACCCAGACAGCAGCGCCTGAGGACTGGCTGGCCGGCAGCACTGTCAGGGATGGGGGTGACATGGAGAACGAGCAGCTAGCAAAGCAAGCAGGTAAGTCCCGGGCACAGTCTGAACTGTTTATAGGACGCCAGGGTGGGGATGTCCTCCAGCCAGCTGACAAAATACGTATTCAGAGCACAGAACATGGGAGGCTGCATTGAAGACACACATTAAGAAGTACCCACGCACGTCTACACGTGAAATTATAACTGTGCCAATGACTACCTTCCGCTGAGCACTTGCAACATGCCAGGTGCTGCGGTAAATACTTGACCACAGGCGTTCATGTATTCACCACCTCACACACACTGATCCCGCAAGGAATCATCATTCCTATTGGATGGATGTGAGAGCCGAGGTCCTGAGTAACAACAACAGTACAGCTACAGCCATGGCGCTGGCCAGCCGCAGAATAGAGGCTTGAATTCAGTGCTTATCCCAAATCCTGTGTTCCAAAGCATCTCAGAGCGAGCGAGGCAAACTGTGAGGAGTTACCTGGTGTGGAAAGGTTGGGAAGTGAGGGCACCTGAGAGTCAGAGAGAGAGGGATGTGCATTGTCACCTTCAGCCATCAGAGCCCCTTTGCGTTGTTTTTTTTTCCCCCTCAACTTGATATCTGGGAGGAGACCATCAATGGAGAAAAAACATCTTCATCAAATTGCCTGTAGGCGAATCTGCACAGCGTTTTCTTGACTCATGGCTGATGTGGAAGGGCCCAGGCCACTGTGGTGATGCAGCCCAGGCAGGACCGTGGTCCTGGATGGGAGAAGAAAGCAGGCTGGTGAGCCATGGGCGGCATGCTATCAGGCAGTGCTCGTCCATGGCTGCTGCTTCAGCTCCTGGCTTCCCTGGATGATTTAGACTGAAGTATAAGCTAAATAAACCCTCTTCTCCCCAGCACTGCTTTTAGCCGTGGTGTTTTATTACAGTGAGAGAGAGCAAACTAAGACAGGATCCACTCATTAGGATCACTGTTATATGGGGCAACATGCTCAAGGTAACCAAACCAGGTAAATCCAGTCCATCTCTCTCCAGACAATATACTATTTCTACCATCTCAAAGAAACCTGGGGCTTGTCACTGGTAGGCCAGTGAGATGAACGCAGTTCAGCAGGTAAAGGCACTTGCTGAACTGATTTCAATCCCCCGAGCTCCTGTGAAGGTGGAAAGGAAGAATCAGTGCCACAAAGTTGCCTTGTGACTACCACATGTGTCATGGCATGCACACCCATGCACACCCATGCACACCCATCAGCATCGTCATCATTGTCGTCATGACATCTCAGCTTACTACACAAGCATACAGAACCGTAAACCACCTAACAGCTGGGTGAGTGTGATAGCCAGTGCAGGAGGTGGCAACGGGGATTCCCAAGAGGAAACTGACTAGACACTTTAGCCAAAAAGGGCTGGTCCAAGGGGCTGCCTCAATATACAAGGCAGTGTGTGATCAAGGAAGACCCTTAACATCCTCTTCCCAGCACCAAGTGCCAGGCAGGGACAGAGAGCACAATGCTACAAGTAAGTTACATGGCGAGGTGAAGGAACGTGCTCTAGAACGGCTCATCAAGCCTGGACCGTCCACGGAGGGAACCAAGCACAGGCTCGTGGAGAGGCGGAGGTAGGCAGGGATCACCAGCATCGCTAAGGCAAAAGGGGCTGGAGATGAAGTCACTGGTCATGGGGTCCCAGCCAGGGAGAGACGGTGAAAGCAGCAGGTAGAGTGAAAGGATGGAGAACATGAGGAGAGGAGGGGCTGATGGGATGCAAGTGTTACGTTTAATAAAATGAGAGGTGGACACTGGGTTTGAGCACAGGGTCAGGGTTCAAGACGCCAGGTGTAGAGTCAGTGCGAGAGTACACACCTGTAACCACCGCACTCAGAAGGCTGAGGCAGGAGGACTGCTGTGTGTTTAAGATTAGCCTGGGCTACACAGTGAACTTGAGGCCAGCCTGGGTGACAGAGCTGAGTCCCTTCCTCTCTCTCTCTAAAAAGGGAAAAAGGCTTTTTTGTTGCTGTTGTTTTGTTTCTCATGTGCAGGTAACATGATGGAGTAAGTTCCAGATGTGGTCCTGATGAAGTGGTGTGGAGATTTTAGTCGGAGCAGAGGGCAGTGCAGGAACTGGGAGTCTAGATCATCATTAGGATGGAGCCGGAAGTCCTCCCAAGGGAAGAGGAGGAGACAATAAGATATTGGGGCTGTTTTGTATTATGCCCAGATTCATATTTAAAAATGGCTAATCAAGCCTTAGGATGTCTACCACAAATCATGCTGGTTTAAGCCAGCCAAGTGGAATCTAACCAGCATGTTCGAGCTTCACAGCTGCATGGGACAATACCTACCCCAGGCGAAGGGTCAGATAGCTCTGCTCCAGGTCTCAGCTCCACCCTTTCCATATAACTTGGTGGAGGTCAGCCTCTAAACTGGGGGTCTAGTCTCCCTGAGGCCTTGAGGTATCTGCACTTCCCACTTAAAGGGCAAGAAAGACTTTGTTTCTTTGCTACCAAGTGCCTGCTGCGGGCTCTTAAAAACCCCTACTTAAAGGAAAGTCGCCAGAGTGAGCGAGGGTTGGGGTAGGGCAAGTGGGGCCAGAGTGAGAGCTAGAGAGTTGGCTCAGTGGTTAAGAGCACTGACTGCTCTTCTGGAGGTCCTGAGTTCAAGTCCCAGCAACCACACAGTGGCTCACAACCATCTGTAATGAGAGCGATCGGATGCCCTCTTCTGATGTGTCTGAAAATAGCTACAGTATACTTATATATAATAAAAATAAGTAAATCTTTAAAAAAGAAAAGGCAACGTCACACTTTTGGGGACCAGCACAGCACCCACTTCCCCACCAAGATGCTTGTCTTCAAAGGGGCTGTGCTGTGAGCCCAGTACTGCTTGGCTCAGCTGCTTGGCTTTAATAACGGGTCAGACACCTCCCCCCACACCAGAAAGAACACGATATGCTTTTTGCACGAGGCTGTCATGTGCAAGTCCTGCAGCTGCTTTGTTATCTTTCCCCCTCCCTTCTTTTGTACTACAGTATTTAATAAATTGTAATTTATAGCTGAGTAGTAGTGGCACACACCTTTAATCCTAGCACCTGGGAGGCAGAGGCAGGCAGATCTCTTGTGAGTTCAAGGCCAGCCTGGTCAACATAATAAGTTCCAGGATAGGCAGGGTTATAAAGAGAAACCCTGTCTCCAAAAAAATATGTAGCTTTTATAAAGCTAGATGTTTGTTTTGCATTGCCGAGTGTTAAGCCCTGGGTCTCAACATACCCAACCAACACTCTACCCCTGAGCTACACCCTCAGCTCCCCAAAGCCAAGAGTTTTAAAATCCACTTGTATTATCTTTACATACTGTCCTTGGATGGGTGTGTGTAGGGAAGTTATGGTGTGTGAAATGCCAGAGCTTGTATGTGGACGTCAGAGGACACCTTGGAGGAATCTGTTCTCTCCTACCATGTGGCTGTAGGCCATCTGCAGGCGGGATTTTCCGTTTAGTTACGCATAGCTTTTTATGAGTGTAAGTGTTTTGCTTGCATGTGTATCTGTGTCCCACGTAAGTGTCTGGTGCCTGCAGAAGCCTGAATAAGGTGTTGGGTCCCCTGGAATTAGAGTTACAGATGGTTGTGAGCCATCTTATGGGTGCTGGGAATCAAACCTGAGGCCTCTGGAAGAGCACCCAGTGCCCTCAACCATGAGCCATCGCTTCAGTCCCAGGTTGTTTGTTTGTTTGTTTTTTAAAGCAATGTTTTCTCTGGTTAGAACCTGGGTGTGGGGTTCAGAGCCTAGACCATTCATTCTCTTTTTCTTCCCCACTAAACCTCCCATCTAATTTACCTACCTCCCCCTTGCACTCGGTTTCTTTAAGAACTAAAAGGATTCATTTTAAGTGCGTGTGTGTGTGTGTGTGTGTGTGTGTGTGTGTGTGTAGACAAAAAGAGACACATACACAGAGACATAGAGACAGAGGAAGTGCCCACAAAGTCCAAAAGAGGGTGGGTGTCAGATCTCCCAGAACTACGTCCCTAGTAGTTCCCTGGCCTGGTAGGCTAGGCTACCTGGCAAATTCCAGGCTGGTAAGGAAAGCTATTTTAAAAAGGTGGAAGGCACCTGAGGAATGTCACCTGAATTGTCCAGTAACCTGCACACACACACACACACACACACACACACACACACGTTCACTTGCACACACGTTCACTTGCACACACAACCTAAGTGTTGTGATCAGCAGGCTGTCCATTTACTAATGAAAAGCTGAGGTAGAAGGAACAAAGCCACCATGGAGAAGGGGCCGTGCCTAGGGGCCTGGCCCGACACCCAGTGTTTGAGCTTTAGTTTTTCTCAAGTCTGAAATACAGCGGTGGCCCTGCCCTCTCTCTGATTTAATTTTTCAGATTTTCCTAGGAGTGTGAGTCAGTGAACTCCACTTCCTAGCTCTTCTTGTTCACGTTGGGTTTATGGCACCTGCAGCCAGAGCTTGAGGAAGAAGAGAAAGGCAAACCAGGCAGCTGGTACGTCTTGAGTCCACGACAGGACAGAACCTGACTTTCTCTTGAGTTTCAGTTTTTAACTTGTTAGGAGAAGCTCTAAAGATGTCAGTGTTCAGGGCTGGAGATAGAGACTGCAGCCTAAGGACACTTGCTGCTCTCACAGAGGACCCTGGCTTGGTTTCCAGCTCCTATGTGTCGGCTCCCAACCAGCTGTAACTCCAGTTCCAAGGGGTCTGATGCCCACTTCTAGTCTCCCCAGCACTAGGCACTTATGGGGTACACATATGTAACATATATTATATATGTTATGGTATATATTATATATGCAGACAAAACATATACATAAAAATAGATCATTTTTTAAAAGATGTCAATGTATGGATAATTCTAGAGAGAGAGAGTTTTGATGCTAGCTCCGAGTCAGGCCTCAGAGGAAAGAGAAACAGAGGCAGCAGTGGTCTCTGCTGTCTAAGCACAGTTTGAGTCTCAGAAGGCCCATCAGTCCTCGTCTCCATAACTTTCCTCCGTGTACCCTCTAATCTGAGTCTAAACTCGCAGTGTACACAGTTCTATCCACATCTTCTTCTGGGCAGGGGCCCTTGACCTTGGAAGCCATCTTGCTGCCAAATGTAACTTTCCTTCTGTTTTTCTTTAGGATCCGCCCTTCCTCCCCTTGGCCCTCCACCCCGCCCCGCCCCGCAGGGGACGGAGATCAAAGGCTGTTTCTGCAGAGGATTTATTTGGTTAGAGCTGCCAGAGCAGGGGGTAATTTCCACCAGGGAACTTCGTGGGACCCACTGTTCCTAGTGTGAAACGTCAGAGTGGTCTGTGACTCCCTGTCGGCCACCCGGAGAGCAGCAAGTTTTTCTGACAGGCCAGAGACAGTGCAGAAGAACACTGACAGGCACACAAAAGACAATTAGTTTAATAGTGATGCCAGATTCCTGTTTAGAACTGAGACCCCCCCCCCCCAGCAGCAGAAGGTGGAAGGACAGCCACAAGAAGTTCCTCAGATACAAAAGCCAGGATAAGTTATAACGGGGCTAAATTCAGTAGGAAAAAAAAACCCACAATACTGTATTTCTTTTCTATTATTTATTTAGGTTGTTGTTGTTGTTGTTGTTTTGATACAGGGTTTCTCTGTGTAGCCCTTGATGTCCCAGAACTCACTCTGTAGACCAGGCTGGTCTTGAATTCAGAGATCCACCTGCCTCTGCCTTCCAAGTCCTGGGACTAAAGGTGTGCGCCACTACTACCCAACTCTTTTCTATTAGTTCTTTTGGTTCTTTGCTGAGCCAGTGTTCTTTGTTCATTGTCCTTGATGGCTAAGTTGGGTCAAATAAAAGCATCATTGAAATTTCTTCTTCCTCACATGGACAAGGCCATTCATATCAATGTTCAGCTTTGTGGCCAAAGGATCATATAGGAAAAAAGAAGAACTAGAGTGTTCCAAAGGATAGCATTTCATAAACTTATCATAGAATTTCCATTAACTAGAAGCTCCGTCAACGGTCTCTGTTTTTTCATGAATACGAGTTACGAGGTAAGTGCTCAATAAATGCATGACAGCGACTCAGCTCATCTATCTGTAGTCAATCAACCCTAGTCTAAGGCGTCTCTTAGCTTAGAAACAGAACATCTGGCCCACCCCGAGCACTTTGATACTGGATTCACCCCCTTACCAAATGTGGCTGATGAAGGTTATGTGTATGACCACTTTAATGAGGATGAACTTAGGGGCCAACGCAGAAATGCCTTCAGAAAAGTGTGTGTTTGAGCCGTTGGTCTCCACAGCCAGACAGGACCCAGCTCCAGCTCTGCAGACGAAGTGTTACTAGCATCAAGCTCTCAAAACGTCCTGGGGGTGGGGGGTGGGGGTGGCACCTGGCAAACTGTGCCCTATCACGGCTCCACAGCTGGGTCTGCCCATCACGGGGCACCAGGAACACAAGGCTCCCTGATAGCTGCTTCCAGCCAGGGAGCATCTGTTGAGCTGGCATTGGCGCCAGTGGGGAACAAAGCCAGCGAGCCTGGGTGGGTGGGGGTGAGGAAGTCAGGCTGGGAGGTGGGGGGCTTTGTTACATTAAATACTTAACCGGGCCTTTAATTTCTACAGCAAAGCACTGAGGGATTCACTGTGGAAAAGGCTGAAAGCCTCTTTTTTTGGCCCGATACTGCAATGCTACTCCACGGAAAGCATGAGACACTAAAGAGTGATGCTCCCAGCAGGGACTCTGCCTGTCAGTCAGTTCTCTTCCTTACTAGGTATCTCTGGTACAGGGTGAGGCTAGACCAAGGCTCACTCTGTTTCTCAGGGAATACCAAGCAGATGGATTCCCTGCCCCCCCACCGTTCTTTTTAAAAAACAAAACAATTATTTATTTATTTATTTATTTATTTATTTATTTATTTATTTATTTATTTGAAGGGGGACCTGGGGGTGTGGGCGAGTGTACAACTGTCATGGTTCGTGTGTGGAGATCAGAGGACAACTTGCAGGGCCTCAGTTCTCCCCCTCTAGCAGGTAGATTTTAGATCTGAAACTCAGGTCGTCAGGCTTGGTGACAACTGCCTCTCTCTCCCGACTGATCCATCTCACCACCCTCGGCTCACCCCACCCCTCATTTTTATAAACAAGGACTCATGTGGACCAAGCAACCCTCTGCCTCAACCTGCTGAGTAGCTGCGACCGCAGCACGGTGCTACAGAAGTCACACATGTGAACCTGACGGCGGGTTTCAATAGGATTCCTTTCCTATTTGGAGGAAAAAAACCTGTCAGTTCACGTTGTCAGAGAACTGGCTTCACACGGACCAACTTTTTCATAAGTCACTCCCTTGGCTTTTGGCCTCTCAGCCAGCTACATCATATCTAGGCAGAAGTTCGCTCTTTCCCACAAGAAACATGTCTGTATTACCACAGAGTTCCCAAGAATGATACTTTCTTTATCTTCGTTGGTCTGTGAGCTCCATTAGGGAACAGACTCTGTTATTTGGCTTCTATTTCCAGAGGCTGGCACAGTGCCTGGTAAACACAGTAACTCAGTGAGTGTCTGGTGAGTGATCGCCTGCACGCGTTTATCAGCCAAGCGCTGGGTGGAAAATCTGGCCTCAGTGTACACAAAGGTGGATAAACACTGCTTCTTTTCATGGTTTTATTAATTAGAAGGTATCTATACAATCTCCCATAAACATTGCTCCTGTGTGACATTTATAACCCTAAGCATTCTACTGGGGCTTTTCCAGTAGGTTCTGTCTCTCTCTATAAAAATTTCAATGGCTGTATACATTCCCCTCATCCAATGAAAAAAAAAATAAACAAATGCTTATTCATCAGACCACATTATAATTGTAGGTCTATTAAAATGTTTCCAACTCAAACACCAAAGTTTTTAAAAAGAAGTTTATCCCCCCAGGAAAAACACTAGCAGAAATTCCTACTGTCAATGACAATGTTACTGTGACAGTACCCAGCAGTTTGGACCAGGTGCTGTGGAGTGAGCCTGCAGCTCCAGCACTGCGGAAACCGAGATAGGATGATGAGGAATTCAAGGTCATCCTTAGCTGCAGATGGAGTTCAGGGCCAGCCTGGACTACACAAGACCTTGTGTCAAAAACAGCAGGGCTAGGGAGATGGCTAAGTCGGTGAAGTGCTTGCTATTTAAGCATGAAGACCTGGGTTTAGTGCCCACCTACCTACATACAAAGCCAGGCACAGTCGCATGCAACTGCAATCTTAGCACTGGACAGGCAGAGACAGGTGGACTCTCCAGGGCTCACAGGCCAGACAGGCTAGCTGACCCAGTGAGCTCCATGGTCTATCTCAAAAAATAAGGCAGAGATCAACTGAAGAAGACATCTGACATCAATTTCAGAGCTACACAGAGAGAGAGAGAGAAGGAGAGAGAGAGAGAGAGGGAGAGAGAGAGACAGAGACACAAAGACAGAGACACAGAGACAGACAGACACAGAGAGATACACACAGAGATAGACAGACAGAGAGAGAGACAGAGACAGACAGAGAGAGACAGACAGACACACACACAGATACACAGAGATAGACACACACACACACACACAGAGCTTTGAGGCAAAAGCATAATGGAGAAGTAAAGAATTATAGAAAACCCATCATAGCCAAAGTGAGTTACCAATGACAACAGCTAAAATCTATGGTTAACTCACAGTGAACATTAACCAGGTCAACACAAGAGATTGCTTTAGCATCACTGGCATGAGTCAATTCTGTGACTTCTTTGCCAAGCCTGCTGACTCTAGGTGGGACTCTGCGTGTGTGTGTGTGTGTGTGTGTGTGTGTGTGTGTCTGTCTGTGTGTGTGTCTGTGTGTCTGTGTGTATGTCTGTCTGTGTGACTGAGATTCTGTCACACACGGTTATATTTAGTGACATATGGAGTGAGAAGAGACCAGCAGTAAATAGAGGGAAGCCTTGATTCAAAGGGCAGAGCTTCTCTCTGCTGCTGCTGGCTTTCCTTATAATTAACCAATTAGGGCCATATCCCTGCTTCCTGTGGGAGTTTTCTCTGCCGTGGAGAATGAGGCTGCAGCCCTAGCCACACAGACCTATAATAAGCCATCTGGGTGATGAAGGCTAGCTTCAGATACTCTTAGAATAATCCCCAAGAGGTGGCTGAATAAATGTGTGGTATTCTTAGCCTCAGTACAAAGACTTTCTCAGAGGAATTAAGTGTTTTCTGACACTATCTTTTAAGTGCTCAGTTACAGTCTTATCATATGATGCTAACAAAAGAGATTGATTATTACTGGGTCTATTAAGCAACCTTGAGTCTGGAAGATCAAACAGGGCTCCTACCAACCTTCCCACTGACTTTACTCAGACTGTTATTCACTAGGATGGCTATATGTGATAGTATATGTGGAGGGAAATGAAGAAAATGTATTCTGTATGTGGAAAGATTTACGTTAACTAAGGGATCATTCAAATTTAACCTATTCATGATATCTGTATTATTTAGAGGCACAAAATCAAAAGTGCTGTTTTCATTTTCAGAGTTCAAATCGACTAAGGAGAAAATGTACATTGGTTTGCAGAGAGGGCAATTTATGGGATGGGTAGACAATTCCAATATCAGTGAGGCCAAGACACATTGCTGAATTGTTCTGAATGGAAGAATTGATTATAAAGTTGTCTGAGTGTTGTTTTTAGGAAGACTCCATTACCACCACAGGGGGTAAAATTACCTTCCACTCTCCTGTCCCCTTGTTTTGGAAGAAGTGAATGTTAGGCAACATTCATGTACAGAGACACAGAAATGACAGCCAGGCCGCTTTGTTCTTGTGTGGGTCTTTAGATGAAGACTTAGAGATGGAGAAGCAGCAGAAAGCACGGACGAGGACTTGGCTCTGTGCCAGCTGGTGTCAGAAGGTGGGTTCTGACACCAGTGAGCTGGGCTAAAATAGAAAAGGGGGAGAGGCCAGGAGAGGACCAAAGGAGGTTTTACCCCGACTAGTGAATGAGCAGGATTTACGCAGAGAAGGAGCAGAGAAGGCCCTGGGGCTGAGAGTGAGGGTAGATGACTGAGAATCCTGCAGACACTAGAAGAGGTGTGCTTCCTGGCTTTTCTGTGTTCACCTCTGGGTCTGTAGCTCTTTGTTAGCGATTCCCTTACATGTGTTCAGTCAAGAGTGATGGGAAGACGAGGAGGCCTGCCGGGCAGGCAGGATACAAGCTCTGCCCTTTAATGAAGGTTGTGACACCCCTCAGCCAAAGGAAAATTCCAGCACAGTTGGTCACAGTGGCAGAATGTTTCCATTAGATTTTTTTTTTTCTGTGTGTGTCAGGAATAAGGCTGGGGCACAGGGGCCAGGACTGGGGAAGGTTCTAAGGCAGGTCAGAATGTAGGATCTCCTAATTAGAAACAGGGATCAAGGGGGAAGCCTGCCGTGCAGCTGTAGAAAAAAAAAAAACCTACATGGAAATTCATGAGAATAGCTGGTTGCCTCTAGGGGAAAGGTTGGGAAGGGGGTGAGAGACGGCAAGGGCACAAAGGCTCGTCCATCTTGTCCATAATGTTAATATTTAAGAAGAGAATGGGTTTAGGATGTAGCTCAGTGATCAAGCCCCTAGTCATACTGCAAGGTCCTAGTTTCAGTCACCCCTGCACACAGGGCTGTTTATATTATCTGACTAAAAACTGATTCTAAAAACACAAGGGCTGTTGTAAAGGGTGGAGGAGTGGAGTACTGGTAAAACACCTTGGTAGCATCCCCAAGGCCCCCACCACACACACACACACACACACACACACACACACACACACACAATCTGAAATTTAAGAAACCCATAGAGAAGGGAAAGGTGAACTGAGGGAAAAGGCAGGAAGCCATGACCAATAGCTTATGCCTTTGCGGCTGCAGGCCTAAAGCAACCAAAGGATGACTGAGGAGCAAACAAGAGTAGCCTGAGTCACAAAAGAAGCAAATGGAAGAGGTAACAGAATTCTGAGAGAAACTTTTGAAGAGAAAACAGAGCCTGCTTGGGTCAATCCTGGCCCACCTTTCCTGTCAGGTTGCAGCTCCCCACCACAGTTCTCACAGAAGGGAATCACACTAATATTAGCTCCTGAAACTGGGCCTGAGGCCCAGGTTGGTCCTCTCAGCCAACCTTGTCCTCCTCAGTGGTGGAGAAATCTAATGTGCATGATTCAGGAAATTCGCACGTGGATGTGCAGGATTCAGGAAATTCACCCCTCATGTGGACCACCCACAGTCTCCTACCCTCTTTCAAACTTTCTACCAATGCCACGCCACCGCACCCCTCCCGTGACTCATCCGCTTAGCGCCTGAAATAGAGCTCTGCCGCATCTGTTCAGGGCTTCCCTCTAGGATGTCCCTGGAGAGTCCCTGGGAGGCGTGGGGACCACCTTTTCGGCAAGAAGATGCCTTCTGAGTCCGTAGTCCTGCCTGCCCTTCCCACCTCGGGAAGGTACTCAATCCCTCCAGTTTAGAGGAGGCCCACCGCCTTTCTGATGTCCTCGGGTTGATGCATCTGCACCACACCTACCTCCTTGACTCTACCACCCAGGCTCTTAAATGGGCTCCCCGGGAGGATGCCCCTCACCGCCCCCCAGGATTCCCTTCGGGAGATTAGGCGGGAGGCGCGGGGTGACCGGGAGCTGGGGGTGGGAGGAGCAGGGCAGTTACCTCATTGAAGCCCTCTTGCAGGACGTCCAGTAAGTTCCCGCGGGTCAAGCAGGCTAGCATTGTTCCTGCCGCGGGGCTTCCCGGGTGGGGTCACGCCACCGTCTCTTCCCTCTGTACACAAAGGCGATCAGCTCAGCTCCCTGGGAGCTCTCTGGAGTCCCGCATGCCACTTACTGGAAACCTAGACCCGAGCCAAACTAGCGGCTTGCACTGGGCATGCTCGCGCGCGGGCTGCAGCCGGAGGGGCCCGGCGCTGTGCTGGTTCCTATAGAAACAGCAGGGCGCGCGCTGCGCACAGGCAAGAGGCGCTAGCAGGCAGCCCCGGGTCTCCAGGGAGTGCGGGGAAGCCGTGGGCGCGCACGCAGGCTCCGCACGGGTGCTCGCAACGAGCATTCACACACGCGTGAGCACACACACACATCCGCGCTGACACAAGCGGGCTTGCCAGCCTGAGCATATGCCTGCAATCACTACACTGCACGTTTGGAGGCGGGCGTCCCCGAGCGTGTGCACGCACATACACGCACATACACACACACACACACACACACACGCACACGCACACGCACACGCACGTACACACACACACACACACACACGTATGTAGTCACTTTGCTCATTTAAGGCTGCAAGCACCTCATCACAAGGTGGGTGGGGAAAGGAGTGAGTCACAGGATTACCCCACCCACCCCTTACTCCATTCTCCAGACTAACAGCAACCTTTTTCCACGCAGGGCTTGAGAGTGAGACAACCAGCAACCTTTTCCCACTCGGGGTTGGAGAATGAAGCAATTTAAATAAGAGGAAATAGAATGACAAGAAATAACAATAAAAAGGGGCCAGAGGAGAGAGGCTGGGGCTGGGGCTCTGTAAGTAACTGTAGACTATAAGTAACTGAACAGCGCTAAACAAATCATACCATCATAATAGAAACGTCAGAGGCACACCAAGGATCTTCTATCTTTTTTACAAAATAAATGCTAAGGGGTAAGATTGGGCACGATGGCTCAGGGGATAAAGGCTCTTGTAAAAGCTTGACACCTGAGTTCAATCCTGGAGCCATGCAAAGGTGGAAAGGGAGAACTCACATCTCTCGGGCACAGGCACACATTACGCTCACCCCCCCCACACACACACTAATTAATTGGTTTTATAATAAAATAATTTCTAAGAGCCAGCATGGGGGTATACACCTATCATATGCATGCACATACACGCGCGCGTGCGCGCGCGCGCACACACACACACACACACACACACACACCAGATCAACACTCTAGAGGTTCTAAGTCCAAAGCTAGCCTGGTCTATATAGCAAGTTCCAGGTCAGCCACATATAGTTCCAGACCATATAGATGAGACCTGCTCTTGAAAGAAAGAAGGAAAGAAAGGAACACATACTTTATAAGTGAGTTTTAAAATAAAGCACCAAGAATGCCCTTGTACATTGTCAGGTAAAAGCATCCACCCTTGGGTGTAACAGAGCCTCTTTCTCGTGTGGCCTGGCTGAGGTCACAGCTCTGATGTTTATTTTTAAGAACACTAGTCATTTGCATGCTTGGACTAAGTGATCTTAAAAAAGAAAGAAAGAATGAGAGAAAGAAAGTCCATTTTACATTCCATCTTGTGATCCTAGACAAAAGGGAGAAATTACAGTGTTAAGACCCAGAGGAGATCAGAGCCTTGTCCAAGGACACAGCTGGTCAGGGACACGCAACTCAATAATCAAGGAATTACAAACCATTTTCTAGCCATCCTGTATCTCCCTCAGACTCCATTAGGACCTCAGCAAGAAAAGTCTATAATGAGCCTACTAAATCATATTTAACCCAATGGCCTCCTCCTCGGGTCACTAGGGGATAAGAAAACCCTTACTTGGGGCAGCCTGACTAGATATCTAAAGCTGCTAAACACAAAGTTCTTCTGGGGAAGAAAAAACAAACAAAGTGCCTTTGACCACAAGAAGCAGGAAGCTGAGTGTCAGCCTGCCCTGAGCTGGTCGCTCAGCTGGTTAAATCCTGACTGTTCCACTCAGGCTGAAGCCAGAGGAAAGCAGTAATACCAAGTGAAACCGATCCTGAGCGCTCTGCAAGTCAGAGACCTCTCTGTCCTCCACCAGCTAGCCAGGGTGGTTCACCAAGACTCTCTACTGTTCCTTCAGTCCAAGGCAAAATACCACCAGGAGACTCACTAACCCATGTTTAAGACAATGGGGCCCTTTATGAGCAGACTTGCAATGGCATAGAATTGCACATGGCACATCTACATACCTAATGATGAAAAACCAAAATGTTCAGTTTATATAAGTCAGTTTGGGCATCAGAGGGAGGCCTACAGACAGTCATCCATGCCAAGAAATCACGGTTTCTCAAAACTCCAGTCTTTGATGGGAACAACGCCTGGGAGCTCAGTGCTTTGGAGAGAAGACTTACAAAGCAACCGATTTGCTTATCATTTTGGTCTTTTGAGGCAGGGCCGTGGGTAGCCCTGGCTGGTCTCCAGCTGCCTAAAAAGCCAAAGATGACCTTGAACTCCTAGTCCTCGTGTTTCTGCCTCCCAAGTGCTGGGATTACAGACACGTAGTACCATGCCTAGATATAATCGATGTATTTGTGTGTCTGTGCTATGTGTGTGAAGGTCCCCTTTGGAGATCAGACACCAGAAGAGGATGTTGAGTACCCCGGGGTACAGGATGTTGAGAGCAACCCAGTGTGGGGTGATGCAAACCAAATTCGGGTCCTCTGGAAGAGCAGTGAGTGCACTTAACTACTGTGCCATCTCTCCAGTCCCCATACTGAATTTCAAATCTTCAAAATAGAGATCTCATTTGGCCCATTACCTTATTTCATGCAGGGAAGAGACAACATCAGGAGAGGTGCTCACGGTCACTCAGTAAATCATTACAGTGGCTGAGATCTAAATAAAGCCCTTGGAGGCCTGAGCTCATGTCCTTTTCAATAACCCTCCACGCATGCTAGAGGGCATCAGGGTGCTCGACAAATGACTTGTTTTAAGGCATATGACAAAATAAATAAATAAATACATAAATTGTATAGTTCCTAAGTGACTTGTTTTAAGGCATATGGCTAAATAAATAAATAAATAAATAGTATAGTTCCTGAAAACCTAGGGAAGTAGTTTCTATTATAACTTTCTAAGATGGAAATATGCTGTCCAAAATAGTGGTTTCTAGCCACATGGGCTACTGAATGCTTGAAATATAGCTAAGGCAACTAGGCAACTAAAATTCATGTAAATATAGATGACATAATTTCAAAATATTCTGTTTCAGACTATTGAGACGTCTCTTCAAACTATAATAGCTCAAATACAGTGTGTATCTTTTTTTTAAAGATTTGTTTGTTTGTTTGTTTGTTTGTTTGTTTATTATGAGTACACTGTAGCTGTCCTCAGACACTCCAGAAGAGGGAGTCAGATCTTGTTATGGATGGTTGTGAGCCACCATGTGGTTGCTGGGATTTGAACTCCTGACCTTCAGAAGAGCAGTCGGGTACTCTTACCCATTGAACCATCTCACCACAGCGTGTATCTTATGATTAGAAACAGCACAACATTTCTGTTGGTCCATATAACGTAAAATTGCTCATAAACTATGTCTCAGAGGAACATGAACATATTCTGTTCCAGGCTCCCTACTCCATGCTACTGCAATGTCAGTAAAGAGCTGGGACAGTAAGTGGGTCAGATTGGAAGTGGGTTAGAACAGTGACTGGGGCGATAATCCATACAGTGCAGTGCCTGTATATGGGATAGCCACAAAGCACTCTGGGAGCTGCACCCCCTTCCTTCCACTGCAGCAGGCCTGGGCGGAGGCAAGGACTAACTGCAGCAAACTGCTTTCCACAGGTTCCTGCTTCTCTCAGAGTCTGCGTCTGCTGGACCTCAGTCAGTCCTGCATCAATCTTACCAGCAATGGCAAGTACTTCCACAGACTAAAAGCCACTCAAATCTCTAATGGAATAGCAAAATTGATCTCATTTCACTATGTCCCATGTCCTATAGGAATCAATAATATGTATACGTGTGATGGTCACAATTACAGTGAGCAGTTGATATTTACATATGAAGAGAGGTTAGGGGGTAAAGATTTTTGCTCCTGACCTAATTACTAAGTGGTGAAGCCAGGAACTGAACCTATGGCTACAGGTGCCAAGGAAGCACTCTGGCACTGAGCTCAACCCAGCAAAGTATTTTAATCTGATGCTTGCAACACAGAAGGTACTAACCCAGTGTTCCTAGATGAATGAATGAATGAATGAATGAATGAATGAATGGATGGATGAATGAACCAGTGAAAGAAACATTAGAAAAATGTATTCAAACCATCTATTAATAAATGTAATAACATGTTTGCATAATTAAGACATTAAGCCTTAAACAAAGCTGTCATTTGGTGAAAACACTGCCTGTGACTTCTCTCTGTGTAAAACTAAAATGTGTGAGATTCACACCTATGAAAAATTTAACATAGTCACTACAGCTGTCATTCATGATGAAAAGAAGCAGAAAGGCAGCTTACATAAACCAATGTTTAAAACTGACAATGAGACAATCAATGACCCTCTGAAATCATTTCTTAATCTTCCTTTTATTTCCTCATACCATCTGGGATCTTTAAGGGCCTCATGCTTACAATTTCTTTCACATTTACATTCAGAGACAGCAGCAG
Organism: Mus musculus; assembly: GCF_000001635.26. Lineage (NCBI taxonomy): Eukaryota > Metazoa > Chordata > Mammalia > Rodentia > Muridae > Mus > Mus musculus. The sequence goes on from NC_000075.6 coordinate 50,732,476, forward strand.
CGGCAGCACACACACACACACACACACACACACACACACACACACAGGCTTGTACCCAACAGCCAAGATAGCAAACATGTCCTAGCTTCTAAACTGGGTTTATGTATGTGTGTATGTATTTACTTATTACAGTGCTGGGGGCCGAGAACCCAGGGCTAGGTAAACCCTCCACCCCTGCACTTCAAGTGGCTAAACTGCTCTTTTGTCTCCAGATTCTCACTTGCCAGTCTATATTCATTCCAACCACTCTCAGACAATAGATTCGTCTTGCTACCCCAGGGCCCGTTGTCTTTGCACACTTCTTTTCTGCAGCACATCAAATAGAAATTCTTTGTGTCTGGCTCAGAGGGCTTCCCCTGGGATTGCCTCTGTTTAGGCTAGAAAGCTCCCTGATCACCAAGGCTCATTCTCACCTCTGAGTTTTCACACTGACTCTCCACTGGCTTTGAGTGTCCCACATTCTACTCTCCTGCTCCCCACATCGTTAGCTCACCTCCTCCAACCTTTGTCTCTCTGTGAAACTTCTTTGACCACACTTTTTGGTTTCGTTTGTTGGTTTGTTGTTTTGTTTTGTCTTTTGCCTCTTTTCCTCTTCCCTTTATTCTTTTAGTGTTGAAAATGAGTCAGGGCCTTTGTGCGTGTTAACTGAGCATGCCACCACTGCCCTCTGTGACCTCTTGTAACCACTCTTGATTAGAGTCTGTCTTACTCATCTTCACACCTCCCTGGCTTGTCCCTGCTCAAATGTTTCTCCTGGTCCTTCTCTTACTGCTCTATTTTAAATGACAATACCACCTCACACCCACACTCCTAGGTGTCTCTCCTGATGTGTTTTTATTTTTCCCAGCAGCCTTCGCCATCACCATGGCGATTCCCCATTCACTTGTCCTTTCCTTGTGGGGCAGTGGGTGGGTACTTACATATGTATGTAGGCACTCATGTGCTGGTGTGCTCACACAAGTAGAGGCCAGAGGTCAGGGTCAGGCACCATCACCTTGTTTTTTGAGACAAGGGCTTTCACTGGTACTTGGGAGTCAGCAATTAGGCTAAGCTGGCTGAGGAGCCAGCTCCTGGAGGCTCCCTGTCTCTGCCTCTTGATTATAAGAGGACACTACTACACTGGCATCTTCACAGGGGTCCTGGGATTGAACTTAGCTCCTAGAGCTTGCTTTACTGAGCTATCTCCCCAGCTCTCTTCCCGCCCCCCCCACTCTCCCCCCTTCAAGGATAACCTTATCCTGGCTATCCTCCTGCCTTAGCCTCCCAGGTGCTGCATCTGAAGGCATCGACCACCACATCTCGCTTACTGTTCATTTATCATTAGCGTCTCCTGCTCATAAGTAAACTTGTACAGGACTTCTGTATGTTTTGCTTATTCCAGAACTAAAAAGACTTAGAGTCTGGCACATTGTAGATGCTAAATACAAAACTGGCTGAATTTCTCAATCCTTTTCTTTTGAAAATGAAAAGGTCATTGTGACTGGGTGGGAACCTCGGTGGTTTAAAGCGTGGTATTACTCTTGCAGAAGACTGAGGTTAGGTTCCCAGCACCCACATGGTGACTCACAAGCATCCATAACTCCAGCCCATGGGATCTGACATCCTTTCTGACTTCCATGGACACCAAGCACTCATGCTGTGCACATACATACAGATAAAAAAAATACTGAAATACATAATACAAAATAAACTTTCCAAAGATTCAAAGATCAAACTAGGCATGGTGGCACATGCCTGCAATTTTAGCACTGGGAGGTAGCTGCAGGAGGATCCAGAGTTTAGTATGATCTTTGTATATAGGGTGAGTTCTAGGACAGCCTAGGTTATATAGAACTGTCTCCAAAAAAAAAAAGATAATAAAATAAAACAAAACTCAAAGGTCCAAGCCAGGCCTAATAGCACCAGCCTATACTCTCAGCTCCTTGGGAAACTGAGGAGGTTCACATATTCAAGGTCTCAGTAGGTTACAGAGGGTTCAAGGTTAGCCTGGCAATTTAATAAGACCACACTTCAAAACAGTGAATTAAAGGGCTGATGATGTAGCCCAGTGGTAAAGTGTTTGCTAGGTATGTATGAGAACCTATTCAATTTCTGTCACTGGAAAAAACAAACAAACAAACAAACAAACAAACAAACCCAGATAAATGCAAAGGTCTAGAACCTTCAGTGCTCTATCAGTTAGTTCTTAATCACGGTGAGCCTAAGGCTATGGGTCTTTCCCTGTCTCTTACTGTATTCTCGAGACAAGTATAACTTATGGTAGCCTCTTGTCATTTCTTTTCACTTATCCATGCACTCTTTTGTTAAACAAATGTTGGCTCCTTATTCTATGTTTATGTACCAGGCACTATTCCTTTAGCAAAATCTTGAAGAATGAAAGATCCACTCATATATACAGGTCATATACTGAGGTAAGAAACCAGGGTTGAGGGCAGAATAGACAACCCGAGAACACAACATCAGATGAAAGGAACAGAGAACACAGGGTGGATGTGACAGCCAGAAACGGGCAGAAGAAAAAATAGGAGAGAGTGGTGAGAGACTTGGGTAGAATGTTGCCAAAGTAACCATCAGACAGCAGGGCTCGGTATAAATCATGCCCGAGCAGATTCGCCAAAGCAAACGATTCAGAAATGCGTTCTACAATTTTTTTTTTCCTAAATCGAGGGTCAGGTTGTCTGCCAAACATCCATCATTGACAACTGGACCAAGACAGCGACATCTGGTGGATGTTGTGGAAGTGGCTCAAGTCTCTCAACTAGGAAAACACTGCTCCCATGCTTCTCTGCCTGGCCCATCACCACCGGCCTCACTGTTACTAATTACACTGGTAAAACCTAGCCTTTCATTAGGGCTCAGCATCCTCACGTCTTGGAATCCATATTCTGATGTTCAGCTGCCCTCTGAAGGATGTGCGCAAGCTCTGAAATCACCATTCTTCCTTATTCTGTAGCATGCTCATACCTGGATAAATGGAGCCAATTTACTTTGCATTCAAGCAACAAGAACCACTTTTGCATTGATAAATAATCCAAAACGTGCTCTTCCTCCAAGGACGTGGCTGTGAGCACTAGGCTTTCTTTTCGACCCCACTGACATCAGGGCAGTAGGAACAAGACACAACTAATCACTGAGTGTATTGCCACATTGATCCAATTAGAATAAGTTACGTTTAACTTTTTCTTCCTGTGGAGAAGGGTTCTATAGCCTGAAAATGTTTCCTTTTTTACTCTGTTTGAAATATCTGGTCTGGAGACCAGATATAGCTCAATGGTTAAGAGCGCTGCCATTGCAGGGAATCAAGAGTTCCATTTGACTTCCAACTCTCTCTCTCTTTGACTTCCAACTCTCTCTCTCTCTTTCTCTCTCTCTCTCTCTCTCTCTCTCTCTCTCTCTCTCACACACACACACACACACAGAGAGATAAATAAAATGTTAAAACCAAAGTCCTTCATTAAAACACTATCAAATGACTCTATTATAATGTTATTTAATATGCAAGATGTATTATTATACATAATAAAATTTTGGTTTAAGGGAAAAATAAAATACCAATCTATAATTTAAAAAGTTCTTATCTTTTTAAAACAGTCTTACATTGGCTTATTTTCTTCTTTAAATATATGGATGCTTTGCCTGTTCACTACATGTGTTCCTGGTCCCATAGAGATCAGAAGAGGGCATCAGATCTCTTGGAACTAGATTTAAAGGCATCTGTGAGTGCTGGTTATCAAACCCAGGTCTTTTGCAAAAGTAGTCAGCGCTCTTAACTGCGGAGCGATCTCTCTGGTCCCCAGGTTGCTTATTTTCAATGTGATTGGTGGAGAGATTCAAAACTTCAATGAACAGGGACTGATCAACAGTCAAGATGATTATAGCAAATCTGGCCATGGTAGTGCATACTTTTTTTTTTTCCCACAGACTTCATTGGTTCTACAATGATCAGCAAAGACAATGTTAAATATCACTCCAGGGGCATCAATGTAGATGTGAAAAGCACCCTTGGAAAGTGGTAGTGCATACTTGTAATCCCAGATCTTCAAAGGCTGAGGCAGGAGATTTGCCTCACTGTGAGCTATACAGTGATTTTAGTGCCAGACTAGGATACATAACAAAACTCTTCCTCAAAAGGCCAACCAAGTAGGGGCTGGAGAGATGGCTCAGCAGTTAAGAACCCTGGCTGGGGGCTGGAGAGATGGCTCAGTGGGTAAGAGCACCCAACTGCTCTTCCAGCGAAGGTCCTGAGTTCAAATCCCAGCAACCACATGGTGGCTCACAACCATCCTTAATGAGATCTGACTCCCTCTTCTGGAGTGTCTGAAGACAGCTACAGTGTACTTACATATAATAAAAATAAAATAAATTAAAAAAAAAAGAACCCTGGCTGATCTTCCAGAAGACCCAGGGTTGATTAGTAGCACCTATATGCCTGCTCTCAGCTGTCTGTAACTTCAGTTCCAAGGGACTGAACATCCTCCTCTAGCCTCTGTCAGCCCCAGGCATGTGGTGCACAGACATACATAGAGGCAAAACACTCATATACAAAAAAATAAAATAATAATAAGACTCAAAGACAAATATACATATCATGAAGTTAACAATATCAAAGTTTGCATATAATGGGATTTCACAGAAAACATTTGCATAAATGAACAGACTAGGATAATGACTAGAATATTCACAGTTTGCTTCTGGATAGGAGACTTATAGGGTAGGGGTTCTTTTGGGGACAGGATTTCTCTGTGTAACGCTGGCTGTCCTTGAACTCATTCTGTAGCCCAGGTTGGCTTCAAACTCAGAGATCTGCTCCCAAATGCTGGAATTAAAGGTATCCATCACCACCGTACTACCCAGCTAGTTCTTAAGTTTTTAATCATAATTTGCTATGTTTCTCAAATGCTTTGTAATTAACATTATTTTTGAACAAACTATTGAGATCTTTTAAATAATTCATATATACTGATTAGAGTTTCCCAATCTCTCTCTGGTTTTATTAATTCCAAATATATATATATAATGAATTGATGCTCTAGAAATGAGGTAGAATTTCTACAAGAACGAGGAGCAAGAAAGGAAGGCAATAATGTCTTGTTCTAGGCTCTACACAGAATAGCACAGGCATTCCTGTAAGGTCACCACCACACTCCTGACAATACACAGGCACTTACAGAGGGCGCTCCAGGCATAGAGGAGTTACAGACTCTCATAACCACTTGAGTCCCCATCTTCAGATTCCCTAGAAGATCCAATTCAGGGCCACCTTAAGATAGGAAAAGGAGATCTGTGAAAATACATAGTCGGAGAAAATTCAAAAGCTAAATTAACTTAGGAGGAGTCAGTGCGCTCCCTTTAATCTATTAACTTAAGTCATCTTAAAGTGTCAGATTTAGAACCCTGATGAGCAGCTAAGATATTGTAATGGCAAGAGAGAGAGTCATCTCAGCTGCATACTTTTTCCTTTTATTTGTCTGTGTGTAGGGGGTAGAGGCAGGTGGTTGGTGACCGTGGAGGTCAGAAGATGGGATGGATCTCCTGGAGCTGGAGTTACTGGACGTCGTGAGCTAACTCAGGTCCTTCGGAAGAGCAGTAACCACTCTTATAGCTGAGCCACCTCTCTAGTTCTTCAGGGACACTTTAAAACAACTTTAACTTAGGTTTTCACAGAGATAAGAAGGATGCTTTCCTGACTCCACTTTCCACCACCTCCCCCGACATACAGTCTTTCCCACATACATGTCCAAAACCAACCAACCAACAAACAAACAAAAAAAACAAACCATGGGATTTATTCAGATAACCAGAAGAAATACCAGATTATCTGCACCAGACACATTTTTCACTCTTCAGAAACTTCTTAAACTCATTTTTATTTTTACCCTCAGGAACGTTTAACTCCCGACAGGAAGCATGAACTTTGAAACAGGGTGTGGGGGGTTGAGAAAGGGTCCCATGTAACCCAGGCTGGCCTCCAATTTTCTATGTAATAGCGAATGACTTTGAACCCCAGATCATCCTGTCGCCACGTTCTAAGTGGTAAGATCACAGGTACACACACCACACCTGGCTCAGCATTTAAAATTCTACAGCAGAATTTGTCTACAGAATTTTATGTTAACATAGTGTTGCCTATGGCATTTTATTTGACCCTCATGGTTAAGAACCCTTGAAAAGGGTTATTTTGTTTACCCCCTAACTAACACATAGAAAATAAGCCATGGAGTTGCCCTACCAATTTGCAGCGAGGGTAGTCTTCCACCCCACCTCTTCTAAACCCTCTTGCACTAACTAGGTCGGTGTCAGAGAAAAGGCCTAGCAATTGCAGTAAAGGTGGCGGTGGTGGTACGACGACGACAACGACAACGACTATTGAATTTTATGCGATACTACAACCGTTGCAAATTTGCATTGATTCTCTGTAAGGTTGATAATAGCAACACTAATGTGCGGTGTGAGTGTGTGCGTGTGTGTGTGTGTGTGTGTGTGTGTGTTGCAATTCCCTTGTCAGTACTCTACTCATCTTCAGGGAATCACCCTCTTATTGAACCAAAAAGTATATTTGGGGAGAATGGCAGGACGGGTTAAGCAAAGGGAATGAGTTACAGCTCATCTCTAAGCTCTAACGTCTTAAGCAAGAACTGCACACTAAGACTCTACAGGGTTCAGAGAGAGCTTAGACCGAAAAATTTTTCCCTTCGCACCCTCGTTTCTGCTGCACGTCCCTACTTCCGATCTGGAGGCTCAACAGGTGGTAATGACATTTCTCAGCTACTCACCACTTTTCGGCACCTACCTCATAAACTATCGGCCCGTTTGGTTCAGCATCTTTCCGGCTAGCCGGCACTTTTACGGAGCTGCGCGTTCTTGCTGCCATGGCGACCCGGAGGCCTGCGTCGCTCGGGCCTGCCTTTCTTGGACAAGAGCCAGCCCTAGCAAGCCTTGGCTCCGCTCCTGCCCTCCAGGCCCCGCCTCCAGCCGACCTAGAACCCGCCCCTACCACTCTGGACCCGCCTTCCAGCCTCCAGACCAGAACTCCCTACCAGCCGCCAGCCCCGCTTCTCCTTGTTCCCACCCTGCTCATTTAGTCCCGCCTACTCCCCGTCTTCAACCAATGGGAGCTTGCCGTCTGTTCACAAATCCATACCCCAGCCTTTGACCTTCAATAGTGTGGGCTGGGACACCTTATAAAATTCAGCTCCAGGAACAATCAATCACCAGCCTGTTCTACATACTATTTATTAATTGATTCGAAAGGTTCTTCAGACGAGAGCTAACAGTCCTGCCAGGAGACTTTCTCCAGGATGTGGTCTCGTGGCTGTTAATGTCGACAAATTGAAGTCTTTGAGGCTCAACAGTTGGAGTCCCATCTCTGTGATAAGGTCTGGAGCCTTTGACCTAGCTATTAGGTTGGTTGTCCACAGTAGCTCCGAGGCTGTGTGCAAAGGCTCAGAAAATTTCCGAAGAGCGTTTCTCTTCGGTTTTGGGGTATAGGTGTAAAAACGGAATATAATTATCTAGCACAGTGGTCACATCTGTAACCCCAGCACTGGTAGTAAGAGGCTGGGATAGATCATAATTTCAAGGCCATCTTCAGCTATGTAGCAAGTTCCAGGCCAGCCTGGGCTACATGAGATCCTGTTCCTCAAAAAACAAAACAACCAAGACATAACCAAATAACGACAAAAAGCCCTAAGAAAATCAAATATCATTAAATAACTCCTATCAGAAACAGCCAAAGTGCATAGAGGGTTCTTGCTGCATTTGAGAATGCAAATAATGTTAGGGGTCAAAGGTCAACCTTTTTTTTTCACATAAATATTTTTTTGGAACTCAGTCCACCCATAGTTAACCTTACCACAACAGTGGCAAACCAAAAGATTCATAGTGGAAAGAGTAGGGAGACCCATAATTCCAGATGCTCTGGTGTCCTTTAAGATTAAAACATGGCCATTGTCCTTGTTCTCGAGAACAGTAGGTTATTCCCACAGGATGGTAAAATCGTAGAAATCGGAACGTCTTCCCGAGGGCTCACACCAGGGTTCCGTTGTTGCTGTCATACTGAGGTGTGGCCTGGGGGAAGCGAAGGGTGGCGTACTCTGTAGCAGATTCTGAATGCAGGCATTTCACTGTGTGGAGAGAGTGTGGCCGAATTTGCCTGAGCACATGAATGTCCGCATAATGCAAGTCACTCTCCTCCGACGTGGAGTTTGAAGTTTTCTTCTGAGATGCAGGCGGGTACAACACTTGCTCATACGTGGGTGCTGTTGTCTCATAGTCCTGGGAGAAATCAGCAGAATTAAGGGAGGTTCCCATGCAGGGCCTTTTACACTGAGGTCCCCTTGCTGTGTTCCTCTGGGAAGCCAGGTAACAAACACAACATGAGTCTCTCTCTCTCTCTCTCTCTCTCTCTCTCTCTCTCTCTCTCTCTCTGTGTGTGTGTGTGTGTGTGTGTGTGTGTGTACACCTTGGAGGAGGGTCCCTGCACTCCATCTTGTTAGAAACAGGCTCTTTCTTGTTGTTTGCTGCTGCACGAGCCAGGCTAGAAACCGTCCAGTGATTTCCGGCTGTTTCCCATCTCCCAGTAGGGATGTGCTGGGATCACAGAAGCTTCTGTTACTGCCTCCGGCTTTTAAGTGGCTTCTGGAGATCTGAACTCTGATAGTCAAGCTTGCGCAGCGGGGACTTTACCTTCTGAGCCATCTCCCCCGCCTGACAGAGCAATTTCTACAGATGGTTGTGACGAATCTGTCTCAGGGTGAGAGAGCTGAGCACTGGGAACCAACATCTGAGTGGGCCTAGGAGGGGACAGAGGCCGACCATTACCTTTGTGCCATTCTGCCACAGCTGTTGCTGCTTCAGGATGCTCAATGTGGGTCTTGGGTGGCTCCCTGTGGGGGAAGAAAGCTAGCTTTAAACTCAGTCTCTTTCCCGTTTCTACCGAGACTGCCCTCTTCAAATGTCTACTCGCCTATTGGCGTGGGAGTCTAGCAGATCTCTCTGGCTGAGCTCCTACTTGTCTCACATCTGTTAATCTACTCCCAAACTCCTCAGGATACCCTATCTTCCATCCTCCTTGCTCATCAGCCCTCAAACATAGTTCCATGAATATGCAATGACAACTCATCCTGTGCTAGGCTCTGGGCCATGCTCTGGGAGATAAAGATGAGTAAGCTATTTCCTCTGCCTTGGGAAATCTACCATGTACCTGGGAAGTCATATGAGGTGACAAAATACTACAAAAATGTAGTACGTGCTGAGTTATACCAGTGGGCCACTTTCAACCAAGCCATTTCTCTCCCAAGTGTTTGCCTGAGAACTCTTCTGCCCCACTAGCACCCTCTTCTGTTGACCTATGAACTTGAGATTACACCCATGGCTTCTGTTTTTGTTTTTCTGTATTCTGTTGTAGCACCAGCAGATGTTACAGTTATGTATTTACATGTATCTGCCTCTCACAGTTGATTCTCTGCTCTTCCAGAGCTCTTGGAACCCTCCTCTGGGCCATGCTTCCTCATTGGGAACCTACAGAACAGCTCATGTATAATACAAGTGCTCAATTGTATGCTGTAGCTAGATGAGAGCATGGGCAACCAACTTTGTCCCTTGAAGTAATGGGAAAGGTAAGGTCAACAGGTTCGGGGCTAGCCTCAGACCCAGTAAACTAAAGACTCTTTTTGTCATACCACCTCCCCTTTATCGAGTCCAAGGTCATGTCTCTTCTCTGTCTTCCTCAAGGCTTTACTCTCTTCTCTGATTTCCCTTGCTCTTAATACCCTCTCCTTTATTACCTGTTTTGCTTTTCTTCTGGAAAGTCGATGGGCAGCTCCTGTGTAGAGAAACAGATCACCAGTGTGCAAGGAGAGCTCTGTACATTCTCCCTGTCACATTTGCTCTGTGATCTCCTTCACATTTTTGGATGCTATCCACACCACCACCGCCACCACCCCCAAAAATTCACTCTGTGCCAGAGTCAGCCTGAACATATTTGCCAAGGATATACAATGCCTCTCCTAGATGGATGGTTCTGGAAAGTACAGCGGTAAGACTGAGATAACCAAACCCAAAATACTGGTTTAGGCAACCAGGCACTGCATGCCAGGGATGTTACTGGCTTGAAGTCTATTCTGGGATTGTCTATGAAGCTAATCCCAGGAGAGACTGAGGGAAATCTGCCAAATTATGGAATATATTCCTGGATCCAGAGGCTGAGTCTTCGTTGCTATTTTTTTTAGGTGGGGAGGGGGCATGCTGTCTTTGGAAACCTGAGACTTCCATTCTGAGAGTTATAGGAGCTGTCACAACCAGGGCTACCTACCTAGTCAAGGCCCTTCAGAGCTCTATTCCAGTAAGTGGTTACCCTTCCTACTTCCCTGTCCTTGTTTTTAGTTAACAGACAAAGTGAGAGATGCTTAACCTTTAATGCCCTTTGGAGCACTCTGTCTCCAGAACTGGGAACACTGACTTTGGGGAGTGACTCAGCAACCTTGCTCCTGGGGTCCCTAGTGGAGCCTACATGTCTACGTGCCTGATGCACTTGTCTGAGGGAAACAGGGTGAACAGTTTCAAACTTTCTTTGGTTGCCTATTCTTGCTAGTATATTTCCAAATCTCTCGAGAGCCCCACCTGTCTGATTTTGCCTCTCCTCAGGAAGTTTCCTTCTCATGGAAATTAAAGAGAAAGGAAGAGAATGACAAGCAGACATCTAAATCATGATGACTGTACTACCGTGGGTGTGGGGGAATCAGGATTTTTCCACACGTCTGATAAAGACCTCTGTTTTGGAGTGATTTTCAGTTTTGAGGCAACTTGCTGAAGGCCAGGGGGTTGGTCTAGCTAAACACTAAAGGTGGAGTGGCAGAAAGATGGCTTCCGTCAGTCTCCCAGCTCCATCCTCTGCTCCTTCAGCTCTCACTTTGGGTCAGAGCTGGGTCACTGGAACCAATGCCTTGCTCCCTGTCACACTCCTATTTTCCTGCTTGTTTGTACTGAAGTGGACAGAGACACTATTAATGGGTGACTACACAACCAGACTCATCCAATTTTAGTGAACAGAGCCTGTTTCTGAGTTGGATATTGCATAGAACCTGGACACAACCTGATAGCCATAGATGACAGAATCAGTTTGAGATTAGACTTAAAGAATCTAAATGGGCCATCTTCCACAGCAGTCATAAGAATAAAAATGAAAACAATCTTTTCAGGATGCAATTGGCAATAAGGATAACTACCCTTAAGCATAAGTGCATCTACTGTCTGATGTAGCAATCTCGTGCCCCAGTACATGACCATATAAAGATGACGTCTCATTGCAGCATCACACTTCAAAATAGGAAACAGCCTACTTGATCAGTATTGATGAGTGACTAAGTAAATGGTAGATATAGAGAATAGCAAACCAGGTGGCCACTTTGAAAAAGATGCTGAAAAAGAACACCTAATAGCATGGAAAATTTTCACTAAATTTGTACTAACCTAATAAAAAGACATGCTTTCCAATTAAAAACTGTGTGTGTTTCAAAATAGTATGAAGGCTGGCTCAGTGGTTAAGCGTGCATACTGTTCTTGCAGAGGACCCAAGTTCAGTTTCCAGCATCCACATCTGGTGCTTCACAATGCCCTGTAACTACAGATCCTGAGCTTCCAATGTCTTTTCCTCACTCCACCCTCCTAAAAGATACATACCTAAAACCCAACATGGGAACACAGGAAAATGTTCTTGTCTTTGCTATGATCTCTCTCTCTCTCTCTCTCTCTCTCTCTCTTAAATTTATTTATTTATTTAACATGCTCTGGTGTTTTGCCTGTATGTATGTCCGTATGATAATGTTGGGTCCCCTGGAATTGGAGGGACAGAGAATAGTGAGCTGTTCTGTGGGTGCTGGGAATCAAACCAGGATCCTCTAGAAGAGCAGCCAGTGCTCTGAAGTCTGAGCCATCTCTCCAGCCCCTTAGGATCTCTTTTTATTTTTATCCTTGGTTATTTTCCAAATTTTCTGCAGTAAATGCTTACTGCTTCTGTATCAAAAATGGCTATAATAAATATTCTATAAGAGAGATGATCAATTTTCAAATAATGTTGAAGTCTGGGTTTTTAATATGACAATAAGAAACAAAAAAAAATTGTCCAATTCTACTAGTATTTTACGGTACAAACCAGATTTTGGTTACAATGTTTAGCACAGTATTGTTAGACTGGGCTCTGGAGTTAGAATGACTGTGTCTGACTAACTGAGAGAATTTCAACAGGTTTTCAACTTCCCTGAACCTCCTCCATGTTCTCAGTGTTAAAATGAAAATTGTTAATAGAATTTAAACATCATGGAATTGCTAGTAAGGATTAAATAGAGTGGTGTAAGATATTAAGCATGACTCCTAACATATTATGAGCATCAACAAAAGACAGACACAAAACTTGCCTGCAATCCCAGCACTTGGGAGGCAGGGGCAGAGGGACTACCACAAGTTCAAAGCCAACATGGTCTATGTAGTGAGTTACAGACCAATCAGGGCTACAGATCAAAACCTCCCTCTAAAAATAAGTAAATCAGGGCTGGCTGTAATGGTACAGGCCTTTAATCCTAGCACTAGTGAGGCAGAGTCAGGCAGACTATTGAGTTCAAGGCCAGCCTGGTCTACATAGAGAGCTCCAGGACGACAGAGAGAGAACCTGCCTTAAAAATCAAACAAAGAATAAATAAATATACATGTAAACAAATATACACTTATAGGCAGGGTCTTATTTATTTGTCTATTTTTAGTTTTTTGAGACAGGGTCTCTCTATGTAACCTTGGCTATCCTGAAATGGCCTGCCTCTGCCTTTCAATAGCTGGGATCAAAGGCATTCACTACCATGTTTATCCAAGTTTCCTTTTATTGCTGACTTCTGTATCTGTCACTTCCTGGTACCCAGCACATGCTCAGTTGATATTTGTTTAATAACCAACTAGATTAATAAACTAGCAGGCACAGGACTGGAGTCTAGTATTGTTTTCAAATTTTAGGTGCTTTCCAATGTATCTCACTTTTCTCTCTACATGTGATGTTTACCTGTAAATAAGTATTCTTTGAACTCTGACCCAGACATGGATCATATAGCTAAGAGGCAGCTGACAGGATGAAGCCATATTTGGGAGTTTGTAGTGGTGGTGAACACCCTGGGGGGAAAGTTACAAAAACCACAAATAATCTATTATTTGGTGGGGTTTTTTGTTGTTGTTGCTGTTGTTTTTATTTTGTATTTTTTGTTCTTACTAGCTTTCGATCTCTAAAACCAACCTATGATACAAATAATAGGGACTGTATATTTTTAAAAAAATCGAGGACCCAGTGAATTGACTGGACTGCATGAGGCCACACAGCAAATAGCATGAAAGTTATATTCACAGTTCCAGTGGATTCTCTTCCTTCCCACTTCTGCAGTTTCAAACAAACATTTGTCCAAATTCAGTTGCTCAATCCATGGTCACATCTCTGATTACCTAGTGAGGAAAGTATGGGCCCTGAAGTCTAGCCTCCGCGCTTGGAATCTTGTTTTACCTGCTAAGCTACTAGCCATGTGACTGACACTACCTTCTCTGAGCCTCCGCTCCTTAACCGGCCAAGATGGGAACAACGGTAAGACCACTCACTCACAGAAGACCTGGGACAATTAACCCAGATTAGAAAGTGACTGCACATAGAGAGCACTCCAATGCTCCCGTTATTATGATCTGCGGAAGAATAAAAAAGGAGAGAGCATCGGAAGGAAGGAAAGGAGAGAAGAGAGAAACCAGGCTGGCCCACCGGTGCAGCCAACCTCTGGCCACTCTCCAGCTTGCTGTGTTTTCCAAGCGTCCTAAGGCACCGCTCTCTGCTCCACCTAGGACGTGGCAGGTGGAGGAAGGCACGGACGGTCTCCAGGCTGTCTGATTCTCAGGGTTTCATATCCACCACCGGAGGCGGTCCCCTCCACCTTTCGGCCCTACTCACCAGGTTCCCCCACAGCAGAGCCGGTTTCCCATGGCGGTTGTGTCTCCCAGGGAGCCCAGCTGGTTTTCAGACATAAAGAGGTTTGCGCATTTCCTGGTTCCCGGCTGAGCGAACGGCAACGGCTCCCAGGAAGTCTGTCAGGATCAGATTTCAACCGAGTAGGTTGGACCTTGGAAGCCACCTGGTGGAATGATTCCCAAGTGACTGTTCGCAGCCAAAGGGCAGGAAGACACACGGGCTCCAGGTGAGAGTTATCTCACCTTAGGGATTTGAAACTCCTTTTGATGAAGCTGCAAGCTTCGATTTATAAAGAAACCTGAGATACAAAAGGGCTCTGAGTTTCCATAGGAAATGTGTCTCTCTGTATCGCACGGCCTTTGAAATAGACCCTCCATAAGGGAGTCAAAGCTCGGCCACTACGTTTGCCCTACCACACTCAGGTTTGAGTTTCACTGTCAAGGTAATTGGTACTAGTTTCTGATGTCCTCAATTTGGGTTTGAATCCTAGAGGCTTTTGGAACCTGAAATGTAGGAAAATGGAATGCTCTCATATTCCCACGACTAGAATTAATAATGTGCGCATATCTCCTAACCATTTACCATCTAGATTTCCAGCACACCAAGGCATAAGTACTGAATGTATTACTTAATCCTCTTTCTGGTATAAACCAGATGGCTAACTGATTGGCACGGAGCACTCAATGTTCTCTCCCCAGTCCAGGACCATGAAATCTCTACTTACCCCTGCTTGTAGCTTCTGCTTCCAATGACCCAAAATTGGATTCACTCTTCCCTGGCCAGAAACTATGAGGCAGCTGAATGAATTCCCCTGAGACAATATGTTACCAGGTTGAGTATGGTGTATACCTCCTGGCACTCGGGAGGCAGGAGGATGAGGATCTCTGAGAGTTTGAGGCCAGCCTGGGCTACAGGAGCAAGTTTCAGGACAGCCAGGAATTCATAGAATTCATAGAGGTACCCTGTCTTAAATAAACAGAAACAAACAAGAGAGAAAGAAAGGAAAGAGAGAAGGGAGAATATGTCTCTAAGAAAATCTTTGAAACCTGCAATTCCGATCTTCAATATTTTCTTGGCATTTTGAGTATTGTCCTGGAATATTCATAGTCAGCCCTGAACTCCATGGAGTACACTGGATTCTGAATTCCTCCTCATCTTGGGAAAAACGGGCCTGAGAGTGGCCACTTCATAGGGCTGTGATAACTGAATGAGGTATGTGTGTACAAAGCTTCTGAACAGGCCAGACGCATGGGACGCCCTCAGTAAGTCTTAACCATTGTTACTACTATTGTTCTCAGTGATCAGATGGCTAAGCATTGTATTCTACTATCTCATGTTCCAATCCTGCAGGCCATTCCGTATCCTACTATTAACTACATTCCTTTCATCCTGTAACCTGCGTCCCTGTCTCAAAAGCCAGTAATAATTTCCTATCACTTACAGGATAGAACTCTCAAAGCCCTTCATAATTTGCTTCACTTCCATCCAACCTCTTTGGCAGCTTAAAGGATCTTACCCAGATTTTTAGAGGGCCAGAAACTGCACAGAAAAGACAAAAAAGCACCCGGTACACCTTAAAACACAGCAACCGGAGTGTAGAGGGTTAACAAAGCCTGGAGAGGATTGTATCGAAATCCAACCCAGTTAGTCCTTATCTGGAAGTCTTTGAGACTTCTCATTGACGTTCAGGTTCTATTGTCAGTCTGTTACAAAAGAGATTGTGTGTGGAAGAGGCAGTGCAGAAAGTGCCACAAAATATGGCTGAATGGACAAGTCACAGCTTTACTGCTTAGAAGAAATTAACCAGCCTTGGTTATGCCAGCCTGTTGGAAGCCCCGAGTGAATGTGTACTTTGATATGGGCTCAGCCTTTAAAATATGGATGTTTATGAGTGAGTGATCATTGTGTACCAAGATTAGCCACTTTGGCTTCCTCCTCATAAGTGGTTGAAGCCCAACACAGAGCCTCCCACCAAGACCAACCCCTGTGCTGTAGCTAATAAACATGGTGAGGTGTTGGAGAACCTGATCCTAGATTCAGTGTATGTTCGTCTGTGCGTCTGTCTGTCTTTTCTTCATTTCCTTGACACTCCTAGCTAGGGTTCTTGGACCTGAGTTTTTTAGGCTGCTGCGCCTGCAATCTCAGGTACTCTGGAGTCTAAGGCAGAAGGATAGGCCAGGCCGGGCTACATAGTGAAGTCAAACCCACCCGGGCAGCTTAGTTGGATTCTCTCCTAAAATTAATGGTAAAAACTGGTCAGTGGTAGAGTACTTGCCTAGCATGTACAAGGTCCTAGGTTTAATCTCTTGTTATATGTGTATGTGTGTTCATGCCCATGTGTGAACATGCCCAGGAGGAAAAGGGAGTGGGCTATTTGTGAAGCTTGAAGTCTCTGCAACTCAAAAGGTCACAGAAGTTGATTAATAACTTTAAAGGAATTTTGATGTTTTGGTGAAATGGAGGTTTGAGTTAAATCAGCACTTTTCCAATGTTTCCTTGCTGTTTTGTTTTGTTTTGTTTTTACGTAGACAAAGCTCAGGGCTCAGTGCTAGGTAAAGTGTGAGCTTAATGTGGGTGAGGCCTGGCTTCCCCCAAACAAATAAGTAGACCAAATAAGTTCAACTATAAGGGAAATTAGGGAGTTCTTCAATTTGAAATATGATTAGGAATTTGAAAAAAATCTTTATTTTATAATTATTTTTGTAGCTAGGGCCTCATGCAGTCAGACAGGCCTTAAACGCCTGATGTAGTTGAAGATGACTTTGCCTTCCTGATCTTCCTGCCTTCCCCTCTCAAGCGCTGGGATTGGGCCACCACACCTAACGTTCATTCATTCATTTATTTTTACTTAAAACTTTTATATGTATTTATAAAAGGTGGCTGTGTAGTGTCGCATTTGTAGGACTGAGGAGGTTAACATAGCTCCTTTCCCTTAAACATTTTTTTAAAACTTCCTGCATGAAGATAAAAGTTTTTATTAATCTCATAGCTAGTAATACAAGTCAGAAATCTTTCCCCAAAAGGTTAAAGAGTAAATATCTTAAATTTTACAAGCATGTCATGTATTCTTTCTTTTATAATCTTTAAGAATGTAACACCCACACTCGCGCGCGTGCACACACACACACAAGCACACACACTCACACACAGCCAAGCTTGGTCTGTAAGTGGTAGTTTTCCGATCGCTGCTTTAAAATATGTGTTTTGCCCTGTCAGAGACACAGTCTTCAGACTTCTGCTCACCCAGATGTTAGGATCACCGAGGGTAGCTAATCAAAAGCACCTGCTCCTTATGACGTACACGGACAATGCTTGTCTCCCACACTTGATTGCTTGATAAATATTTTACTGAACTACTTACCACATGAAGAGCAGAATACAACCGAGCTGTTTCTCTGAGGTGTGCTTTCATTTCACTGGTTCTCTGTGGCGTGCTAGGCTCTCACTCACTAAGCCTTTTGCCTGGCAGGCAAGCACTCTACCACTCCAGGTCATGCTTTTGTTTGGAAAGGAAAACGATTTTAAAGCCAATAATCAAATTATTTAAAGACAAGCTCTCACCTCAGGGGTCCACACATCCCCGAGAGGGGTATGAATGGATCTCAAAAACTTTGTTGATAAATTTGCATGTGTGTATTTTTCCAGTAAGAGGACTAATAGATTTTGTTGGGTTTCAAATAAAAAAATTTAACCCCAAAAACCAAGAAACAACCACATTAATGAAAGAATTTCAACTATCCACCATAACATGGAATGTATAATTCATTCACATTCATATTCACTCATAGATATCTACAAATGACTAAAAGGAAACCTTTTGGATACCTCTCAAATCATACACATGTATGACACTCTCTTGGTTGTAAAGAGAATGGTTACAGCCTACCTGTACCGGCTGACTTTTCTGAACACACCATAGTCCCAGCACTGAAATCACCTCAGCCTTTCCTGACCATGCCCACTACAATATGGAAGTAGAAACTGCATTGAGAGTCTTAGATTAGGTATAGTGTTGTAGGGTTCCTCTCTCTGTGGGTTACTACAAAATCAGACACAATTGCTTCCTTGCACGGGTCTTCCCTGTACTCAAATAGGAAGGTCGTACGTAGGTTCAGTGATAATGGTGGATTAATGTGTCTGCCGTACCCATGTATGGGCACGCCTCCCCTCTCTCAGAGACCTTTCCACACACACCCCATTGATGTGAGGAGCAAAACACTCACTCCAGAGCTTCAGGCAACTCTCTCCAGCCAAAAAAAAAAAAAAAAGAAAATTTTTTCCTAACCCCTACCCAAAAAGGGCCAGACAGCCTGGAGACCCTTGTTTTTGTGTCTCTAATCGCCAGCTCAGACAGTGCCCTCTGGGCTGTTTGGATGGCCTGTCCCTAGCCCTCCCAGGATCACTCTCTCTTTTGTTGCATTGTGAGAAAATTATGGCGAGGAATTTGATCCGGAGCCAGTGTCAGCTTCCGGGTGTGATCTCAGCATCCAAGTGTGAGCTCAGGATGCTGAGACGATGGGCATATTTCACAGTGGAAATAGCTGCCTAGGACCTTCTTTCTGCCCACCGGTTTGCCATTGGGTCTTCCAGGCAACAGAACAGAAGCAGCACAAACAAGGCCCCCAGGTTTTGGTTTATTCAGCCCCACCCAGAATTAAATCAAAGGCTTTGATACATCAAGGGACCAAACCATACACTGTGGACCATGCACCGATGCCATCTCCCAGGGATGCTGCTCCCTCTGGGGTGTGGTGGATTTATGGAATCACCACGGGAGGTAGACAGGGGATTCACTGGGTGCTGGGTCTATCGCTGGCAGTCAGGGCTCAACTCTGGCTATCTCTTCCTCTTCCTCGGGGTCAGGAGGAGCAGGAAGCAGGGAGATGTAGACTTCATTGACTTCCGTGTCCAAATGCCGGCCACCCCGCGGCGCCTCCAAGTTAAGGATGCCATCATGGGATAGAGCAGCTCGAACCCGCCAGGGGTCCACATCTGCAGGCAGGACATAGGTGCGACAGAACTCTCGGGACACGAAGCCGTGGCGATCCAGACGCTGGGGGTGTCGGGCAGACACCTCCAGCAGGTTATCCACAGTCCTCACCGTCACCTCATCTGGGGTAAAGTGGCTCACATCCAGAAACGCCTGGAACTTGCCTTCACTGAGCCTGAGCTCTGAGGCCCCTGCCCTGGCGCCCTCGCCAGCTCTGGCGGCCCGAGGCCGAACATAGTAGCCGTGATAGAGGGTGGGGGTCAGGATCTCTTCTGGCAGGAGGCCTGGTTGGGGGGTTGGGGGTGCAGAGAGAGAAAGAGAAAGAGAAAGCAAGAGGCAGGATGAGGGTGGATGCAGTGGGCACAGGGATGAAAGGCGATATCTGGAGACATGGGCCAGAAGAGCAGGTGGGAACTGCTGAAGAGGGGCTGGGAAAGGAAAGGAGATAGCCATGGAGGAAGCGAGCTGGAATTGGGAGGACAGACGCGAAATCAGAAGGTACTCTGAAGCCTGCAAAGCCCAGTTACCCAAAACCCTACCGGTCTAAAGTTTATCCTGAGGTCTGTAGCAAGACCAGAGAGAGTCTTGCTTGACGGGGGAATCTGGAATGGGAGATGGTTCACCTCAGGAGTTCACTTAAGCCCCAGGTAGAGTGGAGGCCAGTAAAGCTGGGCAGTGAGCCCAGAATTTCAGGAGGTGGGGGTGGGAGGCAGCATCTGAGTCCTACCTTCTCCGAAGCGCTGCTCGCCCAGACGGCTGGGGTTGGCAAATTCGTACTCGGCAGTGGCTGGGTGGGCGTGTGGCACTGTGCGGCCCGACATGACTGCTGTTGCGACTAGTAGCCCTGATCCCAAGTACTGCCCCAACAAGATCAAGGCGACCCCACCGGCTTCAGGGAGAGCCAGGGCTCAGTCAGAGTGGGGGCGGGGTCTACACCACCCAAAATAGTGCAGAGCCTCTGGGGGTGGGGGAGGGCTGGGAGCCTAAGTCTAGAGTGCAGCTATGAGGGTGTGATCAGCCTGGACCCCCTAAGTCCCCTCCTCTGCACACCCTTCAGCTGTCGCAGGGGCCTGGTAGGACAGCTGAGGGTCCTGGTCCTGGAGTGAGCTCCTGCTCTGCAGGAGGGCAAGGAGAGGCCTAGTTGGGCCTTCACCAGTTGTACATTCCACATCACCCTTTGTCCTTCTCAGTCTCAGGCACTGTGCACATTACTTAAAAAAAAAAAAAAAGACTTAATGTTCTATGAGCCACATAGCATCCACAATGCAAGAAACATTTTCTGTCTTTGTAAGGTCAGTGTCTTCTGAACCTAGATCAGCTCAGGGTTCCAGTCAGACACCTAGTTCTGCTCTCCTCTAGGACTCCACAAAGAGTTAATGTCCCTGGGGCTAAGCCTAGGAAGATTCCAGTCCCTGCCCAGGCCCAAGATAGTTGCTGGCTCAATTCCCCTGGCATGCGAGACTGGAGAGGAGGAGGGGCCCACCAGCAGCTGCTTGGGATTCCAGGCTCCGTCCTAGCTCCAGAGAACAAGGATGGGGTGGGTGCCACTGGGTGTGGACAGAGAGCTAGTGAAACAAGACCATGACAAGTCACCGGTCAGCTCAGCCCTGCCTGTGTTTCTCTTTTCTTAGCTCAGTGAGTACCGGGTATGTGTCACCCTGCCAAATCCCTGATCACAAGTCTCCATGAACTGGCGGTGAGCTGGGATAATAAAACCCCTGACCTCACCATTCCAGAAGCTTCAGAAGACTGCATATATAAGGGGCCGGCTGGAGCTGCTGCTGAAGGAGTTGACCAGCCAACCGACTCTGCATTCATCTAGCCACAATGGACATCGCCATCCACCACCCCTGGATCCGGCGCCCCTTCTTCCCCTTCCACTCCCCAAGCCGCCTCTTCGACCAGTTCTTCGGAGAGCACCTGTTGGAGTCTGACCTCTTCTCAACAGCCACTTCCCTGAGCCCCTTCTACCTTCGGCCACCCTCCTTCCTGCGGGCACCCAGCTGGATTGACACCGGACTCTCAGAGGTGAGTCTGCCTATGCCAGGGCAGGGGTGAGTGTCCGTCCTGGACCCTCAGTCCCTTTTCCCTTTCACCCACCCCCAAGCCATTTTAGGCATCTGTGAGTGTGTGCTAAGGTACAGAGGGGAAATGAAGCTACTGTTTTCTTCTTTCTTCGGGCACCTGTTTCTGTTTGATGCTCGGTTTCCTGGTCCATTTTTCTGTGCATGGTGAGGGTCATAGTCTGTCTCCTAATGATGGAGCAGGATGCTTATTTCTGTTATTTCTGGTTTGCTTCAGCTCCTTTACTTACCTCTTCAATAGTCATGGTCTGGGAGGATTTTATCATCTCAAACTGTAAAGATCAGATAGAAACCCACTCATCCTGGACTTTTTCTGCTCTCTCTCTCTCTCTCTCTCTCTCTCATCCCTTGTCTATGATTTTCTGGGTTCCTTGGGGCTGAGACAGTGCACTAACTTCAGTCCATGCCTTAAGAGGAGTGACTGTCCGACCACTCTCGGGAAACCCTGACTTATCCTAACTGGGTGGGAGATAAGATTAACAGAGCTGTCACAGATAACACTCTGGTTTAAAAATATTCGAGTGTGAGGAAACAGGAGCTGAGTGAGCAAGGGCTTTGGAAGGACAGGACCAGCAGAACATTCCAGATCGAGTGGGTTGGAAACTTGGCAGGGAGCTGAACAAGGAAAAGGGGGCCTTTGTCTTATAGACAAATGACAAAGCCAGCATTGGGGAGCGAGGCAGCAGATGCCATGCCCAGATCCATCCTTGTGACTAGTCCCCTAATGACCTGTCTTCTTCCCTGTGCCTCTAAGAAAAGTTTGGGACTGATGACCAAGAGGCGTCCTTTGCATATCACTACGGTAGCTCACATGCACCAGAGTCGCTATTCAAAGGGGAGGGGGCGTGTTTTCCCCCAGCAGTCAAGTGGAGCATGAATTACCTGGACAGGAAGTAAATCTGCTGAACGATGAGCCTTCTCCAGCTTAATAAACGTTCTACTATCTCCTCTCCTCCTCCTGTCCCCTTGTTATTCTAGATGCGTTTGGAGAAGGACAGATTCTCTGTGAATCTGGACGTGAAGCACTTCTCTCCGGAGGAACTCAAAGTCAAGGTTCTGGGGGACGTGATTGAGGTCCACGGCAAGCACGAAGAACGCCAGGTGTGTGGACCTCTCCGTCCTCTTTTGTGAATCCACTTTGTGCACACTGGGTGCCAGGTACTGCCACCAGCCTCTGAGGCTGGCAGAATTCCAGGCCCCAAACATAAGTGACTAGATCGGGAGTTACAGATCAATGGCTGGGAAGCTAAGCTAGGGCTCGCTGTGCTGATAGTGTTGTGGTTGTGCTGAGAGAAGTTTTCCCTTGCTGTTCCTTTTGATTGCCTTGTCTTGTCCAGTGACACTAGGATATCAGAACAGTTCCCAAAATTCCAAAGCACACCTTAGGCCAATTAAATCTGAAGTTTTAGGACTATAACTCAAGCATCAACATGAAAAAACAAACAAACAAAAGCCCAAAAAACTCCTTGGGTCCTTTCAGTACTACAAACTGGCAACCGTTGACCTAGGCACAGGATGTTATAGATAATGGTTGTTGTGCATAATGACCATAACCGCAGGGTTGAAGGCAGTAAGTCTGTGGCTTTGTGATGTTCGGGATTCCATGTTGCTTCTGCTCAGTTTAATGCTAAGCTACTTGGTTGGTCTGCTTTTCAGAGCTTCTTCAGTCTTATGGCTGTGAGGAAGCCAGTTAATTGAGATTTGTTTGTATGGATCCTTGGGATTCAGAAGGCATCAGAATTAGCATCAACAATTCTTCTTGCATTTTTGGCCATTTTTTTCCTTGACTCCCTAAAAAGGTGTTATGATTTCTTCTTAAAAATTAATGACTTGGGGGCTGGAGAGATGACTCAGTAGTTAAGAGCAGTTAAGACTGCTTGCTCTTCCAGAGGTCCTGCGTTCAAGTCCCAGCAACCTCATATTGGTTTACAGCCATCTATAATGAGATCTGATGCCCTCTTCTGGCATGCAGGTGTACATGAAGATAGAGCACTCATATACATAAAACAAATAAATAAATCTTTTTAAAAAAATCAATAGCTCACCCGGGCAGTGGTGGCGCATGCCTTTAATCCCAGCACTTGGGAGGCAGAGGCAGGTAGATTCTGAGCTTGAAGCCTGCCTGGTCTATAGAATGAGTTCCAGGAGAACTGGGGCTCAACAGAGAAACCATACTTATCTCAAACAAAACAAAAAACAAAAATTAATAACTCAATTTTGCTCAGAATTTAGGACTGGACCACAGTGCCACACATAGAGTCATCTTATATAATATCAGCAACCCCATGGGCTAGGAACATTTGGAGACATTCCTGCACAATTCGGAACATTTATGGGCCTCCTAAAGGATTTTTGGCATCAGACAGATCCTCAATGCCAAAGTGGGAGTCCAAACTCTATGGGTCCAGCCACCATGGATTCATTCCTTTGTGGAAAGTGCCCCGAATTGTAACTGTGTCTCGAGATAGGAAGATCAATGAAGTTCAGGACTGTTTCAGATTTCCTAGACTCTGATTGGACAGTTTATGCTAGCCTTAAACCTGGACAAACAGCTCTAGACTTAGCTATCTGCATATTTACAGTGTTGGAGATGAACTCGGGGCCTTTCACCACTAGACTGTATCCCCAGCTCCGGATATCTCTTTTTATCTTAGGGCCTTTTGATCTAACCCAAGGGAGAGGGATGTCTGAACTTGGGGCAAATGGTGGTATTTCCTGTTCTTATTTCTCTGCTTTGTCCTTTATTCTCTTGGATTAGGACGAACATGGCTTCATCTCCAGGGAGTTCCACAGGAAGTACCGGATCCCAGCCGATGTGGATCCTCTCACCATCACTTCATCCCTGTCATCTGATGGAGTCCTCACTGTGAATGGACCAAGGAAACAGGTGTCTGGCCCTGAGCGCACCATTCCCATCACCCGTGAAGAGAAGCCTGCTGTCGCCGCAGCCCCTAAGAAGTAGATCCCCTTTCCTCATTGAGTTTTTTTTAAAACAAGGAAGTTTCCCATCAGTGATTGAAAATCTGTGACTAGTGCTGAAGCTTATTAATGCTAAGGGCTGGCCCAGATTATTAAGCTAATAAAAATATC
This sequence comes from Mus musculus, assembly GCF_000001635.26. Classification (NCBI taxonomy): domain Eukaryota; kingdom Metazoa; phylum Chordata; class Mammalia; order Rodentia; family Muridae; genus Mus; species Mus musculus. Next base: position 50,756,624 of record NC_000075.6, read on the forward strand.
ATTCAGCAACAAACCTGCCTCGTGTTTGCAAACTCAAGTGTGTTTTAAATAAATCTGCAAATGTAACAGATCTACTAATTCCCAAACTATGATTCAGGGGACTCCAAGGGTATGTTTGCTCATAATGATTGGCTCCAGTACTTCCTATGGTACAAACTCAGGCGAGTCATTCACTCCCCTGGTATTCCAGTCTCCAGTTTATATATAACATGCTGTGCTAGTTAGGACAGAGTTGTAAGGAGTAGACTAAGAAGAGAGAAATGGCGATGTCTCAGCAGGGGTCAAGATGAATCAGCCCTGGCTAAGCCCACACAAAAGGCTTTGGTGTATCTCTGAAATTAATTACCTCATCAGGGGACATGGTGACCTTAGTATGACTTGACGAATGTCCTCAGCTAATTCGCAGGACAGTAAATAGGACATCGGTGGTTGCTGTCAAACAAGCCTCTTGGGTATAGCACAAAGTGGTCAGCAGATAACTTTTAAACCAAGACTGCACAGTGTCCATTCTCTACCAAATGTAAAAATGACGACAACAACAATAAAAAAAATCCAGCAAAAACAAAACACCAAAAATCAGAAGAACACCTTCCTCCTAAAATCACTAACCCTTGGGGAGGGGGAACCCTACAAAGTAGGAAACCAAAAAAGGAAAAAAAAAACCTTCCATTTTACTTTAGTGGGTCTAGATATAACTTCCGTCAGGTTCACTGAGCACTGCTACATGGCAAATGTGTAGCATCAGCCCTCGCCTCTACTGTGGTAGCTACTTGCTGGTTTCTAGGTTCATTTGAGGATGTGTCGTCTAAAGATTTTTTTTAATCTAGTAATTATTATTTTATCTCTCTCTCTCTCTCTGTGTGTGTGTACCACAACTGGGTGTAGAGGCCAGAGGAAAACTTTTGGTAGTCTATTTTCTCCTTCCATCCTGGGTTCCAGGGAACCAACTCAGGTTGTCTGGCTTCTTTGGCAAGCACTTTTACTTGCTACACCATCTTGCCAGCCCCACAAGGAATAATCTTAAAGTGAGACAATTACTTTCACAAAGCATACAGTTTGAGAACTGATCCTGATTTTGGAAACTTTTTTTTTCTTCAGGTCTTTATGATACAGGAGAGACAAGCTAGGATAATATAAGTTCTTTTGCTTTTTTTCCCCCTCCTTTCTTTTTGTTTTGTTTCAAGACAGGATTTCACAATATAACAGTCCTGGCTTTATAGACCAGGCTGGTCTTGAACTCACAGAAATCCACTTGCCTCTGCCTCCTGAGTGCCAAAATTAAAGGCCTGTGCTACCATGCCCAGCCGAGTCTCATGGGTTAAATGATTCCTTATAAAATCAAAACAACTCTCCGGTAATCTGATATACCACGATCTACTCAGAAAGGCCTTTTCTTTAATACCATAATCAATTTCTGTATCTGTGCAGCCATCAAAACTGGTTACATGAGGAAATGCTATTATTCCCTTTTGGTCTAGCCAATGGCAAGATTTGTTCCAGTATTCATTTCCCCCTTCCAAGCCACATGCTTCATGTGACAGAAATTGAGGTCAGCCACAGGTGGTTCAGATAAAGCAGAGAAATCCCTTTTGTCTTTGTTGATTCTTGAAAGGGATGTGTCCCATGTATGGTAAAAGAGACAGTAAGGATGTCTGCTTGAGATGCTTCTAGGAACTATTTTTAAACTATGAAAGGGTGTGTAAAGGTAGTGTTGTTTAGTATGTGTGATTGTGTGATGTCTTAGTTCCTATCCTTGACATAGCAAGGATAAAACAAGACACTTAGAAAAAGTTTAGATGAAAGAAAGGTGGGGAAAGGAGAGGGGTGTGTGTGTGTGTGTGTGTGTGTGTGTGTGTGAGAGAGAGAGAGAGAGAGAGAGAGAGAGATAGAGAGATAGAGAAGACTCTGGGTAAATATCTACTTTGAAGAAATCCTGGAGATGGTTACTGAAATTCTTTGTCTTTGTATATGTGTGCATGGGTTCACATACACATGAGTGCATGTGTGTGTTCAGGTCAGAGGTTAATAGTGCTATGTGTCTCAGTTGTTCCTCCACCGTAGTTTTGTTTGTTCATGTGTCTGTGTGTTCATGTGTCTGTGTGTTCATGTGTGTATGTAAATGGGGGTGTGTATCCAAGGTGCATGTGTGTCCATCAGAGGTCAGCCTCTGGCCCTTGCTTTCACCTTGAGATGAATGTCTTGTTTTTCCCCCCACCGTGTTCTCCAGACTAACTAGCCTTCCTAGCTTCCTGGGATTCTCCTGTCTGGCTCCCCTTTTCCTGTGGGACCTCGGGAATCATAGATACACATGCTGCTGTGTTTGGCTTTACATGGGTTCTGAGCATTTGAACTCAGGTCATTACTGTGCACACCAAATGCTTTTATCCACCCCTCACCGAGTTGTCTCTGCAGCCTACATCTTATCTTCCTTGAGCCGAGGTCTCTCACTGAACCATAAGCTCACAGATTTGGCTCGACTGGCTGCCCAGCAAGCTATGGCATGCCCCTTCCTCCTCCTCTCCAGGGCTGGGATTACAGCTGCACATCTCTGTCTTTTTTTTTTTTTTGTAAGTGCTGGAGACCTAGTGAAGCAAACACTTTATTGAATAATTGACTGAATTTTTAAGACAGAATTATTAAGATTCTATTTGCATATGACTTAATTTACTCAAGTTGTGCAGTGTGCTCTCAATAATACATTCATAGACCTACACATCTATCCCTACAGTCAATTTTAGATTTTACTATTCAATATGTTATAGCCTTCAGCTCTCAGCAACCATGTGACTACTGTATTTGCTGATTTGCCTATTTTGGATACTTCCTAATAATCTTTAATATGTGGCCCTTGGTGACTAGCTTTAAAGGTTTTCTTTTGTTGTTGTTTGTTTGTTTTTGAGATTGTAAATATGTTTGTTGTGGTGGTTTCCTAGGCATGGAGGGTTTCTCACTGTATATAGCCTTGGCTGCCTTGGAAGTTACTCTGTAGTCCAGGCTGGCTTTAAACTCTGAGATAACCTGCCTGTGCTTCTGCCTCCGGAAAGCTGGGATTAAAGGCGTGCACTAGCACACACAGCTGAGATTTTAAATATATTTTTATATTTTGTGTATGAGTGTTTACCTGAATATAAGTCTTCCATGATCCACATGTATGCAGTGACTGTGGAGGCTAGAAAAGGGCACCAGATCCTTTGGGACTGAAGTTACAGACAGTTGTGAGCTGCCAAGTGTGTGCTGGGGATTGAACCCGGGTTGTCTGGAAGAGCAGTCAGTGTTCTTAGCGGCCAAGGCACCTCTCTAGCCCCTAGTATTTTTTGTTTTTTTTTTTAAACCTGGCCTAATGTTTTCAAGGTTCTGCCTAGTGTCCTCCATGCCACACTTCTTCCTTTTATTGACAAATAGTATTTTACTGAAGAGATATCCCCGGTTTTATTTATTCCCCCATCAGTTGCTGTTTCTACCCTTTGATTGATATGGAGACTGAGGAATCAACTTGCCAAGGTGTCATGGAAACCAAGGGAATGACAGCCAAGGAAAAAAGAGATGGGTGGGCCAGTGAAGCTGAGGAGTCTGCTCACACAAAGGGACCTTACAGACAGACAGACATACCTGCGATGAGACCGGAGGAAGAGATGCCACCTAAAGGGCTCAGATTTGCATTGGCGGTTATGTATGGCTCCTAGCTTAATGAGTAAAGAGGTTGGAAGCTGTGGAGAAGGAAGTCTTCCCCAACCCCCACCTCAATCTGCAGCAAGAAGCCAAATGCAGTGTAGACAAGTCAGGGAAGTAGCCACTGGGTTTGACAATATCCACTCTCATGGATTGTTGCGCAGCAGGGCAGGGCAGGGAAGTAAATGAGAAACATTCTTGACAAGAAAGAAAAGGATCGTTCTTATTTCATAAATGTCAGGTACAGTGAGAACCTAGCATAAATGTTATGTTTGCCCAAGAGAAATGAAATACATTCCCTTTGATATCCCGAGCCAGATGAGCGGCCCCTGATCCCTCCCGATATTTGACTCTGCTCTCAAGATTCTAACCAATGTCACATTAGAACAGATGCAAAAGTATCGAAGTTAGAGATGGGACAGTCATTTACGAAGATGCAATCATCTGCCAAAATCAGTGAGGAAATGAACTCCAGAAAGCTAGAGCTGTGTTGTCTGGAAATCAGCAGTTCAGTTCATAGGTCAGCAGGCAGCGGCAGCTCCATCTGATTCTCTATTCCTACTCCATTAGTGGCCTGAAATAACAATTGTTCTACTAGACCTTGTGTGGTGTAGGGATTGGCTAGGGCCACTTGGTGATAGCCTTATTATATATAATAATTATATAATATATATATATTGCTATTTGAGAGTATCAAGGAGACTTAATTCCTTTTTCCTGACACCTTGGCAATACTAATATATTGAAAATACAGATGAAACAGAGAAATTCCAAGATACATATAAATACCTAAAGTAAGTCCTGATTATCTAAGAAGCAGAAGACATATTACTAAAATAAGATTGAATCAGAAATCAAAATATTACAATAAAGTCCCAGGCTATAACAACGGTACAGCCTCAGTCCTGGCCATTCTAATGCCTCATGCCATGAACATACACACACACACAGTACATACACACACACACACACACACACACACACACACACATGGCCAGTGGGGGCGGGGGGGGGGAAGACAGACACAAAGAGAGACAGAGAAAAGCTATCATAAAAAATTAGAATACTTCTTACATCATTCTACTAGACCAGTATTACTTTATTATTGTCAAAGGCAATAGAAGAAAAACAACCTACAAACCAACACACACAGAGATCGAAAATAAAATTGCCTTAAACAACATTATAGAAATTACAGCCTTTTTAAATAGTGATCAGAACTAGGTATCCATAAAGAAAAAAAAGAACAAAAAACAACAAAAAAAAAAAACCCACACAACTTAGTTAAAAAAAAAAAAGACATGAAATTTAGTCATACTCGACATCATAAACACTACAAATTCCATAAACTAACTAGGGCTGGGGAGATGACAGCAGCTCTTTCACATCCTGTTTAAGGAGAAGTTACAGGCACAGATGCTTCTGGCAATAGTCCTCATACATTAGACAGGAAAGGGGAAATGATGCCTGTTATGTTTTATGAAAAAGAGCCATGTTTGATAGAGCAGGTATGGTGAGGTGGAAGGGTGTGCCTTTGCGGGCCCATGCTGAGACATCCTTCCCCACTAAGGTACCAGCCACACAACGGATATAGTATGGAATAGAGTTACAGGGGTGGGGGGGAACAGGGAAAGAAAGACAGAGGGTAAGAAAGCAAGAGGGTAAGAGAGTAAGAGTGAGTAGGGGCAAACAGCCCCTTTTATAGTAAGCCAGGCATACCTGGCTGTTGCCAGGTAACTGTGGGGTGGAGCCTAGAAGGAATGCTAACAATGCTTACCTGTATCACAGGTAAGACCACTGCCTCCCTACATTCACTGACCTGAAGGACTCACGATTCTCTTTCCATCTTCTGCTTTGCTGGATGTGCCTCAAACCAGTAGCTTACTACAGCATCTTTTTGAACCGCCACCAAGCCCCCGTGGCAAGTTGTTCTTCCTTGAGCTGCTAGGTTTAGCATGCTTAGCTTTGTTTGATCAGCAGATTTTCTTGGTCCTCTGTGTGGAGGAGTTCAGAACTGGCTGTCTCTCCCTTATCATTTTTTTTTTTGAAGACACACAGAGATATTAAGATGAAAGTGTATTACTGAGATGTATTCCAGAATCAAGTCAAAAGAGAAAGCACATGGACAGTAGACCACTGATGGTACGTAGTACCCAAGAAATGCCACTAACCTCGTGGGTCTACTTTATGCTTAGAATTCTGTGCTGTTAGGGAAGCTGTTTCCTTCATAGTCCTCTCATCAGGGGTCATTCAGTAAGAACATAACAATGCTCTTTGACTCCAGGAATGCAAAGTGTAAGCTATGCTGGGCTTTTCAGATTTGCCACTGATAGAAAGCGGAGAGGAGTGTTTGACTAGGAGACATAGGGTTTTGTTTGGAGACTGGATCATGCTCTGTAGTCTACTATATAGCCCATAGGCAGGTCTCAAATTCCGGGCTATGCTCCTGCCTCAGCCTCCTGATTGTTCTATATGTTGTAAGTCACGGCCTAAGCTTTTTTAAAATTTTTATTTATTTTTTATTTTTATTTTTCTCTCTCTCCCTGTTGCCCTCTGGTGCTGGGGATCCAACTCAGGGTCCTAAGCATGCTAGAAAAAAATACTCTATGGAGGAGCCACAGGCCCAATCCTGGTTTCAGTGGAGAGCCCAGGCTGGCCTTGCTCCTGCAATGTCAGCCTCTTAAATGCTGGAGAGCCAGGCATATACCACCACACCTGTTCCTAAGAGTGAAGCTCAGAGCTGGGGTGTGATTCAGGGTACTTGCCTACCATTTGTGAACCTTTGGTTTGATTCTATTTTAAAAATTGTTTAATATTAGAGAATATAGTTACAATCTTTCTCCCTTCCCTTTCCTCCCTACAAACCTTCTCAAATAACCTTGTTCCTTTTCAGATTCATGGCTTTCCCCCTCATTCACTCACACACACACATACACACACACACACACACACACACACACACACACACACACACACACACACACGGCAGTTATATACTGTCTTAGGTTTCTATTGATGGGATAAAACACCATGACTAAGGGCAACTTGGGAAGGAAAGCATTTATGTTTAGAGCTTTTAAGTCCATCATCCAGGAAAGTTAGGGCAGGAACTCAAGACAGGAAACTGAATGCAGATGAATTAGAGGCCATAAAGAAGTGCTGCTTGCTGGCTTGTTCTCTGTGGCTTTGCTTAACCTGCTTTCCTATAGCACCCAGGACCACCAGCCCAGCAATGCCACTGCCCCCTGCTGGATAGTCCCTCCTACATCAATCATTAATCAAGAAAATACACCCATCACAGGCTTGCTTACAGGGCAATCGTATGGAGATAATTTCTCAATTAAAATCCCCTCCTCCCAGATATGTTTAGGTTTGTGTGAAGTTGATAAAAACTCACCAGGACAGTTAGAGTAAACAAATAGAGATTTTTTTTTGGTGTGCTGTGCTTTATTTAGACAGCAGCCATGTTGAGAGTGATGTTGAGTCTGCTTAGCATGTGTTCCTTTCTACAGTCTACTCTAGACAAAAATGAAGCTACTTCTTCTTCTTCAGATTCCCGGGCCCTAAGACTGGCTCACGCTTGGATCATATACACAGCAGGAGTAATGAGTGGGCTGAGGTTCTGAGTAGTTAGTCATATAAGTTGACTTCGCTGTGCATTTGTAGTGAGGAGGATCCAGCTCAGGCTGATGTCCAGGAAACCAGTGAGGCTCTCGTTTAAATCCTGTGGGAAGGGAAGACAAGAGGAAAACAATCAACATAGAGCTTAGTAACAGAGCTCATACTTTTCCTCACACTTGTCAACACTGAGAGGAAAGAGAACTTGTTCACTTGGTCACTCGTTCATTTGACTTTTGAGTTCCTTCTATCTGCTGGGGACTGCGATGGGTGCTAGGAGTTAAGGATTCCTAACAGGAAGGAGTCCACCTACTATGTGTTGATTGTGGCTTCTTCCTGCTGTAGTTTGCATCATATGTTGTTTCGAAGGCATGTCCAAACTGGAAAGGAAAAGTAACAGATTGAGAATCTATCTCTGCAGATAATAGTTGGAGCCAGAGAGATAACTTAGCAGTTTAGAGCACTGACAACTCTGCCGGAGGATCTGGGTTCAGTTCTCAGCATCCACATACCAGCTCACAATTGTCTAACTCCAGTTCCAGGGGATCTGATACCCTAGCACAGATATACATGCAGGCAACCACACCCCCACCCCCCACATACACACACGTGTGTGTTTTTATGGTGGTTTGTCATCTGAGAAGGCAAGGAATATTCAACTTGATACTAAAGTGGGCTAGATGGTCTAGCTGAAGGATGGTCTCTCATCATTCTACACAGAAAATCTCACATGGCCACTGGCATTTTTTTTCTAACAGGAACTGAAGAAGAGGAAGCTATATTACCTGGGAAGGCAAGGGTTTAGGCTTTACAATATTTTTTAGGTCGTATCTTTCCTGGTTCCAGTTTCCTACCAGGGTACGGTTCGAATAGGAGTTCTCATTAGTGGTGCATCTCCATCCGTACTGTAAAAACTTGGACATGTCATTCCAGTCTGTCCACACTTCTCCATGACCATCAGCATAAATAAGGCTGCCATAGTGTGGGTTTCTAAGATAACAGACAAGGTTTTGTCTCTGGAAAAACAAAGAATGTAAAAACTTATCAAAATAGTCAAAGAGCCGGAAAGTTGTTCCTTTCTACCTCTGCTTTAAAGGTCCAAGTGCTAACACAAGCACACCTTATTAACTCCACGCCTTTGTCCAAGTGTAATTTATATGGCTCTGGTTCCTCTTCAGGTGTACGTGCCCACTGCTCTCTCCTGTCAATCAGCAGTACTGGATGACTGACTATACAAATGCCACTGTCCCACATTCCTTGAAATGACAGAAACTATTTCAGCATCCCAACATTGTGTGAGCAGTTCGGTGAATGCTTTAGTGAGTTCAAAATGTAAGGGTATTGCTTGAGAGAATGAATAAAAGGTAAAAAACTGAATAACCAGATTAACACAATAAACAATGAAACTTTTTCAGGTCAGCTCGAATAAGTTAACTCTCTTTTTGCCTCACACAGAAGTTTTACTGACATTCTTCACTTTCTGTGAACATTTACATATATTTCCATCTTAAATATATATCTTATTTCTGTGAAAATTTATAACTTTATGTCATAGGTACAAGAACATGCAATATGTTATCTACTGAACACCATACTTATAAAGGACGGGCACTGTGTTTTGTTCATTGTTTTATATATCCTCTCAATCAGTAGTTACCCTCCCAATGAATAGTTCTTTGCACACAGCAGATAGTAAATATCTGTATTTTAAATTGTTGGCAAGCAATCAAAACCCCAACTTTTTGTTACTAAATAAGCCTGGTCCTTGGACTTAGGAGCAAGATGGTACCTGTATTATCGACGTGTAACTTGATGGTGAATACAGTGATTTGCTGGAACATCTCAGAGAGTAAAAGCGATTTCTATATGGCAGTTCCATGTTCGTTAATGATGTCTCCAAACCTGACCTTTCAAGTTCTCCAAACAAAGATCACCATCGACAGATGACCATGGTTTGAGAGACACAACCCAACTGCCTTTTCACAGGGAAACCCAATACTACAGCAGTGAAGGATGGGATTGTAGGTGACTGCCCTCACATCATCTACCTTTGTGAAGGTATATGCATGATGTCACCAAACAGCATGACTTGGGTATGTGGATCCAGAAAGCCCAACAGGCCTAGTGTTTAGAGGTGATACTGGCCATAGCCAGAAGGACAGACATCCACTCAGTTATCAGGGACAGAAAAATAGGGCTGGTGTTTTTTTTTTTTTTTTTTTTTTTTCTTTTTTGGTCATTTGATCAGTCAGTCACTAAGTCCTGCTGATTTCTGAATCAGTCCACTACTTTTCATCTTCACTGACAATTTCCAGTTCAGACCACTGTCTCTTTTGTCCCTTGTACTGCAGGCAGCCTTTTATCAGGTTTCCTTGTCATCAATCTTATTCATGACTAATCCTTTTTCCATAGGAAAGTGGCTTTTGAAAACAAATTATATTGTCTTCAAAGTTTAAATAGTGGTTGCTGTTTTTAGAACACCTGGATTTTTCTTTTTAAGATTATTTTATGTATATGACTACAGTGTAGCTGTCTTCAGACATATCAGAAGGAGGGCATTGGATCCCATTACAGAAGGTTGTGAGTCACCATCTGCTTCCTGGGAATTGAACTCAGGACCTCTGGAAGAAGAGTCAGTGCTCTTAACCACTGAGCCATCTCTGCAGTCTAGAACACCTGGACTTTTAAGTCCTATTTTACAAGTTAACTAGACTACCTTTGACTAAGAAAACTACAAAGTTAGCAACTGCCGCAAACAACAGGTGGTGGTACAAGTCAGCTTCCCAGAGAGTTCTCCTTTTTGAGTACAGTTTGGGGTCTGTGCTCTAACTTGCTGGGACCACTCATGGCAGTTTAGTCTATAGGTCACTTTCTCCCATATTTCTTTGCAAATTCTTGAGCATCCTTACATTTTTTTATGGTCTTTTGAGTATTCTTTAGCTAGGTCAGCCCAGGGTGGGTTCTTGAGATGGGAATCATTCATTAGTAATGAGAAATGGAATACTTGGCCTTTTTCCGAGACAGGGTCTCTCTGTGTAGCCCTGGCTGTCCTGGAATTCACTCTGTAGACCAGGCTGGCCTTGAACTTAGAAATTTACCTGCCTCTGCCTCCCAAGTACTGGGACTAAAGGTGTGTGCCACCACAGCTGGCTATACTTGGTTATTGTGGTGGCTGGTTTTCAGTTTTTAGCTAACTACTTCCAGATAGACACGCCCATCTGATCAATGTTAGAGTGCTAGATTGTCTTTTCAAACGTGATTTTGGGAGGAAAGTTGATTTTTCTGAAGGTCACCTGATCAGGATTGTCAAGGACAAAAAGCCCTTACCAAATCAATAAAGTAGCTTCATTTTTTCTCAAATGAATTCAAAGTTTTTCATTTTACATTTTGAGACCTCCTGCTGGCTGTCATTTAGTGGCTTTCTATATTCTATAATATATTTCTATATTCTCAGAATAGGGTCTAGGCTATTAAATGGTTAAAACACTCAATTTGGTCTGGCTTCCTTTTTAACTCTACAGTGTCACCTGCTAGTCCGTCTCCCGGCCAACTGTGTTCAACCAGTCAAACATAACTTTTTTTTTTTTTTAACTATGATTTTATGAACATTGTTCCTTCTGCCTTTTTAATCCTTTTTACCTAACTAAAACGAGCTCCCCTCCCCCAACTAGCTTTCAGCTCAGGCTAACTTCAGGGAATCTATGTCTCCCTTCCCCAGCTTCGTAGGGCTTCCCCTTGTGTATGCTTCATTCATAGTATCCCGAATTCCTTCACTCACGGTGGGTACACACCCCATTCTATTCGAGTTGCCTCTTCTGCTGTGTGCATTTGTCATCTGACAGCAGGCAGGCCACTTCCAGTTCATCCATACACCTAGTTGCTCTCACAGTGCTATGGAACAAGACAGGCGTTCAATGTTACTTCTTGAAAATAGGATATATAAACACCTGGAGATATGTTGAGTGGTTGAGAGAACAGGAGACAGCCATGTCAGGAGATGGTGCAGTTACAGCGTCCTGAGCCTCTGGAATACGCAGGACTCGTCTCACCCCTCAGTTAGTGACAGTTATGCTTCAAGCAAGAATGGCGAAGACGCTCAGGGCCGTCCGTGTTGGGCCGTCCGAGTACTGAAAAGAAAACGAGCCTTTGGAGGCGCACAAAGGTGAAGGGGCAAGGCCAAGAGCTCCATTTTACTTCCCCGCTCGAAGCTCCCGAGCAGTAGCTCCAAATGTTTATCCTGGTAACAAGCTGTTGATGCGTCATCACTTAGTGCCGGGTGGAGTGGGGAGGGGAGGGAGACGAGGCCCACGCGAAGGAAGTGACGTAAGAAATGTGCGCCCCGGAGAGCGCCGGCAGGTAAGCCGGAGGAGACCATGCTTCCCCGGCGCCTCCTGTTGGTCGGGGAGGGGAATTTCTCCTTCGCCGCTTCTCTGATCGACGGCCTGGATCCCAGCGTCAGTGTTACCGCTACCGGCTTCCAGCACCGGGCGGCTCTGGAGGGAGATCCGGTAGCGCTAGAGAACCTAAAGCGCCTGCGCGAACGAGGTAGCAAGTCCCAGCCCGCCCCGAGGGCCCGCCCGGAGCGTAAGGGTGTGGCTCGCGCGGGGAACTCGAGGGCGCCTCCTGGGGGCGCTCAGGCGGATGCGCGTGTGTGCTCAGGTCTGGGCTGGGCTGCATTGTTGGCAACCCAACCATGCATTGAGTGGTGGTGTTTGTCCAGGTTTACAGATCTTAAGACGTCTTTTGGTCTCTATTTCACGCCTTTAAACCTTGCCAGGTGTCGAAGTGCGTTTTGGTGTGGACTGTACCCAGCTGTCACATGCCTTGCCAGCCGACGATAGGGATTTTGATCGAATTTATTTCAACTTCCCGCACTGTGGACGAAAAGCTGGAGTAGCTAAGAACAGGGAACTGCTTGCCAAGTTTTTCCAGAGGTGAGGCAAGACGAGTCCTGGCATAGAAAATGTTTCCAGGTTCCCATAACCAAATCACTGCACACAAACTTTGTCGTTGGGGAAATAAGTTGCTAGAATACACGAGGAAAGAAGATAAAACCCAGAGAAAACCATAATCTTGTCTTAAAGATTTACGTATAACCCTAGATGTTAAAGTATAAATTACAAGGAAAAGGCAAGTTTATTTTTCAAAAATTAGTGTGTGTATGAGTGTGGCGGTCAGAGAACAACTTACAGAAGCGGGTCCTCCTTCCATCGTGTATCCAGGAGATAGAACTTTGGCTACTAGGCTTGGTGGCAAGCACCATTACCCAAATTGTGTGTGTGTGTGTGTGTGTGTTTTTAAATATGGATATGGGTGTTTTGTCGGCATGCATGTCTGTGCAACAGTTGTGTGCCTCCTTAGAGGACATTGGTTCCCCTGGGACTAGAGTACTGATTGGTGTCGCCATCATATGGGTACTGAAAATTGAACTTTTGAACAGCTAGTGCTCTTAACTGCTGAATCTTTCAGCCCACCTCAAAAAGGTTTTAAAAAATGCAAATCGTAAGAGTCAGTATAGCTTGATGACGACAAGATTGGATTTAAGAGTCACATGGCCTAGGTTCAAATCCTAGCTCGCTGCTTACCAGTTAAAACTGTCGTCAGGTGTAGCCCTTACCTGCTTCTCCTCCCACCCCAATCTATAAACTGGCTATTAATAGCAGCTTAAAGTGATTATGAATTTAAAATAGTACTTTAACATCAGTATTCCAAACTGTATTCGGCTCCACTGGGCTATAGGTGTTGAGAAACTTTTAGCAAAGGCAGTATTTTAAGTGGGAGTTGAAGTATAGATGAGTGTGTATGGTGATTATTAGAGCCAGAGCCTTGTGCATGGTGATAGTGCTCAGCCCAGCCCTGAGCTATAGAATAGGCAGAGAGCAGTAAGGAATCTTTTCATGGGAAGAAGCAACGCAAATAGTGAATTATATATAGGAGCTTTACGGATTTTGGCCTTTCTGTGGCATACAGGAAAACAATGCAAATGCCAAGCTGGTGACTAGTGCTGTTGTGGGGGCACTGGTAGACTTTTTATATGCTATAGGTTTATAGAGCACTATAGGTATAGAGTTCTATAGGTTTCATAGAGCACTGCAAATAAGATTAATTTTAATTATTTCAGAGTTACACCATGTGCATATTGTTGATTCCCTTGGTAGTTTCTGTCTCTGATACACTTCTGGTGTCTGTCCCCCTTAAGCTGTGCTGATGTCCTTGCAAAGGCAGGAGAAGTCCATGTGACACTGTGCAGAGGACAAGGTGGAACGCCTGCTGACAAGCCTCAGAGAGAGTGGCACAACAGTTGGCAAGTAGTTGCCATGGCAGCCCTGGGAGGGTTCATTTTAAGTGATGTGTGTCCCTTTAGCTGTGAGGCTGTGCCAGGATACAAGTGCACTGGGTATAGGTAAGTAAGACCATGGGCCTAAACCTTCTCCCCTTTCGTCTTTTGCATGAAGTATTAAAAAAAAAAATCAAAAGCCAGACTTTTTGTTTCCAAGATTCTAATGTAGTTTCAAAAATACTTGTTTACCAGTGGAAGCCTTCATATATATACATATATATATACGTGTATATATATATACACACACACAAACACACACACATATATGTACACATTTGTATGTATTATAAATGTATATGGATGTATATTATTTATGTGTGTATAGTTAATTTAAACTAAGATGTAAATAATATTTAAAGGAGTTATTCGTTCATTTGGCAGGAGCCAGGATAGGCCCTTTCACATAGAAGGTGCTTTGACCTATATCTTCACCCAGAGCTTACCCTTTGAGAGCTGTCAGCCCAGAACTTTCAGAGTCAGACTGGAGGACCGGTGGTTTTACTTTACAGAACCAGAAGCACTTCCAGGAAAGCTGAACAGGTAATCTTACCTGTGTTGATGGTCTGCCTGCACGTCTGTCTGAGGGTGCCAGTCCACTGGAACTGGAGTGACAGATAGGTGTGAGCTGGCCTGTGGGTACTGGGAATTGAACTCCGGTTCTCTGGAGAAGCAGCCAGTGCTCTTGACCTCTGAGCCATCTCTCCAGCCCTGCAGATAATCTTTCATTTAGCTGGGACTCTCTTCTGTCCCTAGCTGTACCATGATTGTCTTAGTGGTTACTGCATTTTGAATGGATGATGGATGATGTTGGTACTGTGGGTACTTGTCAGGCTGTTAGAATATAGGGGGTGGTGGCAGATTATATGCTAATTCCCAGGCCTGGAAGTGTAGAGTAACTTACCTAGCATGCCCAAGACCCAGAATTTGCACCTGTCATTGCAGAAAACAAAACAAAAATTAAAAAAACAAAAACAAAACAAAACCAAACCCAAACAAAAACCAAGCCCAAACCAAACCCAAACCAAACCCAAAAATGTCCATGCTATTTCTTCATATGACAGATGACTTATTTTCAGGGTCAGTTTAAGGATACTTGTTTTCTGTAGAAGAGCAGATGACTTTAATTCTAGCAGTTGTAATTATTATTGTCAGTGAGAAGTTATTTTATGTGTTTAAACAGGAGGTTCCTTGAAGCATCTTCCTGTCATCCTATCAGAACCATCAATGAGAAACTCATTGCCGAATTGGGCAAAACTTTTCCCTTAAAAAGGCTGAAGTGTCCCCTCCCTTTGTTGTCACGGGGAGGCCCCAGTGTCTTCCTACCAGCGACCTGTGACCTCCTGCCTACCTTTTGGATTCGTCTACATGAAGATAACTCATGTTCTGAGTTCCAGAATGGTGAAATAACACAAGAAATGGAAGAAATTCCTGTGTCAGTTTCAGAATGTACCCTTCCGGAGAGTCCTGTGAGAGATGGCTGCAAAGGTGCTCAGGAGGGAATCTGTGGCCGGGTCAAGCTTGGCCTCAGGCCTTCTCTTCTTGTTCATGTTGAAGCTGTCATCCATTCCCCAGACTTCCTCCCAGCCTCTCTGCATGTCCTCAGTGGACCTGTCTTTCGGAAGTGCCACATCTTACCTTTCATGATGCCAGCATTTCACGAGACTTTATTCATCCTTGGATTTGATAACAATATGAAGGAGAGTTGCCTTCCGTCGCTGCTGGGTCACCTGAAGGATGCTCTGGGTAACCTTCTGACTCAGACATTGCAGGAGGGCTCTAGTTTGGGCACTTCGGTGGAATTTGTCCTTCAACCAAACGGAAAGGATTATATAATTCATGTGAAGTCTCTTAATTTTGGCCCAGATTGTGCTGAGAATCTGATTATTGGATCTATTCTCACATCTAAGATTGTTAAACATAAGCATCAGTGTTTCGTGTTTGTTTCTATAAACTTGGACTTATTAGTTATGCTTGCCTATGGTATTTCTGATTGGAGAATTTTGTGGACTTTTGATAACCGTTTCCTGAAGAGATTTGCCCCTGGGAAAATAGAACACTTTAAAAGCTATTCTCTGTATCCGCCCTGCTATGTGCATGACGTTAGTTTCTGGGTAGATGAAAAGAAAGCATTTGATGAACTGGAGTTTCACACTGTGGCCCGAGCGGTGTCTCAGGACACTGTCGTGTCTGTACAGTACCGTGATCGTTTTCAGCATCCAGAGACTCGGCAGGTCAGTCTCTGCTATAGACTGACCTATCAGACTTGTGATAAGGCTCTCACCCCACAGCTGGCAGCAGCAATGCAGTCCCAGTTCAGAAAAGAGATTCAAAGACAGCTACATGTTTCACCTCGATAGGTTAGTGACAGCTTTCTGCAGTGTTTGTTGTATGTGGGTGAAAAAGAACAACTTGAAACTTGTTCCTTTCTGGACTCTTGTGGTTTTGTTTTGTGTTTGTGTGTGTGTGTAAAAAAGTTTTGTTTTTGTTTTTGATTTTGTTTTTTTTTTTGTGTGTGTGACCCAAGTAGTGTTGATGGCCCCTAAAGATGCCTGTGAACATCATTTAATGCATAGGCTGGCTGGCCGTGGAGGTAGTGGTGGTGCCCTTTGATCCCGATGCTTAGGAGACCTGCCAAGGCTACATAGTGAGACCTTGTCTTAAAAAACCAAACCAGGTGGGGCAGTCTCTGGATGGCCATTCCTTCAGTCTCTGCTCTATACTTTGTCTCTGTATCTCCTCCCATGGGTATTTTGTTCCCCCTTCTAAGAAGGACTGAAGTATCCACAGTTTGGTCTTCCTTCTTCTTGAGTTTCTTGTGTTTTGTGAATTGTATCTTGGGTATTCTGAACTTTGGGCTACTATCCACTTATCAGTGAGTGCATATCATGTGTGTTCTTTTGTGATTGGGTTACCTCACTCAAGATAATATCCTTCAGATCCATCCATTTGCCTAAGAATTTCATGAATTCATTGTTTTTAATAGCTGAGTACTCCATTGTGTAAAATTTTCTGTACACATTTTCTGTATCCATTCCTCTGTTGAGGGACATCTGGGTTCTTTCCAGCTTCTGGCTATTATAAATAAGGCTGCTATGAACATAGTGGAGCATGTGTCCTTACTACATGTTGGAGCATCTTCTGCGTATATGCCCAGGAGTGGTATGGCTGGACTGCCCCACCTGGGGATCCATCCCATATACAATCACCAAACCCAGACACTATTGCAGATGCCAACAAGAGCTTGCTGACAGGAGCCTGATATAGCTGTCTCCTGAGAGGCTCTGCCAGTGCCTGACAAATACAGAAGTGGATGTTCACAGCCATCCATTGGACGGAGCACAGGTTCCCCAATGAAGGAGCTAGAGAAAGGACCCAAGGAGCTGAAGGGGTTTGCAGCCCCATAGGAGGAACAACAATATGAACTAACTTGTACCCCCAGAGCTCCCTGAGACTAAACCACCAATCAAAGAAAACACGTGGTGGGACGTGGGACTCATGGCTCTAGTTGCATATGTAGCAGAGCATGGCCTAGTTGGTCATCAGTGGGAGGAGAGGCCCTTGGTCCTGTGAAGGTTCTATGCCCCAGTGTAGGGGAATGCCAGGGCCAGGAAGCAGGAGTGAGTGAGTTGGTGAGCAGGGGGAGGGGGATTTTCAGAGGGGAAACCAGGAAAGGGGATAACATTTGAAATGTAAACGTAGAAAATATCTAATAAAAAACAAACAAACAAACCAACCAAACAAAAATACCCCTTCAGACTGGTGGCTGGTGACTTTATTGTAGTTCAGCTTTTTGATCCTGAGAAAAAAACAAACAAAACAAGTACTTCAATATATACACCACACTTTCAGTTCCTCTTTCTGACTTTGTGGAATTTATGAGCGTTTTATCACATGTGTTACACATTTGGGATTAACATCATGATACTGCTATCTTTCATCATTGGCTATTGAAGTCAGAGAACCCTAAGTGTCAGAGCTAGGCTTGACATTTGGGCCTGTCTGACCAAAGCGCTTCTCTGCTCACATCCTTACTGTTCTTTCCTTAGTCTTCATCAAAGGCTACATAAGGATACACGTGTGTTCTACTGGTTGGATGTGGGCTTGGTAATTAATGACTGTGTGTGGGAACTGGTGTATATGATCAGTCTCCATTTTTACGATGTAGGAAGTGGCATTATAACCTTTTGTTTAACTCTGTCAAGCTCAATGTTCCCTCTAGAATCCTGTATGCATTTCTACTGGTAGGCAGCACTGCTGTCAGGATTGGGTGAGCAATCTGCTGGAGTTGTCTTTGTAAAGGGTCTCTGTGAAAGGCCCCTGAAACCAAGTCTGGACGCCCCCCCCCCCCCTTAAAAAAAAAACCCGCTTCCAACAAGAGCTTCTCTTTTCTATTTTTTCCTTTCCTTTCCTTCTCTTTTCTTTCTCTTTCTCTCTCTCTCTTTCTTTTTTTGTTGTTAATGTAGTGAGAATAGTATGTGTTTGTAAAGGATTCTCAATTGGAATATAGCTCCTCCATTTATTACCCAAGCAACTTTGGACCTTGGTTTCCTTAGCAGTAAAGGCAAGGAGGCAGAGAGAATTAAAAAGCATGTATGAAAAAAAACCAAAAACAAACAAAAAAATCACCTCCAGCCAGCCGTGTTGTAGCAACGTCAGTGACATCTGCCTGCTTGAACGATCTGCGTAGCATTTCTTCAGGTTTTCACTTCTCAGTCTGAATCCTGGCCTCACTGGTTTGTCTCTTAGGAACTATTAGCTGCCTCCATCTCTCTCAACAAGACAAGGCAAGGTGTTAAATGTTAAAGCAACCTTTTAGAGACCTCTCCTTGGGTAGGCAGCTGTGCTATACCTCCACACACTACTACACTGTAGCGTTGGCAAGATGGAGTGCTGAGAAGTGGAGGAAGCAAATTATAAAGGAAGGACGAAATACCCAGAGTCAGAAGTAGGAGAGCAAGCGAAATCTGCCGTTCCGGCCTTCGCCTCAATTGGTCCATTGGCACAGTATTTCAGTTTTTATTGCGCATGTCGAGGCGTTTTGTCCCTCGGCGGACACCGTTTTCCAGCCAAGCAATGTCTGCGCCTTCGCCGATTTCGTAGCGTGCCGAGTTCTATCCTTTCCCCGACGCTGGGCATGGCGAGCCGAAGGGCCCGGCAGCGCCTCAAGGGTGGCGGCGGCGGTGGCGGCGGCGGTGGGGATGCGGGCCCGGCGGCGGAGAAGCTGGAACAGCTCGGCAGCCGGGAGGCAGGCGCAGAGCCGCGGCCAGAGTACGTGTGCGGTCGGAGGGCGTGGCCGGCGGGTGGGTCGGGCGGCTCCGGGGGTCTCCTCCAGGGCTCTGGCTCACCCGGAGGTCTCCGCGGGGGCTCTGGCTCACCCGGGGGTCTCCGCGGGGGCTCTGGCTCACCCGGGGGTCGGCTCCCCACCGGGCCTCTGCGCTCACCCGGGGGTCGGCTCTCCGTTGCGAGCTGGGGCTCTTTGCCTGGGGTCTGCTCTTTGCTGCGAGCCGTGCGGCTTTGCTCCTCGCCGGGGGTCTGCTTTCCGCCGGCATCTCGGCTGCCACCCGGCGCTCTTACTCCTGCCCCTCGTGGGAGCGTCCCACTTGGCGTCGATCATCGCCCCTCCGCAGCAGATCCCTGCATCTTTGCAGCCAGGGTCTGCCATGCTTCGGGTTCAAGTCCACACGAGCAGGCTTCGTGCTGGTAGAGTTAGCAGAACCTCTGTGAGAGCCCTTGGTATGCCTTTTACATCTGAGTCTCACTGCGGTTTACTGTTTTCTCCCTCCCTCTAGGCTTCCAGCCCTAGAACCCCTCAGCCTCGCAGCCGGTAGCCTGTAGGTTAGGTCTGCGTTAAAGTGGCTGTTAGTATATGGGAACAGAGGCGGTCTGCACGTGCGTCTTATATTAAGCCTCATTCATTTGAAGGAGGAGGGAAGAGATAAAGCCATGACAAGGAATGACTTTAAGGAAGAAATGGAGAGAGAGAGAGAGAGAGAGAGAGAGAGAGAGAGAGAGAGAGAGCACTGTGGTCTTCATGCGAGTGATTAGTTGGCTTGAGGTGAAACAGGCCAAGGTGTATGAATTAGTGTGTACCTTAGAAGCAGGAAGTGGACGGTGCGATTGGAAACGCAATTCCTTATTCACTCTCAAGGATAACAAAGCCTTAGTTCTTTTAGGTGAATGGTTTTATTGCGGCGCTGTCTTTTGCCATTCCTGTCTTTCCTGTCTGGGTTTTAGTCTTCCCTAGCAGGACCTTCCTGATAAGACGATTGATTTTGCTTTTTCCTTCTGGGCAGGTCTGGAAATAAAGCAGGGCAAGTCTGGGCCCCTGAAGGATCCACTGCTTTCAAGTGTCTGCTCTCAGCGAGGTTGTGCGCAGCCCTTCTGAGCAACATCTCGGACTGTGATGAAACATTCAACTACTGGGAACCAGTAGGTGATCTCGTTAGCTGGGCTTTAGTTTTTGCAATCCTAGGGATCTAACCCATGGTTTTGGGCATTTGAAGCAATACTTTATCAGTGGGCTACATCCCTCGCCCCTAGTTCTGGGATTTTGGCCTTTGATCTTGATTTGGTACTTAGGACAAATTAAACATGTAGAATGTAAGTGTGGAAAATATTAAAATACATTGTTTTCATTTTTATATCTTAAAAACTGTTGGTTTATGGTTGTAAGGAGGATTATAGTTCACATCCCAGCAGCTCAAATTTAGGCGACTTCAGCTCCAAGACAAAATATGACAGCCCAGCGTGGTGGCCCATGCCTTTAATCACAGCACTCTGGAGGCAGAGGCAGGCAGCTCTTATGAGTTCTAGGCCAGCCTGGGTTACACAGAGAGACCCTGTCTCAAAATAGAACTAATCTGATGTCCTCATCTGGTCTCTAGGCACACAAATGTATACCTACACTCATGCAGATATACTCGCAAATAAAATAGGTCTTAAAAGAAAGCCCATATTGTTGATTTAATTACTATTAAAGTCTATGACCTTTAGCTGGTATACTCAAAGGTGATATTTACAATTATCTTTTAAATGGTTTTGCAAGTCTAAGTAATACTTGTGGGTATAGGTTTTAAAGCTAATGATTACTCCAAAACTTGAGGGAAATAAACTTAGGCATTTTCCTCAGGTCAGTCCCATTTCTTAGACAGAAGCCACATTCTTCCACCTTTCTAAGTTTATTTCTTCTTATGTTTGCCAAAATTGTTGTGCTGGCTAGTTTTATGTCAGCTTGACACAGGCAGTCATTAGAAAAGGAGGGAGCCTCAACTGAGAAGATGCCTCCATGAGACCCAACTGTAGGGCAAGTCTGTAGGGCATATTCTTAGTTAGTGTTTGATGGGGGAGGGTCCTGCCTACTCTGGGTGGTGCCATCCCTGGGCTGGTGGTCCTGGGTTCTATAAGAAAGCAGGCTGAGCAAGCCACAGGGATCAAGCCAGTAAGCAGCACCCTCCATGGCCTCTGCCTGAGCTCCTGCCTCAGGTTCCTGCCCTGCTTGAGTTCCTGTCTTCACTGCATTTGATGATTAACTGTCACATGGAACTGAATTTCCATCTATTGGTTTGTCTTGTCCAACTTCGATGTGGTAGTTTTTGTTTTATCTTATTATATTTTATCTTGATTTTTTAAAAAAAATGAATGAATGAAAACCTAGCCACTAACATAAAGGTAAACTGTCATTTGTCCATATTGAGAGAGGGAAAATCAGTTTTGTCCAGTAAAGTGACACTGGATATACAACCACTCCAGGACAGGCCTCATGCTCAGGAGTAGTTGACCACCATATAATGGACTCCAGTTTTGTTGTGTGTGCTTTTATTTGGTTACAGTTTGGTGTTTGTTTGTTTGTTTTTCCCTTTTTGAGTGTGATTTAATCTCGTTTTCTTAGGTTTGTTGTTGTATTGAGTCTTTGATTCTTTTTTTCTTCTCTTTTTAAAAAGATGTATTTATTTACTATATGTAAGCACGCTGTAGCTGTCTTCAGACACACCAGAAGAGGGCATCAGATCTCATTATGGATGGTTGTGAGCCACCATGTGGTTGCTGGGATTCGAACTCAGGACCTTCGGAAGAGCATTCAGTGCTCTTAATCGCTGAGCCATCTCTCCAGCCTGAGTCTTTGTTTCTTTTGGGAAAGAATTTAAAAGTTGGATGAGTAGGTGTGGGGAGATGATCTAGAGGCACAGGGGAGGGGAAGGATAGGAGCAAAATATATTTGAATTCGAAAATTGTTTTAAATAATGAAAAATATAATAGTACTAGAAAGAAGACGTGAACCCTTTCCTCTCCAGGTTGCTCTGGGTCATGGTGAGTGGCCTTCACTAGGACAGAGGTGCTGCTCATAGTCCACTTGCAGTGTTGTTTCTTGAGTTTTTTTGATTATGTATTTTTTTTAATGACTTCCTATTACAGAAAATTTGGAAGTTACCAGATCACAGTTTGTGTCAAAAACAGAAGGTGCTTAGTGTGTGCAACTTAAGGAATGAAAGAGTTAGAGTTTTCCTGTTTTGGTTAAACATTATCTTAAGAAAATAAATCCAGTAAAATTTTAGCGTCTTCATTTAAAAATATGAGGTCATGTGTATCTTTTCTTAATGTGTTTTCATTAGTTACTGGTGTTAATTCTCAACATTTTTTGTCTCTAATTTCAACACAGGCTGTTCACCTGTGAGCCCTCTGGAGGGCTTTGCTAGGATGACACATTTGTTTCTGCTTTCAGACACACTACCTCATCTACGGGAAGGGATTCCAGACATGGGAATATTCCCCCGTGTATGCCATCCGCTCATATGCTTACCTGCTGCTGCACGCCTGGCCAGCTGCATTTCATGCACGGATTCTGCAGACTAACAAGGTAAGGGCTGGCTGACCGGGTAGCACTCACATCCACCAAGAGGTAAGTCTGGGGCCAGTTTTGAAAGGGGACAAAAATCTACTGACGGCCAAAAGGAGGCTGATTTCTTTCTTTTCTCTTTTCATTTTTCTTCTTTGAGATGGAGTCTTGCCATGTTCTGCAGACGCAAGTGCTCTCCCCCCCCCCCCCCCCTCCCCCCGCACTTCCCAGGTTCCTGTGTCTGGCCTCCTCTTTGAAAGGATTGTTTGTGCAGTTGTCATTCCACCTATGCTAGTAGCAGCTTTCACTTAGTGTACATTGTGCATTGTGTTACGTGATGGGACAGTGACCAAGTCTAGTCTGCTTCATGACTTACAGTTCTTTGGGAAAGAGTAGGAGAAAAGTACAAGGTGCAGTGGGGGAGCATTTTAAGACGGTCTAATTTAGGTAGAATGCGCAAGATCCCGCTGAGGGTTAAAGGTTTTGACAGTCTGTGTTTTGGTATGAATTTTTTCTTTTTTAGTTTGTTTGTTTGGAGTTCAGTAAATTACTTGAATATTTAGGCTTATACCTTTTGCCAAATTTGGGAAGAGGGGTATGTGTGCAAGGTTGGTTGGTGTGTGTGTATGTGTTATGCATGTGTGTGTTATGCGTGTGTGTGTTGTATGTGTGTGTGCGTGCTTGCGCATGCGCAGGTTTGTGGGTCTGTGTGAGCACATGTGCCTGTGTATGAGTGCAGAAACAGAGGCGATACCGGGTGTCTTCCTCTTTTGCTCTATCTCCATGTGTCTTCTTAGACACAGGGTCTCTCACTAAACCGGAAAACTCTGTTTTACCTGGGAGCTGGTCAGTGAGCTCCTAAGAGCTGCCTGTCACTGCCTCCTGGTGATGCTGAGGTTAAAAAGCACATGGCCATCCACGCTTGGCTTCCACCTGGGCACCATGCCTGAGTGCACATTCTCTTGCTTGTATGGCATGTGCTCTTAGTTGTGGAGCCATGCCCCTAGCCCCGAATCTGGGAGGTTTTTTATCGTGTGTGTGTGTGTGTGTGTGCGCGCGCGTGCGCGCGCGCCTGCCTGTGGAGTCCAGAGATGTCAGACCCTTGAAGCTGTAACTACAGGTTGCTCAGCTGCCTGACATGGGAGCTGAGAATTGAACTCTAGTCCTCTGGAATAACAACCCAAACTCTTAACCACTGAGCCATGGTTCCTCTGGCAGTAGGAACCGTCTTTGTAAGTTGAAGGTCTGATGATGAGAAAAGGCCAGCGTTACTTCTCATATAAGTTAGTTTGATTTATAGAGAGAGAGTGGGGTGGATGGAATGAGACTGAGAAGGGGAGTCCAACTTTGTGTATGACCCAATGCAATTTAATGCTTGGGTTTTTTGTTCATGTTCCTCCCCAACCGAGGTTTTTGGGTGGGAGATGCGGTTACAGTTGCACTTTTCACAGCGATCAGAGAGGTGGGACACATAGGAAGCGGCAGGACACTGTCTCTCCCTCTCTACCAAGTTTCATATTTCTGGCTTTTTAGGTTTGTTTTTGCTTATGAACTTGTTAAAGGAAAAATAAGATGGGGGGCTCAATAGAGAACCAGCAACTTGAAGCCCTTAGGTTTTGTTTCTAGTTGAATGTCCATATCACATTGAGCTTGCTGTTCCCAGAGTCGTCTTCTGTCACTGTCACCTGATGTATGTGACATGAACAGCGTAAGTTCCAGTTTCATCCTGTGGCTTTGCGTATTCTGAACAAAAGCAACTTGGAGGGAAGGGGTTATTTGACTTCTATTGCCAGGTCACAATCCATCATTAAGGGAAGTTAGCTCAGAAACCCACTCGGAGTAAGACAGAAACCATGGAGAAATGCTGCTTGCCTGGTTGCCTGGCTCCTGGCTCCTGGCTTTCTTATTTTTGTAGACAAGGCTTGCCTGGAAGTCGCAAAGATCTTTCTGTTTCGGCCTCCCAGTGCTGGTATTAAAGTGTGTGCCAGCACACCTTTCTAGCTAGCTTTCTGTACAGTCCAGGTGTATTTGCTAAGAGATAGTGCTGTCCATAGTGAGCTGCACTCTCCTACATCAATCATTAGTGGAAACAGTCTCTCACAGATGTGGCCTCAAATTAGTTTGATTAAGGCAGTTCTTCAAGGGAGGTTCTCTTCCCAGGTGACGCTAGGTTATGTCAAGTTGGTAATAAAAACTAACCAGAGTACATGAACACGGGGAGGAAGATTTCCCTTTTGTTTTTACTTGAGTCCCGGCTCGTCTCCCTGTTAGCTCTGCCAGGCCGAGTCCTTAGGGACCCACTTGTAAAGAGAATTCTAGCTTTGTGACACTGGGGCTCTCATTTCTTGTGTCAACACCTTTGGGTATTGATATTTCCAATATCTGCATATTAGATATTTACATTATGATTCATAACAGTAGCAAAATTATAGTTTGAAGTGTCAACGAAAATAATTTTATGGTTTGGGGTCACTACAGTATAAGGAGCCATATAAAAGGGTCGCAGCGCTGGGAAGGTTGAGAACCAATGCTGTGGTCTGAACCCTATTTCCTAATGTTGAAGATAGAATGGGGTGCGGGTGGAAGGCAGTCTGTAATGCTAGCACTCTACTCTCTGCTCCTGGCTGTCTTTCCCCCTGGCTATTCCCTGTGAGTATTCTCTGCTCTTGGATCTGAGTGTGAATTCCCCTGCCATATGCACGGGCGGGACCCTGCACCAGGCCCCGACTCTCGGCTGGCCGTGCAGCCCTGAAGCCTAGCCTTCCCGTTTGTCGTTTGTTGCCTCTGACTTCCTCGTGTATATGAGTTGCTTCCCGCTTTGAATGGACTCCCTGGCAATTAGCAGTGGAATATTCTTCACATATTTGCCATTTAGGTATCCCTTTCTGTGAGTTACCCTTTTACATCCTTTGCTTGTTTTTATGTTGTTGTTGGTTTTTTTTAGTGCAGTATACTTGTATTTTGGGTAAGATAATCGACAGATTCTTATAAGGAGGCAAAGGCACAGAGTGCATGCATATTGAGTTTCCAGTTTGCTTCTCTGATCTTTGCTTGTTTTTAAATGACGTTTTCTTTTTGCTTTTGAGATGGACTTGCACTGTGTCTGGAAGCGGAGTTATGCTGTAAGGATTCAGTGTGCCTAACATACAGTGCTCTGTAGCATAAAAGTTAATCAGGGGCCTGCAGGGGTGGCTCAGTGGGTTCACAAGCACTGGATGCTCTGCCAGAGGATGTGGGTTCACTTCTCAGCACCCACATAGTGGTTCACAACCATCGCTAAGTGCAGTTCCTGAGATCTGATGCCCTCTTCTGGCCTTCTTGGGCACTGCATGAAAGTGGTGCACAGATATGCAAGTAGGCAAAACACTCATAAAATAAAAATAAGTAAGTCTTAAAAGTTAGTCAATACAACTCTTACTGTTATTGTTATTAGTCTTATGCCATTAATCATAGAACTGGCTAACCAGTATTACAGACACGTAGGAGCCAGGAGTTAAGCAACTCACTCCCAGCCTTTCATATGCATGCAGTTTCCATAGCTGTAATGCTGATGTATTTTGTAAGTTGTCAGTATTTAAAGTTTTATGCCTCTTTAACACGTGCTGTTGTAGCCAGATGAGGTAGCTTATATGTACAGTCCTAGCACTTGGGAGGCTGAGGCAAGAGGATTACTGTAGGTTTGAGGTCATCCTGAGATCGATGGTGAGTTTCAGACTAGCCTGTGCTGCAGCGTGAGACCCTGCATTAGAAGGGGAGGGAGAAGGAGAACACTTACTGAGTGAGCAGCAAATGAGCAGCATCGGTCAGCATTGGTCAGCTTCTTCATCCTTGCAGCAGAGTGTTCATGCGTGGTTAGTACTCTCTCTAAACCAGATGTAGCGTGATTGGTTGCATACTTACTCACAATTGGATATTTTGTATTTTTTACTAAACTTATAGTGCTACAGTCAGTGTTCTTAGGAATGGAGGCTTCCACCCCTTTTATAGTAAAAGAAGCAGGTACACTGAGTCTGGGGATTTGAAAATCCATGTGGTTCTCAATAAACTCGGCTCTTGAAGAGGATTGTACCGGTTCATAGCACAGTTTACTGACAACAGCTGAGACCTTTTCTTCCTTACGAGCTTGCTGGCTCCTGTTGCTGACCTCAGTTTTTTTACTCTGGGTTTCTTTCAGATTCTTGTATTCTACTTTTTGAGATGTCTCCTGGCTTTTGTGAGCTGTGTTTGTGAACTTTACTTTTATAAGTAAGTATCGAAACTCTCCACCCAAAGGTGCTAGGGCCCCCCCTGTAGCTCAGGCAGCTCTCCTTGCTCCTGTGGTGTTCTGGCTGGAGGGCGCCTTCTTGTCTGAACCGTAGCTGCGGAGGAGTCGCAGCTTCTGCTCCCCTTGGCATGCCCTGGCTTTAGTCTGCAGTGCACGCCTCACTGGTCCTCATAAGTTAGTGGAACCTCGATTTTGATTCTCAGTAGAGGGTTGGTCCCCTCTCCCTGAGCTGAGCTTATGGAGACTGGTGTCAGGTGGAATCTTCACTCAGCACATTGCCTCACATCAAGTAGCTCTTAGTCCATTGAATATTAATGAATCCTTATGCATTTAAGTAGTCTAGAATAAAGTAACTGTCTTTTAGAAAATGTAACACCTAAAGACCATTTAAATTTAATAGTGCCTTAACATATTAAAAGATCCTTGAGGCTCATGTGGGACTTGAGGCTGGAGAGATGGCTCTGCAATACAGTGTACTTGCTGCTCTTTGAGAGGACCAGGGTTCAGTTCCCTGCATCCATGTGGCAGCTAAATACAGTCTGTAATTCCAGTTCCAGAGGACCTGACCCCTTCACACAGACATATGTGTAATATACAAGAAATAAAAATGAATAAAAAAAACCCAAAAGCATTTTAAAAATCAGAAATTGGAAAAAAGATACTCAGACTTAAGGATCATTATAAAAACTCTTCATATAACTAGATGTGTCAGATTAAAATTAATTTTTGGTTTTGACTCTGGCTAGAATAGAAGTAAAAACAAAGCCAGGAGGACTCCCGCTGGGGATTGTACCCATGAATTGGGCTTCATGTGGATTTGGGCCTTAACTCAAGTCACCCATGTCATCTCCTAAGCCCCATGATGAGGATTTATGGTAAATTGTCCTGGGTTATAGAGGCCCATATATCATGTAAAAGTTTCTCTAGAGAATTGTACTCTTAGCCCAGATGACAGCAAGCCGTCAGGAATAAAGTTGTAACGCACGAGGAAGTGTGGGAAAGAGGCTAGAAGAGTGGCTCTGTGGCAGAGCACAGGCTTCATGTGTACGGGGCTCTGGGCTCAGTTCCCAGGGCAGCAGTCATCTAAACGCTGGCCTGTGAATCTTCGCTTCTTAGCAGTCAATAAAGTAGAGACAGCATTTACTGTGTGTAGAGACGTGGAAGAGGGAGCTGAAACCATAATGAACAGAAGAACCTCCGAAGGGACCGGGCCAGTGGGAAAAGTGGGGAGAGACCCTAGAGAGATGAACACGCAGTTGTTTTATGTTGACTTCATATTTACATACATATGTATACATACACATATGTGTATGCAGCATCTGTGAAATTCATGGAGTATTGATATTTAAAACTCAGTAGATAGCCTAAACAGATTAAAACTGCTAGTAAATGGAGTAGTAAAGTGAAAGATTAATTTGAAGAAGTTGCTAGGAACAAAGTATAGAGAAAGAAATATAGAGGAAGTAAGATATAGAGGGTATCTACATCTGATCTGATGGAGAGAACGAGAAAAAGCAGGATTCAGGGAAAACCAGCTCACGCCTTCCCAGAGGCGCTGAAAATTGAATCCGTAAACTGAGTAAGCCTTGCTTAGTAACCTGAAAATCTAACAAGAAAAGTGTCTAAAATAGCAGGGATAGAGAAACCATCTTAGAACTGACCAAGAACTGATGGGGTAGTACCTCCTAGGGCAGTGCAGCTGACAGAGGACTGCCCAAGAGCTGGAAGACAGAGGCCAACAGCAGCAGCAGAAACAGAAGCGCTTCATAGTGCAGAGTGGGGCTTCATGCCGTGGCCACGTCCTGTCCAGAAGGCAGTGTTGCATAGCACTCTTCCCCATCCTCTGGCTTTTACAGAGTTCTTTCTGTCCCCCTTTCAGTAATGTTCCCTGGGCCTTGGTGGTGGTTTAGTATCCGTGTCCCTTTTACAGCTGAGCACTCCGTACTCATTCTCATCACTTGGGCCAGTTACGAGTCTCCGCATTAACTATTGACCACTGTAAATAGTCGCCTCTCAGTCCAAGGTTGATCTATGTATGTAAGCAGAAATACTTAGAAAGAAGGCTTTTTAAAATTAACGTGTATTAGAATTTTAATTTCATGTATGTCTGCGTACTTTGTGTGTGCCTATTACCCTGAGAGGCTAAAAGAGTGCCAGATTCCCCAGGAACCGGAGTTACAGATGGTTGTAAGCCATGGTAATTTTGGATGTTGGTAATTGATTGAAATCTGGTCTTCTGGAACAGCAGCTAGTGCTGTTAACCATTGCATTGCCTCTCCAGCCCCAGAAGGCACTCTCCATGTCTCTTTAGCAAAACCACACTGGTAGGCTCCCCACTAGAGCTTACGATCTTCCCAGCAGTGGGCTTTTGGCCAGGTTTACAGTATCAGGCATGGATTGCTTCTGTGAAGGAGGACTCAGATCCAGTCAGAAAGTGTCTGGTTACCCCTGACAGTTATGCCCGTTTTGCCCCTGTGGGCACATCTTGCCTGACAGGTTTGTATTATAGTATATAGGGTCCCCTGCTGGAGAAGACCATTGATAGCTGTAGAGCGCCTTCCAGCACTAGGAACACTAGCCAGCAGGGAGGCAGATTTCAGGCTAGTGCTAGCTTGATTTCAGTCCTGCACACAAAGTGTAGGGTGCCTTCAACAATAGCGTATACACCCTAGTTGTGATGGGAACCTGATCACTGGAAATAGCGTGGGTCATTTCGGGGACCCGTGGCTTCTCTGACTCACAGGGAAGTGTGCCATGCCTGCTGTTGATATTTTCATGTAATAATCCATGTTTTATGAGGACAACATTGTCTACTACTGCAAGATACCTCTGTTGAAACCTTTTTTTTTTCTTAAAGAATGACGTATTTTGATTAAGCTGCACAGCAGTGGCTTTGCACGGGGCTATTGCACATTCCTAGTGCTGGTTATTCTGCCCCCTCTTCTTCATCTCCAACCATCTTCTTCCCCCATCACTGCTTAAGCCCTGACTCCCCGTACTGTTCCTCTCTGCTTTTGTTTTGTTTTTGTTTTTCCAGACAAGATTTCTCTGTTGTAGCCTTGGCTGTCCTGGAATTCTCCCTATAGACCAGGCTGGCCAAAAACTCAGAGATCTGCCTGCCTCTGCCTCCCGAGTGCTGGGTTAAAGACGTGCTCCACCACGGACCTGGCAGTCCTCTCTGCTTTTATGTCCTCTGTGCTGAGAGCAGCTTTGTGCCAGGCTCCTTACTAAGTATTTCTCGTGTATGATTTCTCACAGAAACTTTACGTAGGTGTGGTCGCTATCCTCATTTTACAGGTTGCAGATTATATACCTAGACACTGCTGGTAAATGGGAGAGCCAGAGTTTGAACTGCCTGAACCCGATACCTGGTAGTTCTCACTGTATCATGCTATTTCCCTATTGATAGTAGATACAATTTTAAATATGGAGCTTTTCTTAAAGAAGCAACTTTTTAAAAAAAATTAATTTATTTTTTACACTCCATATTCCATTCCCTGCCCCCCATTCACTCTCCGACTGCTCCACATCCCACACCTCCTCCATACCCCCAACCCCCATCTCCACGTAGATGCCCCCAACCCCCACCCCACCTGACCTCTAATCTCCCTGTGGTCTCCAATCTCTTGAGGGTTAGGTGCATTATCTCTGAATGAACACAGACCGAAAGTCCTTTACTGTATGTGTATTGGGGCCTCATATCAGCTGGTATATGCTGTCTGTTTGGTGGTCCAGTGTTTGAGAAATCTCCGGGGTCCAGATTAATTGAGACAGCTGGTCCTCCTACAGGATCACCCTTCTCCTCAGCTTCTTTCAGCCTTCCCCAATTCAACAACAGGGGAGAGTTGCTTCTGTCCATTAGTTGGATGCGAATATCTGCATCTGACTCAGCTGCTTGTTGGGTCTTTTGGAGAGCAGTCATCATAAGTTCCTTTTTGTGAGTGCTCCATAGCCTCAGTAATAGTGTCAGGACTTGGGACCTTCCCATGAGCTGGATCCCACTTTGGGCTTGTCATTGGACCTTCTTTTCCTCAGGCTCCTCTCCATTTCCATCCCTGTAATTCTTTCAAACAGGAACAATTATGGGTCAAGAGTTTTGACTGTGGACAGGTTTGTGCTACATCCCTCACTTGATGCCCTGACTACCTGCTGGAGGTGGGCTCTATAAGTTCCCTCTCCCTACTGTCTGACATTTCATCTAAGATTCTTCCCTTTGATTCTCTTACCTCCCAGGTCTCTGGTACATTTTGGAGGGTTCCCGCCAACCTCCTATTTCCCTAGGTTGTCTGTTTCCATTCTTTCTGCTGGCCCTCAGGGTTTTCTTCTGTGCCAAGAGTAAGAATCTGTTTCTTTCTTTCTTTTTTTTTTTTTTTAAGATTTATTTATTTATATGTAAGTACACTGTAGCTGTCTTCAGACACTCCAGAAGAGGGAGTCAGATCTCATTACGGATGGTTGTGAGCCACCATGTGGTTGCTGGGATTTGAACTCCGGACCTTCGGAAGAGCAGTCGGGTGCTCTTACCCACTGAGCCATCTCACCAGCCCCAAGAAGCTGTTTCTTAATACACATGAACTTCCTAATGAGTTTTAAGTCCATTTCCTCTTAAGTAAGGAGCTTTTTCGGTGTTGGGCATAAGAGGCTTGGGTTTCTTGTACACATGGAATTCCTAACGAGTCTAGACAGTTCTGTATTACATTAGGTCTTTAGTGTTATTTTGCACACGGCTTCCATTTCTTCTTTGCTTTGCTATGTCTTCTGTCTCTCAGTATCTACACTATTAATGGTCTTAATCTTTCTTTAAGGGCTGTGTGCAAGAAGTTTGGGCTGCATGTGAGTCGAATGATGCTGGCCTTCCTGGTGCTCAGCACGGGCATGTTCTGCTCATCATCTGGTAAGCAGACGGACGGCCGAGGGGTGGGAGGTTTACCTTCCTGTACAGTTGCATTGACGAAAGGAAGCCCTTGCTTTTATAACCCGAATCCTGGGCAGGTCTCTGTCTGCTTCATCAAGATCAACAGAGACCTCAGATAGTTCTCTTCTTTTGTACTCTGCATTAGCAGCTAGAATTGACATCTTTATTTATCATCTTTCTGTGAAAGTCGCATCTCACATCTTTTATGTTTTATTTACTTTGGTAATCCAGAAACAGATTTGTATGTGTGGGGACTTCCTGTGAGTGTCTTTCGTTTTACAAAGTCAGTTGAGGCACTCGTGTGCAGAGGCTTTGCTAAAACAGAGCCTTTGGAGCTGACGCTTGCTGAGTGTCTTAGATCTCATCGCCTATCCCGTTGGAGTTCTTGTTAGAACCAACTGGGGATGCTCTGGGGATGGTCCTTCTGAAGCATAAACAGCCACAGTTTCGTTTAATAGTTCACTGTTGTGGCAAAGGCCTTGAGTGTGTTCAGCATACTGTAACAAGGTTATGGTAAATATGATAATTAAGGGGCTTTGCTAAGGTTAGAATGTGGCTCTGAGCCTTGAGAGGGCTTCCTAGACACCTGTAGGGTACAGGTTTGAGCCAGGGTGTCTCAGAGCACATCAGAACCCGTATATCACCCGCAAAGATGCTGAGTCTTTTGAACCATGCTTCTTGCATGGAAATAAGTGTGACATTCCTGGGGAGACTGGATTTTTGTAAGCTTTACATTTAGGTACAGGCCAGAAAAGGAATGGCATGGGTAGTGCTGTGGAATCTATGGCCTTGTGCACTCACAGGTGCGAGAAAATAAAAATCAGTGCGACTTGCTTTCTGAAAAGCGGTGTTTTCAGTCCTTCCTTCCTCTCCTTTCCTTTTTCTGTTTCTTTCTTTCTACACCGGGCCTCGTGTAGCCTCAGACTCGCTGTACAGCCAAGGGTGCCCTTGAACTTCTGATCTTCTTCTTTCTACCTTCGGAGGGCTGGAGTCATAGGTGTGCGCTACTGTGGCTAGTGTTTTTGTGGTTGTTGGACTTGAACCCAGGGTTTTGTGCATCTTAAGCAAGCACTCCAGCAATTGAGCCACGTCTCCAGCCTTACTGCTTGTTCCTAATAGAATGTTTCCCCAAACATGTTTACAGTGATTGGCGTTTTGTAGTGCAGGTGAAGCTTTAAAAATCAGCACTAACCTCAGACCGTGGTTTCTTCTGTCCATTTCTTTACTCTTGCAGCATTCCTCCCCAGCAGCTTCTGCATGTACACCACGCTGATCGCCATGACGGGATGGTATATGGACAAGACACCCATTGCTGTGCTGGGAGTAGCAGCTGGTGCCATCTTAGGGTGGCCGTTTAGTGCAGCTCTTGGGTAAGAAACCAAAGTTATTCCTCTCCTGTCCATCACTGGGCATCTGGTCAGTCCTAATGTTGTATGCAGATTGCCATGGCAGCATCTGGAAAGGAAAGGGATTGATTGACAGAGACTCTGGGGAGCAAAAGCGTAGTATTCTTGTTGTTCATTGGTGTGATTTATCCTAATGAGAACAGCGACTACCTACTTCCTGCTGAATGTTAGCATTACTGGCATTGCCAAACCCTTTACATATTTTTATTTCTAAATCTTACACCTCTGCAAGAAAATACAATGAAATTAGTATTTTATAAATGAAAAAACAGGCACTAAGATTTGGAGTAATGTGCCCTTAAGATTATGCTTGCTTTTGTTTGTTTTTTTTTTTTTTGTTTTTTGTTTTGTTTTTTCGAGACAGGGTTTCTCTGTATATCCCTGGCTGTCCTGGAACTCAGAAATCCGCCTGCCTCTGCCTCCCGAGTGCTGGGATTAAAGGCGTGCGCCACCACGCCCGGCTATGCTTGCTTTTTACCATGCTTTAGTAGCATAGATAAATTGTACATACTGGCTTCTTGTGACAGTTTCATGTGTGTGTGCAATGCATTTCAGTCATCTCTCCTGAGTTAAGCTCTTGTCGTCCTCCCTCTCCTGCGAATCCCCCTCTCTTTTATAAAGCGTGCTGCTGTTTTCCCACACTGCTCCATTCTGTGCTGTGCATTTTTCTTATCACCCAGGCTTGATGTGTTGCCTTTTGACTTTCTCTTTCCTTAAAAAAGAAAATGATTTTTATGTTCAAGTGGTGCATATACATCTGTGCACACGTGTGCCCTGTCCCTGGAGGCCCGAAAGCGGTATTAGATTCCCTGGAACTGAGCTGCTGTGTGGGTCCTCTGGAAGAGCAGCCCATGCTGTAACCCACTGCGGCGTCTCCGCACCCCTTCGCTTTGTTTCCACTACTTCCTTCTTGGTTTGTGCTGGCTTAACTTGTTTATACTGGAGAAATGGCTCAGTGATTAAGAACAAGCCTGGATTTGGTTCCCAGCATCCACGTTGGGTGGCTTACAGCTGCCTATTACTGTAGTTCCAGGGGATCCACCACCCTCTTCTGGGCTTTGTAGGCTCTAGTACCCACATATGTAAATATGCATTTTATGGGTAATTAAAAAAAATCTTGGGGCTGGAGAGATGGCTCAGTGGTTAAGAGCATTGACTGCTCTTCCAGAGGTCCCAAGTTCAAG
This sequence comes from Mus musculus, assembly GCF_000001635.26. Taxonomy (NCBI): domain Eukaryota; kingdom Metazoa; phylum Chordata; class Mammalia; order Rodentia; family Muridae; genus Mus; species Mus musculus. The sequence continues at coordinate 50,790,853 of NC_000075.6, forward strand.
TCCCAGGAACCACATGGGTCATAACCATCTGTAATGAGATCCAATGCCCTCTTCTAGTGTGTCTGAAGACAGCAACAGTGCATTCATTGTCACATACATAAAATAAAAAAACTTAAAAGCCGGGCGTGGTGATGCACGCCTTTAATCCCAGCACTCGGGAGGCAGAGGCAGGAGGATTTCTGAGTTTGAGGCCAGCCTGGTCTACAAAGTGAGTTCCAGGACAGCCAGGACTACATAGAGAAACCCTGTCTCGGGGGGGGGGGGGGGGGAAACAACAACAAAAAAACCCCAAACCAAAACAAAAAATGTAAAAATGGTCTAGTTGTTATTAAGGTTATTTTAAATGTAGTATTCCATGTTTAAAAAGTCCCTACCTGTTGGGTATAGCTCAGTGGTAGAATGTTTGGCAGCCCAGCGACAGGCAAGGCAGGCTTCATGAGGTAAAAGGAGTGGCTGGAGACTGGGGATGATGCATGTGAGCAGGAGGACTCAGGTTTGATCCCCAGCAGGCACTTGAAAGGCAGGTGTGGTGGTGCTCCCGTAATCCTTGTGCCGGGGGAGACAGACGACTTTCTAGAGCACAGGCCGGCTAGCCTAGCAGAATTGAAGAGCTCTAGGGTCTGTGAGTTCCCCTGTCTCAGAGAGTGAAGCCGAGAGCAACTGAGAGAGGCTCAGCCGGTCGCAGCAAGCCTGGAGATCTGAGTTTGATCCCTGGAACGGATAGATATAAATGTGGAAGGCACAGAACGGACTCCTCAGTGCTATCCTCTGACCTCTGTACACGTCATGACGTGTGCATACAGGCCCCTCAACACACATGCCATGCCATGTGTGCCTGCAGAGCCCCCCACAATAAATTGTTTACAAGTTAAAATATATATAATAAAATCCTAGTTAATTTCAGAAGAGAGAGGTCAGTATTTATTTGTGAGGTGGAGGATAACAAGTGTACATGAATATATCTTACATGTCCAAAACATACGGGTCACTTTAGTGCTTGGGTTTGGAGGCCATCTGTGACATGCGTATCTCTCTGATGGGTCCAAGGAAAGACCAGATTATTTTTGAGGACATCTTGTCACAAACCAGCTTCCTTCCTCCTCTGCCCTGGGACAGCCGTTTTGTTCTCTGCTCAGCGTGGGTGTGCATGGCTCTGTCCCTAGCATGTGGGGCTTGGCTTAAGACCTCCGTTTGTCTCTCCGTTGAACAGTTTACCCATCGCCTTCGACTTGCTGGCCAGGAAGCACAGGTGGAAGAGTTTTCTCCTCTGGTCCCTGGTGGCCCTGGCTCTCTTCTTGGTGAGTGTCCTTTTGTCCTGCTTTGCTCTAATGCTCTCAGCCGGCATCTGCTGTGGGGAGGGAGGCATCAGGGGGTCATTTTTTTTCTTGTTCCCAAGTTTTTCCACTAGCGTTTGGAGAACTTCATCTGCTGTTTCTCCTTCTGCTTTAGGTGCCCGTGGTGGTCATTGACAGCTACTATTACGGGAAGTTGGTGGTTGCCCCTCTCAACATTGTTTTGTATAACGTCTTTACGTCTCATGGACCTGATCTTTATGGTAAGGCTTGACAAAACTTGAGGAAAAAGTAGAAAATAGTTTAATTTACCTGAGTTTCATAATTTTAATCCATTTCTCTCATTTCATCAAATCCACTCCACCTCCGTCCCTCATCTTTTCCCTCCCTCCCTTCTCTCCTTCCTCCCCTCCCTCCTTCCTCCTCTCTGGGCTTCAGCTGTAGCTCAGGTTGGCCTTGAACTCCTGATGTTCCTCCTATATTCTGAGTATGGTGGGGTAGCAGCATGCGCTGGCCAAATGTGGTGTTTGTGCGGTGTCCTGTTCTGCAGTTTGAGCTCTCTGTCAGCAGTGACAGCAGAGCCACTGTGTCTCCTTGGCAGGTGTGGCAGAAAGCACTGGCTCTGCACTGCTGAGCATCGTCCCCAGTTGCAGACTTAGAGAGCTCTGAGGAGTGCCAGCTATGCATGGTGCCATTTAGTAGCCAAAACTGGCCTCAAACTTATAGCAGTCCTCCTGCCTCAGCCTCCCACATGATAGGATTACAGAGTTGAGCTTCCAGGCCTGTTCATCTTTTTAGTCATCAACCCCTTTTGAGCTGGTTGCAGCGGTGCACACCTGTGATCCAGCGCTGGAGAGCTGGAGGCAGGAGGCGGGGGAGCAGTCCAAGGCTGGCTGCATAGCAGGTTTGCGGCCAGCTGCATGAGACTTCATCTTTTTTTTTTTTTTTTTTTTAAAGATTTATTTATTTATTATATGTAAGTACACTGTAGCTGTCCAGAAGAGGGAGTCAGATCTTGTTACAGATGGTTGTGAGCCACCATGTGGTTGCTGGGATTTGAACTCCAGACCTTCGGAAGAGCAGTAGGGTGCTCTTACCCACTGAGCCATCTCACCAGCCCCGAGACTTCATCTTAAATAACAATAAAAACCAAGCTTTCTGTGACCAGGAAGTAAGCACAATAGCAAAAAGAAAATAAAAACAGTCCCATCAAGTTTGTGCCATATTTCTAACTTCTAGGATTATATTCCGACATTTTCTCTGTACACACATTTGATGTTAGTTTTTTTTTTTTCAGGAAAGGAAGTTTTGAAAATCTACAAAGTGAGCAAATGAGAATAGAGTAGCATGGGAGGGCGAGTAGATGAGTCAGTTTAAGATGAAAATAAACCGGAATGCCTGTACTTGCTCTGGGATGTAGTCTCCAGGTACCTGGGTACCTCCATCTCTTACTCACCCCACTCTAGTCTCGTTTTATTTGACCTCTGAGGGCATCTGAGCTGGTATTAATTACAGACGAATGAGTTAGAGGTTTTTTTCTAGATCAGCCAAGTCAGGAAATACTTTATCAGGGAATTTCCCCCATGAGATTAGCGTGGTTCCTTTTCCTCCAACCTCCAGAGCATACCCTGTATTTAAATATCCTAGCTTTGTTAGGACTCAGGCTGATGTTATTTCTGTATCTCAGGTAAGCTTCTATGTCTGGTATTTGCTTTGTGATGGCCAATTGAACCAGTAGCTTGCTTTAGGAGCCTCTAGATGTCTCCCTTCAGCTATGGACACTTTGCATATTTTAAATTGCTCCTTACTTAGGATTATTTATAAGATTTCATTTGACTCTAGTCAGTCCGGACTGCGTGGTGAAAGATCCATTTACCTAATTGGAAATATATTCATTCTTTATAGGTGAATTGGTTAATTTGTGTTAATTTTGAAAAACTGGCTTCTTCGTTTTTACAAACTGGCTTATTCTTTGTATGCTGACTGCTTATAAAACTTTTGTGAAAAAAATATGAAAGTGGTGCATTTTTTTTTTTTTGTATTCCTTTAGGCAGCTCTAGAAATGATCAGTCTAGTGGGGACAGTAGAGATCCGATGCTCCTAGTTTAACAGGGGCCTGGTTAGAGGGCCCTGTGCTAGGTTTGGGGCATAGTAGAGCTGGAGCCAGTCTTTCCTTGGACACTGGCGTCTGATGATCGCTTCATCCAGTGTTTGGCTGAGAAGAGTTTTAAAGTTGTGTGCCACTTTATAAATCTGCCTTAATTGTACTCAATCTAATTTTGTTCTTTTGGATGTAGAGTACTAGTGGTTAGTATCTCAGCAGTGGCCAAAACTCTGTAGGGATTGTCCCACCAGCCATGGAAGCAATTGTGTACTTTAGGGACTGTAGGGAGCTGGCCTCAAGGATCGCTGCATAGAAGTTGCCCAGGAACACAGATTCTCTTCTGACCAGAATTTGAATTTGAGTTCTGTTTTTGAGACAGGGTTTCTCTGTGTAGCCTTGGCTGTCCTGGAGCTCGGAGGTCTCACACTGGCGCTCCTCCTCCTTCCTCTGCCTCCTTCAGTAAGTCCTGTCGACACCATGGCTGATTTCTGTTCTTTAAGTGTTAACTCATTCTTGCTTCAGCATGCCTCTTGCAGAGAGACTACTGCTATCCTAGCCTTAAGCTGGGACTCCTGTGCATTGTAGGTTTATAGTAAAAAGTTATCAAGAAGGAACGAATGGTTGCTTTTTAGAGTATCAGTCATTGCTGCTCTGTCTTAGAACTGCTTTAGTTGGATACAGTGCTGACTTGAGATTTTTCGTGATACGAAATGAGAATAGCACATATAAGTTCCTTTAAAATACTTGTTGGCTGTCCTTTGGCTCAGTATCGAGGACCAGCTTTTGTGGGTGCTTTGCTGCTGTGAAGTCATCAGGGAGGTGGGGTGCTCTTGTCCTGGAGGTCCGACTTTTTCGTGTGAAGTTTTGACACGATTTTTCATTCTTTTGCTATTTTACAAGACTTTCCTGTTTGAAGTGCCTCACTAGCTATTGTAGGCACCCACTTTACCTGAAAATTAAAAGTTTATTATGGTGATAGTTTTTTTGCATGTGTTTTTCATATGTAAGAACACAACAAGCCTGCTAATCCTTTCTGGGTTAATGTGTAGTGTTCAGTTAAAGAAATATTGAATAAATGACATTTGAGAACTTGGCTCTCATCTGACACAACCTGCTATTTTATAAGACTGCCAAGACTGTAAGTGTAATACAGTAGATTCTCTGCTGTGGGCAGACGGTCACAGGGACAAGTCCCTCTGGTGGAGTCAGGATCAGTGTGACTCTGGAGTGGAGCCTTGGAGGAGCTGGGCAGGGCTATGCTGGCTCCCAGGGCTGCGCTGCTGTGGAGGAAAGTGTGAATGTTAGGATTGGCTGGCTGGTTTGTTTTAGATGCCACAGATGGAAACAGGGTTTGGAACATACCAGACAAATAATGCACACTGACCTACATGTCCAACCTAAATACGAGGTTTCTAAGCTCCTTTTACAGCAAAGGTTGACGTTTCAAACGTTTCAAGCAAGGTGACTTGAGACTCTGTTAGAGTGTAAGCATGGAAATAGCCTCTTTATTGTTTCTGGTATCAAAAAGATGCTCTATAATTTGCTGGCTTAAATAGCATTTTAAAAAGTTTTAAATTTTACTTTGTGTATGTGGGTGTTTTGCGTGCATGTATGTCTGTGTACCATCTAAGTGCCTGGTCCCTTTGGAGGCCAGAAGTGGGCGGCAGACCCCCTGGAACTGGAGTAAGCAGTCTGATGCAGATGCTGGGATCAAACCCTGGTCCTCTGGAAGAGCAGCAGGTGCTCTTAGCCACGGAGCCATCTTTCCAGCGTTAAATAGCATATATTCCAGACCTGAGGTGGTTCCCCCTTTTTAACGTCAGTGGAAAAAACCCTCTACCCTCCTCTAGGTGTTTGATGTCCTAGGCTTACTGAATTAGCTATTATCTGGCAGAAATTTTATACAAATTGTGATCCTCTTGTTAGAAAAATTATGAGCTAGGCATTATCTTTATTTCCTGATGAGGACATGAAATCGAGATAGGGAGGAACGTGCAAAATGGTTAAGAAAGCTGCAGACAAGGGTGAGAGCCCGGGTTCTCCGGTTTCTATATGCTTGTGTTTTTTTCTCCACTAAAAATATCCTTCATAAAACTCTGGGATTTGGTCATCAAAGCTACAGAATAGACTCATAAAAAGAAGGAGCTTGGGGCCTGGAGAAATGCTTAGCATTTAAGAGCATTGGCTGCTCTTGCAGAGGGCCCAGGTTGAGTTCCCAGCACCTACATGGAGGCTCACAACTTTACATCCAGTTCTAGGAGATTTAGTGCCTTCTGTTGGCCTCCACAGGCACCAGGCTTGCGCATGTGAACAGCCTTACATGTAGGTAAAGCGCTCATGCACATGAAATAATAAGAAGAAATCTGAGAGCATGAGTTGCAAGATATAGAGAGCAGGTCCAACCCAAAGGATGGCTGAGAAGTTACTCGTTTGAAGTTCTGCACATTTTGGCTGAAAGATGGTCAGGAGCCCTGGCCAGTGTGGATGATGGAGTGACGTGCGCACACACACACACACACACACACACACACACACACACACACACGCACGCAGCGTGCTTCACACAGGATAATTTTGTTGAGAAAGAACAAGGCATTCAGGAAATACAGAGCAGTGTAGACTGGAACTGCAGAGTCATGGACAGGCCATGCCTATGGGAGTCAGAGGTCAGAAAGTCCTGAGTTCTGCCTCTGGTAGGGTTTCAAGTTCTCAGATGGTGCTCTCTGGCCCCTTGCCCCGTGCTCCTCATGCAGAGATCACTGAGTTGTCCCAGACCTGCGCTTTGCACCTTAGGTCAGGATCCTGTAGTCTGTGGATGTTTGCCATCATCCCTCCTGTTACCCAAGGGAAGGTCTCAGAGGGCCAGGAGAGCGAGTGCCTTTGTTATAGTGCCCACCATTTGTTGTTCGTAAGCTGACGTGATGCCTCCTAGGGGTCTGATGGCGCCCGCTTAGAGTTGACTGGCAGGCAGTGCTGTCCTGCAGCCTCTGCTCTTGCTTACCCTGGCTTCTTGGTGCTAGTGTGACATTTGTAAGAAGATCTATTATTTAGGTCCCACTGTCGTATAAAATTATAGGCCTTTGCAAAACAGGTTTCCCATCATTCAGTCTATGGATTAATAAACATGATTCCTTCTTTTAGCCTCTTTGAAGACTCCCTTAGCTCATTTGAGTGGAAGGAACAGAGGCACTTTGCCTACACAGGGAGACCCTGCTGCCAGCCTGCTACAGAGTCCTCTTGTGTCCCCTCCCCCCAAATGCTCAGCTTGCCAACCTGAGGTGCATTTTCTTGCACTGTCAACTTGGACCTAGCCTTGTGAGCATCAGCATGGTAAAGCCTGAGATGAAAGCTGCCACTCTTAGGGCATGCAAGCCATTGAATATGGGGGACACCCGCTAGCCGAATTAAAAGTCACCTTTTTATTTTATTTTTTGTTCCTTTTTTCCTTTTTTTTGTTTTTTTTTTGTCTTTTGTTATTTTATTTATTTATTTATTTATTTATTTATTTTGGGTTTTTTGTTTTGTTTTGTTTTGGTCAGTTGACCTTTCTTCAGTTTTGGCTTATTCCCCAGTGCTTGCTCCATCCTTCAGGGAAGTAAGCCTATTAGGAAATGTGCACAGACTAGCTGAGAGCTTGATAAATGAACACACGAAGATCACATAGAAGGTATGGTATAGTAAGCGATGGTAGCGACAGTTGCTCAAAATGGGGGTGCTTGCCAAGACAGCACCTGTATGAGCAAGCACCAGAGAGAAGGCAGCTTCCCTCCTCCGATGCTTAGCATCGTCATGGCTGCACAGAGAAGGAAGGCCCCCATCTTCTCTGGCTGGTCTCTTTTCTCCACAGGCCTAGATTTCTAGACTTTTGTTAAGAAATATAATGAGTCAAAGGTTGCCCTGTCTTCTTATTGCGGGAGAGAGTGGATAGTCACCTCTCAGAAAGCTGGGTCCTAAAGGATTTAGTTTAGAAAAAATGCTCCTACTAATTGAAACCCAGAGAAGACATTTCTCCAGAGGGTTTATTTAACTTAGAGACATGGGGAAGACAAGATTAAAGATGTCCTGAATGACCTGCTGGAGACAGACTTCCATTCCTACCGTTTAGCTGTCTGTGAGCAGGAGTGAACTTTCCCCAGAGGTGGCCCACAATTGAAGCGGGCCCTTCCTCAGTGAGCCCTCCCATTCCTCCAAGTGTTGCTGGCATTATGATTTTAGTCTCTGACCTTATTTTTGCTGTGCAAGCCACAAAGCGTTAGGTTTTTGAGTGTTCTCTGCCTCCTGATTACCTTTTTAAGCAATGCTGATTGCAGGGAATTGCTGTGGCGCAAGACGGATGTCACAACACACACTGATTAAAGCCCACACGTGTCATTCACTGCCTGATTGAAGCAATCATACAGGGGGAAAAGCAGAGAGGAAAACAGCTCATGTGCAGGGAGGGAGCTAGTTCTTACCACTTAGGCTTAAGGATTTTGAATTACAGAATAAAAACTAGTGAGAATGAGATTTGTTTCAGCCATTTTGCTTCTTTCTGTGTCCTTTGAGTTCTGAGCAGGACCTGGGTCTCTGATCTAATCTGTAGCCAAGGTTGGGGGAGTGGAGCTGGCGAGGCTGGAAAGATGGCTCAGTGGCTAAGAGTGTCTGCTGCCCTCATAGAGGCAACTAAGTTTGGTTTCCTGGTACCAAGTCAGGCAGGTTATAACTACGTGTACCTTCAGTTCTAGGGTGGGCAATCTCAACCTTCCTAATGCTCTGACCCTTTAATACATGTTGTGTATTATGCATGTGGTATAAAATTATTTTCCTTGCTACTTCATAACTGGAATTTTTGCTAATATTATGAATTGTAATGTTAGTCTCTGAAATGCAGGATACCTGTTATGACCCCCATGAAAGCATCATTCGGCTCCCAGGTTGAGAACCACTGCTCCAGGCATCTGATGCCTTCTTTGGCTTTTATAAGCACCTGCACATACATACACATAAAATACACACACACACACACACACACACACACACACAAAATTAAGCTGTTGATTTTTATTAAATATATATGTAATTATGGTGTGTGTATCTGGTTCTACGAAGACTAAACCCAGGGCTTCATGAATGCTAGGCAAATACCCTACCACTCAACTTATCCCTAACCCTGGCCATGAGTTATTCCCTCTTACGAAATACATGGTATCTTATATGTGTATAAAATAGTAATTGAACTTCTCAAGGGGTTACATAGCTCCAAGTAAGTTTATCTATTGGCTTTGATCATTTGGCCTACATATTGAATGCAGAACTTGAAGCCCCAGTTAAAATTCCAATGATTTTTTTTTTTTTTTGTTTCCTATAGCTCTGTGCTCTTAAGCTACCACTATTAGAGAACGTGTTTGTCCCATGTGGGTGTGGCGTTTGGGAGTAGGCACTGCAAATAGCCATTTGAGTTTGTAGGTGCCATCGTAACAGAATACTTGAGACGAGGTAATGAAGAGCATAGACTCACTTCTCCTTCTGGAGGCTGGGAGTCCAGTATGAAAGCTCTCGTATGTTCAAGCCTGCTGGTGCACTGGCACCGCATCACTGTATCCTTTAGAGGACAATTGTGCATCCTCTATGGTAGAGGAGATGATGGGAATAAAGTGAAATAGTCCAAGCCCAATGGTACACATCTATAGCGTCTTCACCAGTCTGCCCTTCCGTCTTCTGCTCTTGTGCTTCCTGTGCACAGCGGAGCACCAGGGAGAGCACAGGCTTATGGGTTTCCATTTAGTTGAGTGTTGGCTTGTCAGTGTTGCTTGAGCAGGAGAGTAAGGAAGTTACATGTGCTGTGACAGTGCTGAAGGCATCACTAATGATTTCCCATCCGTTTCCCTCAGGTACAGAACCATGGTATTTCTATTTAATCAATGGATTTCTGAACTTCAATGTTGCCTTTGCTTTGGCTCTTCTGGTTTTGCCACTGACTTTCCTTATGGAGTACCTGCTGCAGAGGTTCCATGGTGAGCGAGCCGCGTAAGATACGCTTGGTTTGTGGGAGGAGGAAGCAAGCAGCAGGTTGTGTGGAAATCTGCTTCTTTTAGTTTCCATTTTCTCTCTGTGGGAATGGCTGAGTGTCTGAGATTGCAGTCTGCATTTATAGATTATATAAACCCATGTTAAAGTTTGGTTAATTGTTTGAATTAAATAAGACAGAGAACATTGTAGCCCCTTAGGCAGTGGGTCTCAACCTGTGGGTCACTACTCCTTTGGGGATTACATATCAAATGTCCTGCATATCAGATATTTACACTGTGATTTATAATAGTAGCAAAATTAGTTATATAAAGTAGCAATGAAAATAGTTTTATGGTTGAGGGGTCTTCAGAACATGGAGAACTGTGTTAAAGGGCCGCAGCATTAGGAAGGCCGAGGACCCGTCTTAAGGGAGGGAGCTCAGTGTGGTTATGCTGTCACTGCAGAAGCAGGAGAGCAGCCTGACCTGGGTCTCCAGCCACGGAGCTGGGTGTCCGGTGCCTGCCCTGTGGAAGACACATCTGAGCACAAGTTCCTGAGAGGCTGGGAAGATGGACTGTCAGCATCTCAGCTGGATCTGACACCCGCTGATTGATCTTCCCTTCTCACCCGTTCAGCTGCTCTTGCTAATGGTTTAGAAAGCACTTGCTGTCTAGACAGTGAGGGGAATCTTCACTCATTTAAAAAGATTTAGACCATGATTTGTGGGGGTGGGGAGAAGGGAGGGAGAGGGAGGGAGGGGCAGGTAGCACACGTGTGGAGTCAGAGGACAGCTTTTGGAAGGCAGGATACATCTCATCACCCACTGAGCCATCTCACTGGTCCAAGGTCAGGAGGGTTTACTTCCAAAGAGTAACCAGTCTGGGGAGCTGATAAATCAGACCCTGAGGGGACTCTTGCCTGTCAAGCTATAGGCATAATGAACAGTAGGGGGTGCTGTGTGTCTGCCTTTGGTCTGCAGTCCATGTGCACCTCTCACTGTCAAGATGGTCTTGGATTCACCATCTCCCTCCCTCCCTCCCTCCTGATTCTTTAAGTACATGTTGGTTCCAGTTTTGTGATTTGGAGTAGATGCATATTATAGAGAAAGAGCGAAAACATAAAAAGGAAACTTCCTATTAGAGTATTTTTGTTTCCTGGGGAACAGTGTCACTGAGCTTGGTGACACTCCTGGAATCCTAGCACTCCAGGGAATAGGGTTTGGAAGCCAGTTGGACAGCAAAAGAAAACGGAGTAGACTGGGCTGGGGCCTGACAGAGGGTTCAGAATTGACACCCCCCCCCTCCATGCCTAGTTTAACAAACCTGCTGGTGTGTGCATGAAAGGATTATGCAAAACTTGGATTGGCTAGTTTGAGGAGGCCTTAGTGCTAGTGCGGGACACATTGCAGACATGTTCACCCAGCTAGACTCTACTAAGCTCTCTTACCCACTAACTCTACTTTCCCATGTGTTTTAACCAAATCTTGTATGTTATACCTCCCTCTCTAGATCTCTTGGAAGATCTAGGAGTGTGTTCCTCTCTGTTTGGTGTCAACAGACTGTCAGGATGAGGGTTGATGCCTAAGCTGAGATATTTTATGGGATGCCCTAGGGCATAGTATCACATTTAAATGAAAAAGAATTAAAATGATATATATATTTTTTTCTCATGTGATGCCGGAAATATTTTTCTGTCTTGCAGTTCAGAATTTAGGACACCCGTATTGGCTGACCTTGGCGCCAATGTATATTTGGTTTATAATTTTCTTCATCCAGCCTCATAAAGAAGAGCGCTTTCTCTTCCCAGTCTATCCGCTCATATGCCTCTGTGGTGCTGTTGCTCTTTCTGCACTTCAGGTGAGTGTCAGGGAGATGCTTGTCTGCCCCATTCTGTTTGACTTATTATATTATTGCTTGTAAGGCTTTAAGGGCAGGTGAATGTGAGTTACAAGCCAGCCTTAGCTCCAGGACAGCTAGGGCTATTCAATGAGACCCTGTGTCAGTCAACAGAGGCGACAACAAAAGCACGTAAAGACAAGTTACAGAGTGCAGCTCTATCCGTACCAAAGCCTGTAGAGAGCGGACTCTGAAAGCTCTGTGTAGTCATAAGGGGGCATTCCGCTCTGTTTGCTGGTTTGGTTTATGATATTCACTTGTCTCCTGTCAGTGGGATGCATTTACTAATACTTGAATATTTTATCACATGGGCCTAGTACATATGATGGCACTAGGGCAGACTACACAGAATGTCAGAGTCAGACAGGACAGGGACTTTGGGATTATATCGGACAGTTAGCAGTATGGGACACTTTCTAATCCTAATTTAACGCTGGGTCAGGTCAGTTCTCTGGAGGGTATAATTACACTTGTTAGATTCTCTCTGTTTATGATCTCAGCAGTTTGGAGCTCTTTCTTGCTACGATTTTCAGTTGTCACTTAGAAAAAAAATAGGAGGATAGGTTTTTGTTTTTAACAGATTTAATGAGAACTCAAAGTGTGAGTTCAGCTTTTCCAAGTATATATCTTTTTTAAAGCTTATTGATTCTTTTTGAGTTTTACATCCTGCATCTCAGGCCTGTTTATCTCCTTGTCCCCTCATATCTGCCCTTTGCTCCTGCAACACACCTCCAAATTAAACACACACACACAGCATAGAAAATGTCTCATTGTGGAAGCTGTAGTGGGTCACAGTGTCCCACAGTATATCCCTCTGTCCACACATCTTCACTTGTAAATGTTCATTGCAGTGGGTCTATGTTCTGGTTTGAGATCTCTGGCCTCAATATTGGATCCCCACCAGGACTCCTCCTGGTTATCCTGTTGTTGCCCTGTGTCCTGGAGGTCATGCAGCTTTGGATCATCAGGACTGGCCTTCGCACGCATCCCAACCATTCATAGCTGATGTAGATTTTGGGGTGGATCTGGGCCTGGGTGGTATCTGAGCTGGTCAGCCTCTGGCTCTCCCTTATCTGCACCTGCAGGATGAGCTCTCCAGCACGGCTTTGGCCAGGCCACCCAATGCTGCCATACACAGCGGGGTGAGGGAGAAGAGCCTCACCCCCACATCCATGCCACCAGGGCCAGCGCCACTGAGCTGCCTGCTCTCCGAGTGCTGCTGCCAGTGAGCAATGAGAGATGGAGCCAGCTCTCTAGAGAGCTACATCCAGTGAGGGGTGGGGCCAGAGAGCTGCATCCAGTGAGCACAGCCCTTAGATATCCACGTGTTATCCAGTGGCTGCCCAACCAGGGACATATGTTCACAAGTGTGACATGACTCACAGACATTGTCACCAACCCCAGATTCTGCATAGCCATGGCACATGGCCCTCAGCAGCAGCTCAACTTGGGACCTCACCATGGCCCTGGGAGGCAGGGCTGGCCACTCACAACAGGCTACTCCTCTCCACCCTCAAGTCTCCAGTTCCATCTCTTCACACTGCTCAAGCTTCTCCTCGTCTCTTTCTCTCCCATCTGACCACCACACACTCACACATTGTGGTGGCTCCTGCTGCAGGCTGGCCACATGGCCAGCGGGCCCCTGGGTGACATCTTCATTTTGTGTTGCATGGCGAGTGGCAGGCAGGTGTCTCTGTCCATCTGCGCCATGTGCAAGACTGCAGGTTTGTCTTCCCCCTCCCTCGCTGTGCTGCGTGGTGGAAGGCAGGGCTCTGTGTGTCTATGGCCTCCTGTGCTGTGGGGCTGAGGGCAGGTCTGTGAGTGTCTTTCCTTGCCCTTGGTGTGGCTGAGCACAGATTTCTGTCATCTTCCTCCCTCACTGTGCTGCCTGGATTTGATTTGATTTGATTTTTATGTGTCCTAGGCATAAAACAGCTTTGGTCACTAAGCCAGGCATCAAGTTAGGATGCACAAAGGACCGCCATCTGCTCTGTCCTGACTGATATAAGAACACCGCCACCAACAAGGTGTCTCTACCCAGTACCAGGGGGGTCCAAGTGTGTATCTTAGTGGCTTTATTTGCAGATGTATCACCCTCCAGTTTAGAAGATTTTTTTATCATCTCAAAAGCTCTGTGCCCTTTACCTGTTGCTCCCCACCCCTTTGTCTTGGTATTTGTATGTCCTCAGTCCACTATTGCTAATCTCCTTTGCATATAAATGTGTCTGCTCTGTGCATCCCATGTGATTGAAATCCTCAAATACATGTTCTTTTATGACTTGCCTTCTTCACGGGGCATACTGTTGTAAGGTTTGGGTATGTTAGGCTGCTATTATAGAGTAAACGTATATATAATTTTTCTTTTGAGATGAGGTCTCACTGTGTAGCCCTGGCTAGCCTGGAACATGGTATGTAGACCAAGCTGGCTTTGGAGTCACAGAGATCCATCTGCCTCTACCTTCCTAGTTCTAAGATTAATAGTGTGCACCACCACGCCCATCGGGGCAGTAGTTTTAAAAGATAACCTTATAAAAGTATAACTGCATGCGAGATCATTTTAAAAATGCTGAAAACATTTCGTCTCGTACCACATTATCTTGCACTTTTGCATGTCACATCTTATACCATGTCTATTGTGATTGTAATAAGTGTGCACATAGCTCTAGATCATTTTTAACTTTTGTAGTAGTATGTTAGTATTGCCATATCGAAATACTGATCTTACTCAGCTATTTTTAAGTAAGTCATTGGATGCCAGGTGTTGGACTCACATTAATAATGCCACACTTGAGAGGCAGAAGCAGGAGGATTGCAGACTACCCTGTGCTACAGAGTAAGAGCTTGTCTTGAAAAGCAAGAAGCAAAAATAAATAAAAATAAAAATACTTTATGCGCTAGCAAAAACATGAACATCATTTTCCTCAGACACTAGAGTTTATTCTTGGCAAGTTGTCCGCTTGGGCTGACCTGTGGGCAGTGCTAAGGATGTTGGCTGTGGTCTTTGAATTTGGAGTGGGCACCACACCAGGTGTCTGCAGATGCTCAGACCCTTGTCACACCTGCTGTTCTGCGTGTGCGTCCCCAGTGTTCCTGTGATGGTGTGTGGCTGTGTCTATTGTTTCTGTGGTGCTATGTATCTTCTTTATCAATACAGTTGCCCTTCCTTCCAGAAATGCTACCACTTTGTGTTTCAACGATACCGCCTGGAGCATTACACGGTGACGTCCAACTGGCTGGCGCTGGGCACAGTTTTCCTGTTTGGGCTCTTGTCGTTCTCCCGCTCTGTGGCTCTGTTCAGAGGTAAGTGTGCTGGGAAGGCCTTCACCCACACTCACAGAGAGCTTCGCTGTCTGGTTCACTTGTGGCGTGTGGTTGGCTTATGCTGGGAAAAGACTGCTCTCAAAGGGAAGTCATGTGACTTGATTGTGAGTGGGATGTGACCTCTGTACCTCAGGACTAAAAAGGAGACTCTGTTTCTTTTTCATGTCTTAACACATGATCCTTCCAATAGCATTGCCCCTCTCCCACCTTTTAAAATTTTTTTTTTTATTTTAAAAAAATTGTATGTGTATAGATACTTGGTTTGAATGTATAGGTACCACATGGGTACCTGATGTATGTGGAGGCCCGAAGCTGGCATTGGATCTCCTGGAACTGGAGTTACAGACAACTGTGAGCTGCCTGTGGGTGCTGAGAATAGAACCTGGGACCTCTGGAAGAGCAACCAATGCTTTTAACTGCTGCACTATCTCTCTTTCCCCTCCTTTAACATAGCTGCTGCTAATGCAATGAAGCCGAAATATGTAATGACAATTAGAACTAAGTTCTTATGGTTATATACTTCCTAATAATCATTATTGGAGTCATAATACTAAAACATGCCCAAAGAATAGAAAATATAGAGGGTAAATATATAGAAAGAACAAGAAAGCAAGTTATATTTGGCGAAGTGAAGTGGTGGTAGAGTCGGCTTCCTGCCGCACCGCCGTGTGCTTCACATTTGACGCTTCGGATAGGTGACAGGGGATATTAGCATGAGCTAACAGCTGGAACCTTTTCTTTGGTTTTTATGAACTCTTCTCCCTTTTAGGATACCACGGGCCCCTTGATTTATATCCAGAATTTTACAGAATTGCCACAGACCCAACCATCCACACTGTCCCAGAAGGCAGGCCCGTGAACGTCTGTGTGGGAAAAGAGTGGTATCGATTTCCCAGTAGCTTCCTTCTGCCTGACAAGTAAGTCATTCTTTAATTCATGGTGTTTGTGTGTGGGTGTGTCTGTGTGTGTGTGTGCACATGCTTGCATGTGTGTGCATAAAAAGGAAATGGCTCTCCTCTCTCATTCTCTGCCTGTTTGAGGCAGTTGCTCCTGAGTGACCCTGGAGCTCTGTAGCTTGCTCTGCCTCCTTGGTTTTTTTTTTTTTTTTTTTGTTTGTTTGTTTCTGTTTTTGTTTTGTTTTGTTTGTTTTGTTTTTCTAGCTAGGCCAGAAGTCAACAAGTGGTGGGGAGAGACCGTCCTGATGTGCCTGCCTCAGTGCTGGGTACAGTGTGCATGGGACGCGTGGTGAGTTAGCGTGGGTGCTGGCATGGGATGCCTGGTGTGTTAGCGAGGGTGCTGGCATGGGGTGCCTGGTGTGTTAGTGAGGGTGCTGGCATGGGATGTCTGGTGTGTTAGTGAGGGTGCTGGCATGGGATGCCTGGTGTGTTAGTGAGGGTGCTGGCATGGGATGCCTGGTGTGTTAGTGAGGGTGCTGGCATGGGATGCCTGGTGTGTTAGTGAGGGTGCTGGCATGGGATGCCTGGTGTGTTAGTGAGGATGTTGGCATGGGATGCCTGGTGTGTTAGTGAGGATGTTGGCATGGGATGTCTGGTGTGTTAGCGAGGGTGCTAGCATCAGCTCGGGCCCTTGAGCTTGCTCAGCTAGTACTCTCACCTCCCGGCCGCCTCTCCAGTCTCTAAGTCTCAGCATCCTACTTAGTTAGTTCTAAAGATATTCTTAGTTTGTGCATGCATGAATGTACACCACAGCATGCCTGGTGTCCAAGGAGGCCAGAATAGAGCATCAGATCATTTGAGACTGGAGTTAAAGGTGGTCGTTCGAATCCATGTTGTGCTGAGAACCGAAGTCAGGTTCTCTGCAGGAATAGCAAAGTACTCGTAACCTGAGCCATCTTTCCCAACAACTGACATCAAGAAGTAGCAATTCTATGGCAAGACTGTTAGAGTTTATTTGTTTTGGAGGATTTAATTTTTTTTTATTTGTAGGTATATATGTGGTGTGTGTAGAGGGAGCGCATGTGCCCATGTGCAAGTGTGTGTGGGGGCTGTAGGGTAGGTAGCTTTGGATGTTGTTCCTCAGCATGTCTACCCTGGTATTTGAGATAAGGTCTCTCATCACCCAGAACTTCCCAATTAGGGTAGGCTAGCTGTTTAGGTTTGTGGTTTACACTTCCAGGCACAGGCATCTAAGGACTGCCTCTGCCTCCAAATCCTGGGATTAAAGCTATGCACCACTATGCCCAACTCCATGTTATTTTTTGAGAAGGTCTTTCTTCTTGATGTATCCCGGAGCTCAGGGATTTAACTAGCAAGCCCCTTCCCCGCCCCTGAATCTTTCTGTGTATCCTCTCTGCTGTGCTGGGGTTAGCCGTGCCACGCCCAGCTTTTATTTGGGTGTAGGAGATCTAGTCTTAGGTCCTCATGTTTGCATAGCAAGCACTCTCTCATCCAACCAAGCCCGTCTTCTTGAGGGCACGTGTTTATCATTTCTACTGTGGATATTGAGACACTTCTAACAGTGTGGCCTCGAGACTGTGGCAAGAACAGTGGACCTAGAAAAGGTTATTTTCCATCCAACAGTAAATGTCCACACTGGTTTGTGTAGGCAGTAGGGAGAGCTGTGATTGAGATGTTCCAGCGTCCTGGGTTAGATGTGGCTATGTACAACCCTGGGCTTCTGTGCTCCCTATTTGTCTCCTTTTAGGTGGAGAAGAAGTCTGGGTAAGAGGAGTGATGTTGCTGAGTGAGCAGTCCTCACCTGTGAAGATAGGCTTTTTGTTTTTATTTTTTGTTTTTAACATAAAGATTTTTTGTATCAGTCGTTAAGGATTAAGGTGAAACTTCTCTGTTAAATGTTGACCTTGCCTTTGCCTTTTGCATCTGAGATAGTTTCATAGCTGAAGGCCTTTTGAGGATTATCTAGATGAAGACAGTCTCCTAGTGTTTTCCTGGTGGATGTCCCGTTACTGTTTTCTGTGCACCTGAGTGGGGAGTTAGTGGCATTCTCACCCTCTTTGTTCAGGGCCATCTGCTTGCAAGTTTCCAAGCTGAGACTTGAGTAAAGGGATTGAGAGACCTTTAGTTATAAATTTCTTGCTTCAGACTGACTTGTGACCTCTGCTCCTGCCCCCAACTGAAGTTCTAGCAGAAATCATGTTTTCTTCAAGTGTAATGTTTTTCTGGTGATCTGGGGTGAAGGGTTGTCTGTTAAGCAACAGGTCCGCCATGTGTTCTTTTCATTCTTCTCGCTTGTGTCTCTGACAGTTGGCAGCTTCAGTTCATTCCATCAGAGTTCAGAGGTCAGCTACCAAAGCCTTTCGCAGAGGGACCACTGGCCACCAGGACTGTTCCCACTCACATGAACGACCAGAACCGAGAGGAGCCTTCCAGATACGTAAGGGCTGCCAATCTTCTCTTGCTGCTGCCTAGAGAGACAGTCACCCCAGATCACTAGGCATTGTTCCGTTGGAGCATTAACCAAACGAGTGTCTCAGAAAGCTATTTCTCAGAGAGACAGAGAGAGAGAGAGAGAGACAGAGACACAGAGAGAGAGAAAGAACGATGCATGCGTGGAGGGAGTGGCAGCATCCCCTCTTCCCAATTTACTCTCTTAAATGTCTGTGGAAAGCACACAGTTGAGTTAACTGAGAAGGCTGAGAGGGGCTGGGGTCTTCTCATGAGAGTCTTGAGCAGTCTTTCTGAGTACATTGAAACCCACAGCATTCCTTGTTCTGTTGAAACGCCTGCTGGTACAGTTCTAAGTGAGCGGTTCTAAGTGAGCGGGTTACCTTGGACCTCCCTTCCGCGCCCTTTTGTTGTACTTATATAGCACAGGAACACCCAGAAAGGCTGTCCCCATAGTGAGGCCATGGAGCAGGCTCTCCTCAGTGCCACGACCTTCTGCCTACTTGCCGTCACACACTCTGGAGTCCTGTGAATTTTATTTGGCTCTTTTGTAAGGCAATACTTTTGACATTTGATGCTGGTAGGATCTCCGGTGTTTAAAAAGGGGAGCGCTGACCTGCGCCTGTGAGGTGGCTCAGTGGGAAAGGCGAGTGTTGTCCTCTGTGGTGCCATGTGAGTGTGTGCACCCCCTTGACGTGCACATAAATAAGTGAATAAGCTTTACAGCGAGAGTGATAAAGAGCACTCGCTTCCTCATTAGTAGACAGTGAAAGATTGCTTGGCAAATCGGCTGGAGAGGACTATTTTTGGGCAACCTATTATTAAATAGGTAATAGCTTAGATGTCTGTGTATTTAATTTAGGTTCTCTTGTGTCATGTACTCAAGATACACATAATGAGACCTGTCCTTGACTTCGGAAGCAGACTCTGTCACATCAGGCCGTGTGTTGCCCAGTTCAGGGTGGTTAGGATTTCTCTTGTGTGAGCATCCTGGTATATGCAGTGCTGGGAATAGAATCCAGGCTCTGCACGGGCTGCTGGGCCTGGACTCTGCCAGCTGAGCTCCGTCTCCAGAACTCTCATTTAGCAGTGTCTGGTATTTAGGCTTTTCTCACAAATGTTCTTCATCTGACTAAGGATCCCATATAGAAAGGGTCTCCTTGCTTACCGTTAGCATTCCCTACCCCAGTTCTTGGTTCCAGCCTGTGCTCATTGTCTTTTCCTTACCAGTGTCTTTGCCTGTGTTGGTGACCATGCCTGAGGCACTAGTCTCCCACCTCATGCTACCAGAATTCTCTTCAAATATGGAGTGAACATGTATATCCGTGTTTAGCAGGCTTTCTGTTAAGAGCATGAAATATTTGTCTGCACGGTCAGATACTAGCCTTTCCTTTATCTGCACGTTTCTGGTTTGTTTGTTAAATTTTTTCCTCCTGAGGTACCTGAGTGCTGTGAGATGGGTGACTGTCCCTTGCCCCTTTTGTGTTTGTCACAGTACATAGATAGGGTTGTAAACCTAGTGGCTGGCCTAATGGTGTTATTCTAGGGATTACAATTAGTGTCACTCTGCCTGTCTGTCTCTGTTTCTGACTCTCTGTCTGTCTCTCTGATTTTTGAGACAGGTTTCTCTATTATGTCATTATGATTGTCTTGAAACTTTCTGTGTAGTCCAGGCTGGTCTCGAACTCAGTTCCACCTGCCTTTTGAGTTCTGAGACTACAGGCCTGTGTCATCATGTTTGGCCTTTTGCTAGTTCCTTTGCTAGCATTCCCCAGTGGATCTATGGAACTCTGGACATGCTATAATTTTTTTGTACACATATTTATGATAAAGTTTAATTTACAAATTAGGCACATTAATAGTTCAACAACAGCTGGGCATTGAGGTGCACACCTTCAATCATAGCACTAGGCAAAGACAAGGCAGATCTCTGAGTTTGAGACCAGCCTGGCCTACAGAGTGAGTTATAGGACAGCCAGAGCTACATAGTGAGACCCTGTCTTGAAAAATCATCCTTTGGCTACTTAGAAAAATTGTAATAGTACATTAAATAAAAATGAGTATATTTTCTCCAAATATTTTACTGTACTATAAATTATAATCGAAAATCTATCACTCCTAAAGTAGAAAAATTATAATAGTACACTGTAATAAAAATGTGAGTATATTTCTCAAAATATTTTACTGTACTATAAATTTTAATAACCTCAGAAAAGAAGTTTTTTTCTTTCCTCAGTAAGTTGAGAAATTGCCTTTTTTACTTAAAAGGGAATATTTTGTGGCTTCGTTGCCATATTCAAATTATCATCATCGTTTGCTTTGTGCTTTGGAGCCATTGCTGAGTAAAATTCGAGTTACTGGAGTTTGAGCGCTGATGCGCTGTGCTATTGGATCTGGTAACCAAGATGCTGCTGTGAGATTAATGGGCAGGTGGTGTGTACAGTCGGAGATACTGGACACGAAGATGACTCAGGTGCTCAGTGGGCCTGTGAGATCTCATCCTAGTTTGAGTTTTATTGCTGTGAAGAGAGACACCATGACCATGGCTACTCTTCCAAAGGAAGACATTTAGTTGGGGTTGGCTTAACAGTCTCAGAGGTTTAGTGTCTTATCATGGCAGGACATGGCAGCGTGCAGACAGACGGTAGTGGAGAGGGAGCTAAGAGCTCTATATCTGGACTGGCAGGCAGCAGAAAGATAACTGAGACACACTTCCTCCAACAAGGCCACACTTCCTAATAGTGTCACTTTCTATGGGCTTACGGGGGTCATTTTTATTCAGACTGCCACAACAGACTTCATCATGATACTTAGTAGTATACAACTGAACACTTTATGAATTGTTTATTTCTGGAATATTCTGTTAATGAAGGTTATTGAAACCATGAAAATGAGACTTTAGATGAGGAGGGAGTGGGTTAGGAACCTAGGTAGTGAACCTTTCCATCCTTGGGATAACAATGGTGAGAGAAAACTGGATCTAAAAATGTATAGTACTTGATTCTGGTTAGAGCCTGTTTTCATATTTTCTGCTATCAGACATTGCTACATGTGACTGACTCTATACTAGCTTTACCCTAGGGGAGAGGTTTTCAAAGTGCCAATGGGAGTCACCAAAATGCTGACTATCTAAGGCAAGGACAGGCAAGCCCACGTTTTGCCTGGGTGCTAGGTTCCAGCCCTGTGCTTATCCAGGTTCCTACAGTTGAGAGTTTCCCATCAACCCCTTTGTGCTGTAGCCTCAGTCGGTTTCATGGGTGCTTGGGAAAGTGCCTTCCACAGCCAGGCTGTGCTCTTTGGACCTTTGGAAATTTGTAGGAACCTCTGATGGCTTATTGTTGATTCCATATGAGTAGGCCTAGAGATTCATCTCTCGGAGCTAGCTACTTAGATATTTGTTTTCCTGACAATAAAAAATAATACATATTCATTGTGTAAAATAATGACAGCTTTGGCCAAGAAAAAAGTCATTTTGTTGCCCAGATATCACCACCGTTACTGTTTACTGAGTTTTTTTTCTTTTACTCTTTAAAGCTTTTATCTTTTATTTATTGCACACCATGGAACATGTGAGGAGGTCAGAGCACTTTGTGCAGCTGATTCTCTCCTTCCTTTCCGTGGGGTCTGGGACTTAAGCTGATGTTAGGCGTGTACAGCAAGCCCTTTGCTTGCTGAGCAGTCTTCGCTAGCTCTGTTTCTTCCTTCTTTCTACACTATTTTCATTTAGAAAGCAACAAAATATCATTTACTTTAAAAGGTTTTGGTCACGTTTAATTATTTAAGAAGTAGTGGCAGAATTCTGAGTGTGATGGCCCAACACCTTTGCCTAATTGGCAGGAGCCCATGCTTTGCCTCACCCATGCTTGTACCCTTTGGTAGCAGCCACGGATCAGAGAACGACGCAGCACCATTCTGCCACCCATCTTTGCAGACCATGCTAGCTATGAGTGTGGTGTTTTGCTTTACATTTTTTATATCATTATTGAACTTTCTGTCTATTTGTATGTGCCCACATAGAGGTCAGAGAGCAGCCTTTGGGAGTCGCTTCTCTCCTTTCACCACGTGGGTCTTGGGTATCGAACTTGGTCATCAGGCCTGCCAGCAAGATGGTTTATTTACTGATAATGTTGGCCCTCGTTTGCATTTTTGAAACAGGGTCTTGCTGTGTAGCCCAGCCTGGCCTGGAACTCAGAATGTTGGGTTATAGGAGAGTATCCCAGCTGGCAGCGTGGGCCTTGTCCACTGCCTGCTCGTAGTCGACTCACAGTCCAAGGTAAATGGTTCAGTCCCTCCCTATTTCTGTCTTCATGGAAACTAGGGGAGCTGGATGGTTCCTGTTATCTCACTGTTCCCTGGCCTCAGTTTATCAGGGATTTAAGAGGATGCTGTGGTTTCTAGTACACTGTCACAACTGTGTAGCAGAACTAATTGTTTGCCTTAAGTGGCCTTAGTGAGTCATGCCCAGATTTCTACTTGAAACTAGATCTGAATTTAAAAGACACATTCAGTGTTGCCTTTCTTGACAAATTCAGATTTTTTTTCACTATTTCAAAGCAAATGATAACTCTGGCTCTTAAGCATGGGGCCTGATTTTAGATTTAGGCAGACAGTGGCTAGGCATTGGCGAGGACGGCTACTGAGGAAGAAGTCTTGAGAAAAATACTTCTCTCTGACTGTGATTTGATGGGAAAATGGAGTTGCTGGGTGCTTGCTCTTGTGTTGTCTTTGGAAGAAATAGATTGGTCAATAAAGTTTTCCCCATACACCAGTAGAGACCGTTCTGTTATAAGATGGCATAGAATAGCTAAGAGTCATTGTAAAGTAAAAGCCACAAAATTGATGGGGAATGGGATTAGAGCCATAATACTTGAAACACTTTGTTATTAAGAGATCAATTGGTGGAGTGCTTGTCTTGCATCTACAGGGCCCAGAGTTTGATCCCTAGCACTGCACGGTGACACCTCTTAGTAACTTGGAAGGCAGAGGCAAGAGGATTAGTTCAGGGTCATCCTTGGCCACCTAGCACATTTAAGGTCAACCCTGGGATAGATAGATGAGACCCTGTCTCTGAAAGAAAGAAGAAACGTGATCCGATCCCAGTAAAGACGTGGCACAGGTTTTTGTTTGCTGCATATCTACAGGCCATGCCTGCAGTACTGGGTGTGGTACTTGTCTGTAGGGGTAAGATGGCATTTGTGCAGCAGTGAGGGGTCCTGTGAGGCCTGCCACAGCACCAGAGGTGCATCAGCAAGTGGCTCACTACCCAGGGCTCAGGCGCTGGAGGTGGATAATTGCATGGTATGTGCACTGATTGATTGGTTCAACGACATGCAGTTTTCCCATTTACTTAGCATTTATTATGCATAAGCAAATGTAATAATGAAATTATGCTTGAAATATTCCTCATTATCTTCATTGTTTTGTTATGACTTTATATTTCCAAAATGAGTATCAGAAGAGAAGCACTGCACTGGCGAGATAGCTCAGAGGATGAATGTACTTGGCACTAAGCGCGGTGACCTGAGTTCCCTTTCTAGACCCACTTGATGGAAGGAGAGACTGATGATCCCTGCAGATGTCCTCTCTGCACACACACTCGCTTTCCCTCTCAACGAATAAATAAATGTGTCCATCCATCCATCCATCCATATACACACCCATCCATATACCCATGTATATATACGTATATGCATACATACATTTATACATACATTCATACATGAATGCAAGGAAATTAAAAACAAACTGAGAAGCACTGTTTGTGGAGTCACAATTCTCCCTTTTCTTTTTTTTTTTTTCATTTCTTTCTTTCTTTTTTTTTTTTCTTTTTCTTTTTCGAGGCTCAGGGTGGTTGTGACCTGATGAGCAGTTTGGTTTCAGGATTCCCCCATGTTGTCACACCTATTCCTTGGGTGTTTGGTGTGGTGGTGAAGCTTTCTTTGAGTCACACTATGACTCACGTTGTATCACTCACAATGATACAATATGACTCACGTTGTATCACTCACAATGATACAATATGACTCACGTTGTATCACTCACAATGATACAATATGACTCACGTTGTATCACTCACAATGATACAATATGACTCACGTTGTATCACTCACAATGATACAATATGACTCACGTTGTATCACTCACAATGATACAATATGACTCACGTTGTATCACTCACAATGATACAATATGACTCACGTTGTATCACTCACAATGATACACTATGACTCACGTTGTATCACTCACAATGATACAATATGACTCACGTTGTATCACTCACAATGATACAATATGACTCACGTTGTATCACTCACAATGATACAATATGACTCACGTTGTATCACTCACAATGATACAATATGACTCACGTTGTATCACTCACAATGATACAATATGACTCACGTTGTATCACTCACAATGATACAATGACTCACAAGCATAAGGAGCTGAGTGTTACTTTTCTACGTTTTGTTTTGTTTTTTTAATTTTTCATTTTTTGAAGCTCTTTTTTCTTTTGTACCAGGTACTCGTAGCTGATACTATATATCAATAAACAGAAATAACCAGGATCCTCTTCCTGTCTTTCTCTCAGCATTTCTCCTGATCTTCTGGGTCCTTAGCTGAGGAGAAAGTGAACTGCCCTGTTGGTTTTCTGGCTACTGTTACCATTCTTGGTCATCACAGTAGTTGGATTCACACTGCTGTATTTATGCTGTATGAGATTGGAAGATACTAAAAACCCAATTGAACAGCATTCAAAATACTCCAAAATTATTTCCCTACTATCCGTGGTATTGACTTTAAGAAAATTGACTTTTTTTTTTTTTTTGTCATTTATAATGATTGGGTGAATTTCTACCTGAGTTTATAGTTTTTACAGTGTGGTAAATTTTTGCTTGTGGATTTAAAATATTTGGTCAGCAAATCTGTAGTTAGCAAGGCAAATGCAAACTGAACAAGGCTGCATGTGGGACAGAAAAGCTGTAGCTAGCCTGTGCCTGGCTCTAAAGTGTAGCTGGAGCCCCTGCACCTGCATCCCCACCGCGCCCAGTGCCACAGTGGTGCGGGCACAGCCCCTCCTACAGTTGAAACAAAAGGAAGTCCCAGAAGACATTTCTCTCCCTGAGCTGACTCTTCAGACCCAGTCTTTCATTTTTAGTCCGGTTTTATTAGTTTGAATATTCTTTCTTCCTTTTGATTAGTTTTGTTGGTCCTTTCTGTTGGTTTCCTTTTTTTTTTTTTTTTCTGGTTTTTCAAGACAGGGTTTCTCTGTATAGACCTGGCTGTCCTAGAACTCACTCTGTAGACCAGGCTGGCCTCGAACTCAGAAATCCGCCTGTCTCTGCCTCCCAAGTGCTGGGATTAAAGGCATGTGCCACCACCACCACCTGGCCTTTTATTTTATTTTATTTTATTTTATTTTTTCGAGACAGGGTTTCTCTGTGTAGCCCTAGTTGTCCTGGAACTCACTCTGTAGACCAGGCTGGCCTCGAACTCAGAAATCCGCCTGTCTCTGCCTCCCATTTGCTGGGATTAAAGGCATGTGCCACCACTGCCTGGCAGTTTCCTTTTTTATTAATTTTAGATCTGATATTCTCTCAGTATACTGATTTTGGATTTGGCCTATTACTTTCTGGAAACATTCAGTTGTATTGTGAAACTATTTTATTTGTGATTCCTCTGTTTTGTTTCCTTAATATAAGTGCCTGTGGCTGTCAAATTTCCTCTTAGAATTGCCTTTGCTGTATCTTTCACATTCCTGGTAAGTGGTGCTTTTGTTTCAATTTGATTTTAGGAATTTAAACATTCCCTTTTATCGGTGCTGTGCATGCTGCTGGTGGAGCAGTCAGTATTCTTATCCAGATGTGAAGGCTGAGGACTCCATAGTGAGTGGCCTGGTAAGATAGGCCCAGGGGCCCAATATGGCACAGATGTTATAGTGGTAACCAACCACTTTCTATTTGATTCACAGCCCATTTCACCAGACAGAGCTTATACCTGGGGCTGGTCATGGGACCTAGGGGAGAGCCTACTGCTATTATTGTCTGTGTGAGCATAGTGTTAAACTGACTCTAATGATGGCTTACACCCAATACCCAGATACCTTTCAACCTTTATTGGAGGGTTTTTTTTTTTTTTTCTTTCAGCAGTAGATGTCCTGGAACTTGTTCAGTAGACCAGGCTGGCCTATGTAACTGGACTTTTCAGAATAATTTGTTGGGTTCTTATATCTACTACTGTTTCCACCGGGAACCCTTCTAACCCCCCAACATTAGGTAAGCGAGAGAGAAAATGAATGTTAGAGGGGAAAGGGGGCATAGATCTCTTTAGACTACTTCCTGCTGACTAGAGGTGTCAAGTTACTAGGGGCAAGTCCAGTCTCATCATCAGGAGATACATCTAGCAATCCAGAAAACCAGCAATAGCAAAAGCAGAAAACACAACAGCAGGGACCAGCAATAGCAGGGACCAGCAGCAGCGGGGCAGCAGCCTCTGCAAGACCCTCTCCTGGCTCTCTCTCTCATACCCTCTCAGGAGTCCCCAGAATTCCAAACATAAGCTCTCTGCAGCTGGCACAATCACGCCCCTCCTAAAGCACGAGACAATCATAGTCAGCTGCTGTGGACAACCTGAAGCAGCCCTGTACCCCACACCTGGGATTAAAACAGAAACGTAACTGGGTTTTTGAAGAAACAAAATTTCTCACTACAGGCCTCAAACTCAGTCGACAGAGCTGCTTTCCTTTGGATTTTTCCCTTTTATGTATTGTGGTCCCTCTTCTCTCTGTTTCTCTGCTGACTTTCTCATCTAGTTCTTGAATTCATTAATGTGTTTATTCATGTCTTCTTTGAAGTAATCAGTTACTTAAAAATTATACTTTTTAATTCTTTGGCTAATATTGCAACCATTTTGATCTCCTTGGATTGGGTTCTTGGAGAGCTAGGAACTTTCGGAGGAGTCATGTTGCCTATGTTCCCTTATTTTGTGTTATGGTTTGTCTATCGGGGTGGATACTCATCCTGCCTTTGTGAATATTCTTGCTGTGATCAACCCCGACTTCTGTCTTGGGAAGAATAAGTAGACTGCAGTAGCAATGCAAATCTCTAAATGAAAACAAATGAGATACTTTATATAATAGAAACAGCTTGAAATGACAGCTATGCCACAGTGAGGACTGTAGAGAGAAGAGCCGAGGTCATGAAGCGTGTAAAGTCGGAAGTTGTTGGAGAGGCTTCAAGGTGAGTATTAATAACAATAGAAAAGGGAGGGAGAAGCAGCAAAATAGGAAAGAGCGGCCTATGTGAGGTAAAGTTAGGAGAAATGCAGTGAGCGGGGAGGACGCAGATGCAGGGCAGGAAGAACAAGCCCAGAGCAGAAGGGAAGCTCTGCTGTGCCACAAGCACTTAAGATGGGGGAAGGAATTTCAGAGTCCAAGGTAAAGAAGAGAGAAGTGGCTGTGAGAGGAAGTTCACCCTCTTCACAAGAGCTGACTGAGCACTGTCGTGGGGAATGTACAGGATTGACACTCAAATGGCAAGAAAAGCCGGTGACCTTTCTGATCTGTAGAACCCAATTGTCATTTGTCAGCAAAGTCTGCCACCGTGGTTGTCTGTCATGTAACATCTATCATCATCTATTTAACATCTACCTACCAGTCTGTCATCTGTCAATCTGTCCTCTAGCAGTGAGTCTGTCGTTTACCAGTCTATCATATCAACAGTGGTGGTGCAAGCCCAAAGATCTTCAAAGAGTTGCAGCTTCTCTGCCAAGCCAGAGTCATCAGCACCTTTGTTAAGCCCCTGGGGCTTCAGTTAACAGGCTGAGTATCGTGGGATCATACAGTACTTGACAGTGTCCCAACCTGAAGGCAGTAATGGGCTAATCTGTAAGGATAGTGATGGCAGAAATTGATAAGAAGCAAATTGGCCTTGAGTTAACTCTGATTGCTTGGTCTCTTGGTAATTTGGCATCACCTGCATTGTAGCTATGGGGAAAAGTCTAGTTCTTTTCAGCTTTAATCCTTGTCTTGGATATTGTAGGACATTGGATTTCTATTGTCACATTCTCTTACATTTATATAGACTTTTTCTGCAATTGTTTATTAGAGAGTCTGAGTGACATTAGAGAAATAAGATCTGTGATATGTGTGGAGATGCTTTCTGGTCCTCCCTCAACCTTGTACTGGCCCTCACCAGAAACGGGTATCCCTTCCCTTCCCTTCCCTTCCCTTCCCTTCCCTTCCCTTCCCTTCCCTTCCCTTCCCTTCCCTTCCCTTCCCTTTCTTTTCTCACCTCCCCACCCCCCAACATGGTTTTTCTGTATATCCCTGGTTGTCCTAGAACTTGCTCTGCAGACCAGCCTGGCCTCAAACTCCCACAGATCTTCCTGCCTCTGCCTTCCCTGTGTTGGGATCAAAGGTGTGTACCACCACCACTGGGCTTCAAGTTTCTTTTCTAATAACGTTCTCTTCCCTTGAATGAAGAACCTGCCTGATGGTACTTAAGCCCTGCATCTGGAGGCCTTTGACCTGGCTTTTAGTTCTCAGCAACAGTTTTCCAAGGGATAAGACAGAGAGTAAGGTTTTTTAAAATGCATGATTATCTTGACATCTTTCTGAGACCTTTCCTTAGGGTTTCCTTGGGGATGATTTGGTGAGTAGTCGCGTCCAGGCTGACTGCAGAAGGGATGGTGGTTAGACACCATCTCCAGCCACAGGAGACTCTACCAGCCAGCTTCATGATTAGACCTGTGGTGTGCCTGGCAGGGAAAGGCCAGGCTAAAGGTTACAGACTGGAGCCATTCAGGCCTGGACTCCCTGAGGGAAGGAGTCTGAGCAGGAGGCCATCAGACTCTACCCCTTGCCGCTTCTCCTTAATAGAGGTATGGTGCTGAAAAGCCTTCAGAGCAATTGCTAAGTGTTCTTACAATCCTGGGAGCTGCAGAGTGGGTGTTCAGACCAAAAAAAAAAAAAAAAAAAAAAAAGGCTACTTCCTGCAATGTTTATGCAGAGGACCATTTTTAGAGAGTTATGTGGAATGGAATTGGGTCTGACGTCAATTCTCAGTGTGCTTTCTCTCCCCTGGAGGAATAGCCCATATGTAGAGACAGATGTAAGACGAAAGTCTTTTTTACATATAAATAATCCTGAGAGAATAAGCACATTGCTCTGACGTAGAAGTTGGAAAAGAACAGCCTGCTGCAAGCCAGCGAAAACCAGGTTGCTCTCATGTGCACATGAACAAGTCTTTCCTCACGTATAACGTGTCTCCTAAATGTACAACATGTTAATACACAGTTAATTGTTGTAAGAGGACATACCTGTGAAGCCAGTTCCTAAGACAAGGACTAGAATGCCCCAGACCCAGGGTTTCCCCAGTGATTGCTCTGACTGTCTCTACATCATCGATGAGGCAGCCTGCTGACTATTGTAGTAAGACTTTCTTGCTTTTGTCTTTAATTTTTCCCATGTATTTATTATAAGTGTGCACATATGTTGCTTGTGTACATGTGCCCTGTATTACATGTGGAGATCAGAGGACAACTTAAGTGATTCAGTTCTCTGCTTCTCCTGTTGGCTCCTGGGGCCTGTTCTTAAGTCCTCAGGCTTGGTTGTAAGCTCCCTCACACACTGAGCCCTTTTGCCAGCGCCCTCTTGCCGGCTCTGTTTTGAACCTTTTTGAGTTGTCCTAAGGATACAGGTATTTCTGTTAGATACATTTCAGATTGAATTATTTGAAATTATGATTTCTTTGTCAAGCATACGGAATGGTTGGATGATAAGAAATACAGATGGTCAGTTTTGGTAGACCTACCAAATAGTTTTCTAAAAATCTTGTAGCATCTTCATGTATGGTTGTTGCTTTATGTGATGGCCCATGTTTTCTATTATGGGTTTTGTGTGTGTGTGTGTGATTTAACTTTACATTTTCTGCTTACTAGTGGAATTGAGCACTTTTTCATTTGTTCGAGAGATTTTTGAAATACCTAATGTATTTAATGTGCCAAGAGTTACAGCTCTGAGGGGAAAGGCTTCCTTCCTTAGTAGAGGTGTCATAGCTCTGAGGGCATTGCCTGTGTCCTTCGGACAATTAGAGAAGGTTCAAAGTAGGGCTGCCAGGAAAGGTGTCTTGGCAGTTGGAAGCCAAGGAATACGAGAAAGTCACACTACGCAGCAAACCTCACACAGGAGAGACCCAGGAGGGTGGCTGCCCCTGCTCTGGTGAGAAATAGCAGGGAACTGAGCAATAGACAGGCTTCCTATTGGGTTTCTTAGGAAAACCAGTTTTCCATTGTAGAACTTTTCAGGATAGGGATTGGTGGGATTTCACACTAAGCCCAGGGAGTAGTCCCCGAGAGAAGCCCCAGGAACTGTCAAAATGTCCAAAGCTGTCAAAATGGTGGAGCCTGTCAAAACAGGCATTTCCCACCTCAGCCTGCCGCTGTCTCTGGCAGCCACACCACCTTTCCAGCCTCCCCAAGCAGCTCAGCACTGACCGTGCTTCACCAAAGCCGCCTGCAGCCAGGAAGTTTTTCCCATCCCAACCTATGGGCCCAATGCAGGGAAAAGAGGGTGGAAAAAGCCATCAACCAGTCCCTGAACTTTCCACAAAACCCCACCAATTCCTGAGCGTGGAGAACCCTCCAATCCTTGAACAGGAAAACGCTTAGGACTTGAAATTCCACCAATCCTCACTTTGGAAATTTCTGCCCTAAAAAGCACCCCCCCATGTTTGTTTGTTTGTTTGTTTGGTTTGGTTTGGTTTTTGGTTTTTGGTTTGTTTTGTTTTGTTTTGGCTTTGGTTTTTCGAGACAGGATTTCTCTGTGTAGCCCTGGCTGTCCTGGAACTCACTCTATAGACCAGGCTGGCCTCAAACTCAGAAATCCGCCTGCCTCTGCCTCCCAAGTGCTGGGATTAAAGGCGTGCGCCACCACTGGCCGGCTAAGAAATCTTATAGAAGCCCTGCCCTTTGTTTAATTGCCTACTGTCCAATCCCGGAAGCAGAGGCAGCCACTCCTGGATTCATCTCTTTTATGAGGTTTGCTTCCTGGTGTGACTCTCATTAGAAGAAGCTAAGAAGCAATGAAGGGAAGAATGGAAGGAGGAGGAGTGGGGCTGAGGCCCTGAGCTTAGCTGGGGATATCCTTCCTTGGGAGCTGCAGCACCTCTGCTGAGGAGGCTTCCTCTCAGAGCTGTGTGGTTCCGGGCTCCCATGGCTCAGGGTGCTCTTCCATTGGGATAGCTTCTCCCCTCAGAGCTACTTGGTTCTTCCGGGGCTCTGTCCATTCGATTGACTTCCTGCAGGAGACGTTCATGATCCTGCTATACTGTTCTAAGGTGCAGTGCAGCCTTAGCCTGCCTCAGGAGAGTCAGGGCTTCCTCACAGACTGGTACGTCTGTTACTCATGCCCTTCAGATGTCTAGGATAAGATGGACAGGGAAGGGCGCACAGGGGTGAGCACAAGGTAGGTTTTCTAGAGATAGGCTGCACACTTGAATTGGCTTTGTAAGTGTCTGTGGGCTGGAGGGACTTGAAAACCTAACTAGCTGCAGACCGCCCACAACTACCCATGTGCCATTCTGAGCAAGTGCACGCTGTCCCCAGGAGCCTCAGGGGTAGCACGTGTGTTTGCAGAGCAGAAGCAGCACAGGTGGCTTGGGTGCTGTCCCATTACCACCTTGGGGGAATTCTTAGGGTTGTAGTTGGGTCCCCAGTCTGCAGAAATCGTCACAGTGACTGATGGAGAGCTGACCCTTTCCATTTCAGATTGACATCAGCAAATGCCATTACTTAGTGGATTTGGATACCATGAGAGAAACACCTCGGGAGCCAAACTACTCATCCCACAGAGAAGAGTGGGTCAGCCTGGCTCACAGACCATTCCTGGATGCGTCTAGGTATGTGCTTTAGTTGTGAGAAAGGTCCTAATCAGTGGTAAAAAATGAATGCTGGACCTGGGAATCCAGTCCCTGGCTGTCCTTAGTAACTCGTATTTCCTTTTTATTTGATTCCAAGGCATCTTACAGTTTTGTCCATGTGTACTGAGAGTATTATCTTCCTGAGGCCTCGGAATGCAGAGTTCATTCTCTTATTGTCGTAATGAAAGGCGCTGAGTAGGTCTACTGTGGAAACCCAATAAGGTTTTGATTAGTTTTGGTAACTGATTTTAACTGTCTTAACGGAGCATCCTGACATTGTTGGCAAGGTTAACCGTGTACCCCGAGGAGCTTGATGGCTGTCATTTTCAGACTCAAAGCTTAGCAGGTACTGGCTCGGACTCATTTGATTGTACTTTGGTTGTTTGAAACAGGGTCTCACTTTGTAGCTCAGCGCTGACCTGGAATTCAATAGGTAGACCAGGCTAGTCTTGAACTTGTGGCTGGCCTCTTGCCTCAGTTTCCCAAGTGCTAGACTACAAGTGTGCTGCTACGTCATGCCTGGCAGATCTAGTGAAGGTTTTTAAGTAAAGAGCCAGGACATGGCTGGCTCTTCAGAAGGATCTCAGAATTAGCGGTAAGAAAAATAATGGGAAGTGTGACTTGGCGGTGTGAGGGTGTTTGGAAGTGTGAATTGGAGGTGCGAGGATGTTTGTAAGCATACTATCTGGAGGTGACGAGGGGACACAGCCAATAAACATAAAGGAGGAAGTGGATTGTATGGTATATTAAGGTTCTGTAGAGGGAGAGATCCAACTGAATGCATATGTAATTATGAAAGCGGGTTGTTGAGAGCACACTTGATAGCCAGAGCACTTAACAGCTGGTCAGCCAAGAAGAGAGAAGCTCAGAACATATATGAGACCAATGACATAACCCTTGTCCCAGGCTGAACAACTAGAGGTCCCCTAGAGAGTTGCTGGTGTGACTCTTCATTGAAAGCCCGAAGCTGCTGGGGTCTGATGTCTGCAGATGTGGCAGTACCAGCCGGTTGCCTGATTCTCCCTCCTTGGTCCTGTGCAGGCCTGCAGCCTATTGAATGATGATGCTCATATTCAGGGAACCCCCCACCCACCCACCCCATCGAATCTTTTTTCTATTTTCTTTTTTTTAATGTCAAACTTTGGAATTACCCTACAGACTGTGTGTTACTAATCTAGGTGGTTCTCGGCCCAGTCAAGTTGACAGTCAGCATTAGTCATTGCATGTAGTCCACTAGAAGACAGTAAATACCGAGGGAATGTTACAGAGCAGGCCCTGACTGGATCCAAGAGTTATAGGCGGTCAAAGTAGGTCTTGTCTATCCCCCGTCAAAGGACTTAGGACCCTCCAGGTTTTTGATATTGTTTCAGTTCTTGCTACTGTAAGAAATTACCCTAGACTAAGGGGCTGAGCCTGCAGACACTTACTCCTCATGGTCTTGGAGACTGGAAGTTTAAGGCCAGTGTGCTCACAGTCAGATTCTGGTGTGGATCTCCTGTAGGTTTCAGATAGTGACGTCTCTTATCTAACACGGGACAGAGGGTAAGCCAGTTCTCTGCTCTCTTCAGGGAACTAACCCCATTCTGGAGAGCTCTGCACATGTGGCTGAGAGACCTCTCAGAGCCTTCCCCACACGCCATCGGACCAGGGATCAAATTAGAGCGCAGGAAACACGTTTTGAGATGAGTTTTATTTTGTAGCCTTGGCTGGCCTCAGACTCACAATTTTCCTGCCTCCATTTGCAAACTGCAGGGATTATAGATGTGAGCCACCACCTCTGTTTTAACGTGAATTGAGGGATGATTGTAGTCTGTAATAGCAGTTGTGAGTAAAGCTTTTACAGATTGACCGCCTCTTATTTGAAATTCTGGGGCCAGAAGTGTTTCGAATGTCATATTTTGGAATGTGTGCATATACATATTAAGATATCTTAGCTAAGGACAGAACCCAGGTCTATGCACAAAATTTGTTTTATGTTTAGCTTATACTTTAGCTTATAACCTTGTTGGTAATTTTTTTAAAAGATGGTTTATTTTCAGTCAGGTGTGTGTATGTGTGTGTGTCTGTGTGTGTGTGTATGCCACGTGTGAGTGGGTACCCTTCCAGACTAGAGACATTGGGTCCTCTGGACCTGAAGTTACAGACAGCTGGGAGCCACCTGATATAGGTGCTGGGAATGAAACCTGGGTTTTCTGGAAGAGCAATGTTGTTCTTAACTGCTAAGCCATCTCTCTAGTTCCCATGGTAATTTTATGTAAAGATTTTGTGCAAGAAACAAGTTGTAATGGTGTGGCATTGAGAACGTTTTAAGCTTTAGATTGTTCAGGATTTCCAGTGATGAGATTAGGGTGCTCAGTTTGCATAGATAGCTGTATGCACAGTTTGGGCAGGTGAGTTTTCATCTTCTCTGGGTCAGTACCAAACAGTGTGACGGCTGAGTTGTGTGCTGTGAGCTTGCTTAGCTGTGTAGGAAGCTGCCTTTCTACATTCCCACAGGCCAGAGGGAGGGTTGTCTTTTTGTCTCCTTTTCTCTAGTGATAAATAGGAGGAACATTTTGTTATTTGCCTGTTTGCCATCTGTAAGTCTGTCTGGACTTACAGATGTTACAGGTGTATTTAAAACCTCTGGGCCGGGATGGAGAGATGGCTCAGTGGTTAAGAGCACCGACTGCTCTTCCAAAGGTTCTGAGTTCAAATCCCAGCAACCACATGGTGGCTCACAACCATCTGTAATGAGATCTGATGCTCTCTTCTGGTGTGTCTGAAGTGCTACAGTGTACTTAGATATAATAATAAATTAATCTTTAAAAAAAAGATTTCCCTTAAAAAATAAATAAATAAAATAAAACCTCTGGGCCCCTCTCTCTCTCTCTTTCTTCTTCTCTTTCTCCTCTTTCCTTTTTTCCAGTTCTGGGGCTTGAACCCAGGGCCTTATGGTTACTAGGGAAGTGCTCTGCCACTGGCTGTCTTTCCAGCACATTTGACTTGGGTTTTTTTCCTATTTATTTATTTATTAAGCTACTGGGGGTGGGAGTGATTATTGATTCCAGAAGTAGTCAATTTCGCCATCACACTCAGCTATCAATCTGCCATGATTTGTTTTATTTGATGGCTATGAGAGAAAGAAACACACACACGATATCAATTTACTAAAAAATAGACTTGATTTTTTAACTTTTTTTGTTGTAATCAAGTAGCTTTCAAGAAAAGCTGCGTTACACTTGTATCAGTATTAGCAGTTACAGCACTCCAAACGTCACTTTCCCAATATTTAAAATTAATTCTCATTTTAGGAGAATTTAACATTATCTGGCTATTCTGTGGCAGGCAAGGTTGATAGCTATATATACAGTGTCTGTATTGCTCTAAGGTCTCCAGCCGTTGAGTTCTGCAACAACACTACTTCTGCAAACCTTAAGAGCAGTCTGTTTCTTAAAGTAGATCTTTTTTTTTTCTTTTCTTTTTTTGAAGCCTTTAAAAATTTGGTTCTCGTGGGCCAGGCTGCTGCTGGGAGCCACATTGATGTGGGTGGCCTGGGCTGCTCCGTGAGACCTGGGTCTGAGGCCCTGCTGTAGCAGGGGTATGTGTTGATATCCCTTGTCCAGGTTGTCACCGGGAGCCATGCAGAAGTCGGTGGCCTGTGCTGCCAGCTGAAGCACGAGGATGCCTATAGGCTGTGCTGCCACCAGGGAGCTATATTGACGGGAGTGGCCTGAGGGTTTTTTTCCTTTTTAGTTTTATTAATTAAATTATTTATTTTACTTCCCAATCAATCCCAGCTTCCCCTTCCTCCTCTTCTCCTTCCACTCCCACATCCCTACCCTACCCCAGCTGACCTCCCCTTCTCAGAAAAGGGCAGACCTCCCATGGATATCCAGCAGCCTTGGCGTATCAAGTTGAAGCTAGGTGAGGCAGCCCTCATTAGGGGGAAGGGATCCAAAGGCAGGCAAGGCAGTGTAGCCAGACACAGTCCCTGCTTCCACTTTAGGAGCCCCACATGAAGACCCAGCTGAACAACTGTTACATATGTGCAGGGGGCCTAGGTCCCCATTTGACTAAGGTTTTAATTGAGTTGTTTTTATCGTTATTGTGGAGTTTACAGAATTCTCGGTGTATTTTCAACTGCAATCCTTTGTCAGATACACCTTCTGCAGGTGTGTCTGTTACTTTCAGTCTTCTTCTCTTGATAATATCTTTTGCAAAAAGCAAACATTTTGATTTTAGTAAGGTTCATTGTATCAGTTGATTTTTTTATTGATTGCACCACAGTGTTATATCTAAAAGTTGGCAGCCAGCCTGAAGATCTGGTTACTTTCTGTGCCATCTTCTAGAGTTTTATACTTTCACTGTTTATTTATATCTATGATCCATGTAAATTTTACATGGGTATAAGATCTGTGTCTAGATTCATTTATTTTTATATGAGTAAAATATATTTTATATGTCCACTTATTAGGGCACTATTTGTTGAAAGTCTTTCACTTTTCCATTTTCTCACTCTGCTCCCTTCTCAGAGATTGTAGTTGTCTGTGTCTGCATAGACCATATCAGTCTTGATTGACAGAGCTTTTTATGTTCAGTCTTCAAGTTGGCCATTTTTCCAAATAACTTTGTTGTCATCTCCTTTTGTGTTGGTTATTCTGTGTCTTTTGCCTACTTATATAAGCTTTAGATTCAGTTTTTTTTGGTCTCTGTTAATTTGCTGGGATTTTGATTGTGATTGTGTCACGATTAGGTTGGGAAGTAATAATGAGCGGTCCTGTTCACAATTAGGGAATGCCTCTGTTAGTCAGTCCTTGGCTTATTCGTTGTAGTTTTCTTTGTATAGACTTTGTACACGTGTTGTAGATCTATAGAAGAGGATTCCTTTGGGGGAGTGCTAACGTAAGTGGTACTGATTTTCAAAATTAAAATCCTGCTTGTTCATTGCTGATTTGTAACAGCAGTGACTGAGTTTAATATGCTACTTTTTGGATTCTGCTATGTTATTGTAATTGTTAATTATTTCCAGTAAATTAAAAAAAATATTTTATAACCTCAAACTATTTTTGAAAAAAAAATGGATGAGAAGACTCTTATTCCAACTCAGAGCAGGTGATGCGGGGAAAGAAGGGACTGCTGCAGCATTGCCGTCGAGGTAGATGAGAGAAGAGACCTCCACAAATAAAGGCTCAGGCCATCGTGGAAGACCCAATCTGCTAGAGCTTTCTGCGTGGCGTAGGGGTCTGACGTCATAGCCGCAGGCCACAATTGCCTCTCCAGCTAATGTTCTCCAGGGATGGTTTGAAGTTTTATGTAATCTCTAACATCATCGTCCTTGTCATCATTTTTTGTTTTGTTTTGTTTTGTTTGAGACAAGGTTTCTCTGTGTAGGCCTCCTGGAACTTGCTATGTAGACCAGGCTGGCCTTGAACTCAAGGCACACCTTTAATTTCAGCACTCAGGAGGCAGAGGCAGGCGGGTCTCTGAGTTGTATTTAATTTTAAGTGCAGAAGAGTTCATAGTCGGGGGGCCTTTGATGAGCAGAGGGTCGAGCATTTCCTCTGAGAGCATCAGTGTTCCTCAGGGATCTAGGAAACGGGATTTGCAGTTTGAATGTGATGAGGGTAATACCTGCTTCTGCTCTTTCTCTTTAAACTGTGTGTGTGTGTGTGTGTGTGTGTGTGTGTGTGTGTGTGTGTGTACACCATGGCTTCCATTGAGTCAGAGGACAGCTTGCAGTAGTTGATTCTCCTTCTACCAGTGAATCCTGGGCCTTCTTAAACTTAGGTTTGCAGGCTTGGCAGCAAGTGCCTGTACCCACTGAGCCATCTTCCCAGCCAAGTTGTAATTTTTTTCTTCAACTATAGCCACACTTGTAGGGCAAATCTAACCAGTTTTCCAAAAAAGCAACTTTATTGGAGTACAGTTTACATGCCAGATTATACAACCACAATTGTATGTTACCTTACCAGCTCCAACTTATAATTTACTTATTTATAGGTTTGCATTTTTTGGCAATTTCTTATAAGTGAGATCATACAACGTGTATAGTTTTGTGTTTGGCTTCCATAATAGTTTGTGTGAGAAAAGTCTCCCATAGGCTCTATTCAAACCCTTGGTCCCCAGTTGGTGGCGCTGTCTGTGGACTTTTGGGAGGTGCAGCCTTGCTGGAGGAAGTCTGTCAGTGGGGGCGAGAGGGTGGTCTTTGAGAGGTCTCATTCTGCTTCTAGCCGGCTGCTTTTCCTTCTGTGTGTGAATGGAAGTGTGACCACCAGCTTCCAGCTCTGCTGCTGTCATGGCTCCACCTCTGCAACCATAAGCCAGACCGAACTCTTTGTTTTCTATAAATTATTTCCATCGTGGTGTTTTGTCACAGCCACAGAAAATAACCAATGCAGCTTCTCCCGCTCAGCGTGTTTTTAAGGTTGGTCAGGTTCTACCGTGTGCCATCCTGTCTTAGGTAGGGATTCTGTTGCTGCGATGAAACACCGTGACTGGAAGCAAATTGGGGAGAAAAAGGGGTTTATTTGGCTTACACTTCCTCACCACTGTTTATCATTGAAGGAAGTCGGGACAGGAAGTCACACATGGCACAATCCTGGAGGCAGGAGCCAATGCACAGGCCGTGGAAGAGTGCTGCTTACTGGCCTGCTCCCATGGCTTGCTGAGCCTGCTTTCTTTCTTTTTTTAAATATTTTTTATTACATATTTTTCTCAATTACATTTCCAATGCTATCCCAAAAGTCCCCCATATCCTCCCCCCCACTTCCCTACCCACTCATTCCCATTTTTTTTTTTTTTTGGCCCTGGCGTTCCCCTGTACTGGGGCATATACAGTTTGCATGTCCAATGGGCCTCTCTTTCCAGTGATGGCCGACTAGGCCATCTTTTGATACATATGCAGCTAGAGTCAAGAGCTCCGGGGTACTGCTTAGTTCATATTGTTGTTCCGCCTATAGGGTTCAAGCTGGAATCCTAATGCAGCGGTGACCAGGAAACCCAAAGAAAGTTTTGCTCACTTTTCTTCAAAGGCAGATTCTCTTTCATTTCCATCTTGGAATATGAATGACTGAATTATTGTTGAGGCTTAATTAATTAAGTCATGACTGCCAGGAATTACACCTGTATTGTCAGCACTCAAAGGCTGAGGCAAGAGAGTCACAAGTCTAAAATTAGCTTGGGCTACAAAATACATTCTAAGTGGAACCCAGGACCACCGGCCTAGGGATGGCACTGTCGACAGTGGGCTGGGCCCTTCCCCATTGATCACTAATTAAGAAAATACCTTACAGCCGGAGCTCATGGAAGCATTTCCTCAACTTCTCTCCCTCTCTGATGACTCTAACTTGTGTAAGGTTGACACAAAACCAGCCAGCCAGTTTACAGCCCTTGTCCCTTTTCATTGCTGAACGTGTACTGTTTTGTTATCATTTCTTCCTTTGGCTGCAGACCTGGTTGTTTCCACTTTTTGTCATGATGAATAATGATGAAAACACACATGTGGGGTGGCTAATTGGAAACCACAGCAGAGCGACAGAGACTGAAAGGGTGACACTTTACGGGAGGAATCTTACTAGTGGCCATTGCATTCTGTTGATAACGAGGGAGATGGGAAGGAATTGAGGGGTGAGAGATTGTGGAAGGCGGCAGATTGGGATTGGAGAAGCGTGCTAGGATAGAGAAGCCGTAGTGATGGTGGCAGAGCCTGTGCAGCGCATGCGCCCGGTGCCCAGCCTCTGCCTCAGAGAGAACAGGGCCTGTGTCTTCCCGTGTCAGGGCCTCTGCAGCGCATGGGCCCTGGTACCGAGTATGGGGACATCATCTTCAGTGTCTACAGTTTTAAGCTAAGAAGCCTGTGACAGTGAGACCTGGCTTAGGAAGGCTCTTCCTCTTTGAGGAACAGCAGATCCCAAGCAACCTTTCTGCGAGCTGGATGCCTTCAGGAGGGTAATTCAGTCTCCCCTCCCTTTCCCCCTCTCCCCCAACCTGTCCCCCTTTCCCCCCCCTCTCTCTCTCCTCTCTCCCTCTTTCTGCCTGCCTCCCTCTCTCCCTCTCTATTTTTTTTTCTTTTTGTTTTGTTGTTGTTGTTTGTTTGTTTCCAAGATAGGGCTCTGCCTGCCTGACTTCTGCCTGACAGGCCTCAAACTTAACAGATCAACCTGCTCTGTCTCCCAAGTGCTGGGATTAAAGGGATGCACCACTGTTCCTGGAGGGCTTTACTTTCTTATAACTTGTGTGCAGGCGTTAAGATTTTTTAAGATGATGTGGCGAGATAGAAATCTGTCGGCTTCTGAATTGAAGAAGTCTGATGCTTGGGGAGACCTGGTGTGTAGTAAAAGCATCGAGTTTGAGGGCCTGTGACTTTGACCCTGGCTTCTTGCTGTTAGTACTGCTCCGATGCCTAAACTTCCACATCCATAAAACAAAGGGGTAATGTATATTTTGAAGGGACTAAATGAGAGCAGTGTATGAAAGTACTTTTAAATTGAAAGCATTCTAGCAAGTTAGACCTTGAAGTAAATTGGCAAGCTCTGTAGAGTTCTGGACTATGTTGTCCTTACATTTCTTATGTACATTTGCACAGTTTTACTTGATTCATTTTGCTGACACTCCTTGCTGACATAGTCTAAATAGGCCCTCACTGACTGAAAGGGAGCAAACAGAATAATGTGAGTGCCAGCACATTAGAATCCATACCCTTGAGAGAATGTTACTGGAGAACCTTTGCAGGAGAGAAGCAACTTAAAGTTTATTAGCATGTCTTTGTGTTGGGGGCAGCTTTTAATATGCTGGATCCCCGTGGCTGCGTGTGGAAGGCCGTTCTGTGTTGAATGGTATAGAAGGTAGGCCTTGGCTGCTGGACTCTGGAGACATGATTCACCCATTGGGAGCATGGCAGCCTGTGTCCTCTTTTCTGAACTGGCTTCTCTGCTTTCCAGAGGCCTACAGACCCCAGGCCTTCTAGCTGGAGCATCCAGGCAGAAGATTTCAGTGACCAACTTGTCGCTCTGTACAGGTGGGGTTGGTTCTAGCCCCAGCTTCTAGACCTTGAGCCTCTCACGACAGAGTCTAGCTGTGCTTATAAGGACTGTGTGCCTGGTAACCTCCAAGGCCAGAAGAGGGTGTCACATGCCCTGGCATTGAAGTTGCAGATGGATGTAAGCTTCCACATGGGTTCTGGGAATTGAACTGGTTTCTGGAAAAGAAGCCAGTGCTTTTAACTGCTGAGACATCTATCCAGCCCCAACCGAAAATGTTCAGATTTGCTATCCTATAGCCAGCCCATGTTACATCCTTTATTAAACGAGGGTTTTTTTTTTTTTTTTTTTAATTCTTTGAACCAGGACATAATTGCTACTTGTATAAAGTAGCTTGACATGTGGGTGGATGTAATATCTCCTCTAAGAGTCCCTGAGAGGAGTGAAGGAGAGTGCTGGAATAAACCAGTGGCTCAGTGGTGAGTGCAGAGCCCCAGAGCCTGGTGGGAATGCCTCTCCAGGCAGTTGACATTGGCCTTCTGAAGAGTGGGGTCTGTGTGCAGCTTTGGAAATGGTCTAAAGTCTCTGCACTGCTTTGTGTGACACCCTCTACCTGTGGGCGCTGCGCATACGCACTTCCGTTTTGTTTGCATGGCTTCCATCTGTGCCTCTTCCATTTTGGAGCATTCTGGGGCCCCATCCAGCTGAATTCTAGACTTGCATGATTAGAGGCTTCAAACATTCTGGGGGAACTTAGGCAGGGTTTCAAACTCCTGCAGATTTAATTACAGGTGAGGAACAGAGGCAGGTTAAACCAGCAGCTGGCTGGGTAGAGTAGGGGCCCTTTCTAGTCAAAGACCTCAATTGCAGCCTCAGTTGTAGGTGGGGGTATGCATGATGGATGGTATTTGCTGCTTTGCTCTTTCATCGCCCAGCACAGAAACCTGAACTTTAGCTGGCTAATCTAGAGAATGTCTGTAGACAGTGTGTGGCTTTTTAATTACCTTCCAGCAGAGGTAAACCCAGCAACTCTGAGGCCTGAGAACCATTGCACCCGTACACCTTATCCATTTGTGTCCTCTGTGATAGGGTGGTCTGTGTGCTCTGTGATAGGGTGGTCTGTGTGCTCTGTGATAGGGTGGTCTGTGTGCTCTGTGATAAGGTGGTCTGTGTGCTCTGTGATAGGGTGGTCTGTGTGCTCTGTGATTGGGTGGTCTGTGTGCTCTGTGATAGGGTGGTCTGTGTGCTCTGTGATTGGGTGGTCTGTGTGCTCTGTGATAGGGTGGTCTGTGTGCTCTGTGATTGGGTGGTCTGTGTGCTCTGTGATTGGGTGGTCTGTGTGCTCTGTGATAGGGTGGTCTGTGTGCTCTGTGATAGGGTGGTCTGTGTGCTCTGTGATTGGGTGGTCTGTGTGCTCTGTGATTGGGTGGTCTGTGTGCTCTGTGATAGGGTGGTCTGTGTGCTCTGTGATAGGGTGGTCTGTGTGCTCTGTGATTGGGTGGTCTGTGTGCTCTGTGATAGGGTGGTCTGTGTCCTCTGTGATAGGGTGGTCTGTGTGCTCTGTGATAGGGTGGTCTGTGTGCTCTGTGATAGGGTGGTTTGTGTGCTCTGTGATAGGGTGGTCTGTGTGCTCTGTGATTGGGTGGTCTGTGTGCTCTGTGATAGGGTGGTCTG
This sequence comes from Mus musculus, assembly GCF_000001635.26. NCBI lineage: Eukaryota > Metazoa > Chordata > Mammalia > Rodentia > Muridae > Mus > Mus musculus. The sequence continues at coordinate 50,833,371 of NC_000075.6, forward strand.
TGTGCTCTGTGATAGGGTGGTCTGCTTAGTGGGAGCCAGCAGAGGCAGAACTGTTTATTTCTGTACAATAACAGGTTTACCAGAGTATGTGTTGTGAAGGTTAGGTTAGTTGGAAGCTTACTGCAGTGTGACAGTCACCCATTCTTATAGCTGTAAAGGAAGACCACAGCTGGCTCCTGGCCAGCTCTTCCTCAGGGTCTCTCTTGCATTGGCCATCAGATGCTAACTGAGGCATTACCACTCTCTCACCCACACCTCTGGCCCCTGAGACTAGCTCTCGGCTGGATCTCAGAGGAGGCTATCACCCAGAGTTCCTGCCTGTGGCTTTCCTTTCACATGGGGGCTGCACTCCATTGCTGTTAGGACTCAGCCTTGGAAGACTTCTCCCTCATCCTGCTGCTGGTGGGAAGCAAGCCCCAGCCATGCTCAAGGGATGAAGAGTTGTATGGACATGTTATAAAATCTCCTCAGCTTCTCTAATGCCGTTCTCCTCCTGAACTATTTTTCAATTCAAAGATTTCTGACTAGACGGAACGGGGCAGCCCTGAAGGCCATTTCCCCTTCCTCCCCAGATGGACAGGAGACCACATCCTGGGCAGGCAGGCTTTGATGCACAGTGCAGATGCTATCTGGTCTTTAGGGAAGAATCCGTTGAATCAGTTTCTCCACATGACCAGCGAGTGGTGGGCTCTAGTGCTTTTTCTGTATGCCAGGCACTGTGGTGCCTCGCCTCCCTCACTGGTGCCGAGGAGAAACAGGAACGGCAGAATTCATGTCCTGTTACACTGTCAGCTCACTGCTCTCACAGTCTTTCATTCTCTGTCAGCTTCTGCCTGCTGTCTCCCCTTCAGCTCCTGCCCCTCCCCATTTCCCCCAAATACTTTTCTCAGATCTCCATCTAACATAGCTACCCTTGGCCAGATTTGGCTTCAAACTCCTTGCATGTTGCCTAATGTCTTAGTTCCCTAATCATTCAAATCTGCTGACATTTAGGAAGAGCAAATTGAACAAACCTTTTAATCCTTGTGGAGTCCAGCAAGCTCTGCTTTCTGTTGTTGTGGAAAGACATCTCCACATCTCCTCACTGAGCCAGTGCTGTAGACGGACGAGGAGATTCAGTGCTTCAGGTTGGCCCTGGCTTTAAGCTAATGGACCAAGCAACTGACAAGCAACTGACATCATCAGTTTTGTTCCAGCTTCTTTATGATTCTCAGCATATTAGAGGCTCTTAAATATATGACTTGGTGGGCTTTACAGTCTTTTTATTATTTTTACATTTTTATTACTTATTTTTTTATTATCTGTGTGTGAATGCATGAATGCATGTATGTATGTGTACGCACTGAGATTTGCAGGTGGTTGTGAGCCTCCTGTTATAGATGCTGGGAACCGAACACCAGCTCCCCAGAAGAGCAGCAAGTCCTCCTCGCTGCTGGGCCATCTCTCTAGCCCCTAGATTTACTTTCTTAGAGCTGGATTTATGTAATGGTGAAAAGGAGGCAGGAGCAAGGTAAGGGTCTTGTCAGAAGCCTGAACCTTAGTGAAAGAAAAACTGTTGCGGCGAAGTATACTTGTTATTTATTTCAAACTTTAAAGCTTGCCAGAGTCTTTTTCTTGAGATGGTTTCCAGTGCTCTTCTGCCACATGGATAAAGCCCAGATAAGGTTCTGAGGAGCAGGACTGAGCCTGCGAGACACTGTCGTGTGCTGCCTGTATCCCTCATTCACTACCAGATGGGAAAAGACTGAAGAGCACTTCCCCCAACCCTTGGCAGGACCGCAGGTCAGAAGGCTCCAGTTGCCTAACAGCAAGTCTTTCCCAACCCCACTGTTCTGAACGTTGGCTAAAGGTGACTGGTGCAGAAGCTAGGGTGTTATGCCAGATGCTGTACACGTCAGGAGCATGAGTCCCTACATACCCATGCCTGTGCTTCAGTAGACTTCTGACCTAGCCACCTCACAGCTCCTTGGAGGTCACTCTGAGTGGTCAGCACGGTGGCCCGAGTGCTGGATAGACTGCTGAAAGTTAAGTGTTATACCAGTCACATGGGTCAGGGCGACTTGGCAAACTCTGTGAACTAGAACCCGACAGGTCATTTGGCCTCTAGAATGCCATTGCTTTTGTTAACATGGGCACTCTGAATCAGCTGTGCCGCCATCCCATGGGCCACTGTAGCTCCCTCCCTCCTTCCTCCCACACTGTGTAGTTTCCTGCTTTGCTCTGCTCTGCCTCATGGATTTAGGACTAAAATGTTTGAGAAGAAAACAGAACCTGTTTTTGCTTTTGAAGCTCCGTTTCCTTGTGGAGGTGAGCATTGGATGCTAGGGGAGCAGACTAGATCATCTGATTTGAGAGGCTGGCCTTTTCTTCCACGTGTAGACTCAGGAGTGTTTTCCACGGGAGAGTTCTAAAAGCTGGAGATGCAGCATTGTGTCCTGTCCCTAGGCGGGCCCTCCAGCAAGTACAGCATGTTAGCCATGCTCCTGTGTCCACGCTTGTGAAATAGGGGTGTGAATTATCTCTGGAGTGCTTACTGACTATAAAGCAATGTCCTCACCCCGTGTCCCCCCCAAAGGCTGTTAAAGCACCCTTATGTTTGCCCATACAAGCCTTTTGAAAGTTAGCAGTGCTCAGTAAAGGATAGGTTGAGTATAACTGAACGTGAAGGAAAACCCAGATTGTCTTTAGAGCTAAAGGTGCTTTGAAGGGCCAGTTCTGCACTGAGAGGTATAGAAAACATCTCACCGAAAATTGCACTACATGGAAGAGACAGCAAAGAGCAGTTCCAGGAAGTACTCAGTGGGGCTGAACCAGCAAGGCTAAATGTGGTTTTAATGTTTGAGTGAGGGAATTAGTGGCTGGATGGACAGACAGACAGGTAGAAATGGGAGGGAAACCCATTGAGTGCAGTCTAAGCAAATTGACTCAGTATTTCCACTTGCACCGGCTGGTGGTTTCGGGGGAGACTAGCTGCCAGTCTTCTGCTCATGTCAGCAAGTACAGACTTAAGTCTCCACAGCAGGGTGCTCTCAGACCCCGATAAATGGGATGGTCATTGAATCAGAGCACATTCTGAGCTGTCAGCTAGTTATGCTGCTTGGACATGTTTTGTGCATAGCTGATCCATTCCAGCATTGCTTAAGAGCCTCTCTTACTGGGGTAGAGTGTTTGGGTTTCTATGATGGTGACACCTATCTTACATCTTGTTCCTTACTGATTCAGTTATAGTCAACCTACTATCCTTTGTTGAACAACTCTAATGTTCAGCGCTTGTGTTCTTTCAGGTCACAAGGCCTGTGGCATTTCCTTACAGGCCTTGTGGCATGAACTTTGATAGGTTTTCGTTTTGTCTTAGTTTGTGATCATGTGATTTATGTTTCCACATGTGTGAATGTGTGCATATATGCAGACTCCATCTTCCAGTGCTTAGCTGTTCTTCTTCAGAAACAACGTAGTCTAACAAGTCGTCTTATCAGTTAAAGCTGCTTCAGATCCTAATGGTGGAGAAACTGTCATAGTTAGGGATTCCCTTCTTTCTGAGTCAGAACAGATGAAAGAAGGAAGAAATGTAGAACAGCAGCTAGTGTCAGACCAGGGGAACTCCAGCCAACTTGTTCTAAAAACCGAGTCAGACAGCCCACAGACTCATTCCTTCCCAGTTGAGAGGTGGGCACGCTATCATAATAGCAGCATCTGTCTTACTTCTGGAAGTCATTAGCCGTTAGTGGCTCTGTGTGGTGACTGCAGAAGACCTGTGTTCCCAAAGGATGCTCTGTGCTGTGCTCTGACGAGACCCTGTGCTTTCTCCTTTTATAATTTTGTGCTCAGATCTGCCTATAAAATCCTCCTTGCTGAATGCTGTGTTTAGAATTTAGTGCTAATTTTCCGATGACTCCACACTGGGTCACTCCCCAACACTGCAGAGTTGGGGTGTCTCTTGATTCACTTCATGTCTGTCCTTGGCAAGATGTATAACCCAGGGCTGGTGAGATGGCTCAGCAGGTAAGAGCACCCGACTGCTCTTCCAAAGGTCCTGAGTTCAAATCCCAGCAACCACATGGTGGCTCACAACCATCTGTAATGAGATCTGACTCCCTCTTCTGGAGTGTCTGATGACAGCTACAGTGTACTTACATATAATAAATAAATAAATCTTTAAAAAAAAAAAGATGTATAACCCAAACCACAACCTGTTGGACTTGGGATTCCTCACTGGGAGTAGGACTTGTCTGTTATCTACCCTTCATACCTGCATTTATGCTGTCACCTGATGGCGCTCAGGATGGTTGAGCGCACCTGAATTCTTTAGCGTGATGTACTTTATCTATCTGCCTATCCTTCAGCTACCCATCCATCCTTCCAATATGTGTGCTGTTCATCATACAGTTGTACCAGGCATAGGTAAGACATACTCAGTCCCCGAGATCTAAATGTAGGAATAGCGGGGCATCCAGCAAGTTAACAAATAAGTCTGTACACATTGTGAAAGACAGACTGGGAAGACCTGGCGGTCTCCTGAGCCAGAGGAACTGGAAGAAGGGTCACCAGAGGTGAGGCAACTACACACCTCCAGTGAGGTGTCTGAGATGGAAAGATGTGTTCTGAATGCTTCCCCTGTCCTATCCAGTTCTCAGCGTCTGACTTCTCTTCTCAGCTTGTGTGCTGGTTGCTGCTTTAGGAGCATACATGCTAAGTTACGGCTGTGTGTGTCTTCAGAGGTTGATGTGAATTCAATGAGACCGTGAGCCCAGTGAGAGAAGATGGCGTGGCTCTGTGGCAAGCATGCAAATCTTCATAGATAGTTGTCTATCTATATTGGAGAATTTGAGGTTTTCTGGATGGGGCATGGTGGTGCACATCTTCAATCCCAGTCAGAGGCAGGTGGATCTCTGTGAATTCCAGACTAGTCAGGGCTGCACAGTGAGACACTATCTTCAAAATACATACATACATACATATATACATACATACATACATACATACATACATACATGAATGTAATTCTTTTCTAAATTTGGAACAAATTTGTCTGTTTGTTTTAAATGTTGTAAGTAACATTTTGCCAACTTTATATGTTTGAAGTTTTCTGGTATAGTAAGCAGAGAACAAAAGTTATTTGTGAAGCATGAAGATGAGCAGACGAGTCTTCATAAAGCAATAAAGCCCCCATGATGCATGCTGCTTGTTCTGACCAATCCTGCTACAGACACCTGTGCGTGTGGCTGTGGACTTACCGTTCACAGACAAGAGGGTTTGATCTTTCTGAACTAGTATTAGCTATAGTCAGACTTCATAGTTTTTGCAAACATGGTTGTTTTTTTTTTAAAGATTTATTTATTATTATACATAAGTACACTGTAGCTGTCTTCAGACACACCAGAAGAGGGTGTCAGATCTCATTACAGATGGTTGTGAGCCACCATGTGGTTGCTGGGATTTGAACTCAGGACCTTTGGAAGAGCAGTCAGTGCTCTTACCCACTGAGCCATCTCACCAGCCCAGTTGTTTTATTAAGTATGTATTTATTATGTGTGTGTGTGTGTGTGTGTGTGTGTGTGTGTGTGTATACTGTCGCTATCTTCAGACTCACCAGAAGAGAGCATCAGATCCCATTTCAGATGGTTGTGAGCCACCATTGGTTGCTGGGAATTGAACTCAGGGCCTCTGGAAGAGCAGTGGGTGCTCTTAACCGCTGAGCCATCTCACCAGCCCCGCAAACATGGTTGTTGAGTTGCTGCCCAGGCTTGCATTCCATCAGATCACATTAGCTGTGTGCATTTCTCTTTGCTATTCATTTCCTTGGCAGTTCTTTCCCGCTGAGTTACTCATCCTGAACTGTAGGATGCTCACACACTCTAGACAGCAGTCCTCTACTGGAAGGTTTGTAGATACCTTGTCCCAGTCTCCTTTCTCTTTCTTATTGGTTCAGCTTGCTTCTTATACCCAGCAGTAACACATAGTAGGCCTTCCATTTCAGCCTAGTCAGTGTTTTTGGTGATGTATGTTCTGTGTTTTGAAATATGTGGGCTTCTGTGGTGTTACCTGTCAGCACAGGAGGAAAATGGTCGTCAGCACTCATGGTCTTGTTCCAATAGACCCTGTCTGCTTTTTATGTTTTTAAGTTATTTTATAAATTATTTACAAAAAACAGGAGTTGGAGGGTAATAAAAGATTCATTTGAAGATATAATAAATGGGGGCTGGCGTGATGGCTGAGAGCACAGGTTGTTCTTACAGAGGACCTGCGCTCATTTCTCTGCACCCACATTGTGGCTCACAACTGTCTGTGACTCAGTTCCAATTCCTTATTCTGGTCTATTGGGCACTAGGCATGCACGTGATACGCATACATACATGTAGACAAACACTTGTACACATAAAAATAAGCCTTTAAAAAAGAAAATATAATACATGAAACTTTTCCATATTCTTTTGGTTATGGACACACACACACACACACACACACACACACACACACACACGCTGGGTATTTTTTGTTTTATTTCTCGAGGCAGGGTATAGCCAGACGTATAACTACTGGGACTGGATTTGTAGTCTGGACTGGGCTTGAACTCAGAGGGCTCGTTCTGCCTCTGCTTCCCAAGTGCTGCAGTTAAAGATGTGTGCCATCGTGCCTGGCCTGTATATTCTGAATTTTTATTCTATATTCTCCTTGTTGGGAACACACACATATACATGCATTTCTCCTGAGATGGGTGTCCCAGATTCCAGCCAGCTGCTTACTGGCTGTTGTGCATGAACCTGACACATCCATTGTGAAAGATGGATGGCTTCAGACTTGTCACTAATAAAATCCAGCTCATCGGTGCTCCTGGCTTTCCTTATCCTTGCTTCATCAAACAGGGTGAAACTTTTGGTGATTCACAAACCTCCATTGTTTCCTAATTCAGACTTTTTTTTTCCCTGTATTTAGAGTTTAAAAGTTAACTAGACTGGTCAACAACTTTTAAATGTCTCTGTCATCTGTGCTCCTCTGTTGTGTCCTTTCCTTCAGCTCGTCCACTTGCGAACTGTACCAATTAAAATCTTACAGCATTTTGGAAACTGAAAGGTGGGTGGGGCATAGGGCGTGTCTCTTTATTATACTGGGCACCATCCAGGGTCTCAGTGCAAACACTGCACGATGATGGATGTCCTTCCTGGCAAAGGCTGACTGGGTAGAAAATACGATACTTTCTTTTTGTGCTAGGAGCTGATTGTTTACTGATGGATTATTTTTTAATCACATTTACAATGTATTTTGTGTGTTATGGTGGGGGAGGGGGAAGGAATGAACATGGGAAGTTAGAAGACACCTTGTGCGCTGGGCGGTGGTGGCTCACACCTTTAATCACAGCACTTGGGAGGCAGAGGCAGGTGGATTTCTGAGTTGGAGGCCAGCCTGGTCTACAGAGTGAGTTCCAGGACAGCCAGGGCTACACAGAAAAACCCTGTCTTGAAAAACCAAAAAAAAAACCAAAAAAACCAAAGAAGCTTGTGAGTTCAGAAGGGAGCTTTGCTGAGTCTGCCCCTTTCCTACCATGAGTTCTGGGACTCAGCCTCAGGTTGCTAGGCTTGGCAGCAGGTGCTGACCCAACTTCTCAGTTCTTGAGTTTGAGGCCATTCATCTAGCCTTACAGGCACCTGCAGACAGCAATGTGAAGTTTGCTTGTACATCAGTGTCCCTGTGTCAGTGGACAACTGCTGTCCACTACTCATCTCTGTGTGTGTGTATTTGTTGTGTGTGTGTGTGTGTGTGTGTGTCTGTCTACTTTGAGGATTGTGGAGTGTTTTCTTATGATGTTAGAGGTGGTAAGTATTGAAAGGATTTTGAACTGTGCTCGGTGGAGGATATAAGCGCCTCCAGTGGTTTACTCTGTACGTAGCTGCTGCAGAGCTCATCCGAAAGGAGAGCAGAGCTGATTCTGCAGACCCGACGTTGATCCAGGGCTTGAGTCCAACCAAGTGTGTATGACTTAATGAACAGGAGTCATCTCTGGGATGGCCACTGACCTGAGGGAATTGGTGCTGGCTTTAGACTTTCTATTCGGAACATCACTTTATCTGTGCGTTGTGAGCAAAAAGAGGAAATTAACTTTTGTCTGAGCCCGGTGCATCCTCTTCCTGTTTACCCTGCTCCCAGGAGCCCTGCTTTATCTCCAGTCTCCTCTAAGCCTCTTTTCTCTACCCAAGCCCTTGAGCTGTTGGCTGTTGAGGTGAAGTGTGTCTCTGTTGAGTACAGGGCACTGCCAGCGTCTCAGTTGGGAAGTGTCTCTAAGAGGTGTGTTTGCCAAGTGCGATACCATTGTGTGCAGGCATTGCAGGAGTCTGCCAAGCCCAGAGGTAGGCTGCCAGTGCAAATGCCACATCGACCTGACATTTACAAGTTTAGAATCTGGAAAAGGACTGGCCGTGGACACCCTTCAGCTATCTCATTTCCGGTACCAGTAACTGGGCCAACTTGGATTTTCAGACTGAAAAATTCAGTCAGGAAGTAATACTTGATGCACTTGAAGCTGCTATTACAACCTGTTCAGGAAGGATAAATCTGCAGGCTTCAGGTTAAGCCATAATGGTAAAGCTTGCAAACTCTAGAATCAAACCTGGATGCGACTCTTAAATGAGGCTCTTATTAGTCACTTCATGAACTTGAACAAACTGCTTAATCTCCGTGACCTTGAGTAGACTTAACCTCTGCTCTCTGTGAAACTGTGTCACTGCCACCTTTCTCGTAGATTTATTAAATGGGGTAAACAAATTTAAAACCAAATCACTCCCCGATTCTCAGACTTCAGCCATGAGTAGAATTTTCGAGAGCATGCTGAGCTCTCATGATTGTGCATAGACTTGCTGCTTGCTCCAGGCACTGCTGGGACGTTGCACAGGTCCCCAGGACACAGTTTTCCTCATCTTTTTGGGTAACTTAGAGCTGGAGCCAGAATTGGTTGAACATTTACATAATTGGTCTATAATTCTATATTTTGTTCTATATTTTTCTAGATTCAGAAATTACTTGGGTGTCCAGAGTTGATTTCAGTCATCACAGTCTTTGTATGCCTTGGAACTTGTCTGTGTCAAATTCGAATGCAAAATGCGGACCCATAGCTCTTGCTAGTCTGTTCAGACTTATTAAGGAGACAGATTTTTTGTTGTTGTTTGTTTATTTGTTTTTTGTTTTGGCTTGAGTAACAAGGTATATGGTCTATTATTATGATCTGGTACCTAAATAGTAGACTTTTCTGTATTCATATGTTTTCTGTATAAAACATTATCCTTGATGTAGTGCTTGGTTTCTTTTAATTATTTTCAGAGCATTCAGTAAAATGATGAAATTCCTCCCCACCCCCTTTCTTTTCTCTTGCAGGTCTTCCAAGTTGCTTCGGGCATTCTATGTTCCCTTCCTGTCAGATCAGTACACGGTGTATGTGAACTACACCATCCTGAAGCCTCGGAAAGCAAAGCCGAGCAGGAAGAAAAGTGGAGGTTAGCACCCCGGTGACTCCAGAGGACAGCCTGTGCTAACTAGGGCTTCCACGGAGCCGACTTCCTCCAAGGCATCCTGTTAGAGCTGTAATAAAGGTCGTCCACCAAGAGTGCCAGAAGCTGGTGCTCTGAGCTCGTCATGGTCTATGTCAAAGTCTAATCAAAGTCACACACTTCCTGCTCCTGGGTCTGTTCTGCATGTGAGCTCTCTGCAGATAGGCACAGTCCTAACTCCTGGGGAAGTCCAGTGCTCCACTCCACCTTGTTCTCCATGTAGGTACTCACTGGAGGGAGAAGAGTAGAACGTGCTTGCAGAAACTGCGAGAGGACCTAACTCGGTGTGGGCTAGCCTTCTCCACTCTCTGGCCAGCATCTGAGAACTACCAAGCCTCCCTTAGACTACAAGGTTTCTCTCTCAGAGCTGTTTGGCAACTTCTAGCAGGCCTTCTTCAAATCCTACTGCTGAAAAGCAGCTCAGCCTAGTTGCCAACCAGATATGGCCTTTTCCCGGCAGCAAGACGTGGCTTCTAAAGTGTTCCCAGGACTGACACTGTCCTGAAGCTCAGGAAAAAGGCGACCACTGAAGAACTGTGACCTAATCATATTATTTAATGATGCCTTTAACTTTCCTTTTATTTTCTTTAAAACTGGTCTTAATTATATGGCTTTTTGGGAAGTGTTTTAAGATTTTTTTAATGTTTCAGTCTGCTTTATTGAATTCTAGACTCTGTATATATAGGGCGTCTTTGGAGAAAAAGGTGTATCAATAGATTTGGGTGACAACACATTTTAAAGTAGTCTGAGGCCATTTTGGGGAAATTAAGAATTCCTTTTCGTAAAATGATAGTCCCAGTGAAATGAAAATGACTGATTTCAGTTCTCCTGCAAGGTATCCTCTAGATAGGCATTGGCAAGGAGTCCCCCATCAGGTCCGCCTGCCTGTGACTTCACCTTCTCTTACAATATGGCACAGCCTGTAAGCCATTTTCTCAGTGTCTCATGTGATCCTCACAACTACTGTGAGGAGGACCAGCTTCCCAGACAGGAGACAAATGAAGACGGAGGGCTAGAGCCTTATGGTTGGGCAGAAGGTGACATCTCTGCTGGCTGACTTCTCATGCTTGTGTGAGTGTCCGCGCCTCTCCGCTCATCTATGAAGAAAGCACTGCTTGGAAGGAGGAGGAGGCTGACCAGAGACCCGATCAGTTGTCAGCTTCTGTAGCTCGTGGAGTTCTGTGGCACCTGTGGGTTAGCCCTTCCTGCAGCGCTAGCTATGTGACATTGCTGGGCCTGAGCTAGCAAAGCACTTGCTTTGGAAGTCACAGGGTCTGCTGTGCACCGGGTTCCTGTCCCTGTGCATCATGTTAAGGTGCCTAATTCCCTTAAGGGGGATGGGTTCTAGCAGTACAGAGAGGAAGATCTGATTTCCACAGTTTCCATGTTTTCCTTTTTAAAGAAAATAACTTTCTAATGTGAAGCAGCCCCAGTAAAGAAGACAGAAAAACATGTAGTTGAATGAACCCTCTTGGGGTTCTCCTCTAAAACAATATCTGGTTGCAGACGGATGAAGCAAAGGTGAGGTGCCCAGATGGACAGAATAACAACTGGGTAGGAAAGACAGATGGTAGCCCTACTGTGTGAACGACCCCTGGCATTTCATTCTCTGTGTTTGATGCTGTGAGTGTAACCTTACTGAAGAACCGAGAGCGTGTCTGAGAAGCCAAGGCACTGTAGGATGGGTTGGCGATGGAGCCCAGTGGAGAGTGGCTGAGTGGTAGAGCATGCATTTACCATGTGCAAGGACCTGGGTTCAGTTCCTAACACGTGCAAACACACATACCTACATGTGGTACAAAATTGAACGATTTGATCATCTTCTGTGCCTGAAAAATGTAAAGATCCCTGAAACAGTGCCTGACTGCAGGCACCTGACCAAGCCTCTACATACACACACATGCATGCACACATACATGCACAATATGCAAACATAGGTCCTCTGAGTAAGAGCTCAAACATAATGTAACACAAAAATGCTAGATGGATGCAGAGATTTCTTGGAAATGTCAGTTCCTATCCCTTTGAAAACCTCTCTTTGGTTTTCTCCATTCTGTCTTCTGGTAAGAGCATGCGTGGTACATCTCAGACATGATGCCAAGTGCCTCTTAGCAGCCTACAGAATTAGCTTTCTTGGGAAAAAGAAAGGTCTCTGATGCACAGCCCCCGTCTCCTGCAAAGACTGTTGACAGATACCACTACTTCGGTACCTAGACTAAGCATTAATTGGTAGATTGTTGCTCTAGCTGTAGCTGTATCTATAGATCTGCATGTGATTCAGAAAGGCCTTTGATGGCAGGACAAGGGAGAGGACATAACTGTGTACTTGGCAAATCTAGACTTCTCTGATCTCTGACCCTAAATTAGCCTGTTTTGGACCTTAAACCCGTGACTCTGAGTACGTGTGCTGACCCAATCTAGGTGGTAGGAATCACCTAGATTCAAGCTCTGACTCTTAAACAACTTCATTATGTGATTTAAAAAGAAGAAGAAAAGACAGGTTAGTCTAATCTCTGGGGAGAATTGCAGAGAATTGCAGCCTGTACTCCTTATTACTGAATTCAGGTTTAGCAGCGGGCACGCTTTTAAATCAGGGTGGTGGTTGGTCACAATCTTTAGGTCATTTTCCTAGTCTGGCATTCTGGGAAAGACATTTGAACTCCTCCTGTAAGTTACTAGGAAGCCGCTCCACCAGAGGGAACCTTCTTACGTGTTGTGCCTCCCAGGGTCGGGTGGATGAGACTCACTGAGGTTCCATAACAACCTGCCTAATACCAGTCTGCTAGGCTCCTCAGGCAACTGAGGAAGCTGGAGTGGGCGTGTGCTCAGCTTTAATGGTCCGTGACAGGAAGATCAAGGCTTCTGTAAGGCGATGACTGGGTTTCCTGGCTTCGCTGGCGTGTCTGTAAATCTTTAATTATCCCAGCCTCTGAGAGCAGGTAATTCCTAATGGAAATGACATCAGGAATCAGCAGTGTGCTGCCCGACACCAGTGCCATCCAGTTCTTCCCCCTTCCTGGTCCTAGTGCTTTATTTCATGTGTCCCTGTGAAAGAAAACGTCAATACATTTTGACAGTTTAATTCTTTTGAGACAGGGTTTCTCTGTGTAGCCCTGGCTATCCTGGAACTCCCTCTGTAGACCAGGCTGCCTTAAAACTGAGAGATCTGCCTGCTTCTGCCTCCCGAGTGTTAGAATTAAAGACATGCGCCACCATCCTAGGTTTGGTCTTCCTTTTCTCAGGCATGGGCCACCACCGCCCTAGGCTCAATTTCCCTTTCCTTAAGGTGACTCCTTTTGCATTCAGCTTCTAGTCTTCATTGGGAATTGGAAACAGAGCAGCTGCTGTGTCCCCCACTGCTGGCTCAGTTCATAGATGTGACACTACAGGTCAAAGGACTCAGACTTTGGGGAGACGGCTTCTGGAATCAGTGAAGTTGGGTTTACTCCTCTCAGGAGAAGCGGAGCACAACAGGAATGCATTTTTGAGCCTTGTGCTGGAAAGAGACTGTGCCGTAGGCCCCGCTTACCTCACCGCATGGGCATCTGGAGTACTTGAGTCTAGTTTTCATAAAAATCTCAATCCAGTTACAGCCACCATTTGGATAATTTCCCCCCTGGGGAGGTGATAGATCTCCTTTTATTCTTTATTATTTTTTACTGCCATTTTCTTGTCTTGCTCTTCACATCCAAACTTGTCACCTGGTTCTGTGTCATTACTTTTAATTTCTCTTCTCTCGTGACCCCAGGTGTCCTGAGGTTTAATTTGATTTATTCCTCCCATGTTACTTTAGATGCTTTTATTAATTTAATTCCAGGTGTGAACAGGCCACTGCTCTGTGTTGTGTAGGACACCACCCTTCTCCTTTCTGTCAGCTTCCTTTTCTGTAGAGCGATGTCTAAGAACCCTCTCTAGACTTAAGACCCCTGTGAGGACTTCCTTTTCTGCCCTTTACTAGGAACAGACAGCTTTAAGCAGAACCCTTGTAAACCTGTTTCAGTGTTAATTGGCCCTATGGTGCAGACTCAATGCTGTTGTATTCCAGAGCTCAGGGGCCCCAACATTTTCATCTCTTGTATGTTTATTGACAACTGAGAAAGTAAAATCCACCTTTTCACTAACTAACAGGCAGCTCTTGCTTTCAACTTGGCACAGATTTTTAATTTTCAGTTTTTGAGACAGGGTTTCAGTCTATAGCCTAGACTGGCCTGGAGCTCAGTCTGTAGCCCAGGCTGGCCTAGGGCTCACAGCAGTCCTGCCTCAGCCTGCCTGTGTGGCCATCAGCGTGAGTCACCATGCTTAGCATCTCCATTTGAATTCTTAGAACAGAAAATGCAGCAAATCAGAAGTCTTGAGGACTCCAAGGGCAGCTCTTACTTAAGCGTGCATGTGTGTGTATGTGTGTGTGCGTATGTGTGTGCGTGTGCATAGCCTAGCAGTTCCGAACTCCAGACTTTGTCATGAGAGCACATTCCCCAGGATTGCATCTGAAAAGCTTCACGACATATTTACATTTGTATGTTTCCTGATTTTGGAGGGCCAGACTTGGCACAGATGACCTTTTGAATGAGTCTGGCTTAGCAAACCTGTCCTGTAGGTGTGGGGAGCCATTAGGTCCTCCCTGTCCCCTGTCCTTTGTAGAAGATGTCCAACCGCAACCTGGGTTTGTATTCACACATTCAGGCCAGATATTAAGTGGCAAATAATATTTAAAGCTGAGATCTGCCCTGGGTCTCCCAGCTGTGGAATTCCACCTAGACCTGAAATTCAAACAAACTTAAACAGACACATGTGAGCAACGGAAGGAGGGAAACTCAGAGAGGGGATGTGAGGGTGTGGAGGGGGAGTGCAAGGACACGGGACATTTCCTGTTGGAGCTTTCTAACCTGAATAGTGTGTGTGTAAACGAGCAACTTGGGTGTAAGTGGCCATTTCACTTGAGTGTGTGGGTATTTTTTTATCTTGAAATCTAAGTGCATCTTGAAGTATCTTTAAAATCAAGGAAAGTGGGGAGGGACTTTTGTTTGCTTTTGCTTTTGTTTGCAATTTCTTACATGCAGGTAAGAAGCATAAACTAGGTAACTTTTTGATGGGCCTTAGAGCAAGCCGAAGGGAGAAGATTCAGGCAGATTTCCTCACCGTGGGGCTCCTCAGGGACCTGCCTAACCGGGTCCAGACAGCACCTGCGGTGAGAAGGGCCCCATCTACATTTATAGAACTGGAGCAACTGGCCCCCTGACCTTCAACCTTCGGCCAGTCATTTAACCAGCCAGTCATTTGCATTGCCAAATGAGAAGAGTGGGGCCTCTCCATTTATTTACCGACTGTTTTAGAAGCCTTGTGCCCAGCCCTGGAGAAAACATAACCAGTAAAGCAGCCATAGCTGGCCAGAACTGCGCAGTCCTCTCTCGGGCGTGTCAGAGTTAGTGGCCTGGGTGAGCACAGGCCCCATCATCCTTAGAAAGCTCTGGATGGTTTTTCTAGTGTGAACCCAGAATTCAGCACCACTGCCCTTGATAAAGCCCAGGTAAGCCTCACACTGAAGACCACAGCTAATGTGGAAGGCAGAGTGCTAATGCTCTTTTCTAATTGGCAACCCCTAGTCTTTAGCCCTTATCTGGGCCTCTCCCTTCTCTAGGCCTTACCTGCTCTGTCTTCTATGCCCTCTGGGATCCTTTTTTTTTTTTTTTCTGGACAACAGTTGACTAATGTGACACTGATACATACTAATGGATGCTGCTTGTCTCCTGTAAGGTTCATTCTTTCCACTTAACACTTCTAGAAAAAAAACAACAACATTTGGTCATCTATGGATTTATGTATTAGATAGGAAAAGAAAGTGTGAGTAGGCAGACTCCACCTACCCCAGGGCTTGGCCCTGCTTTCTCCTTCAGGCAAGGCCCTGCGTGAGCAAGACCGTTGGGGTGAGATGTGTGCAGGGACTGAGCGTCTTCCCTTCTCAGGCTCAGCCTGGAGCCAGCTTTGTTTGGTTGTCAGGCACAGTTACCTTTCCTGTGGAGCTGGGAAGACCTCACTTCCTTGTCTTGCTACAGGTTGCAGACATTCTTTTTGCAGCTGCTGCTAGCTCCCTCAGTCTCGAGAGCAAAGGTTAATCCCATTTTGCCAGGAGTGACCTGAAGTGTGTCCACTCAACCACCAAGAAGACACCACGTACCACTCTGCATGCCACCTCTTTCTTGTCTATAACAGCGTGCCTCTAAGTTTCCCTGGAATAGCCTGTAGGGTGTTTCCATTCTCTTTCCAGAGAGATACAGTGTGCCTTAGTAGGCCATTTAGAAGAGAATCTTAGAAACTTTCCAGATCCTGCCTGGTCCCATTTTCTTGGGCTTCTATATTTGCAACGTCACGCTTGTGATGACTGGTATTCAACAATGAGTGTCTCTGTGTGTGCATGTGGTACCGAGATTAAAGGTGTGGCAACACCTTTGCTTCAGTTTTATCCTTCTGAGGGCTTACTTACACAGTCCTGTCTATGTAGCCATCATGGAGACTCAATTGTGTCCAGCAGAGGGCGCCCTTTCACTTAAAATCGCAGAGTTCCTTTTCCTCCAGGAACTTAGTTGATTTGGTGGTTGCTGTATTCCCAGCATGTGTTGAAATATCCAAGCTGAGTGCTTTGAGATGTGTCCTTATATTGCCTCGTGCATTTCTACAGATGCAGATGTTTACTGTGTAGATGAATTGCCCACTACACCTCCGATTCGATTCCCTAGTTGGTAGGCAATCTTGTAAGTTGCTACTTCTCTGTTAGTTTCAATTATATTTGTTATGTCCTTGATTGTATTTGTAGGTAATAAAAGACAGTGTTCTTGAAGAGGGAGGTCTCTTAAGGGGCAATGACCTGATACCTGCCCACTTTTAAGCATGGACATAGAGCAAACCTTTCCACATACACACTCCTAACCCTACCACTGTTGGCTTGCTGATACTGGCACGGGCAGTCTGGAGGATATATGAATATCCTGAGTTCTCGCCTTCTGGTGCCGACATGTCGTTTACAGCACAGTAGCTCAGTGCTTAGCAGGGTGTGAGCTTTGTGCAGTAAGAGGCCTTAGAACACTTTTGATGATAACTCCTCACGCCTAGCACACAACGCAAAAAGCAAACATTTGCAGAAGGAAGTAGTAGTCACATTTTAAACGTGCAGGTGACTGTATAGGCAGATTCAGGACTTGAATAGAGTCAGCTGTGCCAGATACGGAATGAGGATCCGCTCCTTCAGGTGTGCCACCTGATATTTGTTTTAGCTTAACCCCAGAGAGACTGTATGGATTGAGGCTGGTGTTTTCTGTGTGGTTTGGGGAAGGGTTTTTTGTTTGATTGGTTTTTTTTAGACCCCTCTAGATTGAGTTTGTGGGAAAACATCTGAAGACTAGCTGATGGTAAAGCCTGGGATTGTAGCTCAGTTCAGAGCCCTCGCAGTCCCTGACCACTGCCTCTTTCCTTGTGGATGGGGAAGCGGATACTCATAGACTCCATCCCCCTCGGCCATTCCTCCGTTTGTCCCTCCCCTTGGAATCCAACTCGGGATGTCAGCTATGGTAGACAGCGCTCGGCTGCTGGGCTCCTCCCCAGCCAGTGCGTCAGGACCTGCTCGAAGTCTGCTATCCTTCACCTCCTTTGGGATGCTAGGATGGAGAGCCCGGAAGAGTAGATGAGCAAAAGAAAGATCTAGTCAAGGCCAGTACGCTTTTGTTTGTAAGCCACTTTAATCCCCTTCAGTAACCCCAGCCTGGAGTTTGCAGACAGCACCCTCAGCCTTTGTTGGGGGCTTTCCTAGAGCACGCGGACCCCAGCTAAATCGAATCTCATAGTCAGATCAGAGCAGGAGCAGACTTCCTGAAGTCCTAGAAATTAGTATACATTTTGGTCTGTGGTTACAAGTCTCAGCTATATTTCTGCCAAGTTATGAGAGGCATGTGCAGGGGAGCTTGGCACAGGTCCTTTTTTATGACTGGCGACTCTCCTAACAGTTCCCCGAGCAGCTCTGAAAAGGAAGTAAGAAGGAACATCACCCGGGGGTGGGGCAGGAGGGTGGCATCAGGCAAGAGCACCCTGGAGAGCAGGAACATGTGAGAGTAAGTCTCGCTTTTGTGAGGTCAAATCTCTGGTTGGGAACAATAGTGCAGGTTGCTGAGGGTCGCTGCTTAAGCTGACTGGGCCTACTATCAGTTGTGATAAGACGCTTCTAAGATAAGAGTGGGGAAGGAAAGCTAGGCTCTACCCCGTGGGCACAGTGGAACTGAGCAGAGAATAGCTGGGCATGTATGGATGCCATAGGTGAGGCCAGCTCAGGGAGGCTGCAGTACAGTGATGGAGCCCCAAATGTATGTAACAGTCTTTATGTTTCACATTCTAAAAGCTTAGCTGCAGTGAGTCTAGTGACAAAAGGGGGGGGGCATTATCTGAAATACAGAAAAATGGATGATATTTGAATAAGATCTAGAGAGAGACAGAGAGGGAATGTGTATGTGTGTATAATATCACTGACTGGCTTCAAACTTGTAGAGACCCTCGTGTGCCCATTCTTTCTGAGTGAGTGCTAAGGTGAAAGGGGAACGCAGTGACTTGTTTTTCCTTAAGATAAGGTTGGCTGGAACTCTTTTTTAAAAAAGAATTATTTATTTTATGTATATGAGTACACTGCAGCTGTCTTCAGACTCACCAGAAGAGGGCATGGATCCCATTAC
This sequence comes from Mus musculus, assembly GCF_000001635.26. Taxonomy (NCBI): domain Eukaryota; kingdom Metazoa; phylum Chordata; class Mammalia; order Rodentia; family Muridae; genus Mus; species Mus musculus. The sequence goes on from NC_000075.6 coordinate 50,851,618, forward strand.
AGACGGTAGTGAGCCACCATGTGGTTGCTGGGACTTGAACTCAGGACCTCTGGACAGGCAGTCGGTGCCCTGGCTGGAACTTGACCTTCCTATTTCTACCCTCCGAGTGCTGCTCTGTAGGTGCTCGCTGCCGTACCCTGCTCTGAGCATCCTATGAATGTAATCTTCTGAACAACCACACAAAGTAAAGCAGACAGACTATAGATACACAAACCAAGACTCAGAGAGAGTAATTTGCCCTGCACCATACAGCTGGCTGTGGTAGAAATGGCATCGCAGCCCTACAGTGTCCCTGGCTCCCAGAATGTCCTCTCAGTGGTCATAGGTAGTACCCCAAACCTGACCTAACTAGGCCAGTTCTTTTATTCTTCTTACCAAGAATTCAAGTGGTGTTTTACTCTAGACACCCAGGGGATGAGGGGCAGAAGAACAGCTGCCACGCTCCTGAGTCCTGAAACCGTCCCATCGCTGGGTGCCCTCAGCTAAGTCCTCTGCTCACTGTTGGAGTACTGCAGTCTAGAGAAGGTGGGGAGGGGGACTTGCCATGAAGAGAAAAGAGGGAAAGAAGGTGAAAAGATCGATATGAAACTGAGGGGAAGATATTCGCATTCCTTAGGATGAGACAGTGTTCCTGTAACACAAGCGTAAGCCACCACCAGAGCCACCATGGAAAATGCTATGTTGTAATGAATTAAGCATGGACATGGGAGTCAGTTTACAGAGTCACCCTGCTAAATGAAGGTACAGATCTGTTTATCCATAGGTCTCATATCCACAGATCCAAATGAGAGTTTACTGACCACGGACAGACTTCTTTCCTTGTCATTATGCCTAAATAGATAGTTACAGCATTGACTGTGTTAGGGGAAATGACCTGGAGATGGTTTAAAACACATGGCTGGGTGCAGACTGTACACAGGTTCTGAACCATTTTATAGAAGTGCCGTGAGCACCACTGGCTTTTGGCACAGAAGTGTGTCCTGCAACCAAGCCCTTGACTGATGCTAAGGGATGCCAGTCATGGGAAGGCACCGTGTGACTCAGCTCCATTCACTACCCAAGAGAGTCATCCCTTTCTTGTTGGTGCTGTTAGTGAAACACAAGTCTAGGGGCGCTGTAACCCACAGGTCTCGCTCTGCCCTAGCCAGTGACTGTGGGTGGGACTGGCATTTGCCATTGTGCCTGTTTGTAGACCTCTGTCTGTGGAAGAGGCAAAGGGCCCACTGAAGATGATGATGTCATTCAGAGTTCCCTAGGCTTGGTCCTTTGCTGTGTGACGGAGAGAGAGCTGTGAAGGCTGCGGCTTCCTCCAGCCTGTGAATTCATATTCTTGCTGTGTTATTGTACAGGAACTGGGCAAGTCTAATCTTGCCGTCCTTCACTTCACACCGGCTGAGTGAAGGGCCGTGTGGGTGTGGAGCTCTGCTTTCGTACTGAGACCGTCTCGTTTCCGGGGGCTACCTTCGGTCCTCGGTATAGACTCAGCTGCTGCCCCTGGGCTCCCTGGTCATCAGTTTTTTTGTAGTGTGTGTGGGATGTGGAGAGGAAGCTGAGCAGCCTTGGAGAGGAGATGGGGGTATGGAAGCAGTTCAACGCCACAGGCTGTGTTGGTAGCGCATGGCAGGCTGCCAGGAATTAACTTCTTAATCAGGCAAAGCCCATAGCCAGTAGGAAAGAATTGCTTATTGATTAGCAGTTAGCGTTAGTACTTGCTTTTCCTGGACAGAGGTGGACTCTGAAGAGTTTAGTTCTTTTCTGAGCCGGTGCTTGTTGCTTGACCTGGTAATTGTCTTTCCAGATAAACCTTTTAATTAGTTTCAAACATCTGTCACATTAAAGTCTCTGGAGAGTCCTGGAAGATGTCTGACTCCAGGATTAGGGACTCTGACTCAGTAAGTCTGAGGTCGAGCCCAGGAACTGCACAGGGTGTTACTGTATAGCCCATGCTGGTCTGGAGCTCACAGAATCCACCTGCTTCTGTCTCCTTAGTGCTGGGATGCATTAAGTTATTATTTTTTTTCTTTTTAGAGAGCACATGTGTGTGGTAGGGCACCTGTGAGGGTGTCTTGCTTCATCATTCTCTACCATGTATTCCCTTAAGACAGCCAGCATCGCTGGGCGTGGTGGCGCACGCCTTTGATCCCAGCACTCGGGAGGCAGAGGCAGGCGGATTTCTGAGTTTGAGGCCAGCCTGGTCTACAAAGTGAGTTCCAGGACAGCCAGGACTACACACTGTCTCAAAAAAACCAAAAAAAAAAAAAAAAAAAAAAAAAGAAGACAGCATCTTTCACTCAACCCAGAGCTGGGCTGGCAGACAACAAGCCCCATGTTATGTAGCCATTGCTCTTTCTCACCCACTGAACCGTCTCCCTAGTTAACTTTTCATTTTCATCCTGTAGATTAAGTCCAAAGCCTCGAGCATATGACGTACATGCTCTGTTGCTGAGCTACATCCATGGGCCCAGGAATGTACATTTGTGACCCTCAGTCGAAGGTCAGTAGGTCAGATTTCCCCAGTGTCTGCCTCTGGACTGGGCCCCTTTCTCCCTGCTGTGGCCCAGTTTCATTGTTTGCGGAAGGGTTTATTAGCATCTCTGCTTTATTACCTGTTCTGTTCTCATAGCTTCACAGTCACTGGAGTAGGAACCAGGTGCTTAGCTCCGTTTTACAGGGGTGAGGGGGTGGAGAGTTGAGGCGTGGGGAGGAGGTAGGTCACAATGAATCAGAGACAGCTGGGAATTGAAGTCTGGCCTCTGTGACTCTCAAACCAGGCAATTTCTAGGCCCTTGTTTCCACGGTTTGTGATTTCACGTTTGATCATAGTCATTCCCTAGGCCTCCGCTCATCGTGCTTGGGCGAGCAGGTTACAGCTGACTCTGAAGCAGACTACCTTAGTGCCGGTGTGTCAAGTTTATGAGCCTGTCACAGTGTGGGACTGACTAGTCCTCTCCTCTCTGTGCTTGCTTGCTTCTATCACTTTGGAACACATTTTAGATAAGGGCCTAGAGGGGGACGGAGTAGTGTCTGCAGCATGCTGGACATGTACAGACAGGATCACAGGCTGGAGCATCCCGTGCCTGGCTGGACCCATCAGGGTCTCTCTGTGAACCCTGGCCAGCCTAGAGCTGTCTGTGCTCTCTTGCCACTGTCTCCTAAGCACTGAGACTGTGAGCATGCACCTGGGTGTACTTTTTTGGGGAGTTGGGGGACAGGGTCTTACTCCAAGGTCTGTAGCCTTGGGTGACCTGGAGCTCACTATGTAGAGCAGGCGGGTTTCAAGTTCACAAAGCCCCCACCTGCCTCTCTGTCTTCCTCGTGCTGGGGTTAAAGGCATGAACCCTTAAACATGGCTGGATCCATTTTTAAAGACAAAAAAAAAAAAAAATCCCGAGAACTCAGTCAAATTATTAAATGTTACTTAAATTTTCAAATATAAACCAACATTATGTTCTCTTAAAACTAGTCTTTATACAGCTACAAAACCAGATTTACAAGTTAAATATACATGAAGCCACAAGGCCAATATTATTAAAATCAATAATGTTGATATTTTTGTAATTTAGTATGACAAATGTGTCTGACACTAAAGCCAAGCCACGCTTTGGGAGTCTGGGCTTGCTGGCCCAAGCTCAGCTTCTCTAGGCTTTGCTCTGCTCATGCCTCCAGTTTCTCCCCCTTTTTTTTTTTTTTTTTTTTTTTACCTTGTTTAGAGCCATTGAGACTGTAATTGCATGGTACCCTCTGTCTTCCATTTTGTGCATAAAAACATATTTTTCATTTAGCTTCCACCTCTGTTCATTTCTTAGGAGCCCAGAACAATGAAAGCTGTGCTGAAACTCACGCAAATACGGGTGCTGAAATCCTGTGCAGGGCTGATTCAGGTAGTCCCTGGGGGCCAGCTAGATGGCTCAGTGGATAAAGGCATGTGTCACCAAACCTGACAACCAGAGTTCAGTTACTGGAACCCACTTGGTAGAAGTAGATAACCCACTCCGCAAGCTGTCCTCTGACTACACTTGTTCAGTGGCTCATGTGTGTACATACCACACATATACACAGTTTTTGTAATTAAAAAAGATAGCCACCCCAGCAGTCCAGACCATGCCTTAAGTAAGTGAATCTAAAAATTATCAAAATAAAACGAGAGTCTTCAAGCATTCATTCGTGGACAGAAGTTGAAAAAACAAAAACCGCAAACTGAAGTCTGTTGGTTCTCAAGCTTTGACTATGAAAGGCTATCTCCTAGTAGGCATCCCATGCTTTAAAAAGAAAAAAAAAAAAACTTACCTCCTAAGTTGCATTTATTAATGACAATTTCCTTAAGGCACAAAATAGTGTCATCTGAGAACTTGTGACAGAGCTACCAATCTAAGTTGCTTATATCTAAGTCGAAAGGAGAGATAGTTACTTTGTGCCATTCCATAGGGCAAGTGGAACATTTTCCATTAAGTTCTGTGTAAAAAGGCCCAGGCCCACCTCCTCCTGGAGTCCTTTAGGGGGACTCCTGGAGGTCTAGGGAGGCCAGTTTACACCCGCACCGAACTGGGGTGAGTAAAACTGGGCCCAGTTATGTTAGGTTGTTGTGCTTCTTGGTAAAGAAGGAAAAAAAAAGAGAAGACAATACAACAGAAGGCGCCATTCCAGTACCACACTGAAAAGAAACACAAAAACAAGAGAGCAGCATGTTTTGAACAGCTTGCGTGGAAAAAATATTGACTGGGGAGTTTGGACAGCACTGTTCATTTTCTCTCACCGCCCTCATTATTTGTCTTAAGGAGCAGGAGCCAGCCACGATTTTGGCAAACAGGCCAGAGGAAGGTGTGTGTGTGTGTGTGTGTGTGTGTGTGTGTGTGTGTGTGCGCGCGCGCGCGCGTGTAGAGGCTTGTCGCCCAAGGGGAAATTAAGACCAAGACCCAGTGGCTCAGGGCCAGCATGAAGCCTGGGGGTGGGGGTGGAGGTTGGGGTGGAGGGGGAGGTGTTAAAGCTTCTTCCTCCTGGCCTGTCTCTGAGTTCTACTTGAGGCTCGGCATCCATCATTAAGGCCCGTCTCCTTCAGAGCACAGCAAGGAGACGATGAATCCCTGCCCTTGTTTCTTTCGGCTGGGGAAAGGATGCAGGGGTTCCATTGGTTTTTTCGGCCCGCCCTTCTTCTGGAGTTCAGACCTCCAGTTCCAGCAATGGGGGTCAGGCCGGAGCCTCCACGCGCAGGGAAAAAACTTGATTCCATCAGTTCCTCGGAGCCGGCTGATTGGATTTAGCCCCGCCTGTTTGTGTGTGGGGCGTGGCCTGAGCGCGGGGCGTGGCCTGAGCGCGGGGCGTGGTCTGGGCACGGGGCCTTCGGCGGCGACCAGCCAGAGGAGGAAGAACATGGCGGGCGCAGCAGGGCCAGGGTCCGGTCCGGGGGCAGCGGGTGGAGATGGAGACGATTCGCTCTACCCGATCGCGGTTTTAATCGACGAGCTCCGCAATGAGGACGTGCAGGTACTAGGCTGGGCTGGGGAGCCGAGGCGAGGGCGGAAGCGCACATGGTAGGGAAGCGGAAAGGCCGGCTCAGCCCTGGGGGCGACCCCCGGGGTGGCAGAGTCGTATTCAGCCCCGGGACGGAGGCGTGGGGCGGCGGGTGCGCGGTGGTCCGTCTCAGCTCCGCTGCCCTCCTCCGACCCTCTGGGGTGGTGGCGTCCATCTGCTCCCGGCAGTGGGCGGGGAACCGGTTCGCACCTCGGGTGGACCAGCGCAGGCGGGCTGCGGGGCCGCCGGGAGCGGAGGAGCGGCCCCCGGCCCCCGTTCCCTTTGAAGTGATGCGGAGTGTCCGTCCCCGGGCAAACTAGCTGGGCTGGTTGGGTGGAAAGAGCGCGGCGGCTGATTAACCCAGATGAGTGGTGCATCAGTTGTGATAGAACTTTTCCCTGAAAAGGGAGGAGTTGTGCTTAACCGTTTCTTTCACCCACTTCTCTCCATCCAGAGTTCTCTCTTTTCAGACCCTCTCATTGTCCGCGTGTTTTCATTCATTCGTTTCTTCCCCGGCCCTTCAGTGTTCTCCCTAAGATAGCTTCTGGCTAATGACGTGTTAAACGGTCCTTGAGTTTTCCTAGGATTAAGATCTAAGTGAAAGGCTCATTCATCATTATACTGTGTCCCAGTATCTCACCTATTTGCTTCTTTGACCAGAATTGCAATCATCTCTTTGCTTTGTTCTCCCTCCCACTTTGTTTTTAAAGCTCCGTCTCAACAGTATTAAGAAGTTATCAACTATAGCTCTAGCACTCGGGGTAGAAAGGACTCGAACGGAACTGCTGCCTTTCCTTACAGGTTTGTGTCCCTTGAAAGATACACGCTCCATTTCTATTGGCTTTTAAACTATTTTTATTTAATTTTCTTAGTTTGTTACCTAGAGTAGCGATAAGTACTAGACTGAGCCTTGCCTTCTGCAAGGTGTATAGAAATGCTACATATAGTCAGACATACTCAAACATAAACCGTGTAGCTAGTGGGAAGGTGATTGATGTGAAATATGGATTTCTTTGTAAATGATTTATTTTATATGCATTGGTGTTTTGCCTGCATGTGAAAGTGACAGATCCCCTGGAACTGGAGTTATAGGCAGTTGTTAAGTTGCCATGTGGGTGCTGGGCATTGAACGCTGCTTCTCTGGAAGAGCAGCCAGTGCCCTTAACCACTGAGCCATCTCTCCAGCTCCAGGATGTGAGTTTCTTAATAATTGTGTGAAACATTCAGGAAGACTTGTGGTAGTCATCTATAAGATGGAACACAGCTCCAATATAGCTCCAATATAGGAGCTAGAGAAAGCACCCAAGGAGCTGAAGGGGTCTGCAGCCCTATAGGTGGAACAACAATATGAACTAACCAGTACCCCCGGAGCTCGTGTCTCTAGCTGCATATGTAGCAGAAGATGGCCTAGTCGGCCATCACTGGGAAGAGAGGCCCCTTGATCTTGCAAACTTTATATGCCCCAGTACAGGGGAACGCCAGGGCCAAGAAGTGGGAGTGGGTGGGTAGGGGAGCAGGGCGGGGGTGGGGGGTATAGGGAACTTTCGGGATAGCATTTGAAATTTGAAATGTATATAAAGAAAATATCTAATAAAAAAACTGACAAAAAAAGACTTGTGATTTAGAGAGGGATGAAAATGCTTTTAGGATTCTAGTTGCAACCGCTCTGTGAGAGCCAGCGCAGTGGCCCTTGCCCCTGTGGTAACCAGCTGTTGTTGTTTTCAGATACTATTTATGATGAAGATGAGGTGCTGTTAGCTCTCGCCGAGCAGCTGGGAAATTTCACTGGTTTGGTGGGCGGTCCTGACTTTGCCCACTGTCTGCTGGTGAGTACTTTTCTATCGTCTATGCTCCTTCTAGAACTTTGTAGGATCAACAGTGCCTTTATTAACTGGTGATAGGCACATTGCAGCATTTTATGCAGACTTCTTATGGGCAGATGACAATAATAATACTAACAAGACTTAGATCTTACCAGCCGAATGTAAGCTTGTTTCTGCCTCTATAGACTTATTATTTCAGAGATGCGGAGGGAAAGAACTTGATTTGGTTCCCCTTTTTCTTTTGTTTGTAATTTTTTTTATTAGATATTTTCTTTATATACATTTCTAATGCTATCCCGAAAGTTCCCTATAACCACCCTGCTCCCCTGCTCCCTTCCTCCCCACTCCTGCTTCTTGGCCCTGGCATTGTTTGTATTTTTTGAGGCAAGGTCTTGTTTTGTAGCCTTGGTTCTATATAGAACAGGCTAGCTTTGAACTCATAGAGATCCTCCTGCCTCTGCCTCCAGAGTGCTGAGATTAAAGGTATGCATCACTATGCAGATGAACTAGACCTTAAAGGATGACTAGAAGCTGACCAGCTGACAAGGCAGGGCTGTCTGTTTAGGGGTTTAAGCACTGTGTATTCAATGCTGGCTCCCATGGTTCCTAGCTCTACCTTGATGGTTCTGTAGAACTCCAGACATAGATGGAGAAGAGGTAAGTGGACACTTGTAGAAATCACAACAGATTTAGATACGGGTTGTCATTTTTCCCTCAAAACGTGCCTCTTTTTGAGTCATATCACTAGCTACCTAGCTATACAAGGCCAGCCTAGAAGATAGCTTTGATGTCAAATTACGTCAGAGAAGTTGAAGCCTGGGCCTTTGCATGCTAGGTGAGTGTTCCTTCACCGAGCTACAGCCCAGCAGAGGAAGGCCTCCTTAAATCCTCTCCCCCTTCACGCCTAAGCTATTAGTCTTGTCGACTGCATCCATCCCAGTTCAGTCTTCATTTGTGCATTCATGGGCACTTGTGCCTGGCTAGTAGCATTGTTGTGGGGCTTCTGTCCTTGGACTCGTTTGCTTCCTTGCAGTGAGTCAGAAAAACTCTTCTGCCACACTTTATTACTGCCATGTTGTTGTGCTGAGGCTCATGTTGTTTCTTCTGGTAGCTATTTGGATTCACAGCAGTGAAAAACTCATTATATATACGCATGTTCCTCTTGGTAACTTCATTCCATGCACATTGGTCTTTCCTTATAAGCCCAGGTCATTGTTGCCCAGACGTTGGCTGTAGATGTTATCTTCAGAGAGATGCTATTTAGAGTTTTCTATAGTGGAGTCCGTGTAAGTCGGACAACTCCATTTTGTATCTTGAGAGGCCTTGCCTGTCACAACCACCCCTTGCCCGTCACCCTGTTGTAATTTGACATCTCCCCCATTAGAATGTAGGCTCCCTTAGAGCATCCTGTGTGTTCATTCCTTCTGGATCCTTGGCGTTACTGCACAGCAGTATTCATCGATGGCTTGCAGCTGTGAAGCTTGTTGGGTTCAGAGCTGCGTGAGTGAAAAGCTAGGGCTGGTGACGCACTCACCAGGGCTCAGAGAAGGGCACTGGGAATAGGCAGAATTCAAATGAAGGGACAACTCATAAGGCATTTGCCGGAGTTTGGCCATCTCCGTGGTAGTGCTAGAATATGTTGCAGTAGGCAGGGGACAGATCATGAAAGACTGCCTAGTAAGAAGCCATGTCTTTTCAGTGGACCTTTGACCCACCCTCTAGGAAAGCTACAAAGCTCTCTATTTTTTTGAATGGTATTGAGCGGCACATTTCTTCTCTTGGAGTCCTGATCCTCTTTCCTGGTTAGCCTGCCGTGGAGTTCTGTTCTGATCTCACAGCTTTAGCTTATGCTGAGTCACCTGGGACCAAATACAAATGTTTAGAAGGGCAGCTAGAGGTTCAGAGAAGCAGCCTGTTTCTGCTGTCCACCAGGCTGCGTCACATCGGCTTACTGACGAGCTCGACCTTGAACCTCTTTGTCTTTTATGTCTCTGGATCTGCAAGCTCACCCCCATCTCTGCATTTGTTTTTGACTGTTCTTTGGCTCATGGAAAGATTCTGAATATATTTGGGGAAAAAATGGTGTTGTAGTCAGCTTTTTATTGGTTGGGAAAATTGCGTTGCTTACACCTCCAGGAATGGTAGGATGGTGCAGGAAAGGGCATGAACTCTGTAGCCTGGCAAGAGATGATCAGGCAGTGTGGCCCCCACGCTTGGCCATAGTTTTGGACTTGTTCCTAAGGAAATAGCACATTTGTTTCTTGGTGTGGCTGCATATCATTTAAACACCCCCTCCAAATAATAGTAATTCTGTGTCAAGTCTCTTCCACAGTGTCATTTGTAGACACCATCTGGGAATTGCCATCTGGGACATGCGATCTTGGCTTTTCTACAGAAGTCGTGTCTTCAGGTTGGCCACACCATATGTTATCACTGTGTGAATTGAAAGTAACCATTTGGTATGATGTAGTTAACATTCTGGTTACATGTACTGTTTCCCTTCAGTCACATAAAAGGTGACAATCGGTGTCCAACCTGATTTAATAAGTTGTCATCTCTGGTTTTCCTTTTTGATCTTGCAGCCTCCTTTGGAAAGTTTGGCTACGGTGGAGGAGACTGTCGTTCGAGACAAGGCTGTGGAGTCGCTGAGGCAGATCTCGCAGGAGCACACTCCTGTTGCCCTTGAAGCTCATTTTGTGCCTCTGGTGAAGCGCCTGGCAAGCGGGGACTGGTTCACGTCGCGCACGTCTGCATGTGGCTTGTTCAGCGTTTGCTATCCCAGAGCTTCAAATGCTGTCAAGGCAGAGATTCGACAGTAAGACAGTAGTTTCTAGTGTTTGGGATGACTGGGGACTCACAGAGCAGGGTTTACCCGGTGCTCAGCTTCATGTGAGGCCAGTGGGGTTGATGACACTTTTCCATGTAGCTGTATACACTGATGGCTTATTTTGTTCGTGTGTGTGTGTGTGTGTGTGTGTGTGTGCGCACGTGTGCGCGTGCGCGCGTATCGCATGTGTGCATGTGTGTTTGTATTTCATGTGAAAGCCTCTGGTGTTGATCCCCAGGTACCTTCCTTCTTTCCTTTGAGACAAGCTTTCTCATTAGCCTTGAATTCACTTCATAGACTAGCCTACCAGGCCCGCCGCACACTTTGGGGATCTGCCTGCCTCTGCCTCCCAACTTGCCCCCTCTGGGGTTATAGGCACAGCCACTGTGCTCAGCTGTGTACATAGGTCCTGGGGAGGGTGGAAGGCAGGCCCTTTCCTGACTAAGCTGTTTTTCCAGTCCTTTCTTTACCACTGTGAGTAGAAACCTAGTCCCTGATGTTTATAAGAGAGAGACTTTAAAGGCTCTGTGTTGCACTTGGTGCACGCTTACCCATGTGTTTGACAGGAAGCACCTTGTTTTATGCTGCAGGCACTTCCGTTCTCTCTGCTCGGATGATACACCAATGGTGCGACGTGCTGCTGCTTCCAAATTGGGTGAATTTGCAAAAGTTTTGGAATTAGACAGTGTGAAAACTGAAATTGTCCCATTGTTCACGAATTTGGCTTCAGATGAACAGGTAACTGGAGGCCTTTGGCCTAATGAAGGGTCGTTTTGCACCATTAGAACTTAGTTCTGACCTGGGGCTTCTTTCTTAGCTAGGCCCCACGTTTCTTTGTGCTCAGAGGGAGAGTTGGAGATGAATTGGGTTCCATAACTAGGAAGCCAGGGCTGCCTTGGGGACAGGTGCCTTTCAGAATTGTGGCCTGTATTATGTATGGAGATGAAGCATTTCCTGGAATTCTGACTTTGTTAATTTCTGCACTAAAGTATGGTTGTACTACACACAATAGCGATCTTAAAGCCAAAGGTCTGGGTTTCCTTGGTGTAGAGATGATAAAAACCGGGAACCCCTAAATTACTTACTACAGTTGTTTCTCTGTACAGAGTTTGGGGGTGATCCTAGGATCAGGTAGGGCTGTTTCTCTTAGAGTTCAGGTCCCATATGTAAAATGGTGTGCTATTTGCCACTGCTTGTACACATCCTCCTGAGTACTTACTCTAAGTCACCTAAGTTAGATAACTTGCAATGCCTAATTCAATGTCAACGAGGGTTGGAGAGAAGGCTAATCTTTAAAGGTGAGAGCTGCCCATGCCTGAGGACCTGTGTCTGACACCCAGAGCCCACGGAGAAGATTGGATGTAGTGGTTCTCATCTGTAACCCAGCCTTCCTACAGTAGGTGGGAGACAGAGGTAGGAGAGTCACCCTGAGACTCATGGGCCGTCTAGCCTGGGTATACAGGGCAGCAGCAGCAGCAGAAACAAGGGAGACCCTGATTCAATAAGGTGGAAGGCAAAAACCAAATCCCGAAAGTTGCCCTCTGACCTCCACAGAGGTGCTGTGGTATGCATGACCCACACTCTCTCACATAAACACAGTAGATAAATAACAAAACAAAGTTGCCTGTAATCCCAGTACTTGGGAGGCAGACACAGGCAGATTTCTGAGTTCGAGGCCAGCCTGGTCTACAGAGTGAGTTCCAGGACAGCCAGGACTGCACAGAGAAACCCTGCCTCAAAAAATAAAACAAAACAAAAACAAAACCAAAACAACAAAAAAAGCCAAAGTATAGTGTAAATGACCTGTAAATAGTTTTATTATTTTTTTCTAAGGAATAGTGACAAGAAAATGTTTGTATGTGTTTGGTACAGATTAGAAAACATTTCCCAAATATTCGTGATCCACGGTTGGAATACATTGATGTGGGGGAACCATGGGCATGACTGACTATCTCTTGCTCGAAGCTTGTTTTCAGTGGCTACGTGTATTATAGAATTAGGTTCTCCTAGGAGCCCATGACACAGATACTCAGGGGAATGGAAGCCCAGCTAGTTTTTGAGGCTTGTGCAAGGCTATATTTAGCTAGTTGAGTGTACATAGGCTCCAGCCACAAGTTTCTAAGTTTTATAATTTGAACATTGGCAGTAGTGTTGCTGAGCACGGAGATGCCACGTGTGCATGGCGGGTTCTCTGTGTTGGGCTAGGCAGGCTTAGCATCCTTATTTGGAATTTAGCTGGTTACATTTCCCATGACATAATTTGACTTTTTCTTTTGTCTTCTATACTTCCTGTTTGCAGATTTTTTTGATGAAGGCCAGCCAGGAAATACTTTAGGCTTTGAGGGTCATATAGTTCCTGTAAAACTCAGCTCCCGTGCTCCAAAAGCAGCCAGAGGATGGGAACCAATGGGCATGAAACTTAACTATGTCCTAGGTAGGAGCTGGCTGTGAGCTTTGGTGCTCAGAAAAATTTCAGTGCTTTGTTAAGAAATACAAATACATTGTGTTCCCTCTGACTACTTATAGAAGACCTGCTCATGGCTTACTCATGGACAGAAACATTTATTAAGTACCTACATAGAATTCCTACATATGTAAGGCACAGTTCTAGTGTTAAGTGAGGTGTTACAGGTATACAGGGATCCGGCTCTCATGGAACATGAAAAAAATTTTTTTTAACTTTTTTTTTTTAAGATTTATTTATTTTATATATGTGAGTACACTGTTGCTGTCTTCAGACACCAGAAGAGGGAATCGGATCCCATTACAGCAACCACATGGTGGCTCACAACCATGTAGTTGTGAGCCACCATGTGGTTGCTGGGAATTGAACTCAGGACCTCTGGAAGAGCAATCAGTGCTCTTAACCTCTGAGCCATCTCCAGCCCGGAACTTATATTTTAATGGAGAAAAGCAAACATGATAAAAATTAGGCATGAATGTTATACAAATAAATGAAACCTGATAGAGCACTGGCTGCTAGGCGGTGCAGAACTCTGAAGAAGGGACCAGCAGGCGAGAGACAGTGTTGTCGGTAAAGAGAGTGTTGTTGGGCTAGAAACACCAACCTTAGAACATGGAGGTTGAAAGAAGCCAGTGAAGACAGGAGTGGAGAAGGAAGGGTGGAGGAGACCATTAGCCAGGAAAGACTGCAGTTTTGATTTTCTACTCTAGATTCAGTGAGGCTCTAGTAGATCTGGAGAAGAGGTGTGGCATGTAATTTACATTTCTGAAAGGTCATTCTGGCTTGTGTGTGGAAACAAACTTCTCGGAGGGATAAGAATAGAAAGAGAAGGCAGTAAGGTAGGTGACATTGATAGGAACCAGGCAAGTGGTGAGGGCGCTTTGTTCTGTGTGTGTGTCCCGTAGTATTACATAGACAGTGATTTCTTGCCCCGGGGTTTTTTTGATGCTCATCCGATTATATGTCTAAAGTTTCTCTTTATCTGATTTTCCTAAGTCTGAAGTCAGAACTCCTAATGTCTAACTGAGCTTTAAGTTTGTGTGTCCACTTACTCAGAAGACATTCAAGTGTCCCACTTGGCATTTGGCAGCTTTATAAACAGACAGCAAGTTAGCTCCCCGCCTTTCCAACTCCCCACTGCTGTGTCTTACGAGGCTTCCTTATCTCAGTATCTTGAGCCTGACTTTGTTATTTGGCGGCTGTCACCCTGTCCCGTTCTGTGTTGTCCCTTACTGCCCCATCTCATGCAGCTGTGGTCAGTGATGAGCTGGCAAGAGGTTTCAAGATGATCTCCTTTGTCCTTTAAATTCTTCAAATGTGTTATTACGTACGTATGCAAGGATAATTCTTCAACTCCTCATTATAATAAGGCTTTGAATATAGCATTTTAAAAAAATAATTAGTCTTTATATGAGATGTGAGTAAAGTGTTTGCTTCATTTCAATGCTCAGAACCCATGGAAAGGTGGAAGGGGAAACCTGACTCCAGGATGTTGTCATGTGCTGACCCCACACACATTATTTACATGCAATAAATAACATTTAGAACATCTTTTTTAAATCTTACTTAATAAAAACTTGGTGCTGTAGTCAAGATAATTTAAATGAAATGCCATTTGTGGTTTTCACATGCCAGTCTGGGCAAAGCAAGAGCTGATGCAGCCATTTGAAGACATAAAGCCACACCAGCGCGTGTGGCGGGCAGCTGTCTTAGTTAGGGTGGCTGCTGCTGCAATGAGACAGCCACGACCAGAAGCAAGCTGGGGAGGAAGGGGTGGTTTGGCTTCCACTTCCGCCTTATGGTTTATCATTGAAGGAAGCTGGAACAGGAGCTCAGACAGGGCGGGAGCTGGTGCAGAGACCTTGGAGGGGTGCTTGCTCCCCTCCCTGTGGGCTTGCGTCCCACATGGCTTATCCTGCTTTCTTCTAGAACTCAGGACGACCTGCCCTGCCCAGGTTTAGCACTGTCCACAATGGGCTTGCCCTTTCCCCATAAGTCATTAATTAATAAGGTGTCCTGGAGGCTTGTGAATAGCCTGATGTTGTGGAGGCATCTTGTCAGTTGAGGCTCCCTCCTCACGAATGACTTCAGCTTATGTGTCGCTTTCTCCCCTGCTTTCTGAAGTAGTACCTGTGGCAGCAGTCTCTCACTGCACTCAGTGTGCCCTTTCAGCAAACTGACAAATGGGATGTTTTTCTCTTTAGGACTCTGTGCGGCTGCTAGCTGTGGAAGCCTGCGTCAGCATTGCCCAGTTACTGTCTCAGGAGGACCTGGAAGCCTTGGTAATGCCTACACTTCGACAAGCAGCAGAAGATAAGTCCTGGCGGGTTCGATATATGGTGGCTGACAAGTTTTCAGAGGTAAAATGCACCGGCATTTCAAGTGTTAAAAACCTCAGACACACTTACCCTACAGAGTTTCTGTCGGACACAGCTTACAAATCCTACTGAGTGGTTGTGAACTTAAAAAAAGTGAGAGAGCCTGCTTAATCTTTCCATTTTGGTTACAGCATGCTTTTGATGATTGTACTATTTTCTGTTTTTACTATTATGCTAGTATACAGTAAACCTGTATAAATTGTTTTCTAGCTCCAGAAAGCGGTGGGCCCTAAGATTGCACTCAGCGACCTCATCCCCGCCTTCCAGAGCCTCCTCCGAGACTGCGAAGCTGAAGTCCGAGCAGCCGCTGCCCACAAAGTAAGAGGTGAGACTGGCCGTGGGGTCCTTTGACTTTGGTGGTGTCAGCTCGCTATAGTTTGGTTTGGTTAGGACCGAAAACATAAACCAGGGAGAGATGAGTCCACGCAGCAGCATTTCCGCCCACGCTGATGCATTTGTTGTGTTAGGAAGTTTGGCATGGTTTTGATTTATAAGATGCTGCAGACGGATGGCACCAGCATGGCAGGTGGCACCGTCAGACTGTCCCATAGGTTAGGTCAGGAGGGCCTCCAGGCTGTGCTGTGTGGACCAGGCTTACTGCCCCTCCACACTTTATTTGCTCAGACTGACTTAACTTGGACTGTTGGGAAGAGCTGGGTAATTGTCTTTGGCTCCTTGACAGCATTGCCTTTTCTGTTTCTGTTTCAGAGCTTTGTGAGAACCTGCCCGCTGAAGGTAGAGAGACTGTAATTATGAATCAAATCCTGCCCTATATAAAGGTGAATGTGACTTCATTTTATTTTGTTTACTCTACCTACGAAGCTCTTAGCATCTAAAGAAGGAAGAGGCATAAATTAATCAAATACATAATAACATTAGTGCAAATGTTTAGAGTTGATTTGTGCGCGTTGCACTGTAGAGCTTGTGGGCGCATAGCTGTTACTACAGACGGCCAGGTCAGCTGTGCTGTTGGCTGGTGCTGCTGTGGACTCCTCGGGAGGTGCTGTAGAGGCTTTTGTTGTCTTTAATTTTTATTCTCTTTTAGGAATTAGTGTCTGATACCAACCAACATGTCAAGTCAGCGCTAGCTTCTGTAATTATGGGATTATCTACAGTTTTGGGCAAAGAGAATACCATTGAACATCTTCTGCCTCTATTTTTAGCTCAGTTAAAGGACGAGGTGAGTCTGGGTATGAATCCTTTTGCTTTGATATAATTGATTTGATATGATTTTGTTTCTTTTTTTTTCTTTTGGGTTTTCTGAGACAGGATTTCTTTGTGTAGCCCTGGCTGTCCTGGAACTTGTCGCTTTGTAGACCAGGCTGGCCTTGCACTTAGAGATCCATCTGCCTCTCTCTGTCTCCCAAGTGCTGGGACTAAAGGGACTGTAAAGCTTTGGTTTGGTGATTTTACTAAAATAGGACCCAAAGTGTAAAGATGGGGAAAATCATAGTCTAGATATTTGACAGTCCTTCTGTTTGGGTGTAGGGCTACAGGTTTCCCCAAAAATGGGCACAAGGACTAACTAAAAACAAACCAACTGGGTGTGGTGGAGCATGCCTTTAATCCCAGCACTCTGAAGGCTGAGGCAGGGGGATCTCTGAGTTCAAGGCCAGCCTGGTCCATAGGTCAAGTTCCAGGACAGTCAGGGTTACCCAGAGAAACCCTGTCTCTAAAACCAGAATCAACCAAACAACCAAAAAAGAGGAGCTGGAGAGGGAGGGAGCCTCGTAGCAAACAGCACTGGCTCATTCTTGGTTTGGTTCCCAGAACCCACATGGGTTCCTCAACTGTCAGTGGCTCTAGTTCAGGGATCTGATGCCTCTGTGGTCACCCGCAGGCACCAGGCACACAAATAGTGCATAAACATGTTCATGCAAAACAGTCATGAAATAAGTCTTAAAACCATCCAAGAAATGCCTATTAAATGTTTTATATTATAGTCACTGATTCCTTATATTTAAAGCTCATATATCTTTGCTTAAACTGTGTCTTTTTATTTAAGTTTAAAGTGTAGCTTCAGATACTAACATTTAGTGGCTGGAGATTTGGCTCAGCAGTTAGGAGGCCTGTCGCTTGTAGAGGACTAGAGCTCCAGTTCTGGTGGCCATGTTGAGTGGCCCTCAACTGTTCATAACTCCATCTCCAGAGGGTCTGGTCCCTTGCTGGCCTTTGTGGGCACACACACACACACACACACACACACACACACACACACACACACACACACACACACACACGGGCACATGTGCACGTTACACAGACAATACATACATTCGGATAAAAATGTAACAGGTAGTGCCAGGCATGGTCTGAGAGCTTTGGATATGTCATTAACTGTAACTGCTGCAGTGGGCTCTGGGCTTGGTTCCTCCCGGTGTAGAGGAAGGAGAGACCAGGGAGTAAGATGTCTGCGGTCTCCCTGCAGTGGCAGAGCTGAGTCCCAGGGCCTGGGCCCTTTACATCTCATAGACTCTGTGCTTACTTATTAATTAAAAGTCTGAAAATCTTTATTATTATGTGAGCGAGCGTACACTGTGTGCACATACAGAGTTCAGAGGCTGTCTCTGTGGAGTCCGTTCTCTCCATCCACTTTATGTTGGATGTTCTGGGGATAACTCATGTTCTGGGGATCGGATCCTGGCTGCTAGGTTTGTGAGGGAAGCCCCTCTTTCTGCTCAGCCATCTCGCCTGCCAATTTGTTAATTGATTTTTTAACTTAGTGTACAATCTCCCGTAGATGGATGGTACAGGCTTTTTACTGACGTGTGGCTAAGGTCAGTGACATTGTATCTGTGCACTTAGTGTTAAGGATTTCCTTCTGCAGTAGCTTTTCTATAGTTCTGGTGGTTGAGTCCAGGGCTCTGCAGGATGGACGAATGCCTTTCCTACCCAGCCACACCACAGCTTACCCCCACCTTTTAAAGCCTGAGCCTTTTCTTTTCTTTTCTTTTCTTTTCTTTTCTTTTCTTTTCTTTTCTTTTCTTTTTCTTTCCCTTTCCCTTTCCCTTTCCCTTTCCCTTTCCCTTTCCCTTTCCCTTTCCCTTTCCCTTTCCCTTTCCCTTTCCCTTTCCCTTTCCCTTTCCCTTTCCTTTTCCTTTTCCTTTTCCTTTTTTCCTTCCTTCCTTCCTTCCTCTCTTTTTCTTTCTTTCTTGTTTTTTTTGGTTTGTTTGTTTTTGTTTTTTTGTTTTTTTTTAAGATGGGAGTCTATCTGTGTATCCCTGGCTGTCCTGGAACTCACGTTGTAGACCAGGCTGGTCTTGAACTCAAGAGATCTGCCTGCCTCCACTGCCCAAGTGCTGGGTTTAAAGGTGTGCGCCACCACCCAGATTAGTACTTTTTAATTTGAAATTCTACTTAGCACTTTTTATTTTCTCATGCCAGGAGACTACTGGGCAAAAGAGTTAATTTTCACATGTAGTCTCTGGGGCTTGTGTGTTTATAGTGTCCAGAAGTTCGTTTAAATATCATCTCCAATTTGGATTGTGTGAATGAAGTGATTGGAATCCGTCAGCTCTCTCAGTCTCTCCTTCCGGCCATAGTGGAACTGGCTGAAGATGCCAAGTGGAGGGTCCGCCTGGCTATCATTGAGTACATGCCGCTGCTGGCTGGCCAGCTGGTGAGTACCTGGGCTTTGCCATGGTTTGAGGGTGGTTTTGGTTTTCAGTGATCTATTATGGCCTAACAGGAGGGTGGTGCAGAAACACAGTCACCTTGCTGCCTCCTCAGGTTGAAGGTGTAGAATGTGCTTCTGTGATAGCAATGTTGTATTATTTAAACCCTATATAATTTAAGGACTCGTGTATGGAAGGGAAAATACAGTTTCAGGATAAGTCGGTTTGGCTTTTTGTTTGACTCTGTCCTAAGCAAAATGAATTTGGGAGCAATTTTTTCTGCATCCTGATGAAAAGTTGAAGATCCACTACACAGGGCTTATAATGTGCTGTTCTGGATAAAGGTATTACACTGCCTATTTCTCTGGGTTCGTTATTAGTTTAGTTCTGGTAGATATGACTAATTAAAATGTCAAAGCAGACTTTATTGCCACACCTTTGCCTTTTTCTCAGTAGGTGAAGATGGCGACAAGCTTGATAGCCATGCCCCTGTGGTAGCTACCTGTGTGGTGTGGTTTCCAGCGGCTTCGTAGCGCTTGTTATTAGACACTTAGCATTTTCTACTAGGTGGATGAAGGGGCCTGAGTGATTCTCAGTGCTCACATATCAGTTTGCTGCTGACATTTCTGTACTTTGCCCCCACCCCAAGGCCCCACCCCGCCCAAAGGCCCATTCCCACTCTTTTGAGGTCACAGCACCATGCTCATGTTTTCTTGACCACTGCACCATATTACTAATTTGGGTGGCCATTGAGCATGCGCCTGTAGATGGCCATAGCATTGCGCTTTATCAGATCAGAATTGTCTGTGTCTCAAATGAAGGGCAAAGATCCTAACTTATCCACATGTCAAGTGACATCACCATGCTTCTCCACCATCCAGTCCAAGTGGAGGGGTCATTTTCTGTTCCTTAGTCATCTTCTGTGCCACTGTCTGGAGTAGAAAGCAGTGGTGGCTAATGATGGGTTTGCTAGGCTGGGAAGCAGCTGTGTGGAAGGAGGTGGATGGTATTTACCGTCTCTGGGAAATCTCCAGGGCTGCCAGCAGTATACAGAATAGCGTGGAAAGAAGACAGACGGCGTCTTGGCTGGTTTACACCTTTCTGGCAGGGGCAACATCCCTCAGTCATGGACACTGGCTGAGGTGGCATCTGTCAGTCATGGACACTATCTTTCTTGAGGTTTACTTTTTAAGATTTACTTGTGTGTGTGTGTGTGTGTATCTTCCAGTAGTACTATGTCCAATTTTCTGAGGAACCTCCAGACTGACTTCCAGAGTGGTTGTACCAGCTTGCAATCCCACCAGCAATGGAGGAGTGTTCCTCTTTCTCCACATCCTTGCCAGCATCTGCTGTCACCTGAATTTTTGATCTTAGCCATTCTAACTGGTGTGAGGTGGAATCTCAAGGTTGTTTTGATTTGCATTTCCCTGATGACTAAGGATGTTGAACATTTTTTCAGGTGCTTCTCAGCCATTCGGTATTTGTCAGTTGAGAATTCGTTGTTTAGCTCTGTACCCCATTTTTTAATGGAGTTGTTTGAATTTCTGGAGTCCAGCTTCTTGAGCTCTTTGTATATATTGGCTACTAGTCTCCTATCAGATTTAGGATTGGTAAAAATCCTTTCCCAATCTGTTGGTGGCCTTTTTGTCTTATTGACAGTGTCTTTTGTCTTACAGAAGCTTTGCAATTTTATGAGGTCCCATTTGTCAATTCTTGATCTTACAGCACAAGCCATTGCTGTTCTATTCAGGAATTTTTCCCCTGTGCCCATATCTTTGAGGCCTTCCCCCACTTTCTCCTCTATTAATTTCAGTGTCTCTGGTTTTATGTGGAGGTCTTTGATCCACTTAGACTTGAGCTTTGTACAAGGAGATAAGAATGGATCAATTCTCATTCTTCTACATGATAACCGCCAGTTGTGCCAGCACCATTTGTTGAAAATGCTGTCTTTTTTCCAGTGGGTGGTTTTAGCTCCCTTGTCAAAGATCAAGTGACCATAGGTTTATGGATTAATTTCTGGGTCTTCAATTGATCTGTGTGTGTGTGTGTGTGTGTGTGTGTGTGTGTGTGTGTGTGTATGTGTGAGAGAGAGAGAATGGTTTCCTTGTATAGGTATGTGAAGCATATACACGCCTGGTACCTGTGGAAGCAGAGTAATTCCCTAGAACTGGAGTTACAGACCTTTGCGAGCTGCCATGTAGGTGCTGGGAACCAAACCCAGGCCTCGTGTAAGAGCCTCAAATGTCCTGGATGGCTGAGCCATCTCTCTTGCCTCAATAGATGTAGTCTTAGTTTTTCTTTTTGTGTAAATTTTTGGTCAATTTATAAAATGTTCTCAGGACTCCCCAGCCCGGCTCGTAGGCCTGATGAGTGAATAGAGTTAAACTGCAGACTGTCTGAGGAGATGACAGAAACTCCTTAGCCTGGGATACAATAGGAGTCTGAGGACGAAATGCCTGCCAGGATTGGTCAGGCAGGGTGAAGCCGTCCTGGGTAAAGCACAGAGCCCTGGTCATTGGTCAGGAAGGTCTCAGAATTGACCCAGAAGAATACGCATAATGAAGGCAGGCGTGGTGGCTCATGCGTTTAATCCCAGCACTCAGGAGGCAGAGGCAGGTGAATTTCTGAGCTCGAGGCCAGCCTGGTCTACAGAGTGAGTTCCAGGACAGCCAGGGCTACACAGAGAAACCCTGTCTCAAAAACAAAAAACAAAAAACAAAAAACAAAAACACCACCAACAACAAAAAAAAACTGCATAATGGCCTCAGAAGGAAGGCACCCGGAAAGTGTATCCTGGGCTTACCTGTGTGGTGTGTGTGCCCTGTGGCCAGAGGTCTCAGGGTTTGTTCCCAGCTTGTGTGGACTGACCAGCAGGCTGGGGAGCCAGGCTCCAACTCTTACTTCTGCCTTTTGCCCTGTACACTGGTGCCTCCTCTTTTCTCTCCTGCCTTCTGCCATGCCCTAGAAACACTGTCCTCTGTTGGTGTCACTTGGAGTACCCTGCCTCGTGCTCAAGGACTTGTTAACTAGAAAGGAGAGAGGACGACCCCCAAAGCCCTCAGCAGCTATTTTTCTGGGTAACTGGCTTTCCCATGATGTCTGGATTTGTTCTGCAGACTTCCTCCTGTGTTGTGCTGGCCTGTTCTGTTCTGCTCAGCCCTGCGCGTGCGTGTGTGAGTGTGTGGGTGGCTCAGTCCCATCTTCTGTAAGCGCGGCCCTCGGCGCTCACTCCCTTGGTTTTGCTTTCTATGATAGTGTAATGGTTTGTAATTCCATGCTACTGTTTTTATGGCTTTTGTGGTTCAGCTTGTGTGCAGGTGTGCCTTTAGCTCTTAGGTGATTACTGTGCAGTGTAAATAGAACATCTTGTCCTAACTTTGGAAATTTTTACTAATGGAATCTTCTATATCCATAGGGTGTGGAGTTCTTTGATGAAAAACTCAATTCTTTGTGTATGGCCTGGCTTGTGGATCATGGTGAGTAGACAAGTTAAACACAGAGACTGTGGCGAGTCCAGGCTTCTGCATGTTTGTGGTGTTCACACATACTGTTTACAGAGGAACCCTGTGGGATACTCCTTTGCCTTGACAATGTAAGGCGGAAGAAAGGATGGTGAGGTTCCACTGGCTTCCCCTTATTACATAAACATTTCACGTACTTAATTTGGACAGGGTCTCATTGTGCAGCTCTGCCTGTCTCCTGAGTGCTGGGACTAAAGCAGGTGCAAGCTGACTACAGGCTGACATTTGTACTTGCGTTATTTTCTGTTTTAAGTGTGTTTTCTGTGCTGAGTAAGTCTGTCCTCTTCTACTTCCTGCTGCCTTTGAGCTTCAGATTCTTAGCTGGACATTTCCTCCAGCGCCAGGGTTTGCAGCCGACCTGCTGCCATTGGCGTCTTCAGTATCTGAAGAGCAGGCTGAGACTGGACAGACCTGGCTGGAAAGAATTGGCTCCGTGGGCTTTCTGAGATGAGGTGCAAAGGTCCAGTAGTAGTGGGGATGTGTGCTGCACCCTGGGACAGAGCCAGAGCTTCGGGGTTATGAAAGGAAAGCTTATTGTTTCTTCTTTGCCTGCTGCTGCTGTGCTGGCGGATGTAAGCTCAGGCCAGTTGAGATTGGACAGGAATGAGCAGGTGCCTTCCTGGTGATGCCTCAGGGCAGTGTGTGCACATGTCTATCTCCCTGGCAGCTGATGACAGAGGGGCCCTCTGTGCCAGGTCCTAGCCTTAGCAGCTTCAGTATCAGGGAGGGCCTTCAATTTTCATGTGCTATGTCCCGTGGGCTCTGGGTCCGTGTTTTGGTGGGTGTGATAAGCAGCCTGTTGTGGTCCCAGTGTGCTGTGTAGACTCTATAGATTGCTTGCATTTATCTTTGGGTACTTGTGACTAGGTAGTAGGAAAAGAATAAGAATATCTGTGTCTGCTTACACTTGTAGGTGGTTTTGTTAAAAGCGCATTTGCATCATATGTCTAAGAGTGTAAAGGGAGGTTATGAAGCTGTGTATGTCAGTGTGTTAGGGCATGTATGGATACATCTGTACTTTAAATAACAGTGTAGACTTCTTTATTCCTTTTTTCTCGAGTTAAGTTTTTAATTATCATTTATTTAAAAAAAAACTTGGTAAATCATAGGAAAGCATCTGTAAGTATGTATAAGTAGCATGCCTGTATGTGCAAGGAGCGTGCCTGTATGTGCAAGGAGCGTGCCTGTATGTGCAAGGAGCGTGCCTGTATGTGTAAGGAGCGTGCCTGTATGTGTAAGTAGCGTGCCTGTATGTGTAAGTAGCGTGCCTGTATGTGTAAGTAGCGTGCCTGTATGTGTAAGGAGTGTGCCTGTATGTGTAAGGAGCGTGCCTGTATGTGTAAGTAGCGTGCCTGTATGTGTAAGTAGCGTGCCTGTATGTGTAAGTAGCGTGCCTGTATGTGTAAGGAGTGTGCCTGTATGTGTAAGGGGCGTGTCTGTATGTGCAAGGTAAGGAGCGTGCCTGTATGTGTAAGGAGCGTGTCTGTATGTGTAAGGAGTGTGTCTGTGTAAGTAGTGTATCTGTATGTGAGTTTGTGCTTGTGCTCGGGTGTACTCTTGGAGGCCAAAGAGGGCATCGGATCCTGCTTGGGAGCTGGAATTGTTGTTGTGAGCCCTCTGGCTTAGGTACTGAGGGCTGAAATCCAGTCTTCTGTAAGAGCAGTATATATTTTCTTAACCACTAAGGCATCTCCCCATCCAAGAGACTTTTTTATTTAACCAAGTTTACTTTGGGTGTAAGTAGCCCTGTCAGTGGTGTTCCCAGAGACCTTTCTGTTACTTCCTTTGAAAGCAATTAAGGATTAAGACTGGCCTTTTTCTGTCCTTCAAATTAGGAAGGCCTGTTAAGGTTCCAGTCTTCCACAAGTTGAGAAATGACAGCTGTTCTGTGTAGGTGGTGGCTCTATGTGACTTAAGCATCCCGCCTCCTGAGTTCCTTCCAGCTTGGGAGTTAGCAGGTTGGAGTTCATGGACTGCAGGATCCCTGATGCATTGGGTGGCTGGCAGCTGAGAGCGGGCCTTTGCCATGGGCTTCCTCCCAGCTTTTGTAGTTTCGGTTAGATTTTTATAATTTGAAGAAGAGTGATGTTTTGCACCGTAGGTGGTATACAGTGAGTGGTGAGCAGGTTTCTTGGGAACTATCCCTTTATCCCTCCCTGGCATGAAGCTTCTCTGCTGTAAGACTTGAGGAGTCTGGAGAAGCTGGGGGGAGGGTATGAAGGTTGGGTTTCTGTCCGTGGGCAGTGTGACAAGAAGGCAGGGGGGCCAAGCAGTGGTGGCGCATGCCTTTAATCCTAGCACTTGGGAGGCAGAGACAGGTGGATTTCTGAGTTCCAGGCTAGCCTGGTCTACAGAGTGAGTTCCAGGACAGCCAGGGCTACACAGAGAAACCTTGTCTTGAAAAACAAAACAAACAAACAAACAAAAAAGAAGGCAGGGCTCAGTGAGGGAAAGTTAAGTGGTGGGTACCTCATAAATTTATCTTTTATAGGATAAAGATACGTATCCAGTCAAAGTTAGTGAGAACTGATAGAATTAGATATGTAAAGAAACCTTTCAGATCAGCCTAACCTTGAAGGGAAAGACAGACACAGACAAAACAAGGAGTGAGAACTTGGGAAAGGCTTGCATTCCTCTGAAAACAGAATTGAGAGGTGCTAGAGACACAGTAGGCCTCTGGCCAAGTAGAGTTGAGTGCAGTTGAGGTCTTGGTCAAAGCTCAGTCTCTGGGTACTGTGGCACTGGAACCCTGCCACATGGCCTTGTAGTAAGACTGATCATTCAAAACCAGTAGCTAGGAGCAAAACACAGGTGCTGCCCTTAGCTCCCCTTTACGTCCGTGTGTGTGTGTGTGTGTGTGTGTGTGTGTGCATACATGCGAGTATTCTGTCTTCTTATATGTCTACAGGACAGAAGAGGGCATCAGATTCCATTATAGATGGTTGTAAGCAACTGTGTGGTTACTAGGAATTGAACCCAGGACCTGTAGAAGAGCAGCCAGTGCTCTTAACCATTGAGCCGTCTCTCCAGCTTCATTAGCTCTACTTTAAAGGAAGAATGGAGGAGAGGTCTGGAGCACAAATTATGTACGAGATGAAAAAGAGCTCGTGTGTGTGTGTGTGTGTGTGTGTGTGTGTGTGTGTGTGTGTGTAAGGCACTTCTGGGCATCTTGGTGTGTGTTTCTCTGCTGACTGAAGTCTGAGCATGGGCTGTGCGAGTAGAGCTCCTTGTCTCCTGTCTCTGTGTTTTCCGTTCTTAGTCTTTAGAGCAGGATTTGAGTTGGGGAAAGTTGGCTCTCATCTCTCTGGAAGCTTGCAGGATTGCCAAGGATTGGGGCCTTGGCTTGGGGGGTTTGTGCTTGCCAGGTGAGAGGAGGAGGAGGAACCAGTAACCCGATCGTTCACCTTGATTTGTTATCTAAGTCCAAGGTTTGAGTCTTACTGAGTCTGAAGTGAAGGCACCAGACCTTTCTGTGTTCAGGCCTGCACAGAATGACTAATTTTGGGGGTATAATAACCCAGACTTCATTGTTTAGTTTTATGATGTCGTTGATAAATTATTTTGAATGGGATTATTATGTGTTGGTGCAGGCACATGTATCAGCTTGTCTTAATTAACACAAGCATTTTCAGTGGGGAACAACTGTGATTTGCAGCTGTGTAGGTGACAATGGTGACCTGTGTAGGATTTCTTCAATATTTTTCTCAGCTGCTTTCTGATGCCACTTGAATAATCTTGCTAAAATCTCTTTAGATGCTTTTGAAACCTGTTTGTGTTAGAAATGCTCTGTGGTCAGGGCTGTCCCTCAAGTCTCATGGGTTTGGCTCATTCCCTTGGCCCTCACGCTCCTCGCTGCAGCTGCACCCAGAGCTCCTCCCAGTTGCCAAAGGCCATGCACCTCTCTCCTCCTAGAGTCCCTTCTTTCCACTCAGCCTTCTCTGTTCAGTGCTGTATGTGACGATTGGTCCTCTGCCATGTGACTCTCTGAGAGCCTAGTTTTCATTCCCTGATAAGAGTATTTGGTCTTTGAGGGAAGGCATCTGCTGTCTCCTTCTGTAGCACATACTACTAGCAGGCAGCTGGGTTTACTAATTGATGATGCATAGACCAAGTCCCTCCCATCCTTTTCCTTGGTTGACATGGACATTTAGAACTGCATTAGGTGTGCCTCAGTGTGATTATCATGTAAGCTACAGTAGGCTTGCCCAGAGTTTGTTTTGGGTGTGTGTGCTGTGGGTGAAGTAGATGGTGTGTAAAGCAAGCATCCTCTTGGACTCTCCTACAGTCTATGCCATTCGGGAGGCAGCCACCAACAACCTCATGAAGTTAGTCCAGAAGTTCGGTACAGAGTGGGCCCAGAATACCATTGTCCCTAAAGTGTTGGTAATGGCAAATGACCCTAACTACTTACACAGAATGACCACGCTCTTCTGCATTAATGTAAGTATTACATGTGTTACTGCTCAGCTTGGGCGTTTTGTTTTATTTTTGTTTTTTTGGTTATTCACGTTCTAAATTTCTGTGTGAGCTATCTTATGTTAGAGGTACATTTCTTATACTGTTCAATTTGAATAGAGAAAACATTGATTTAAAATTTTGGAGCTGGAGAGATGGCTCAGTGTCACAGGTGGTTCACAACTGCCCAGAGCTCGGCTGGTGGTGAGAACAGGCAGACCGGACTGTCTCTAAGCATCACCCCTCCCCACAGTCACACCAATAGTGAGATGAAACAGTATTTAAACATTTCATTATTTTAAAAGTTGCAATTTGCTGTATGTTTTGGCAGAGGTCTTCCATCTTTTGAGCCACTTCATGTTCTTTAGATGCTCAAGTAGGAAACAGTTTTCTATTGGCCAATTACCTTCCCTTTATATATTAGTTTGTTTCTCTAGATTTGGGGTGTCTTAAGGAAGTGTTAAATGTACTGTCTTATTTATTTTTCTAGGCACTGTCTGAAGCCTGTGGTAAGGAAATAACCACTAAGCAAATGTTGCCCATCGTGTTGAAAATGGCAGGAGACCAGGTAGCAAATGTCCGCTTCAATGTGGCCAAATCACTGCAGAAAATTGGACCGATTCTAGACACCAAGTAAGACTTCAGTATTGCTGTTGATTTGAAAGTATAACTTCATGGTGAGGAGTAGCCTCTAAAATAAGTCCAGAATTCCTTTCTTTATCTAGAATCCGGGCTTATTCAGAGAAAATAATCCAGTCTTGAGACTGTCCAGTTTGACTTTTACACTTAAGCTCTAGGCGTGTAAAGCTCACTGCCCAAAAGCGAATTTCACCAATAACTTCTTTAGAAATTATTTGATGTGCTTGTCATGTTTGTATTTAAAAGTAATTTCATTTTAAATATAAAACTTGCCATCGATGAAACCCTAAGTTTGATGCAGACTGTATCACGTTGCACTCTGCCTGCCCAGCCGTCCTTTTCACAGTGACTTTTGAATTTCAGCGCCTTGCAGGGGGAAGTGAAGCCGGTGCTGCAGAAATTGGGTCAGGACGAAGACATGGATGTCAAATATTTTGCACAGGAAGCTATAAGTGGTATGCCTTGTGTTTTGTGCTAGGCTCGGGTTGCTAGGGTGCTTTCTTTTATAGTGTGAGTGTCGGGGGAGGGGGCAGTGTGCTGAGCATGATGGGAGATGGGGTGGCAAGTGTCTGTTACACTGGGCCTGTTGGGTTAGGTTAGGAATTTCTTAGCCCCTGCTGGGCTTGGCAGCACACACTTGCAATCCCAGCACTTGGGAGACTGAGGCAGGAGGATGTCAGAGTAGAGGAGCCTGGGCTACGTTGTGAGACCCTATCTAAAATAAAGAAAAGTCTTGGCCCACTGTTCTCAGCTGAGTGAGGAGGCCATGTTCTCAGCTCCTGTGTAGGGTGCTGATTGTTTCTGGCAAGAACAGTTTAGTTTGCACTCGAGTAAGTCTTTAATTTCCAGTCAGCCTCACTGACTAAAGCAGCAGGTGCAGGCCCACAGTAGGACCTCAGCCTCCTGCTTTGCCATTGTTACATGCTAAATGGTGAAGCGATCACTCATGAACCTTCTGTACCACTAATGTGATTTTGTTTGGAATTTTCCAGTTCTTGCCTTGGCATAAAGATGAACAGGAGGGAAAAGCCTTTACTAAATTCTTATCACAGATCTCTAGTCAATGTGTTCTTGCCCTGGGTGGAGAAAAATGGAAACCTTCAAGATCTCATCCAAGCAAATGGCAACAACATAGAAGAAATCAGATTTCAGTGACTTGATTCTCTCTACACATGACCTCAGACTGACTTGACTTCTCTCTGTTGGGATAACTGTACGCTCTTCTTCTGCCCAGTTGCTGATGCTCCTCATACAGTCATCTCTTGAGTGTCTCCCAGGGTTTCTCTCCAGCACCATTGAGGCTCCTGCCTCCTCCCTTTTGAATCAGGCCCCAGCCACTTACGATTCCAGACAGACCCTGGATGGATTTGGACCCCGACACGGAGTGGAGTGAATCCCTTATTGTTTACACATCTCTGTGTGGCGCTCCATCTTTCCAATGTTAAGAGTAAATGGTTTAGAATAACTTATTTATATCTGCTTGGAGCTAATATTGAGATTTGACTGTAGCGAAAGCCACATGCTCCTGGTTTCGATGGTCCGCATCAGCATCTCACATGAAGGAGATGTGGAAGGCTAACGAATGGCTGGTCTGGTTTTCATTTGCTCAGTTTGACTGTAATCATGTCATGCAGGAGCTGGAAGTGGGTGTATCTTGCTGCTAATGTGTGATGTTGAAAGAAAACAATTTCAACGGCTCAGCACTGTGACTGCCTTCAAAAACTCAGAAGAAACTTTAGTGCCTCCTACTAAGTTGTGGTTCTACTGTTTCATTGTGAAGTGTTGTGTTTCAAGTAAGTGTAGGAACCAGTGGCCCCAGGCTCTGCTCCCAGCACTGTTAGTGAGCATTGTGCTGTTGCGATACCGTGCAGTACCAAACTGAAGCTTCCTTGCTCAGTGTTTTCTTGTGGTGTGGGTGATGCTAGAACTTTTTTCTACTTTTGCAGTAAAATTTCATTAATATGTCCAGAAATTTAAGGTGACAGGTCAAGCTGAAGGGTTTGCTGAAGCAAATTAATTGTGTCTATGGAAGGCTGCTGGACACTAATTTTAGGAAGTACCCCCTTCTCAGTGGGTGTGCCTGTGACCAGTGTCCCTGCTCTGTCATAACCCAGCCCTTCCAGGAGCAGCGCACACATCACACTTTTCCTGAATATCCCTGTGGGTAATTTAAATATTTTCATCTGACTCCTTGTCTCGGGTGGACTCAAGTTAATGAGGCTTTACTGCGGCCTGTTTTACTCAATGCATCATACCATGTAGTTTGATGTTTCCATTTTGGTTTCTGAATTGTTGATTTTACTTACAAATCCTTTTAGATATAACAAGCCCTGTTCTGTTTTGTGAAGGCCCAAAGATACCTACAAATCTTTGTACATTAAACATGTTACATAAAACCAAATTGTGTAAATGCTTTTAAGTTTATCATACCTTAGAAAAACAGAACAGACCGTTTCTATCAGAGACCATGTGCCTGCATTTTAAACTGCTGGTTACTTCTTAGTAAGTTTTCATTTTTGTGTTCTAGGGCCAAAGTTTGACTATTTTCCTAAGCATTTTAGTGCCTTAAATTAGTCTGCTGTAAACATTTTAATTTCACAGTTTCTTTTTCGTCACCTGCAGGCTGTATTCCTCTTTAATGATTAGTTTTATATTTGAGAGAGATAATTGTCTTGATTGTGGAAATGTGCATTGGGACAGCTGCTTCACCTTTGGTTGGAAATGCCACATGGTACACTCACTCGGGAATAAACCTCTAAAGTGTCTCTGCTCCCCTACCCCCCAGCCTTGTGCATTTAGCTTTCTGCCAGCAACTACTGAAGGGAGAGACGGTGGACCCTTGCCTTCTCAAATAAGGGTCACATAGCATGCAGGATCTGTTTTGAGAGGCCAGCAGAGTCGTCACTGTTCTTTCTGGTGGCTGCAGTGAACTCCCTTGAGTTAACCTGCATAGCAATTGCTCTTCAGCTTCACTTTGGCCATTTTCTCTACATAGTAGCTTTTATACTTGATGCCTTCAAGAGCTCTGTGATGCAGGCTTGGTCTCTTCTGTCTTGTGTTGTACCATTGACTGGGCCAGTGTCTGGGGTATATTGTTGGTGCTTCATAAAACCGAGTTCATTGTGTGATTTCTAAAGGATGTCCTCTAATGGGAACAAAGTCACCAGACTGTCTCACTCTTTCATTAATAAAATTAGCCACTTCTTTGCTCTTAGGAAGCAAGAGCCTCTAGCCTAGACCAGTCCCCAGCTCCAGGATTTTTTTTTTTTTTTCTTTTTGAGACAAGGATCTCTATGGAAGGTAGCCCTGGCTGTCCTGGAACTCACTATGTAGACCAGGCTGGTCCTGCGTCTGCCTCCCAAGTGCTGGGATGAAAGGCATGCCACTACCTCTGGCTTGAGGAATTATCCTTTTGGAACTGCCTAGTTGCCTTGAACATAATATTGCTCCTGTTTTACATCTAAGCAGCTTATACCATTGTTCAACTTGTTAGGAAAGGGAAAAGCCAAGACAAACAAACACATCCTGTGCCAATTAAAAGTGAGCCATTAACAGTGGAGTTCATTTTAGTGATTCTCTTCAACATATTGTTTGGGGTGTGCCCATCAGGAGCCAAATATTAGATCCTGTGCGTCTACTGTACTGCCAATGATCAGGAGCCTGAAGATAGATGTTGTTCCCTAGGGATAAACAGATTAATGTGGGATTTGGAATGAAGCAACCTTCAGTTCATGGCAACACCAAGCTTGACTGTAGTGATGTGGGCCTTGAGGTGGGGGCTGGGAGGAGTATGTTTGCTCCTTATTTAAGAGACAGCATGACAGGTCTCGTCTAAGCATCCAGAATGCTTGCATAACACCCAGGAAGAGCAGGGTTTCTTCCTGACACCACTGAGCTGTCCAGAGTTGTATTAACCTCCGTGTCCCTTGTGTCCATCACAGGAGTCCTTTGGGCCATCACACTGGGGATGGTAGGTCAGGGCCTCTGCTCACATCCCTGCATGCTAGTTTTCCTTTCTCTGGAATGTCAGCTGCAGAGAAAGTGTCCCACCCCACCCCCCGGCCTCCATGTTCTTTGGGAACAGATGAAGTGGTTGCTAGCCTTTTGGCTCACTGCTCTCCTCCCTGTTCTACCCATTTCCCTGCTTGTCTTTTCTCTTTCCTCACACATCTTCAGTCCTCGGTATCTAGAATAGCCTTTACTGCTCCTCATCCGCCTCCACAGGCCTGCCATTTCCAGGAAATTACGTCAGGTTCAGTTGACATGGAAATCTTTTGAGGGGGATAAAGTACTCAACTGGGAAGAAAAGCCAAGCCATTTCTTTCTTGGGAGTGGTTGTCCTTAACTGCGGTGATCAGGTCTGAAAGGAGCTAGGTTCTGTGTTGGCTCAGGGTTCTACAGGCTACCCATGGCCAAGATGTGGGGGAACCCCCAGTTAGATCTCGGGATGACTGGAGCAAAAAGGCACTGGTGATGGCTGGCTTTCTCTGCACAGCTGCCCAGGACCTGTGCTGCTGGCCCATCAGAGTTGCTAGGGCAGCTGAGGGCATCCCAGTTGGGAAGCACAGGTGGCTTGGGAGGGATGTGCCCTGGTCAGGGACGGTCACATTGCTGTCTATATCTCTAGTGGTGGCACAAAGGCTGAGGAAGCTAGATTTTCCTGTGAAGGACAGTGAAGAGCCCAGCATCCCTGGGGTTGACAAGAATCTCTTCCTGAGACCCCGAGGGCCTGGAGAGGACACTGGGAAGGTAAGTGCCCTTGGAACTTGGGGCCAGAGCCCTGTCCTTTCTGGGGCTGAGGGTAGCCAGCAGAGCTTGCTGCTGCTATAGGGAGTCACAGCAAAGTGGGCAGAGAAGTAGTTCCCACCACACTTGCCCAGGCGAGATACCTGGCTCTAGAGAAGTGTATTGTAAAGTCTTGCTCTGTTCTCCCTTTGTAGAGAGTGGTGGTCTTTTCCAGATCTGTGACTTGAGGTCTTTTAAATCTTCCACAGTCTGAGATGAGACCCATGTAACACAAGGGTAGACTGGAAGAGCTGGTCAACTTTCTTCCCGGGCTGGTTCTGTTTAGGGAGTTGTCTCCCTTCAGGACGAAGAGTCCATGCCTGATGGTTTCCATGCCCAGTTTGCTTCCTACAACCACATGGAGAAGGGATGCAGAATCCTAGTTCAGCAGTCACCGGGGCCAGTGAGAGAAGGGCGGTTATGATTTAAATTAAATAGGAATGGAGAGCCTGGACTGCCTAGGGCTGACGTCAGGGTAGATACAGTAACTGCAAGAGGCTGGTGCTCTCATAGCCACTCCAGCAGATTTTATGCTTAAACCACTGACAGACAAAAGGGGCTGTCTTTAAATTACCGGGCTCTTCACTTGATGTCAATGGAGGCCACGCAATGTCTCCTGTTCTGAACACTTTTCTTTCTGTGGCCAAGCCCACTCTTGTTCCCTGCCTGAGTTGCCAGCTGCCTCAGTTCAGGCAGTCCCAGGGGTGCTGTGTGGTGGGAGGAAGTGTTGCTTCCAAAGTCTCAGCAGCCTAGGCCTGGCAGACACCGAGATGCCAGCCCTTCATGTTCCTTCGACTGCTTTGTACAATTTCACTGAAAGAGACGTGGCCGGAGCTGTAAGAGCTGGGATTCTTCGGGGCCTGAGCCACACCTTTCTTAAATGATAATGGAGTTGTTCTGTTTTTCAACATTCTTAGGGCCATTTAGCTTAGCCCTGACCACTTCAGTGGTCATCTGTCCCCTGCCACAGCTGACTAGGTCAGCTCTGAAGAACTCTGTCCAGCTGAGGACAGCATTAGTGGTCATTTCTTGAGCTTGCTTTACTGCCATACCTCGTCAAGCATTTACCCACACACCTTTGCAGTACATGTTTACCTTGGACACATTTCAGGTGGTTGGGTACCCTTCCCCAGAAGCCAGCTGTGCTATTTCTCTGAGGCTGCAGTTCATTTGATCCACAAAACCCCCTTCTCTGTGAGTCAGGGTGCCTGCCTTGCTTTTGTTTCACAAATGCTCTGGGGTTGAAATGGAAAGGACTTTTGCTGTTGCTGGGCAGTGTTTCATGTCAGGGGCCTATAGCCAAGTGAGTGAGCCAGGAAGTCATCCAGTTGCAAACCAGAAGTTGTTCTTAACCCTTTTCTGTGGTGTGTGGCCAGCTCACTGATTTGCCCTCATACGGAGAACTTTGGGAACCTATTTCTTGACTGGTCTCAAAGCCCTAAGGGAATCATTTGACGTCTTAAGGCTGTGCTTGCTGCTTCGTCCAAGAAGGCAGCCCAGGCTTCCTCCTGGTGAAAGGTGGGTGTTGTTGCTTCAGTGCCATGGAGAGAGAGGCTCTTGAAGTCTGCATGGTCTTTGTGCTTGATGAATCATGTTCTCAAATGCAAGACCTGCTAGGGAACAGCCTGGACCACGGGCACGGGTCACACTGCTACCTCTAGGGTGGCACAGCCACGCTCTCCAGGGTAGAGGTTGCCCTCTGACCACAGCTGCTGGCAAGGCTGTCAGGCAAGAGTTAACAGTGGATTTGTTTATTGAATCATGAAGTAGCTGTCATGTGATTTTAATCAAAACACGATTTCCCTGACAACAGTGACGTCAGTCTTGTTGTTGCAGGAAGGAGCAGCTGTGAGGGACATTCAGTCTCCCTGAGCCCAGGTTTGGAGACTCAAACCAAGCGCAACATCCATAAATCCTGGGTGCAGACGCTGGCTTGACAATCCACACTCTTCTTCCTCTTCTATCTCCCTGGACAGTCTGTCCTGGACAGACACAGTCCCTGCATGGAGTCTCAGCTAAGAGCTCCCTGCCCCTGGCTCCCCCACCCTCGCTTCTACAGATGCTTTTTATTGCTCTTTTCCCTTTCTGCCACTTAATTTCTGGGCCCCTAAGGTCTCTGGTCTGTGTCTTCTGGCATTTGTCTCCTCTGGGATCTAAGCCAGCACTTGCTGGTGACCTGAGATGTTCTGGTAGGCAGTTGGTTTATTCCTCAGACTAAGAGGTACCAGGGCTGCCAGAAGATGTGAAGGGCAACTCTGAGGAGCCTAGCTCTGGGTGCTTGAAGGGTAGGGCTTTAAGAGCCTAACTGCCTGGCCAGAGGATGTCTTGAACCCTAAAAGACTAGAATCCAGGAGTCCCCAGTCCAGTCAGAGGACTGCTGCACATGATGTGTGATCGTCTCCAGAGCACTCCAGCTAAGGGAGTTGTGTCCCACAGGCTACTGAGAGGTCAGAAGCAGGGACAGAAGTAAAGGGATCACAGCCCAGCTAGAGCAGGTCCCTCCCTAGGCTCTGGTCTCCTGTGGTTCCCTGAGGACTGAGACCTGTCTGTGCAGAAAGACTCCCCCAGGCCCTCTACACCCATGAGTTTAATTACTTCAAAGATGGGGAGGAAAAAGCTGCCTAGATAGGCCTTGTTACTGTGACAAAAAAATCTGACCAAAGCCACCTGGCTCACAGCTTGAGGGGACAGTCCATGGTGGATAGTCACACTGTGTCTGGTCAGATCAGATGAATGCTGATCGTCTACTTGGCTTTCTTTTCTCATTTTCTTTATCTAAGACACCTACCTATGGTGTGGCCACCCACCTTCAGGATGCTTCCTCCATACTTAAACACTTCTGGAAACTTCCTCACAGACAGATGCAGAGTATTTCCCCCATGATTCCAAATCCAGTCAAGGAGACAGTGAAGATGAACCCTCAGATTCTTAGGGCTGGACTTAAGTTGTGGCACTCATGACCAGTGTTACCCAGAACTCACTGCCAAAAATTCAGAGATCTCAGGACTGAGTTACCAGTGAGGGTAATCACCTTTCAGTTAGTGAGAAGAGACTTCACAGGCACCTGCATAGCCATTTCCTAGCCTAGTGTCAGACAGAGTAGTGGCAAGTGGTCAAGGGGAGTTGGTCCAATCATAATGTTTCCATGT
Source organism: Mus musculus (assembly GCF_000001635.26). Classification (NCBI taxonomy): domain Eukaryota; kingdom Metazoa; phylum Chordata; class Mammalia; order Rodentia; family Muridae; genus Mus; species Mus musculus. Next base: position 50,886,781 of record NC_000075.6, read on the forward strand.
TAAAGGGAGGTGCTGAGTCAGGCTGCTCCCATCACGGGTGGGGACAGTGAGCCCTTAGAGTGACCTGCATAGGTTAGTGGCAGGTCTAGGGACTAAGGATTGAGTTCAGATTTGTTGCTGCCTCCTGTGCTATCTGACAGGACGGAGTGGTACTACTCACCTGTAGTGCCTGTCTAGCTACCCACTGGTTTGGACTGGGGAGCCAGCCTCTCTCTTCATTTCCTGGTACCCTTCTGACTGCCTGCCTGCCCTTTGGCCTTCACTTTGATGAGTAAACTTCTGGGTTTCTGTGGTGACTTGTAGTTCCAGTGGGTCTCAGGTGAGGCACAGGCAATGAGCTGGGTCCCTTGCATGGTGTGCTTTGCCATCCTCATAGCTCAGCTGAACCCATCCCATCAGCTTGGTGGGGTGTCTTGGGGGTCAGAATTCTCAGGCCCTCTCTTGGGCAGCCAAGGCTTTGTTATTCCATCTTTGAGGAATAAGGAGGAGGAAGACGGAGTAAGAGGCTTTCAAAACTTATCTGTGGAGGGAGTGACTCAGCTCCAGAGGTTCAACACTCAGCTGCCTCATTTTCTCTGGGCTTTGAATCTTCTGACCTTTCTGCCCAGCCAGCTTTGGGGGTTTGGCTCCAGGGTAGTCTGCGCCTCTGCAGTCAGTCGTTACTCACCCACTTAAGTGTTTGCTTGTTTTACCCCCTCACTGCCAGTTCAGATCAGTCTAGCAGTACTTGGGAAATCCCATCAGAAGCACATACAAAGGGAGGGAGCAGGGCTCCCTGGCTCTGTAACCATAGATACAGAGGAATTCAGCCAACAGACTCCTTAGGACAGGGCAAGCTCCCCACTCTGCCTGGCTGACCTCAGGCTCAGGGATCTGTGGTCACGTCTCTGTGCCTGGATTGTGGATAGGTGTGTCACTGATGACAGCTCCACGTTTGATGTGAAGTTCTATCCACTCTGCTACATTCAAGACCCATATTTATTTCCTCTTTCTGGATTCTGCCCAAAAATAATCTATGTATCAAATTCATTGCTCGAGAGCTGTTTAGCCTTTGAAATTCTTGGCTGGAGCCAAAGTGGAAGAGCAGAGCCATGCTTTACTGAGCCCAAGGTGGGACAACTGTGGTCTGTGAGATTTCCTATGTGGCACATAGCCCCAGACACAGCACAGTGCTTGCTCAGGCAAAACAGTTCATAACACTGGAACAATACAGGGAGATTAGCATGGCCCCTACACAAGGATGACATGCAAGTTCATGCAGTGCTCTGCACATCATGGGAGGGCAGAAGGGTAAGAGGGTGGGTATGAGGGGAGAACTGGATATGTAGGTAGGTGTGAAGTCATCAAAATAAAACCCATTATCCTATACACTAAAAAAGTTAAAAAGTATTCATACCAAGATTAAAAAAAATAACTTTAGTGTACAAAGCCAGTCTTGCTCCTGAGAACTGCAGGCTGATCTTGGGTTCCTCCTTTCCTGGACCCACTTGGAGGTATGAGCACCCCTCAGATGCCAAGTGTCACTGTCTGAACTTTTAACTCTGAAGGCGTAGAGTAAGGGCTTTTCCCATTGGCCCAGGGTGAGCCTCTAGATCCTGGATGCATTCTTCTAGAAACTGAGCTGCTTTCTGTAGGTGAGGTTTCTGGAGAAGAGTCCAGAGAGTTCCCTGCACACCCAAGGACTCTGATCCTACAATGGACAGCATGGGGAGGAAAGGAAAGGGCCGCTCCCAGGAGGGAAGCCTCGTCTGTTAGCACTGGCCACAGGAGGGCTAGAGGCTTTGGAAATGTGCTTCCTGCTGGCCTGCAGCGTTCCGAGCTGCTCAGGCAGAGGCCACAGGGTAGTGCTCTGCCCTCTGTGGCCAATTCTTTACTGTTCTTCATAGGGTTTTGTACTTGGTATGGAAGTGAAGGGTGTCCTTAGACTCGGGGAGGCCTGGGTGGTTACCTATGACAACTTTACAATGATGGAGTGATTTCAATGGGCAAGGGTAAAGTTTGCTAAGCAAGCACTGACATGGGGGGGGGGGGAAGAAACTTGTACTTTTCCAAGGCTGGCAGAGCTGCGCACATGCACAGTGAGGGTTCTGTGCCCCCAGTCCTATACATACCACATACCCTCAGCCTCACAGCCACTGGGCTTGCCTCCTTTTGAGAGCTGCTGCAGTTCTGGTCTATATAATATTGGCCCAGGGGAATGTCCTAAGTAATGGAAACCAAATCTCATCTGCACTCACTGCCAGCAAGCGGGATTTAGTCCTGCCCTTTACTTAGGGTCTGGCCCCTGCAAGTCCAGCTTGGCAAAGGGATTCTCCAGAACCCCAAGGGCAAAAGAATGTATGTCTTTGTGAGAAGTTCTTGGTGCGCATGCATGTGTGCATTTTGTGTGCATGTAGCTCGCTCATGTCCCATTCACAGACCCCAGAGGTGACAAGGTGACACTGACTAATAACAGTGCTCTTTGCTGGCCTTCCTGTATTACTTGTTCTGGGGGAGCCGACTTAGAGCACGGTGTGCTTGCCTTTGTCTTCTTCCTGTGCAGATGCAGTGATGGGCTCTATTACACCAGGAGCATTAGCCAGGCTCAGAGAGGCCCTGACTGTGTGAGGGCTGTGCTTAGCAGTGTTTCCATCGGCCATCTGTAGTGGCTAACGTGTACTCAGGCAATTTAGGGCGAGGTATTATTTACCCTGCTGACGTCAATGAGAACATATTATCCAGTGTCTTTTCTGTAGTTTGAAATGAGCACCAGAGCTCAGAGAACACAGCCACCTTCCACAGTCTGAAAACTCTACTCACTGCTCAATGAGGTGGATGGAGTCCTGCCTATAATCTCATGAGTCTGATATTCATATCACCAGGCTTTTAGAAAACAAGGTGTTTTTATTTTAATTCAGGAGAGTTGGAAACATAAAAACAGTACATTTTCCTGGCAGAAAATGACCCCATTTACATTACAATTTGGTACAAAGATCATTTATTAAACTGCATTTTAGGCAATTTTCTAACACTGAGTGACAGGTGACATTTTGATTTTTTCACACTGGATCTATTATGATTTGCACACAAAATACCAAAGCTATTGAAGTCGCCAAATTTCTCTTAGTAATTAAAAAGCATGAAAGAAAAAAATGACTACAGTCAGATTAAGTTTATGGAAAGTAACTCACAGAGCAAGCTGAATTCAGCAAGCTGTTCTTTCTGCAATAAGCAAATGGCCTTGCCTTTCTAGAAAGTGCAAATAGTTTCTACCACTCTTCTTCAACTGCAGTCCCCCAGAGGCAGACTGGCCCCCACTAGGCTGCCCCCTCCTGCTGCTTTCTTCTTCTTCTTTTTACCCACGAGAACTGAGGATGCTTTGCCACTTGAATTTCCGTGACTTAGCAATCCTGTCGGGTAGGCATCGGTTATCTGCACTTGGTAATGTAACACTACTCCATCCACCAGGGTGTTGTTTGTATTTCTATTTTTAAAGCTACCCTTACTCACCCATTTTGGTTATGAAAAATGGTAGCACTCTACCATCAAAGCATATTACCATTTTGTAATCCTCAAAGTGTCTAATAAGCCTTCCTACTTGACAGGACTTAATGGTAAAGAAATTCAATGGGCATAGTGACACACTCCTTTAACCCCAGCACTTGGAGGCAGAGGCAGGTGCATCTCTGAGTTTGAGGCCAGCCTGCTCTACAGAGTGAGTTCCAGGACAGCCAGGGCTACACAGTGAGACTGTGTTTAAAAAAATTAAAAAAAATTTTAAGAAAAAAAGATGTTCTAGTGCCTTTCCTTTAGGGTAAAGGTTGAGTTCATAATTTCTAGTCAGTCTCTTGGGTTGACTGTGTTGACTAAGTAGTGGGCCCTTTTGGCCCTTTGGCAATCAAGGAGGAGGTATGTCCTTCAAATATATACTTATAGAGAAAAGTACTAGATTGCATAACTTTGAATAAGCAAACGTCTTTGATGTAAGCCCAAGCTTTTGCAACTTACTGGACATTAAGACGGCCAATCTGTGGTGTCTATGTTTCCCTGTGCAGTGCAGTCCCCCAGAGAGCTACAGGTATCATTTAAGGGCACTTAGAGCCAGGCAGCTGTCAAATGGAGGCTGCAGCTGTGGGGGCAGGGCTCCAACACAAGCCAAAAGCCAAAAGCCAGGCAAGGAAGGTGTGTATCCCTGCCATCCCCACTTCTGAGCTCTGTGACCTCAGCTAAGTCGTGCATCCTTAAGAGCTTTGCTTCCCTCAGAAAAATGGGCAGAATCTCTCTAGCTAATCCTGCAGAGCCAATGTGGGGGATCTAAGCAAGCACTCAGAAGTGCCTGGTACATTGCTGAGAACACGGACGGCAGGCTGAGTAAACATGACTTGTAAGACCCATCCGTGGTTAAGCTGTCTGTCAATCAATGCAGCCAGCCACATGCCCAAATCTGCTCACATAGTATATGGACATATGATGTGTGGTGCAACTAGGAATGCTGGGAGTCTTCTAGAATCAGCTAGGTTGTTGTAACTGGGTGAAAATGGCTCAACAAATCAGTGAGAAGGTGTTCGGAGAGGAGATTTTAGGGCCCAAAGGACCTTTTAAGGCTCAATATCTCATTTCACATGCCACTGAAGTGGTGCAAAAAGCCATGAAATCTCTCACTTCTCTGAGCCCCCAAGCCAGGGAAGACATGTGTGTGTTCTGAAGTGTGTTTTTGTCCAGTGTTGAAACAGGTTGACTCTGCTCTTGTCTCCCACAAATCATTCTGAAGGTAAGTTCTATAAAAAGTTTCCAGAAGCAACAAAGTGATGAAGATCCTGCCTGGGCAGCGACTCCAACTTACTACCTGTTCTCCAGTTTCTACCTTTGATGTCTAGGCACAGAGAGACGGAGCGGCTCCAGTGGCTTCCGAGGAGGCAGTAGAGGCAGCCCAGCTTAGGGGCACAAACACAGCAAAGGTCAGCCCAGCACAGGGACTCTGTAAGACCCACTGTGATCGCTGGCATCAAGTGACACTCCATATTGTCTGTCTCTAAGTGACACTTCATACTGTCTGTCTCTAAGGAGAAGGGGTGTAAAAAAGTTGCCTGGACTATGAATTTTCTGTAAACTAACAGGGAACTTAACTCACTGTTGGTATGAGTGTAATCCAGACCAGAGAAAGTCCGATCCTGATATATTTAAGAAGCAGGCTTGATTAGAGACTGGAGAACCTGCAGAGGAAGGAGAGCCCACTGGATCCCATGTCCTGAGCTGCTGGCACACCTGGGGCCCTTGATCATCTGGCCTAGAAGCTGCTACTTTTAGCTCCTTCAGTTTCTGGTTCATCCCCAGCTGAGAACAGCCTTTCCCCAGTCCCTTAGGTATAATGGCTCCTGGGGTATAGGTAGAGAGGTCTGTGATGAATGCTTGCTGAGTACTCTATTTAACAGAGCTCTCGGGAGGGCAGAGGGTGCTACTCCACAGGGTGCACTGTACGGGGGGGGGGGGGGGGGGCAGGAACTCAGTTATAAAAGTTAGGGAGGGCACATGAGAGGGAGAGGCTGAAGTCCTCCCTCCCTGACACCAGGAACACATCTCTAAGATAGAGAGGCCTTGGCTTCCGCTTTCCTAGGATGCAAAGCACCAGGAAGGGCTTTGTTCAGACCAGCTCTCATACCTCACGTCACTCCCAAAGGCTTCTCCTGGGTCCTCACTATCCCACTGGGTAGATTTAGAGGGCTATGGACATAAAGAACTGCCCCCACCCCCGACCTTTGTTCCCAAGGTGGCAGTTCAGGCAGCCATGCTGGGGCAAGTTGAGGGCTGGTGCTGGTCACGCAGCTCCCTGGAATAGAGGAGTGGGACCCGTATCGGTTGTCTTCTGTTGCATTAACATCCTCTATTTGCCTTACAGGGACCAGCATGTCAGTTGCATATAAATACTAGAGACACACTTGCCCAACTGGAAATTGCAGAAGCAATGCATTTCCCCCAAAGCAGAGAGTAATACCCCTGGATAACAAGACCATAAACAAAAAAATAAAAGAGTACCACACATATTGCACTTTTTGCCGAATGGAAATTTTACCTCATGTTTGGATCACCAGTCTCTTTGGAGAGGCTAGTTTACAGTAACAAAGCTAAGGGTTACTATACAGTAGTGTACACACTGCTGATGTGAACCGACAGGCAGACACGTCAGTATTACAAAGCTGCCTCTCCACGAGAGAGCCTAAGCCTTCTTAGTGTTACTTTAGTACTTGTGAGGAGAAAAGGCTTGGAAGCTTCCATGAGTCACTAGGTGGGGGCAGACACAGAAGCAATCAGATGAGTGGAGGGCCCATTGCTCTCACCAGCTTCCACCTCAGGACATAAAGGTAGCCGTGGAACTAGGGATGTCTACTTGAAAGGAAGGAAGGAGGAAATGGGAGCTTACGACAGGTTCCGGCAGGATGGTTCTCGGTCTTCACAAGGCGACTGTCCTCACCTCCTCTCTGTGTCAGTGCCTAACAGGCTTGGCCGCTGATGAGCGTTCCCAGCTTCTCTCTGCAGCCTTTAAACTTCTGACAGCCTCTCCGCAGCCCCTCATCTGTTGCCTAACTGTCCTGCCATAGCTGCTAGGTCTCCCGGGCTAAGCAGCTCACAACCCTGTTGGGGGACAGGGGTTTATGCCAATCTGCTGTGGTCTGATCCTGCAGTCCTGAAATGAGCAGCCCCCATTTTCAATCTGGAAGGCATTTTCATTTTGTCAATATTACAGCACTTGTGCAGTAAATGCTGGGACAACATTCTCCTTCAGTCTAAAGAAATCAAGCCCCACTTTATAACTTGGCTTATTTTGCAAAGCTTTAAACATATCAGAGATCTTAATGAAATGATCTCTCCAATGAAATTATCAATCTTAAGTACGAGGAGGAATAGAATGAATAAAAGAAACACAAATTATCCTTACTGGATTTTTAGTTATTAAATCACAAAATGACAGTCCCTCCTGCTATCTACTCCTGCTGTAACCCACAGCCCAATTCCAAGCAGAGCGCATTTCCAAAGCAGCCTGGCACCAGTGGGGAGCCCAACAACTACAGTCTCTGGCCAGCCTCAAGGACTGCTTGAGTCACCAACACTGGCAGGGGCTGAGCTGGGCTGGGCTGCGGGCCAGGATGGCTCTCCGGAGACTTCCCATGCCTAGTCTTCCCTTGCCTGCCTGGACACTTACTACAGAGAGGAAAGGCAACTTATAGGTGTTTCTAGAGGCAGCATCTGTGGAGTAGCTCTCTTCTTGTGCTTTAAGGAAGACGCTTTGTGCTTAGTGCATTCATCTGCTGATTGGACAAGCCACTCTAAAGAATAGAAATTATAATTTTATAAACAATACTGAGCCTGTAACACCTGGATGTCACTGTGCAAACAACAGATTACTAGTTACTTTTAGATATCTGTTGACTAGGTACAGCATCTATTTTTCAATTAAAGGGTTAAGCTTTTCTCATAAATGGCTAACACATCTGAGATTCTTTGATATTGCTATAATACATGAACATTTCATACAAATCAAAAGTTTAAGGAATGGAGAATTCAGATCCCACATGGTGGAAACAGATTCAAGAACCTTTGGGTTTAGCAGGACATAACTGGAAAGCTTGGTTCCTAGAGAAAGGAGTGTGATGAGCTGGGGAAGGCACACACTACACAGGGCATGTGAAAGTTCCTTTGTTGTGCGTCTTTAAAATGTCTAAGCCCTGTATGAAACTGCCTGCCCAACGTGCAAAGCTCCATAAGCTCAGGACAGCACGGTGGGGAGCAGGAGTCACCAAAGGAATCACTCCAGCACAGCACACTCCAGGGGCTTCCTGGAGGCTGTGCAGGAAGAGCCTGGCTTCCCAGCACAGGGCCCAAGTTCCTGAGGCTCCCTGGTTTCTGCCTCAGCCTCCACTGGGATGAGGCTCCTGTTGTTACAGGTGAGGGCTCTGGAACCCTGCGCATCCTAACACTCGGCCATCCAGGGGCACTGTTGAGAAGGTGTTATTGCGTGCTCCCAGACAGGGTTCTGGGATCAGTACCAGCTGCTACTCAAGTGTCCTGGAAACACAACTTAGGCTCTGCTGCTTTGTGATGGTCTTGAGGACACCCTGCATCAACATCTTGATATGCCTTGAAGTACTTTGCTGTTGCCTAGCCTGGCTTTAGGGAAATGTATCCCCTTTCCCTCCCACTATGTGATATATACAACACACAATTTGCCTTGCTTTCACCAAGGTAAATGAATCTTTGGTGTAAAACCTAGGTCTATGCTGTCACTTTATACAAACATTTGTTGGTTCCTCCTTTGAGAGCTTGCTCCATGTTACCTTAGGGCATACACTCCCGCTTCCAACTACATTCTAGCCCTTGGCACAGAAAATTCTGTGGTAGGACAGAGCCAGGAGGAACATCTACCCTAGTCAAACCCTGATTCCAGTTGGGAAACCCGATTTTTCCCCATTAGGGAAAAGGGGAAAAGTAAGCTTTAAATTTAAATGGATGGAATAAAAATACAAATCCACAGTCTGCCTTCACTAGAGCCACCTCACTTCCTGATTGAGATTAATTCACCAGGACATACCCATTGTGTTGTGGATCCACAGCTTCTACCATTTCACAATCAAAGAGTCCAGGGAGCTCAGAGAGGGCCAGTGGGTCATAGCTAGATGCGGTGTCCTGAAGTCCTGAGCTCCTGGGACAGTCCGCCCCTGTGAGGTTGCTCTGCTGGGCTCCATCCACAGGATAGTGACAGGAAGCAGGATAGTTTGGTACAGAAGAAGTGGTGCTTGGCAGCTCACAAGTCTGATAGGAGAACTGTAAGGAGGTTGGAGCAGCTCCTGGCTGCTGTGGTGGAGGGGGTGGTGGTGGGGGTGGTGGCTGCTGATGTTGCTGCAATTGTGAGGGTAAGGGAGGTGGAGCCTGGGGGCCGGGAGTAGAGGGCAGTGGCTGCAACTGCATCTCTGGGTATTGGCTGAGGAAAGAGCTAAATTGCATCTGCTCAGAAGAGGGCTCGAGGACAGGACTCAGGGCCTGGGTCAGGCTGAATGATGGGGGCTGCTGGGATGTCAGTGGAGTCTCCTGGTGGGGAAGAGCCAGCTGCTGACTTGGTCCAGGGTAGGAGCTCTCTGCTATCTGCATCTGATTAAAATATGCTTGCAGCTGAGACTGCTTCTGGAGGAAGAGTCGCTTCTGTTGGAGCCTAAATTGGCAACACCAAAAGATTATATCTCAAGTGAGTGTAATATAAATGCAATACCAGGCATGAACTCCAGTTTCCTATTTTTTTTTTTTTTTAAGTTTTGAGAATCTTACATATAGTTCAGGCTGGCCTTAAATTTGTATCCCCCTGTCTTAGTCACAGGAGACTAAGGGATCCCAGGCATGCACCATCACACCTGACACCCCCACCCACTATTTCTCTCTCTTCCATGCAAGGGGAAAGTCAGAGGAAGAATTCACCACTGTGGGTTTTGCTCCTATCTGACTGACCCCTCTGATCTAAGTGAGCGCCTATACATTTTCTCTAATTACTACGAAGACTGCTCAGAAACAGAGACCATCTTGGCAGGGTGATGATTAGGGTGGTTTCCCGTTGGCCGAGCAGCTGACATAAACAGCACCACGGGGAACGCCCAATCACTGCTTTAGGCCACTGCTTCTGAAAGCTTAGGGCTGAGCGTAGCCCAGAGAAATACAAGGAAATGGCAGAGCGCATTAGGGGCTGCTGCCACCTGGCCAGCTTATACTCCAGGCTTCTCAACAGTCTCATTAACACCAGGCCTGAACAGACAATGACCATGTAACCAGTGCATGGTCCTAGAAGAAGCATTCTTCAGGCTGCCATGAAAACAACTGACTTTACTGGCCAAAGGCTTCCTTACCTATGCTCCTGTAGCTGCTGTTCCAGGCTCCGAGGTGGCTCTTTACAATACACTGGACAAGGACTCTGGGCCTTTGGCAGAAGATTGGGCTTCTGGAAGGTCAGAAGAGCAATAAGAGCTTAAGCATATGCTGTTACCTAGGATGCAGATGAGGTGATAGCATCACCCTTTGGCTGCCTGTCTTGGTAGTGTATCTAGACGTGGCCTCCAGAATCCCAGGTGAAAGCATGGACACTTGCCCACTAGAACCCTGGACGAGTGGCGTTAGGTCAGCAGGTCTGGGCATCTAGCTCTTGCCTACTTGTTTTCCACTTATGAAATTCTTCCAGGACTGGGACGCTCATGGAGAACAATGAGAAAAGCAGACTTCATTCTTGACGGGAAGGCCCAGTGCCTGTTAAGTGATTCATTCTGAATGGGACCTATGTCAGTCATGTCATTTTTTTGGATCTTTATATACCAGAGTAGACAGCCTTGCTAAAATTCTGTAGATTACAGATTTATCTTATTATTCTATAAAATTAGAGGTAGGCCAGGTCTCTTTCCCAGCATGTGATGGCATTATCCTTTCCTTCTGTCAACATAGGAAATAAGGCTAAGTTTGAGCATGTTTCTAGCCACTAGTGTAGGATTAAATTACCTGCCTATAAGGAATAAAACAGCTACCTTACATAACGGAAAACAGGCTTCCATGATAAAGGGAGCCAGACTAAGAAAGCTAAGTCCTACCTGGAGTCGATGCTGTAGGTACTGGGTTTCCAAGCTTTGCTGTGGTGAGAGCTGAGGGTGCATGCTGGCAGACAGGCTGGAGACACTTTCCTGCTGCTGGGAGATTTCCTCCTAAGGATCAAGGGAGTGGACATTTCAATTGCTCTGTGAGAAAGTTTCAATCCATAGTTTAAGCGCCTTTGCAAATGACTGGGTGGAACCCAGACCCCACATGACCTAGCACAGAAGCTTTGCCCTAACTGGGAGGTTGACGATTGCTTTTCAGAGAATCTACAGTATTATCTGCCCTCAACCATTACCTCATCAGTATTACAATTAGAACAAGAGCTCCTGCCTGCTGTGCTAGAAGGTGCTTACCTACCCGTGGGCCCAGGATACTACAGGATGCACTCAATATTGCCTCAAGAAATAGCAACATTTATTCTATTTTTAATGTGACTAATCCTCATATTTAATAGTGATTTCACATCTACAGTAGTGATGAGAAGCTTCTAATTGGGTAGTGTTCATCTCTCTCTGTGTGTGTGTGTGTGTGTGTGTGTGTGTGTGTGTGTGTGTAGTCAAGGGAGACTCAGAGTCATCCATATGTAATCTGCCTGCTTTGTGAGCCCAAACTAGATTGAGCCTGTAAGCCTCTATCTGGTGCTGAGCATCTGAGGGCAGCATGGCTGGCTTTAAGATGCTAGTGGCAGCAGCAAGAAAACTTCTGAGACTGTGGGCTTCCCATAAAGCCAGTTTAGTTACAACTTGGAGGAAGCTAACTAAAAACCGCACATCCATAGGAGAAATGTGTTTGAAAGGGTCTGTACTCCCACCTGAGGGCAACTGCTCGAAAGGTCTTGGAGCTGAGGAGCAGTTGATGTTAAGGTAGGGTCTGCGTTTGATCCCATTTGTTCATACAGCAATTGTACTTTGTTCAACTCCAGAATTCCTTTGGTTCTAGCAAGATTCTGAAGATGTTGTCTAAATGCTACAATTCCTGCAAGTAAAATATCAAAGAGTTTAAGCAAAACAGGCACTTTAGTTATCATCCATTCACACCAGCGTGGCAAAAGCTTTCTTCCACATCTCTGATTGGAGTTTTCGAAGCCACAAAAGAAAGACCTTGCCTTGTGTAAGGGACGTATCTGATGCTCTGCGGCCTTCTCGGAAGCTCACGGGGGACCGGTTGTGGGCCTCACGCTTCTGTGAGCTCAGAGCCTGCATGGCTGGGTTGGCAGGTCTGAGGCTTATGAAAGGAGATGTCATGCGGGGTGACGGCTGATTGGCTAACATGATGTCCTTCAAGGAAGGGCTGTCTTCCAGAAAGTTCAGGTCCCTCTGGGCAGACCCCATATCATACTCAGAGTCCACACTCTCAAGGGAGGGGTTATCACTCATGGAGAACATTTTCCCTGGAAAAAAAAATTACCAATCCAATAGCATCTTCTTTAAACACACAGACAAAAGCAAGACAAAAGGCAGTCGATAGTCTTGACAGTCCTAATCTTTCAGGAAGATAAGGCAAGAGGACTGGAGTACTCCTTGGTTTGGAAAACAGAACTCACCTAAAAGAAAAGCTCTTTTCAGGGTTGGGGATCCTAAGTGCATGAGACTCGCAGTTCAATCTCCAGGATTACAGACAATCCTCCATTCTCTCAGAATGCTTTTACTGGCTAGTTTAACTATCAAAATAATCCTATATAAGTTACAGCTGTAAGATCTTGGCCCTTGAAAAGAGCCATACTGCCTTATGAAGCACATTGTAGCTAAAGAATCGTGGAGTGGGGGATCAACCCTGAGCCACTTTGTTTTCTCTCTGTAGCTGCGGAGTACCTAACCCACACAGTCCATGGCATCGGCCTCCTTGAAGGAAGAGGATATGGAATGAGCATGGCCACTCTTTCTCGATGCCTGAAGTATGAAGCAATGCTGTAAGGTCTAACCTGTGCTTCTCTAATATCATACCTGCCCCGGGCATCACAACCAATTGGTTAGTCACTTCTGACAGAGTGTGCCGTCGCTGCCCACTGCGTGTGGCCTGGAAAGCTTCAAAGGCCTGACTGGGGTCTTCCTCAGCCTCTCCTTCTGTCTCCAAGCCTTCATCAATGGAGGTCTCCATCATACTGCTGGGCAGTGACTGGCATCCCTTCCTCACCAGGACAGGGGGCACAGGGTCAAGCAGGCAGCCATTCACCTGTCAGTGTGAAAGGAAAGCTCAGCCGCCGCTCTGCTGAGAAGCACCCGCAGCAGAACCCTGTTGGCCACGACTTAAAGCCAATGAGAAGTCAAGGAAAGCACTCAAGTTATGCAGTCACTCCCATGACAGACAGCACATACATCAGAAATGACGGCCAGCCACCTACGGCACTCAGGACAGAGGCCCACGAGGACCCAGACTGGCAGTGCCACCCAGGTTTTTCTGCACCATCACTGTTACAATAAACAGATTTTGAGACCTTTGCAGATGAACGTACTGGTTTGAGGCTTGCAGTTATTATTATTTCTTAAATAAGGGAAACAAAAGAGAAAGATGAGATTTTTCCCTCTAAAGCAAATGCCCCATAGCTAAGAGAGAACAGTCACCGACATCCTGATTTTCAACCACAAAACATACTGGTTCTGCATACACTTTTATGTTCATAACTTAAGTAGTGACCTATTCGTTATATTTTTAAGCTGGTTTTAATATGCCTGAGGAATGGAAAGTAAGACTTGTTGTAGACAGCAGATACCACAAAAATAATTGAAAAAAAATTCAAATGGCAAACAGCCAAAACCTTCCATTATAGGATAACAAATGACTCACAGCTCAACATTCCAGCAGAAGTTAGTAAGCCCTCGGCATAGAGTCCTCATCCTTTAGCAGCTCACACAGCATCTACAGTGCCTGCCCATTGGGAGCTCAGCACAGGTCCTGAATGAGCACACTGCCTTCCCACACAGTTGCCAAGCAAACCACCTAATAGCCAGCAAAACAGCACACAAAGGGGAGTTGTGGTTTCAAGTTCTGGCTGGTAAAAGCCCCAAAGAGCAGGCAATTATTTACCTCATTACTTTAACTATTCCCCTGTGGAAATCAATCCGTTTTCTCCTATGAATAGCTGCTCAGGAGCAGCCAGCAAAGGAGTCCGTTCTTCTGTGGTACTTTCAATTGGGACACACTAGGTAGAGCTATTATTTCCACTGAAGCAGGGGAAGCACATATATATGAGAAGTGATGTAGGACTGCCCTATGGCAGGCGCAGGATACTTTCCTCTTACAGCAGTCACTAGAGGCACTGCAAGGACCTTTTTTTGGAGAGGAAGTAGGGTGACTCAGCCTTGTGTGCTGGGAACTGATTCTACAAGCATCTTTGGACAGAGCCTTCGTGTTGGTAAGGTACCGGTACATGGCAGATACTTTCTTCCCAGACCACACCAATGTCCTCATGGCACTGAAAACAGGAATCTGAAATCTGGCCAGCAGCTGTCATTCTATTCTTGGTCCAGTCCCAGATAAGTTTCTCCTTTGTATTTAACCGTTCTCTTACAGGAAACAATGACCAACAACTCTCATTCTAGATCCCTTAGCTGTCTAGTAAGATAGCTTGCTAAGGCTCTCAAAATGTTTTAAAGCAATTAAGTAATGAGCACCCTTACATGTGCAGCCTCTGGTAAAATGTACTTCGCACTCCTGCGGCATAAGCAATACAAGCAGGCTCTTTTTGTTTTTGTTTTTTTTTTTTTCCGTTTTTTCGAGACAGGGTTTCACTGTGTAGCCCTAGCTGTCCTGGAACTCACTCTGTAGACCAGGCTGGCCTCGAACTCAGAAATCCTCCTAACTCTGCCTCTTGAGTGCTAGGATTAAAGGCGTGCGCCACCACGCCCAGCTACAAGCAGGCTCTTTATCTTTCCTTAATGTAGAAGTATCACAGAACTCCTTTCCTGAGTTATTCAAATCACCCAGCAGTCTCTGTGAGTTTATAGTCTTGAACTGTTACCTTATAAACTTATCCTATTTAAACCAGAAGTGGAGCTGTGTCTGAATTAAATCTTTTCCAGGTATAAAACAATGGTTTGATTTTTTTCACTGATCTGACTTTTCATCTAGGAACAGTTAGAAAACAACACTTGGAGGCTGGACAATGAGTAAGAAAGCCCCGTGTTGTGGCTCAGTGTCACCATATGTGAGCACTTTTGACCACAAGTTCAGGTTTCCTGAAGCAGCTGACCATCAAGCTGTGATAGAACATGACCAAAGTAGCTTGGGGAGCAAAGAGTTTATTTGGCTTCTATATCCCAGGGCAGAGTCCACTGAGGGGAGACAAAGCAGGACCCTGAAGGCAGGACCCGAAGCACAAGACACAGAGGAATGCTGCTTATTAGTTTGTTCCCCATGACTTCCTTAGCCTGCCTTTTACATACATACATATATATATGTGTATGTGTATGTGTGTGTGTGTGTGTGTGTGTGTGTGTGTGTGTATGTATGTATGTATGTATGTATGTATGTATGTATGTATATGTATGTATATCACCCAGGACCACCTGCCCAGTGTGTGTGTGTGTGTGTGTGTGTGTGTATGTATGTATGTATGTATGTATGTATGTATGTATATGTATGTATATCACCCAGGACCACCTGCCCAGGGGTAGGACTGCCTCCAGTGAGCTAGACTTGACTCCGTCAATCATTAATAAGAAAATGTTCCACAGGCCTGCTCACAAGCCAATCTGGTACTGGCATTTTCTCAACTGGGGTTCCCTTTTCCCAGATGTCTTGACTTGTGAAAACTGACAACAAACTAACAAGGACATGCTAAGTGACCAAGGGACTCGATGTAAAAGAATCCAGGTATGTTTTCCCTTTTCATCTGTTTCACTGTCTTCTTGCAAGGCAGAATGACTGGGAACTCATACTTTGAAGCTCCCTAATCATCTACTAAGATAGTTTACAAGGACGTATGACTAAAATCTTGAGTTAATCTACATAAATGACATAAGCTGCTAGAAATAAGAAATTATGCTCCAGAAATAATCTAGACAGATTAAATGGCGGGATTTTAAGATGTGGCCAAAATGTATAATTAATGCCATTTTGTTTTGAGAGACCTCATATGCAGTAGTGCTATACGCACAGCACCTCGTATGCAGTAGTGCTATACGCACAGCACCTCGGAGGCTTCAGCACTGACTGAGGAAGCTCCCGCTCCTGTCTCTGAATTCATAATTCCAAGGTGGTTGAATTTGGAGACGGAGCCTGTTAATGAGTGAAGCCCTGACCTAATAAGATCAGTATCTTTATAAGAAAAGATATATGGGGTGGGAGTGGGGGTTGCTGGAGGGACAGAGCAGCAGTTAAGATGCATGCCGCTGCTCTTGCAGAGGATCAAGTTTGGCTCCCTGCACTGATGATGTTAAGAAGCTCACAAGTGCCTGGTACTCCACCTCCAGGGAAACTGACATCCTGGCTTCTATGGGCACGATGTTCATGTGTACATGCTCACAGAGACAAATAAATACACATATCCATAATTAAAAATAAGCTACATCTTTAAAAAACAAAATAAGAAAAGACACACTAAATCAGTTGTGGTGGTGCATACTTATAATCTTAGCACCCAGAGGCCAAGGCAGGAGGGCTAAGTGTCTGACGTCAAAAGGAGAGACCTTGAAGAGCTTATTCCCAGTTGCCCCATGGCTACACAGGAAAGGCTGTGTGATGTCTAAAGACAGAGTGAGAAGGAGGCTGTCTAAAAACAGGAAGACGTCATAATTTCTTACAAACCAGCTAGAACTAACTCTATCTTGCCCTCTGGCCTCTAGAACTATGGGAGACAGAATTTCTGTTGTTTAAGCTACACAGGCTATGGTATTTTGTGGGTATCTTATGGTATTACACAAGTTCATACAATACACCAAGCATACTAAACGCTGCTGAGTTTGGAAGAGTGATGGACTTTAGCTGTCGTCCCTGTCCCTGGCAAATGCGGGACATACTGAGCAGGCACTGGAGTAAAACCTCAGACTGACAAATTACTTGTTTAGGCTCTACCCAAGCTCCTCCCCACAAGCCCCAGACCACCATTTGTAAAATAGTGGTAAAAGTCAACTAATATAATTCAGAAAAATACTTTAAAAAATTTTACAATTCAATACACTTTGTTGTTATTTATTTATTTTTTAAACAAAGCAGAGTGCTTTTCAATAAAAAAGCATAAGAATGAGCCGGGCATGGTGGTGCACGCCTTTAATCCCAGCACTTGGGAGGCAGAGGCAGGCCTGGTCTACAGAGTGAGTTCGAGGACAGCCAGGGCTACACAGAAACCCTGTCTCGAAAAAACCAAAAAAAAAAAAAAAAAAAAAAAAGCATAAGAATAAAACTACTACACTTTTTCCTACCTGAGGCAAATTAAACAGGTGAAGAAGGAAAGAGATGACTGCAAAGCTAGAAACATCTTTGTAAAGATGGTGCCCTACTATGCACCCAGAGCGCCTCTGTACCTGTGTTCTCCTGCCTCACTCCACTCAGTGCCAGCCCTAGGTGCCCCTCACACTCAGCTTAGAACCCCATCCTTAAATAACAGGACAGAAAAGCTCAGAAGTAAAATTATTCACCATAGACTATGGATGCAAGAAAAGAGAAATAACTGTGTACAACAAGAGGGGAGTGGTTAAATAAAGAGATATACAAAGCAGTGACTTACATAATTGTTAAAACTTATGCTTGTAAAGACTACTTCAGGACATGGGAAACATTCTCATGACTCACTGTTAGATACAGAAGATACAAAACTACACATAATAGGAAATAATTTCAATAATCTTTTCACCCACTGAACCATCCTATCTATACCTTACCTACTAATTTATAGTATGACATCAAATAGTCTTTGAGTAGTGACTTACAGTTAAATTAATTTTATCTTTGTTCTCTTCACATTGTCAAACTTGATTTTCATGATTGGTTTTATTTTTATGTTTTTACTTCAAATTATAATTTAAAATTTTAAATCCAGAAGTGAAAGTGAAAGTGAAATTTCTCCCCAAACCCCCTAGAGCTTAGCACCACTCAAGAGTCTGGTTTGCTTTCCAGCCTTCTCTCATGTTTATCACTTTCACAATGCGGAGTTATCAAGGTGCAATCACACACGGAATGCCTCTGCTACACTTGCATTTTCTCCCCCCCCCAATATTTTATTTTTTATTCACTTTACATCCAGATCACAGCTCACCCCCTGCCTCCTCTCCTTCCAGTCCAGCACTCACAAATTGCTCCCTCCATTACCTCTCCATTTCTCCTCAGAGGAGGAGGAGCCGCCCTCCCCTCGGATACCAACCCATCCTGTGACATCTAGTCCCAGCAGGACTAATCAAACCCTCCCCTGCTAAGGCCCCGCTAGGCAGTCCAGGTAGGGGAAGGGGATCCACTGGCAGGGAACAGACTCTGGGTCAGCCAGCCCCTGCTCCACTTGTTAGGGAACCCACCCGAAGACCAAGCTGCACATTTGCTACAAATGTGTAGGGCTACACTTGCATTCTCAACCAGCTAGTCCAGGTGTGAACCTGGAAATCCTTTTAGTATAGTCTTTAGTAGTATTACAAATGGACTGACATGTGTACATGGGAAATCTACTCTACACAGGTTGTGCAACTGTCCTCCTACCATGGGCTCTATGTCCTGAGGGTCTCAATTAATGCTCAGAAAAATGCCTTCCCCTCCGGCCCATAAAACCCAAGTCAAAGTTTCAAGTTAGACTCCTTCAGTGATTTTACTAACAATTAAGGGAATGAGAAGTGATCTGTTTTTAAATGTTCAATACTAATTTTTGATCACAAGTAGAAATGGAATTATTAATATATATAGCTATGATAATCTTTCAGAAAATAAGTGGGCTATAGTGAATGTATATGAAGTCATGTGAACAAAGGAACTGAAAGATTCTTTGGTGTATGCATTTACTTATGGGTCTCAAAGAAAGGTAGTTGGAAGGAGCTAACAAAATGATGCACATCAGTCCTGGAGATGTTTACGGCCTGCTCTGAGTTTCAGGGTAGCACTGCCAGTGCTGGGGCCAGTTCCAGTTTGACTCTCATGCCTACAAATGTGAATATACCATGTAGCAACGTCTGTATCTTCTGCAAACCATTTCCTGTCTGTTTCCTAGTAACTACAACAATCACAAGCTTTAAAAATAGCTTGCCCTATATATTATAGCAGACAGTGTTCAATCTGTGTTTTGGGCCTGGTGCCTTTACAGGCAAGACTTCAACACACTGCATTTTAATTTCTTCAAGAGAATTAGATCGTAAAAATGAATTATGCTGCCCTATTTTATGTCTAAATGCTGAGCATGAATTACACTAATGTGTAATGCTAGGCAAACACAGGCACAAAAAGCAGACTGTCCACAGGAAGTAGCCTCATCTTTAGGGCTGGACAGTAACTATTCTTGTATAGCAAGTTGGCTTACCACCTGTTGTGACAGTCTGGTATGGAGCTGCCACCACCACTGTGCTCCACAAAGTCCATGCAACTCATGAATCTGCTTGACATCCAGAGGTCTTAACTGAATGGCATTTGCCATCCCGTTTCTAAGCTTGGAGTTCTACACTCTCAACCCCAATGTTAGCGTCCCCTCCTCTCCTATTTCATGTCCATCCCCATATTTCAGGCCCTGCATCATCTCCCTCCTGGACCCATGCTTACTGAGCTCCCACTGTCCTTGCTCCCTTGCCTGTCTGCTGGAGAACCGCTCAGGCAGTCTCCAAGACCAGCATGCATGCAGTGTCTCCTTACTCAGGTCTTCAGCTGGTGCCTGACTATTCTATCAGCTGTCCCAATAAGTCACCAGTTCCACACCCGGAACACTGCCTAAAGAACTGACCTCCTTGCTTGCCCTTCAAAGCAAACATACACGTTTTTACTTGTACAGTTTTCCTTCCCATGCCCTTTCCCTCAGAAGAACAACTGCTTTGACATAGATGGGCCTGATTACCTACAGTACCCTCCCTTTCCTGATGAAACCCCGCCCTAATTTCCAGCCACACAGATTCTACTCTACTTTGCAACTCTAGTTGTGAGAGTTACCCCCAAATTTTCCTGATCAAGTACAAAATCAATTCCCCTACTTCTTTCTAGGTTCATTTGACTGACATTTCATCAGTTTATTCAGTAGTTGGCCTGCTGTGTTAGTTTCATACAATTTGTGTTAGACTACAGTCTAGTAGAGTATTAGGCAAGCTCATGTCTGATTCATGTTTTTTGTTATCTAAAGAGGGTAAAATATGGGAAAACAGTATTTGTTGACTATTTAAAATCTACCCTAAACCACACAGATTATCTTACTCGTAACAATGGCTTCCTAAAATACATATATAGAACATAGTTTTATACAGAGCAAAATGAAATTCACCTTGCCCAAATTCACACAGCTTAGTGAAGCAGCCTGAACACACTCTACATTCTTTTAGGATACTGTTTCCTATTAATATGATCATCTCTATAGCACTTGGTACTGAGTATATACCACTTACAAGTCAAAAAGAATCCATTGCATGAAAGAAGTGGTCATCTTTCATTTCCTGGCAGTCCACTTTATGCAATACACTGAATACAAACTAAACCCATTAAGCACGCCCAGGCTGGATCAAAAAGGATGCTCACTCAGTCAAAAAGAGATCTTATACTTTGTATTTAAGGTTTGCTGTGCAGAAAGAACACAACAATAACAAAGTGTAACTCAGCACAATAGGTAACATTTTGTTTTTAAAATCATAACTTGTGAAGAGTCAGCCAACCTACCTCCTGACTTAGTCATACACCCAAACAGTTATGAAGAAACTTTAAAACTTGGGAAAGAAGAGGAACTGCTTAGGGAAGGAAGAAACAGAGGGCTTATGTGGCCTGGAGCTGTTACTTAAACAATGAGACCCGATCTCTGAACATTTTGATACAATTCTTCACCAAAACAACATTCAACAAAACCATACTACCACACTATGTATGAAACCGAGGTCTCCACCCACTCTCCACTGCATCACAAGCACACCACGAAAGCACAGCACCTTACCTTTGGAGTGTCGACACACTCTTCCTCCATAAAGGCAGCTTCTGCTTGACAGCTGGATGTTGGAAATGAAAAGGCCTCCACATTGGATGCCTGTGGGAGGAGGGTAGATCGCATCAGTCTCACGTTCGGTGGATGCAAGGTCACTGGCAGCCCCACAGTTTGTGCCTGAAAATATGGCAAGAACAGACAGTGTGGGAACAAATATACTCACTGCTCTTGGAACAAGAGTTATTTGCTGGAACTCCAGAAAAGATTTGATTGCGTGTGTATGTGTGTGTGTGCACACATATGTGGTGAACACTGAATTTAAAGTCTCACTAGTCAGATATTCTCAAATAAATTATACAGAGTTTGGTTCCTGTCTCATAATGATAGTCTTTCACACAAGCAACAAGATGGCCTTATAAAGAATCAAAGAGTGGTCTTTGTCTCAAGTCAATAAACTATTTTTTTCTTATTTTTAAAACTATTCTACCTGGAAAGATTAAAGAAAAAAAAAGGCTCATAGGAGCTCAACAAGGAGGTACAGATGAACACAATCCCCAGAGCTAGTACAATAAGTATAGGAAGTAATTCTATTTTCCTACCTCCCCTCCCCACGAACAGAGGAAGACGACAGAAGTGGCTACTCAAGGTGATAGGAAGGTCCCTTTCTTTTGAGAAGATGCAGTCTGAATACATACAGCCTGCTAGAGCGACAGGAGAAATGCTTATTGCTGCAGAGTTCCTTCCTGGGACCAGCCTGCTCCACAGAACTTGGGTCTCTTTCTGTCTTTGTTTCTTATAAACTCTGGGCCTACTGCTTGTATCTCTTAAGTGATGGAGTATCAGACATGAGCCACCACATTTTGGCTTTCTGTGGGTGGTTCATTCCATTGTTCTGTCTCCTTTGTCAATGCTTTAAGTGAACAAGGACAGGCAACTCTCCTTCTAGCCATAGCCTTAGAAACTGGCAGAATAACTTTTCAGATGTGCTTTGAACATAATAGACACTGTGACAATCTGGGGGACAATCATCATACCAGACTCCCATAGGAAGAAGCAGAGCCTCCATTTTCCCTGCTATAGTTATGGCAGAAGATACAGGATGCTGACTGTTAAATTCACACAAAAAAGGGACAAAACCACATGAAATTGTAATTTTTTTTTCCAGGCATGGGCTTAATTTGTAGATCTATTACTTACTATTTCCATGATGACTTTAATCAGGTAATTTAACTTTCTCTGAATCTTTTCTTAATTCATAAAAATGGGTGTAATACCCACTTCATAGTGAAGTTAAGGTTGAAAGGTAATACGTGAAACCCTCAGCTTAGCATCATAAACTCTCTTCCTCCCAGTCTTAAAATGACCCCAAGGACAAAACAACTGGACAAGAAGACGAATGCAGTTTTGGAGTCAGCCAGTCTCTCATGGCTTCCAGTTGGAATTTTAAGTTGATTTTTGCTGTTGTTTGTTTTTGTTTTTGAGACAGGACTTCTCCATGCAGCTGTGGAACTCACTGTGTAGTCCAGGCTAGCCTGGAACTTATAGAGAGCCAATAGCTTCTACCTTCTAATTGTTGGGATTAAAGACATACACCATCATGTTTAGCTAAATTGATAATTCTTGAGGAGACATGTTCTTTCTATACATCTCAAAATTTTGAGTATACTTAAAACATAGGATACATTGTGATACTAATAAAACAGCAGCAAGCCATCTGTGGCTAGTGGATGGGAAACACCACAAAAAGTGCTGTGTACTCTCTGAGCACAATGAAGGATCAGCTTCTTGCTCATCTTTTTTCTTTGGGGTTATGTTGTATATCTTGGGCATCTCTCTGGTTACCACACAACAATTTCATTTCCTAATAAATGTACATTTAGTACATTCCTACCCTATCACCAGCTTTCAATTAAAGCGTAAAACAAAATGGTTGATTTCTAGTTCCTTAATTTCTTAACCTGTTCCTTCTGTCTGAGAGCAGGGACGCCTTACTTGAAGATACTGCACTGGAAATGAGATGCCGTATCTGATCACAAGGCTGCTCTAGCTCCATCCTGTTTCCCTAATTCTTTATGCTGGACCGAGCTGTATCAGATTAAGTACATCACACTTTCCTTGACAACTTTTCCTTCCTTTCCTTTCTTTTTTTCCTCTCCCCCTTTCCCTTTTTCCCTTTCCCTTTCCTTCCTTTCTGTCTTTTTTTGGAGGCAAAGTCTTATTTTGGAGTTTTAGCTGGTACTGATACCTTAATCCTCCTGTCTCAGGCTCTACAGTGCTAGGATTCTAGGCACACTGTCACACCTGGTCTCTTCCACAAATTTTACATTTGACTTGGACTGCAGAAAGTGACCATGAACTTAGATTGAGGAATAATAGTTTGGTGTGGCTTCCTAGGAAACAGAATGGTGTGTTTTACAAGTCTGTGTGAGCTGTCTTTCAGAAGCTGGGGTATGGCATGGTTGAGTATTTAACCTACAAAGCCCTGGATTCGATCCTCAGCACTGGGCGAAAACTGTCCTTTTTAATCAGGGAGGATATCACGCACAAAGGTATTCTCAAATTATAAAGGTGGTGAGAGAATGTTATGTTACTATGTTGTCCCTCCTGGCCACTGAGTTACAGGCCCTTGTTACATGGCAGGCTGGTATTCAAGAGAGATGTAAGACACACAGGGTTTCCCCACAATCCATGTGCTGAGAGGGCACAACAGAAGGTAGCCATCTATTAGCTTAGAAGAGAGCTTTTGGTAGAAATTTACTGCAGGCACCAGATCATGTGCCTTGAGCCTTCAGAACCTCAAGGAAGTAAATGCTCATCTGGCATTTTGCTATGGCAACCCAAACAACTTAAAAGTAAGCTTTGTCCTATGATTGTGGAGCAACCGCTAATCAGCAATTAAAGAAAAGAGACGACCATTTCATTTTCACCTGCTTAAAGCTGACACAAACTTGAAGTAGGAGGGTTGTTAAAAACTAGTATTTAGGGTCGATGAGAAAAATGTAAGAGTTTTCTTTTCCTAAATCGTTGTCTGATATTTCTGGTACGATATACAGTGAATGAGAGTACTGACCACCTACCTACAGTGAGCAGCTCACTGTTGTCTACAAAAGAAGGGTCCTCCATCATTAAACTAATGACTCCCTATGAGCACGGGGTGGCTCTTGGGTATTTCAGGGGCCTCAGTGGCTGTGACACTGCCTTGCAGATGGGAGCTGTGCTTTGTTGAATGCAACTATCCCCATAGGTTGACTAGTTTTATCTTGGTAGCAATCTTTTTTTGGGGGGTGGGGGGAGATTTATTTTTATATGAGTACATTGTAGCTGTCTTCAGACACACCAGAAGAGGGCATTGGGATGGTGATGAGCCACCATGTGGTTGCTGGGAATTGAACTTAGGACCTCTGGAAGAGCAGTCAGTGCTCTTAACCGCTGAGCCATCTCTCCAGCCCTTGGTAGCAATCTTATTAAGGAGGCACCATTTTCCTTTTATATTTAGGAACACAGGATCTCAGACATCCTTACCTGAGTAAAGTCATTCATCTCTACATGGAACTTAAGGTCTGCGTGATTCTATAGTGTGTGTGGTCTCTGTATTAGATCATGCTGTTTTCTCAGTTTTGTTTATTGCAATGTCAGGGAACAAGTGATCTACACTCTCTTTAAACAAACAAACAAAAATCAGAGAATTAAAACAAAGATGCTCTATTAAAACTGTTACATCCAAATAAACAGAGAAATTAGCTTTTTAACAAGGCACACTAAAACACAGAGGGCAGGGAACAACTCTTCAGCTGTGGGACCTCCTTGTTAGAGGGCCCAGAAGGCACTTTCAACAAGTTAGTAGGTAAGCTGGGCAGCCTTCTATTAGAATTGGACACATTTGAAATTACAGAATGCAGTTTGATGCTGACCTGGCCAATGTGTACAATGAAAAGATTGTGTGGTGTGCTTAGCAGTAACAAAGTCAGTAAGCAAAAGAAGCCATGTATACTATTTACCTGTACCTCAAGTCAAATCAAATACACGCTGAGCTATCTGAGGGATGTGCTTACCACGAAGATCAGAAAGGATGTCTTGTCCAGTAACACACGCACATGCTGGGGAACAACTGCTGATGAAAGAAAGCCCTTACCACTCTCACTTGTGAATGAGTAAGCTTATCTGAGAAAGTCTGTAACTGCATTGGGCATCCTGCTTCCTATCCCTCTGTCTAGACATACTTGTACATAGGAAGCACATCACTATAGATCACTACTATCAACACAGCTCAGGAGTTCTTTTGTCCCTTTTCAATCTTGCTTAAAAGCAGTGCTATTCAATTTTGAAGATTCTTGAGTGCTTAGAAATACTCTGATCCACATATCTGGAGCTACACTGATATAGTATTCCCTCACATTTGCATTACCACATTATTTTTAAGATATTAATATATATATATATATATATATATATAGTTCGCCCGTTAGAAATCAAGAATGTTCATCCCCCTCCCTTCTCGTGTTCGGTAGAAACCAATGCAAAGCTCCTTATGTGCCTGTCCATCAGAATCCCACTGAACTATGAGAATCCTTCTGAACTCACAGAAGCAGAAGCATCCTAACTGGGAGAAGCACTCCTTTCCCAGTCTCTACACAGAGCGAGACCTCTCAGATCACATCCTCTCCTGGCACTGAGCCATGACCCCACTCTGCCCCCACTGAGGCCTTTGAGGACACTGAGAAGACGGTCATCTCTAACTCTGCTGTAGAACAGACACTCAACATTTGCTTTGTACTATTCTTGGGCTTCACAGATACCAACTCACCTTGTCACTGCACTTAGTGCCACGACCACTTTAAAAAGCGAGGCACAGAATCTGGGGTTTGCTCTGGTGTTCCTGAAGTGCAGTTGCACCTCCAAATCAGAGCTAAGCCCACACGAGATCTGCCATTCTTGGCCTTCATCCCTGTTCCTCCCAGCACCACATTAAATCTTCAGCATTCTGCATCTCACTTGGTATGACAATCTTGTAAGCATTTCTCATACATTTCTGCTCTTCCAAGATAGAGCATGGTGGCACATGCCTTTAATCCCAGTACTTGGAAGGGACAGGCAAAAAAATGTCTGAGTTCAAGGCCAGTTTAGTCTATATAGCAAGTCCTAAACCAGCCAGTGAGATCCTGTCTCAAAACAAACAATAAACAACCTCCTGCCCCTGGTCTCTCCTAAGCAAACCATCCTTTCCATCTCCCAGACTACCTACCTCATTGTCTGCAGAAGCTCATGATCACGTCCTCACCTATAAGTCATCCTTGGCATTTAGAGCTTTTCACAATATGGCTTCCACTTACCACTCCAATTTTTATTTCTGTAGACTTCACTTCAAATGGGCTGAATTATTAGGAACAAGACCTACAATGGTCCATGTGAGCAGTTGTGTCCATCACTGGGTGTCTCCTCTCTAGTCACAATGTCTTCAGTACTTCCTGTCCCTGTCAAGGTCTCACATCTTCATGAAGGCCTGTTTTACATGTCATCTCTTCCATGCAGCTACCTATTCTCTGAGCCTCTCTCTCCCTTGCCCTCATCCTGCTTTGAAGGATGATTCTGGTTGTATCTTTGCTTCTGTGATACAGCTCTGAGAGCGACGATGGTGTCCCATGCATTCAAACTCTTACAGTGCCTAATAATAGCACTTGCATACAGTCAATATGTAAAAAATTCTGTAAATGAACTGAAAGTACAGGCTACTTCCATTAATTCTCAATATTAGCAAATGATTAAAAGACAAAATACCTCTTAAAAAGAAAAGAACTGAAAATAAAGCTAATCCTTAAAAGGAGGAGGATGCTAACAGTTTTCAGATCTAGTGAATGACAGTGGATGAAACTTTCTAGAAAAAACTGTAGAGGATGAGATCCTAACCGTTCGTACCAAATGATAAAAAAAATGTGTCCAACATAAAAAGGCACATACAAAATGAGACTAGTGGCTACATGGCTGTTGTTACCTTGGCAACTGTTTGTTCAGCAATGGTGCTAGGCCGACGCTGGCGGCCATCAAGTCTCTGCTCCACAGGAAAACTGCTCCTATGTGATTTTAGACGTTCCACCAACAAGAAATAAATGGCAGCAAAGTGATTATAGCTCTTGTTTTGCAAAGACTGAAAGAGAAAACAGGTGCTGAAGGTAGAAAACTGTGAAAACCAACAAAGGGGTCTATACCATTTTAAAGAGGGGGTACAATCATGTATCCTGATAATGAAATCACAAAACCTTTTCTTTCTGTCTCATGTCTTCTGAGAAGGGAAGCACAGGCTCTGCCATGATATTCAGCCCAAGGGCACTGGACCAAGTGTGCCCTCTGAGATCCACTCACAGAAATTTCCACAATAATTCTGGCTTAAGATTTTAGAGGTGTTATTTTCAGTCCCATAATTTTAGGCACCAAGGTACTTAAAAAATACAGTAGTGAAGTATACCTCTGAGCAAAAACCTTTCCAGAATTCAGAGACAGGAAGACATACACTTCAGGTCTCTAGATTCATCAAAGGTGACATCTTTAAATGAGTGTTTGGTTCTATTTCTTTATTTCTTATCAGGGATCCATTAATTTTTCTGCATTAAGAAAAATGTCCCAGCATTTGGGAGGCAGAGGCAAGATTTCTGAGTTAGAGGCCAGCCTGGTCTACAGAGTGAGTTCCAGGACAGCCAGGACTATACAGAGAAACCCTGTCGAGAGAGAGAGAGAGGGAGAGAGAGAGAGAGAGAATGAATAAATGTCATCACTGCTTCACACAGTGGCTGCCAGTGCTGTGATATGGCCCTATCTCACAGTGGTAACTAGGTGTAAAGTTGATCAACTCCCTGTGCTCAAACTTCTAACTTTATAGCTTGACTAAAGTTCAAATCATTGAAAGCTCTGGTGAATGAACAAAAGCCTTTGTGGACTTTCTGGTGATTATTTTGGGCTGGAGAATGACATCTGCAGCTAGATGGAGAGTCAGTGTGTCTGCATTCTTAGGTAATCTTTTCCTCTTGTTTTTGCAGCTCCACCCTTTGGAAGTCTTGAATATAAACTTGCTTCCCAGAATTTTCACATTATTAGTCTGCCAGCTTTCCCAGGATGCCAATGCCACAGAGAAACAACTTCTCATTTGGCTTCTAATTCTACCTGACAATCTACTGTGCTATATGGGGCAACATGGATCCACAAAACCCGCAGAGAAAACAAAAAACCCACAGGCCAGAGGAGCCCCACAAAAGCTGCCATCAGGATCTACTCCATGGGTAAGCATGGGAAAATGTCACTGAGTGCACAATGCACAAAGCAAGAAAGCAAGTTTGGTTTTGCTCATGGTTCCAAGAGGTGACAAGATACAGTGTCCTCAAGGCACTGTCCAATCTTGGTGGGGCTGTTGTGCAGGTACTACATCTGTTCTCTAAGCATGCTAACTACTAGGTAGAAAAAAAGCCAAAAGGAAATTTCCAGGTTTATAGAGTTCTTAGTTCTATAACCATTAATACTTACAAATCATAACCTACTTGCCTGCTTAACCTGGTTCTCCTCAACCCTACTGGCGGTTTTCAGTCTCATTCCTTCCTTTTGGCTCTTGGCTCAGCCCTTACTCTTGCTCCATATATGTAGTCCATATAAACTATTTTAATACCAATATGAAATCCTTGTTTCACTTTGGAAGAAACTTTCTACTCTGTATTTTTATGAGATAGAGTCTCATCATGTAACCCTGACTATCCTTGAACCCACAGAGATCTGTCTGTCTCTCAGTACTGGGATTAAAAGTGTGCCCCACTATGCCCAGCTTTTAAGCTTCAATCTTTGCCTTTTCCTAACCCTCCAAAATTCTTTTCTTGGGTGTTTTGGCAGACAGGGCAAAGGAAGGGTTTAGAGATTGAATGTCTAACTATAAACAGAGCCTGACATAGTCCTCAGGGAACCAGCCACTAGGGACGAATGTGCTAAAAGACAGGAACAGTGTGGTCATGGAGCTGCAAGCCCCAAATGCAGAAGAACATTTAAACCTCTGCAGACCTCTCCGTCACTTTACCTCAACAGTCTTCTGCTGATCAATCCCAAGGCTGTGCATCAGTCGAAGAACCTGCTCATTAAATTCTCCAATGGACGGCTCGTTTTCCTGTTCTTGTGGGTAGAGAATAGGCCTCTGTACAGGAACCTCTATGAGCATCCACTTGTGCTCCTTGATTTGAGCTATGCTTAGCCGTTTGGAAGGATCTAGGACCAACATCCTTCTAATGAGGTGTTCACAATCTATAGAAAATGCAATGTTAAAAAAGTCACATATATCAACTTCAAGCATACTAGCATGGCCCATGTGACTTGTACAACAATCTTTGTATCCTTCACTTGAAAGCAGAAAGACAAATGAGTAAATGAATATATAAATGATAGACTTGTCAAGTTCAGATGCTGAAGAAATATTTAAGAAACACAGGTAAGGGGGGCTGGCGAGATGGCTCAGCGGGTAACAGCACTGACTGCTCTTCTGAAGGTCCTGAGTTCAAATCCCAGCAACCACATGGTGGCTCACAACC
This sequence comes from Mus musculus, assembly GCF_000001635.26. NCBI lineage: Eukaryota > Metazoa > Chordata > Mammalia > Rodentia > Muridae > Mus > Mus musculus. Next base: position 50,915,947 of record NC_000075.6, read on the forward strand.
ACCCTTAATGAGATCTGATGCCCTCTTCTGGTGCGTTTGAAGTCAGCTACAGTGTACTTATGTATAATAATAAATAAATCTTTTTTTTAAAAAAAAATCACAGGTGAGAACAAGGTATCTGTATGCTAAAGGAATCTTTCTAGTGCATTTCTCAAACTATCTAGTCATAGACTTAGATTTCCACTAAGGAAAAAAAAATTAAGCTTCATTCTCAGAACAAGCACAATGAACTGATCCTCGGTCATATTGAGGCATGCTCAGTAAAGCCAGGTGGTGAGCAGCGAGCTCTTTACAGTGAGCCGCTGCTTTCTCATCAGTGTTGCCCAGGACCACGTGCTTCTGAGTATACTAAGGACACTGCAGCTGCAGCTGAGTGGGCTCAGGCTCTTCATTACCCTCCTTCAATCCAGCCTCCTGCCACTCACATCTCTCAGGCACTGTGCTAAGTGCTTTGTGCAGAGTAATTTAACCATCCTTATGACATCTCTAGAGTAGGAACTACTGTTAACTCCACTGTACAGGTGGGTCAAAACTGCATGGCCAATGAATGGTGAACTCAGGATTCCATCCAGGTAGTTGTCTCTTTCCAAAGCCTATGTGACCTTGCTTTCCCAAGAAAAGTAAAGATACAACTAAAACGTAAACCAAACTGTTGCTTATATGACAGCCCAAGACAAGACAGGCAGGGACTGTAGCATTTCAATTTATTTCACCAGAGTTCCATCAGTTGACTTGAATTTAAAAACTTAATTTTGAAAATCTATTTCATACATAGAGTAAAATTGTTGTAAGCCTGTATCTATGGAGTCTAAAATAAACTGGGACATTTATAAACTCAAGCTGAATGGGAAGACTTTCTGCTCTTAATTTGCGTAGCTTCTGTCCTCAGTTACAAGGAGGAAGGCTGGAACATATCTTGTCTACATGGAGGGTGTCGCAGAGCTCCATGGCTTTTAAAATGACTCAGTCATTTTATCTGGTACCAAACTTTCAGTAAGGAAACTGGCTAGGACTTCATGCAGTATAAATTCTGTAATGCACAACTAATACGATGGATGGCTTGTTACCTTCTGACATGAAATAAGGAATCCGGAATCTTCCTTCTAAAACCCTCTGCCTCAAAATAGGGAGAGTTGGTCCATCAAAAGGTAGAGCTCCACAGACAAGGACATAAAGAACAACTCCCATGCTCTAGGGAAGAAAGCAATGCAGTCATTTTCAGGGAGCACTCCAAACACTCAGACTCTCTAAACATCTCATGGCTCTAAAATCACATGGGTTGATGGATTCCTGTCCAAATTTGTCATTTTCTCAGAATCTGAAAGTCTTACTTCCTGTGGTGAGATTAAGCATAATAAATACTAAGTGGTCTAAATGTGATCATTTATCGTTACTTCAAATCATTGGTGATATTAGGTGACAACACCTGTCTCAGGAAATTCTTTCCTAGGGATCCATTTCCAGATGCTCTGACTAATAATAGTCTATTAGATGGGAAGACTACTACTAGGAGCTTCTGAAATAGGCCAGAGTACCGACTATCATGATAGATACATTTAACATATCAAAGCAAAGCAATACCCATATATCCAGCTGTGGTCCTTCATACTGCTGCCCTTCAAAGACTTCTGGGGCTGCATAAGGGGGGCTGCCACACCATGTTGCCAGCAGTTCACCAGTTTTAAAGAAATTTCCAAAGCCGAAATCTATTAGGATGGAGATAAATGTTACTTTTATCTCTGCTCTCAAACTGCCCTGTCCTTCTCAGTAATCATTTCTATAATGTGGGACCACTATGACAATGACAATGCCTTTTTTTGCCCCTTTTTTTTTTTGCTGAAATATCTATTTGTGTGAACAGCCACTGTGAGTTTGATTATCGTAGAACGTAAGGTGTTTGATGATTACCAACCACTTTTAATTCTATAAAGTCTATAGGGGGCAAATGAGTAAAACCCAACTAAGTAGCAACATATAGCAGCTTTTGAGACAATTGAGAACCTGGTAACAGCTTTTTAAATGCTGATCTATACATCCCACTCTAGGCAAATGCCCGTCTGAGTACCTTACAACATGATAGCATATGGTCTGCTACAAGCCACCAGGCACCACTCTCATCTATATGCTTGTTTACAGAGTGCAGTGGCATGACACTTCAAAGCAACTGTAATCCTTTCTCCTTATAATCTCAGTCACACTGAATCTACAGTTTTGGTACCTAGAATGCACTCTGCAAACACTGGACACAATGCCTTCAATAGGCATATGCACACAAGCTTTCAGTGTCCTTTGTCATTGATGTGTTTGCCCTTTTGATAATACTCAAGAAACAAATTCTTACTGTTATCCAAGTTAGTCCCACACTCTCTTGTACTTTGAGTCTTGAAACTCAAAGAAGAGAATTTGGTTCTCGATAGTGCATGGGAAGCATTGTTTGCATAGGGAGCTTAAGTAAAACTCAAGGGGTGGACCTGGTCCATTGCGAGACAGACTGGCTTTGGGGCCAGCGTCAGCACCTGGGAACCTTAGTTTCCCTGCTGTAAAGCTGCAATAATAAACATGCCCAGTAGCAGCTTTTATGAGGCACCAATGTGCTAATGTAAACTACAGCTTTGTTTGCGCCTTGAGACAACACACATTAGTCCCTTGGGGGAAGATATTCTCTCAGTCTACTGACATAAGAACAGGTAGGCATTAAGCACAATAACGACTGTAATCATGTCACAGCCGCTTCATGGAGCAGTATAATAACTACAAATTCAGGAGAAGCAGAACTGACCTACAGTTTTGTCTCTGCTAACTCTAGTGTCACAGGAAAGTATTCTACTTCTCTGAAGCTTAGGTTTCCAAATCTACACCAGCGAGAATAATCCACCTGCCCAGATAAGATGCAGTGAGGATTAATGAGACTAAAGACATAAAAAGAGCCCAGATGTGAAATGTCAGCACTGGTACTGTGAAACCACTACCACCATTATTAACTTCTTGAGGAAAAGGTCACAAGGAACTAACTATAAAGAGGGAGGAGAAAAGCCATCAGGAGCACAAGGTTCAGTAGAGAAAAGACAATGCACCTAGGAAAATGCCTCCCATTCATTCATGCCTGGTCGGCCATATGTGGACATATGAAGAAAGGATGCCAAGCACACCCATCTGTACAATGTAGCGCCACCTCGCCTCCATCCCACTTTCCAAAACGACCAGAGACCTTGTCTTCTTTACTTGGCCTCTTCTGCCACCTTGTAACTCATATGTAGAGTTGTTAACTTTCTAATCTAGAAAAACTATAGGATGAGTTAAGAATAAGATACTTAAATCCATTTTAGAGAATAAAAGGTTAATTTCCTGTACAAAGACACACCCAAACTCTGGGACAGATGTGTGAGGAGCCTGGAATAGGCACAGTGACACATGCATTTTATACCACAATGGCAAGGTGAGCTTTTCCATATATGTAAACGAAAGATACTCTCCAGGTAGCAAGATGAAAATTTCAATGTCTTAAAGAGCCAAAGAGAATGCTTGACTCAGAACTCCCCACACTGGTGAAATGAACTCAAAGGAGGGAAGACACAGCCTATTGAGAAGACAGCCTGGTAAGTGGCCTTGAGGTTGCTCATTAGTATACTTCTTAGCAAGAGAGCAAGAATCACTGTCTAGGTCATCCAGTAAAATGTAATTTTTACAGATTCAGGCAGAGAAAGCACCCTGTTTAGTCACAAGAAAGTGGTACTAAATGGACACATGCTTTCTAGGTATCTGATTCTGTGGAAATCAAACTCAACAGCAGTCAGGCTCACTACGCTATCACAGAACCACACCTGTCCATATTCAAGAACCTTTTTCAGAGCACTTCCAAAATTATTTTTGTGATAGCGTGATGGGTGTGTTAAGATGTAAGTAGAAAAATATAGAATATTTCTGAAACACAGTATGTACTCATTAATGGCAGTGAGGGTCTCATTCATGCAAGGAAAGCCACAGGTACAGCCCATGTCTATGTCTTAAAGGGGCATTATTACATGTTACTTTATTACATGCATTACATATACTATCACAATATAATATATTATTACATTATTATATGAAGCAATGTGGAAGACTTATTTCAGGAGAGAGTTAAGCACTTGTGAAAGATGATACAGCTGCTATTGCACTGCAGACATGGAACAGAAACCAGGGTTACCTACAACTTTGCATCCTTCTCTGAAACAGTGATTTATAGCTTAGTTATTCGTGACCAATTTAATAATGCCAGGTAAAAGAATTGGCAATGAAAGAGGCATTTTAAAAGACCATTTATATTTCTTCATAGAAATATGGATACTTTCCATTTACAGTCTATAGTTTTCTGTAAACAGCATATAGTAAATGAAGTAAGGGGTAATAAGCAAGTAGATGAAATGGGAAAAATTCAAAATTTCAGATTACCACTTACTAAGACAGAATGAACTACACAACTGCCCTTCAGTATCTGTGGAGAATTGGTTACAGGACACACAGTGGGTACTAAAATCTGGTTGTTCAGACCCCTATATAAAATGGAACAATACTTGCCTACAACCTCCATACTTCTTCCTACACATTTTAAATCATCTCTGGATTATGTATGATACCTAATACAGTACAGAGTCAATTTAACTAGTCGCTATATTTAATTGCTCAGGGTAAATGGCAAGGAAAAACCCTCTGCACAAGTTTAGTAGAGGTTCAAGTTTCCTAGGCCTATGTACATATGTTTAACATAACTTAAAATTGGAGGTAAGCTACCCATGAGCAATAATGTGACATTTTACTCAGAGAGTATTTTCCATCTGTGGTTGGTTAAATCCCAGGATTTGGAACCCACAGATACAAAGAGCCTACTGTATTCTTATTTCATCACACAAAGCACTCACCACACACACAAATGCCGTACATGTGTATTGTTATCCACAGAAGAAAATACAGGGCAAGGGTCTCAACAGTGCAGAAGTAGAAGAGTAACAGATGCTCAGCAGAGCAGCTTAGGCAACTGTAAGGGAAATGATCACTTGGGCACTCCTTTTTTTTTTTTTTTTTAACATCCTGCTTGCTGCCCTAATTTCTCCCATTCTCCCTCCACACAGTCCTTCTCCCCATTCCCCACTCCCTTTCTCCACTGAGAGGGTAGAGGCCTCCCTGGACAGTCCCCAACATTGACATATCAGCTCTCTGCTGGGCAAGGCAGTTCTTCTCCTACGGAGACTAGGCAAGGCAGCTCAGTTAGGGGACACATTCCACAGATAGCCCCACTCCAGCTGTTGGGGTAAGAGGCACACTTTTTCTATCTAGACTTTGATTTCAGGCCATGTCAGATCAGATAATTAAATAGGTAAGATGTTTCCTTAATAGATGTCCTCATTTGTATTTTTAAAATTTCAGTTAGAAATATGTGTTTATCTCTGTGTGGAGGCATGTGGATGCCATGGCACACATGTAGCTGTCAGAAGAGAACTTGTTGAAATCAGTTCTTTCCTTCCACTGTGTGGACTGCAGGGATTCAACTCCAGTCATAGGGCTTGTCAGCAAGTCTCATTACCCAGGATGAGCCATCTTGCTGGCCCACAGTCTTACTTTTTAAATGCCAAATATAAAATAATATGGATTTATGGACTACAATGTGATATTCTGATATGTTTGCATTGTGCAATGGCCAAATCTCACTAAGTAAATCTATCACCTCATTAATTACAACGCCTCGGTGAGGAAGAGATATTTAAATGCTGTATCATTTACTACTGTAAATATTTGACTCTTTGAGCTATAATAAAATACTGCTGTTATTTATTCTGATGTTCCCAGTGTTCCAGATTTGGCTAACCCTATGTCAACCTACTTCATCTAACACTTTTTTTAAAAATTTAGTTTAAAGTACTTGTGTATCTTTGGACACCAAAAGATTACCCACACTCATCTTGCATCTTCTTTGCCCTTAACACCACTACTGCTCCGAGATACTATGGTTCTTTTTGGTGAATAACAGTATTTAGAAACCTGGATTAAGCTCCAGATCACCATTATGTGTTTTACTGATATGTTTAACTATTCACAGCTACAAGGGAGTAAAACTGTATTTAAATACAGGTCAGGTATTATAACTGTTAAAACTGTTCCATCAAAGCCCCAAGTATGCCCCTAAGCAGCTTAATATATATAACTTAAAATTGGAGGCAAGGCTACCCAAAATCCAGGGTCAGTACCTACCATTACACAAAGAAGATGGATTATAAATTATTTTCTGTGCCAGATGAAGCTGACCTATCAGGTGTTTAATTATAGCACCTTACCATGTGACCAAAAGCAGTTAGGATGTTTGTATTTTAATGCATAGTTACCTTCATTTTAGGAATCTACATTCATTCTAAGAGCGCCTGATGCAAACAACTCTGTCCTCATTATGTGCAGATGATGCCTGTTTCCCTCCCTGTGATTCTAAAGCAAATACTCTGAACTTTACTCTCACAATAGCTTCAAGATTTCCTGATATATCCACACTCACTCACTTGGCTTATGTATGGTTTGAATATTTACAAAAGATAGGATCAAAGATCAGCTACTGACACTCATGGGAACCAACTGGGCCTCAGAAGCTGAGTCATATAGCTGTCTCTAATCTAACCAGTTACAACCCACAAGTGTCACATATTAGAACTCTTGGTGTCTTCTGCTGTGTTTTGAAAGATGAATGACCTTTATTTTCCTGACAACAAAAATCACTACTGCTATCATGATAAACAGTATGATTTACCAGTGTCTACGCATCATTAGGTACTATCAGCTACTGCTTTAGTAATAAAAACGTCATATAAAGAGTAAATAAACTGTTTTTGATTACTGCCTAATGGGAACACCAAGCACAGGAGAGATTTCTATTGTTTGTAAGAATAAAGTAATGAAATAGACCAAACAGCGAATGCAGCTGGAAACAGCTACAGTGCAGCTTCGGGTTCAGCAGGGCCTGAGCTTCTGTCCCTCTAGCCAGCTCTGAAGTGATGCTTCGAGTTTGAGCTTTATCAAGGAACAGATGACAGCATAAGTGGATTAACTGCTGGCCAGCACTTATTGCTATAAAATAATACTTACCAAACATTTCAGTGTTTCTTTTTTAACTAAGGAGATACTGTTTAGTAATCTAAGTCATTTTTTTTAAAGAATGAAAAATAATTAAGTAAACAAACCCTATCTCTACTTTAAGCCAAGAAAAAGTAAATAATTTTTATGTATCACAACTCAGGCAGTTTTACTCTCTAACAGTGTGATATGTCTAATTTATAATTTTACAAAAGTTATTTGGCTGATGCGATGGCTCTGTGGGTAAAGTTTCCTGATGCCAAGCCTTCTGACCTATCAGGACCCAGTGGAAGCTGAGAACTGATTCTTCCAAGTTGTGCTTTGACCTCCAGACTTGCACTTTCCCTTCCCTTTTCAGTACAACACACACACACACACACACACACACACACACACACACACACACACACACCACACACATGCACACCACACACACACACACATGCACACCACACACACACACATGCACACCACACACACACACACATGCACACCACACACACACATGCACACCACACACACACAAACATGCACACCACACACACACACACACACACGCACACACACACACCACACACATGCACACCACACACACACACACACATGCACACCACACACACACACACACACATGCACACCACACACACACACACGCACACCACACACACACACACACACCACACACACACACACACCACACACACACCACACACATGCACACCACACACACACACACACACACCACACACATGCACACCACACACACACACACACATGCACACCACACACACACACACGCACACCACATACACACACGCACATGCACACCACACACACACACACACACACATGCACACACACACACACACATCAATGTGATTTTAAAAATTAAAAATAATTCTCTTGCTGAGAAGCAGACTGTTTGAGGGTTAAATTTCATCTTTCTTTTTTGTTTTTTTTTTTGTTTTTTTTTTTTTGGTTTTTCGAGATAGGGGTTTTCTGTATAAATTTCGTCTTTCTTAAATGATCAATAGAATTAGGCTATCCAGCCTGATGAAAGGGTACACATTTGTAATTATCATAAATAGGAGTGAGGAAGACAATCACAAGGAAATAAATGTTGACAAATAAAAGGTAGGAGTGTGACAGGAACTCAGCTGACTCATCATACAGACTGCAACCCCATTAGCCAATACTGACTACAATGTATAGTTTGCTGCTCATCAGCGAGAAAAAGCCTCATTTATCTCCAATCATCAGTTACTGTCTGACAGGAAGGCACCAAAGCTAGGATGAAACATTATCCTCAGACCAGTGTGAACCATTTAGAACCATCTAACTGTGCCCAATCAGGGAATCTAAGATCCAAGAAACAAAGAAATGATAATCCTTAGCTTCATGGAGAAAGGGTGGGAAGAACAACATCAATGAAGACCTATGCAGGTTTGATGAACTGAGCCTGCAAAGCAGGACTGATAAATGGGTGTGTCATCCTGCTTGCACTGCAAGGCTATCTTCCCATTACTATGATACCTGTGGCAGGAAGATAGTGGGATAATGAAAGGAAGAAGGTCAACAAGTATCTTTTAATAAATCCCCTTTTCATCTCCATTCTTTCTCATTTGTAGGACAGAAGACTGAAACTGTACCCATGGAAACCTTATCTCAAGGCCTTCTAGTAAGTAAATGGAAAGCTGTAGAAGCAGTGGCAGAGGTGATAAGCCACCAAACAAGTCAGAAAAGAAACCTTCCTTCCTTCTGAGCTCAGATAAGTGACATGACACACAGGTCACACTAAGCTAGCTAACTTGACATTACTAATTACACTTAAGGTTTTGCTCAGGGGAGATGTAACCAGACAGGTAATTTCAATGATGCACCCCCTTGCTCCTTTACTATCTGCCTCAGTAAGGCTTTAAAGCCAGGTGACTTTTTGGTTTATTTGTTTTATTTTTATTTTTATGTTTTTAAAGGTTTTTTTTATTAGGTATTTTCCTCATTTACATTTCCAATGCTATCCCAAAAGTCCCCACCCTCCCCCCCACGCCCCTACCCACCCACTCCCACTTTTTGGCCCTGGCGTTCCCCTGTACTGGGGCATATAAAGTTTGCAAGTCCCATGGGCCTCTCTTTCCAGTGATGGCCGACTAGGCCATCTTTTGATACATATGCAGCTAGAGTCAAGAGCTCCGGGGTACTGGTTAGTTCATAATGTTGTTCCCCCTATAGGGTTGCAGATCCCTTTAGCTCCTTGGGTATTTTCTCTAGCTCCTCCATTGGGGGCCCTGTGATTCATCCAATAGCTGACTGTGAGCATCCACTTCTGTGTTTGCCAGGCCCCGGCGTAGTCTCACTAGAAACAGCTATATCAGGGTCCTATCAGCAAAATCTTGCTAGTGTATGCAATGGTGTCAGCGTTTGGACACTGATTATGGGATGGATCCCTGGATATGGCAGTCTCTAGATGGTCCATCCTTTTGTCTCAGCTCCAAACTTTGTCTCTGTAATTCCTTCCATGGGTGTTTTGTTCCCAATTCTAAGGAGGGGCAAAGTGTCCACACTTTGGTCTTCGTTCTTCTTGAGTTTCATGTGTTTTGCAAATTGTAACTTATATCTTGGGTATTCTAAGTTTCTGGGCTAATATCCACTTATCAGTGAGTACATATCATGTGAGTTCTTTTGTGATTGGGTTACCTCACTCAGGATGATGCCCTCCAGGTCCAACCATTTGCCTAGGAAGGTTTGTTTGTTTTAATGTGCTGAAGGAGGTTAGTTGATTATCAAAGTTTTACAGCTTTGTTTCAATGGAGCAATTATGCATTGAACATAAGTAGCAGTCACCTTTTATTAAGTATTTACATGGTGCCAAGAGACTTAACTAACAATAATTTACAAACACTTGAACAGGACCAAGTACCAGGCGCAGTTTTAAGTACTCTGCAAATATTAATTCATGTAACAGCCACTATGTGATAAGAGTCTGTGCCATTCCCCCTTTCCAGATAAGGAAACCGAGAACAGGAAGGCGAGACAATGTCTCCAAGGTCAGTAAGCTAGTAAGGATTCATTCCCCAGCAGCCTACTTCTCACCTACTACACTGTATTGCCTCCTCGTCTAAATAATCATCAACCTCTACACACTGTCCCTGAAAAACACAATCATGCCTAAGCAAGCCATCAGGAGCTCTGACTGGAGAGGTCAGTCTACCCAAGCGGGCAGATGCAATGGCATCAGCAGAGCCTGTATCTGCTCTGCCTACTCAGACTCAGCACTGCACATGGAGTCTTGTTTGGATTGTGGTAATTTTTCTTTCTTAAAAAAGGATTTGTTTTATTATTTTTAAATATTGTACATATTTGTATATGTGTATTGTGCATATGGTGCCTGCAGAGTCTAAAAGAGGATGCTAGGTCCTTTGGAGCTGAAGTTATAGGTAGCTGTGAGTTGTCTGGCATGGGTACTGGGTGTGTTTTGCTGCTGAGCCATCTCTCCAGTTCTGAGTTATAGTTATTTTCTGAAAACCTGAAGTTATATTGGAATCATCAGGTATTTACTATATAACTTTCAAGATGTGAAAGCTGGAGACTAAAACTAAACGTAACTTAATGCATAATGGTCATTCTAAGTAAAATGGTCAAGATGGTGAGGAGCCAATGCTGCGGGGATGGGCGTGGGATCCTGGAGAGCCGTGCTGCCTTGTTTCAGCTTTTCCCCAGGATGCCCCAAGCTACTAGTTCACGAAAGGGAGGCCTTAGGATTGAGACAACTTGAACACAGCCTGCAGGTACAGCCATGGCTCTGCACTGTTGCTAAAATAATATGCTAAAATTAATTTCAGAAGCCAGGCATGGTGGTGCACACCTTTAATCCCAGCACTCGGGAGGCAGAGGCAGGCAGATTTCTGAGTTCGAGGCCAGCCTGGTCTACAAAGTGAGTTCCAGGACAGCCAGGGCTACACAGAGAAACCCTGTCTCGAAAAACCAAAAAAAAAAAAAAAAATTTCAGAGCCACGCTTCTGTAATTATGAAAACTATCCATGATTTATCTATTTCTGTCTTTTAAATATAGATACATTTTAAATGAAAACATGATTTTGATTTGTCCTTTTAATTTCAAGGTAAGTGGCTTAAAAAGTTCACTTTTATCAAATTATAGAAATCTTAATAAGCAAAAGCAGCAGGGAAGTTAATAAATTGAGGGATTTTTTTTGTTTTGTTTTTTTTTGTTTTTTTTGAGACAGGGTTTCTCTGTGTAGTCCTGGCTGTCCTGGAACTCACTCTGTAGACCAGGCTGGCCTCGAACTCAGAAATCTGCCTGCCTGTGCCTCCTGAGTGCTGGGATTAAAGGCGTGTGCCACCACTGCCTGGCCAATAATAATTTTGTCTTTTTTTTTCTTTTGATTTTTCTTTACATGGAGTTTCGCCTGTCCTGTGCTAGGTCTCTATAAAATCAAGATTTCTGAGATATTAAAAAAATACATCCTTAAAGGTAAGCAGAGCCATCAAAAGTTATCAGATCTTCTGATAAAGAACAACTATTTGGTGGGGGATCATTTAAAAGACAAGCTTCTAACCTGGCCTGTACTTTCTGATCCACCAAGCTCCTGCCAATGGTAGAGTAGTGCATCTCTTAGCCCTCACTAGAGAAGCTTCTTTTTACAACAGTGAGAAATGCAGAGATCACACCTGGCCAATATGCAGAGGGTGAGAGACTGTTGTAGGTGTCCAGCCTTAAAAGGGACAGCTATACCATGCCCACTCCCTCCAAGCTCAAGGATCACCCTGGAAAGGAGGGGAGACTATAAGAGACAGAGGTAGTGGACCTCTGCATCAGAACAGTAGTTAATGGACATGGCAGTGCTGTTACACACATGAGCCCACAGAGGCTGGGACTTCCTGTACAAGTCCTGTACAAGATCAAGCCAGCCAAAATCCCAGCATGCATTGGGGAGGGATTCATGAAGTTCCAACTTTAGTGAGGAACTGATGGCTGCTGGTCAGCTTTCCCATGCACACAGAGGCAGCACTAGGTAGACTCAGTGGGTTAAAAAACAAAACAAAACACATAATGTAGGGAGGGAAAAGTCATATGGAGGATAGATAAAAAGGGATCAGGTGGGTGTGGTGGTACATACCCTTAATCCCAGCACTTGGGAGGTAGAGGCAGGTGAATCTCTGAGGCTAGCCCAGTCTACATAGTTCCAGGACAGTCAGGGTTATACAGAGAAACCTCTTTTCACATCCCCCCTCCTCAAAAAAGAGAAAGGGGTGGATTTAATCAAGATACATATATAAAATTTTCAAACAGCTAAAACCCGTATAAATACTCAAGACAAATCCTTTTTTTAAAAAAAAGATTTATTTATTTTATGTATGTAAGGACACTGTCGTTGTCTCCAGACACACCAGAATAGGTTATCGGATCCCATTGCAGATAGTTGTGAGCTACCATGTGGTTGCTGGGAGTTGAACTCGGGACCTCTGGCAAAGCAGTCAGTGCTCTTAACCACTAAGCCATCTCTCCAGCCCAAGACAAATCCTTTTAAAAACCACATCTAAACTTTATAACATGTAGAATCCTTCAAGATCTGACCCTGACCACCTGACCTGTCAGGAGACATGTAGAACAGGCTAAGGTTAGCATGTGACTTTCCTGAAGGTGGCCCATTGTTTTTGCATGGTCTGAGATTGGTGAGCTCGAAGAGGCAAGGCCCCAAAGAGACTTCATCTCAGGATTGCTTCTTGCAGTTGATATGTGTTTCCTGTCATTATTGCATTAATATAACAATTCCTAGGCATTAGCCCACCCTACTGGGCAGATTTTCTGCAGCTCAGTGAAGATGTACTGTTCTTGTAGTGATGCTATGTAGACAAACTGATGATTTCATAATTCCTAATAATGATTCTACAGAATTCCTAAGTTTATACAAGTAATTTTGAGCCCTCTGTAATATTAAAGCTGCAATGAGGGCTCTGTAAACCTTCATGTGTCATGAGCTAATTGCCTAAGAGAGAAAGCAGACTTACTTACAATCAGGGAATGCATTCCTTCTGGGCTGGGTATGAAACCATTACCTGATAACTAAACACTGTAAACTGAGAATGAACAATTTATTTTAGGTGTAAAGACAAAAATTAAATATTATCTGGTTTATCTGTACAAAACCTCAAAATTAATAAGACACTAGGTAGATGACTTGCCTTGTGAAAAAACCATGCTAACTTAGACATAAGAATTATTGTTTTAAACTCTTAATGAACTTTCGGAGCTAATGGCAGATAATAAATGTTTAATTAGACAACTACTAAATACATGTAAACATTTCTGTTGTAACTCTTTATTCAATTTATGATTTGAATCTATGTTTGAACTTGTGAACTTTTAAAAAAAATAGATGTTCAGAATACCATGTGATCATGTATCCTGAAAAAGTACAAGAGCTAGGAATAATGAGAAGGTGAGAGCAGAAAAAGAGAAAAAGCAGAGAGAGCAGGCAGGCTTCTTACTAGACACATTTTTTCTTAACACCAGATTTCTTCTTACTGACGAGGACAGGGTTTTTTCATATTCAATGAAAAGATAGAAGTTTTTCTTTCTCTAAGCAATAAAGGTTGGAGTTTACTTTTATCCAGAATGAGGGAGTTCTTTCTGTGCTGGCACTTGCTCAATGAAACCTCCTTGTGGGGGCTTTTGCTCCATCCACCAAATATGTGTATACATAAGTATAGGTGTATATATGTAAGTATACATATATACTTGTGGAGAGGATGAGACAGGCAGTCGGGCCCAACATGAATGTGCGTATGAATGTGTGTGTGTCTATGAATATTTACCTATGTAACACTTGTTTTTCCTGTGAGCGTGACTTTCTTTTCCTGGCTCACAAAGAGTTAATTGCTGCAGGCCTCCCTCTCACCTGGCCAGAGAGAGAGAGGTGTGGCTCCCAGGCAAATAGAGAAGGGAACTGGAACAATCCTTACTTAACTCCCCTCTGCTGCTAGCAAGAATTAATTACCAAATGTATATGTATATGTATACCTGTCTGTCTGTCTGTTTGTCTTTATGTAGGTACACTAAGAGAAGAGTTCAGAGTTTCTCACTAGAGATTCTTGCCAGCACCAAATATTTAAGTTTTGCTATATCAGCAGTATTGACCCCATGAAGAATGAGCTCAAACACTTCCTGATTGGTGATGCTTCCCTGGCTTCTCAGAGTGACTGATGGTCCCTCCTTATGTTCCTGTCCTACTTGGGACATAGTTACACCCTTGCCACTTTTTTAGGTGGTTCAGGGAACTGAACACAGGGCTTTGCATGTGCTAAGCAAATGCTCTATCACTGAGCTCTATATAACCCCAGCTCAATACATATCATTTTTCTGTACTTACAACCTGAGATAATGCTGTGAAATAATTTATACATATCACATATTTAGCATAGCATAATGCCTGGCATATATTTTACCATATATGAGTGAGTTTTGAGTATGTGAATTAAGAAATCAACTTTTTTCTTTTTTCTTGGATATTTTCTTTATTTACATTTCAAATGTTATCCCCCTTCCTTGTCGTCCCCCCCCCCTCCTGGAAATCCCCTATCCCATCCTCCCTTCCCTTGCTTTTATGAGGGTGTTCCTCCACCTACTCACTCCCACCTCCCTGCCCTCTATTCCCCTACACTGGGGCATCTATCAAGCCTTCATAGGACCAAGGACCTCTCCTTCCATTGATGCATGACAAGGCCATCTTCTGCTACATATGCAGCTGGAGCCTTGTGTACTCCTTTGTTGATAGCTTAGTCCTTGGGAGCTCTGGGGGGGTCTGGTTGGTTGGCATTGTTGTTCTTTCTATGAGGTTACAAACCTCTTCAACTCCTTCAGTCCTTTCTCTAACTCCTCTATTGGGGACCCCGCGCTCAGTCCAATGGTTGGCTGTAAGCATCTGCCTCTGTATTTGTAAGGCTCTGGCAGGGCCTCTCAGGAGACAGCATATCAGGCTTCTGTCAGCATACACTTCTTGGCATCCACAATAGTGTCTGGGTTTGGTAACTGTATATGGGATGGATCCCCAGGTGGGATAGTCTCTGGGTGGCCTTTCCTTCAGTCTCTGATCCACACATTGTCTCCGTATTTGCTCTGGTGAGTATTTTGTTCTCCTTCTAAGAAGGACCGAAGCACTCACACTTTGGTTTTCCTTCTTCAGTCTCACGTGGTCAGTGAACTGTGTCTTGGGTATTGAGAGCTTTTGGGCTAATATCCACTTATCAGTGAGTGCATACCATGTTTGTTCTTTTGTGATTGGGTTACCTCACTCAGGATATTCTCTAGTTCCATCCATTTAACAAAGAATTTCATGAATTCATTGTTTTGATGTACCACGTTTTCTGTATCCATTCCTCTGTTGAGGGATATCTGGATTCTTTCTACCTTCTGGCTATATTAATCCTGCCAATCCATGAACATGGGAGATCTTTCCATCTTCTGAAATCTTCTTGGATTTCTTTCTTCAGAGACTTGAGTTCTTGTCATACAGATCTTTCACTTGCTTGGTTAGAGTCACACTAAGATATGTAATATTATTTGTGACTATTGTGAAGGGTGTCGTTTCTCCAATTTCTTTCTCAGCCTCTTTATCCTTTCAGTAGAGGCAGGTTACTGATTTGGTTGAGTTAATTTTATATCCAGCCACTTTGCTGAAGTTGTTTATCAGCTTTAGGAGTTCTCTGGTTGAATTTTTGGGGTCACTTAAGTATATGAGTTGAGTATAAACTTTTGTAGTAGGATCTGATGAGTTTTTGGATTTCCACAGTTTCCGTTGTTATGTCTCCCTTTTCATTTCTGATTTTATTACTTTGGATACTCTCTCTGTATCCTCTGGTAAGTTTGGCTAAGGGTTTATCTATCTTGTTGATTTTCTCAAAGAACCAGCTTCTGGTTTTGTTGATTCTTTGTATAGTTCTTTTTGTTTCTATTTGGTTGATTTCAGCCCTGAGTCTGGTTATTTCCTGCCGTCTCCTCCTCTTGGGTGCATTTGCTTCTTTTTGTTCTAGAGCTTTCAGGGTGCTGTTGAGTTTCTTTTTAGAGGCACTTAGAGCTATGAGTTTCCTCTCATCACTGCTTTCATTGTGTCCATAAGTTTTGGTATGATTTTCATTCTAAAAAGTCTTTAATTTCTTTATTTCTTCCTTGACCAAGTTATCATTGAATAGAGCATTGTTCAGCTTCCATGTATATGTGTGTCTTCCATTGTTTTTGTTGGAATTTAAGACCAGTCTTAGTCCGTTGTGATCTGATAGGATAAATGGGATTATTTCAGTCTTCTTGTATCTGTTGAGGCCTGTATTGTGACCAATTATATGGTCAATTTTGGAAAAGGTACCATGAGGTGCTGAGAAGAACATTTATTCTTTTGCTTTAGGATGAAACGTTCTATAAATATCTGTTAGATTCATTTGGTTCATAACTTCAATTAGATTGATTCACTGTGATTCTGTTTAGTTTCTGTTTCTATGATCTGAAGATTGCTGAGAGTGGGGTGTTGAAGTCTCCCACTATTTTTGTGTGGGGTGCAATGTGTGCTTTGAGCTTCAGTAAGGTTTCTTTTATGAATGTGAGTGCCCTTGCATTTGAAGCATAGATGTTCAGAATTGAGAGTTCATCTTGGTAGATTTTTCCTTTGACTAGTATGAAGTGTTATCTTTTTTGATAACTTTTGGTTGAAAGTTGATTTTATTGGAAATTAGAATGGCTACTCCAGGTTGTTTCTTGGGATCATTTGCTTGGAAAACTATTGTCCAACCTTTCACTCTGAGGTAGTGTCTGTCTTTGTCACTGAGGTATGTTTCCTGTATGCAGCAAATGCTGGGTCCTGTTTATATATCCAGTCTGTTAGTCTATGTCTTTTTATTGGGGAATTGAGTCCATTGATGCTAAGAGATATTAAGGAAAAGTGATTGTTACTTCCTGTTATTTTTGTTGTTAGAGGTGGAATTAAGTTTATGTGGATATTTTCTTTTAGGTTTGTTAAAAGAAGATTATTTTCTTGCTTTTTTAGGCTGTACTTTCCCTCCTTGTGTTGGCGTTTTCCATTTATTATCCTTTGAAGGGCTGAATTTGTGGAGAGGTATTACGTAAATTTGTTTTTGTCATGGAATTATCTTGGTTTCTCCATCTATGGTAATTGAGAGTTTTGCTGGGTATAGTAGCCTGGGCTGGCATTTATGTTCTCTTAGGGTATGTATGACATCTGCCCAGCATCTTCTAACTTTCATAGTCTCTGGTGAAAAGTCTGGTATAATTCTGATAGGTCTGCCTTTATATGTTACTTGACTTTTTTCCCTTACTGCTTTTAATATTCTCTCTTTGTTTAGTGCATTTGGTGTTTTGATAAATATGTGACAGGACGAATTTCTTTTCTGGTCCAGTCTATTTAGAGTTCTCTAGGTGTCTTGTATGTTCATGGGCATCTCCTTTTTTTAGGTTAGGGAATTTTTCTTGTATAATTTTGTTGAAGTTATTTACTGGCCCTTTAAGTTGGGAATCTTCATTCTCTTCTATACCTATTATCCTTAAGTTTGGTTTTTCTCATTGTGTCCTGGATGTTTTGAGTTAGCAGCTTTTTGCATTTTACATTTTCTTTGACTGTTGTGTCAATGTTTTCTATGGTATCTTCTGCACCTGAGATTCTCTCTTCCATCTTTTGTATTCTGTTGGTGATGCTTGAATCTATGACTCCTGGTTTGTTTCCTAGGTTTTCTAACTCCAGGGTTTTTTCCCTTTGTGATTTTTTTATTGTTTCTATTTCCATTTTTAGATCTTGGATGGTTTTGCTCATTTTGTTCACCTGTTTGTGTTTTCCTGTAATTCTTTAAGTAAGGGATTTTTGTGTTTCCTCTTTAAGGATTTCTACCTGTTTACCTGTGTTATCCAGTATTTCTTTAAGGGAGTTATTTATGTCCTTCTTGAAGTCCTCTATCACCATCATGAGAAGTGATTTTAGATCAGAGTTTTGTTTTTCTAGTGTGATGGTGTATCCAGGACTTGCTATGGTGGTGGAAGAATTGGGTTCTGGTGATGCCAAGGGACCTTGGTTTCTATTGCTTATGTTCTTACGTATGCCTCCCGCTATCTGATTATACCTAGTGCTACTTGCCCTTGCTATATCTGACTGGAGCCTGTCCTTCCTGTAATGCTGGTTCTGCCAGAATTCCTCAGAGTCCAGCTGTCTCTGTGATCCTGAGATTCTGGGTGTGTCAGAGTTCCTGGGAGTTCAAGCTGCCTCTGCGACCCTGAGATCCTAGTGTGACCAAGCTCCTAGGAGCCTAGGATCCTGGGATCCTGGGTGAGTTAGAGCGCCTGGGATTTGAGCCTCCTCTGGGTGCTGTGGAACTGGCTACTGAGTTTGTGCCCAAGGTAAACTGGTGCAGACTGGATGGAACCCAAGCCACTGGTTGGGCGGGGTTCCTGCGTCCCTGGACCCTGCTGGTTCCAGTTACTCCTGGTGGTTTTGGAACAGATGTTGTTTTCTACTCAACCCTGATTCTACCTCACATTATCAACTTTAATCCTAGCATTTGGGAAACAGAGGCAGGTAGATCTCTGTGAGTTCAAGGACAGCCTGCTCTAGTGAGTTCCAGGCCAGCCAGGGTTACATAGTAAGACAGGAGAGAGAGAGAGAGGGAGAGAGAGAGAGAGAGGGGGAGAGAGAGAGAGAGAGAGAGAGAGAGAGAGAGAGAGAAGAGAGAAGAGAGAAGAGAGAGAGGGGGGAAGAGAGATGAGAGAGAGGAGAGAGAGGAGAGAGAAGGAAGGAAGAAAAAGAAACTCACATCATGAAATCTAAAGAGCTGGATATGGTGGTAGATGCTTGTAATCTCACAACTGGGGAAGCAAAGGTAGGAGAACCACCAGGTGGCCCGAGCTACATAATGTGCTTGAAACCAGCTTGGGCTATATGAGATCCAATACTCTGTCTCAAAAACGATAAAAAACAAACAAACACAGAAGACAACACACACATACACAGAAATGTGTGTGATGTGTCTCTCTGTGTCGTTCGTCTTCTGCTGCCATCACCTCCTTTGTCTGCATCCTCACTGGACCAGCACTTCTGGCCCTCTCGAGCCTTCTAATCAGCTTCACATTGACAAACAACCTGTTTACAGAACCTCCCAAGAAATTTAGATGCCAACTCAGATTCCCCCAAGTACAGTCCTGTCACTTTATACATTGAAAGAGAACCTATTTTCTTTCTTCATAATCACACATAGGACTAAGAGGTAACTCTATCTTGCTAAAGCCCAACTGCCTGCAGGGCTCTTTCCATACACTCAGGACAATGGCTTTCACTGGATCATTTCCCAGGCAGGTACATCCTACTTACCTGCTATTTTGATATTCATGTTGTTATCCAGCAGGAGATTTTCAGCCTTCAGGTCTCTGTGCACTACCTTCCGGCCATGGCAATAATCAACAGCAGACAGAATTTGCCAGAATTTTCTCCTGGCTTCAGATTCATTTAATCGGCCATGATTAGCAAGATAATCTGTAAAAGAAGAGAATATTTAAAACTATTCACAACAATAGAATAAGCTCAGGTAAAACTTTTGACTTTTTTTTAATGAAAAAATGAAAATTCAAATAACACAAAAAAAACATGTTTCCCAAGTTTCTTGCCTTTGGAGAAGTAACCCCAACCAAATTTCATAGGTTCAACATAAATTCCAAGAGCCCAATATCAGATAACAGCAGGGGTGGCACAATGGTCACACCACATCTTAAAGTAAGTTTTATTTTATTTTTTTCTGCCTATGTACTCTCTGCTAATTTGCTAAAGATATATTGTTTCTTCACAACATATTTAAATAAAAGTCTTCCAAGGCAAAGAACATGAATGAATTCTCTGATATACCAGAGAAGGGATGCCATAAGCATTACTTTCATTGTAAGACCTAGACATAGTTTCAATAATTCAAACCCTGATCTGCTCAAAGAAACAATTCTGATCTACCCAAGAGCAGATAGACTTGTTTTTGTAACTATCATGTAACTGTACAGCCATGCAAACGACTGTAATAATTTTACAGGATGAATGTGCTATCTTTGTTCAGTGTTACAATCTTTATTAAAACAGTTTAACTGAAAATTAATTCTACACTATGTACATGACTTCAATAAAACTAAATGCTACAACCTGAAGAGATGAAAGCCTTCTAAAAT
Source organism: Mus musculus (assembly GCF_000001635.26). Classification (NCBI taxonomy): domain Eukaryota; kingdom Metazoa; phylum Chordata; class Mammalia; order Rodentia; family Muridae; genus Mus; species Mus musculus. The sequence goes on from NC_000075.6 coordinate 50,936,252, forward strand.
CTTTTTGGGAGGGGACCAACATAAATTTTGAAAAAAAAAATTAATGTAATTTTCTTCAGTAAAGACACATTAGTGGCTGTCTTAAGATTACTATTTCTATGATGAGACACTATAACCAAAAGGAACTTGGAGAAGAAGTTTATTTGGTTTACATAGCCTGAATCATAGTACACTGAGGGACTAAGGGAGGAACTCAAACAGGGCAGAAACCAGTAGGCAGAAGCTGATGCAGAAGCCATGGAGGAGTGCTGCTTACTGGCTTGCTCATCATGGCTCACTCAGCCTGCTTCCCAGGATCACCAGCCCAGAGATGGCACCATCCACAATGGGCTGGTCCCTCCCATATCACTAATGCATTAGTCGGGTCTTATAGAGTCATTTTCTCAATTGAGGCTCCTTTCTTTTCTGAGGCTCCTTGACTCTTGCTGTGTCAAGGTGACATAAAGTAGCCAGCACAGTGATAACATTCACACATTTCTCTGCCCTATGATTATTTCTTTTTAGAATTCATTTAAGACCTCACAGTTAGGGGCTGGAGAGATGGCTCAGTGGTTAAGAGCACTGACTGCTCTTCTAGAGGTCCTGAGTTCAATTCCCAGCAACCACATGGTGGCTCTCTACCCTCCGTAATGAGATAGAATGCCCTCTTCTGGGGTGTGTGAAGCTACAGTGTACTTATATATAATAAATAAATAAATTAAATTAAAAAGAGTTCACAGTTTACAAAGTATGTTGATGCCATACTATTTCATATCCTAAAAACCTCTATGATAATGTTTGGTAATTCCAATATTATGAATATCAAAGCTGAAGATAAGTACAGTTCAGGAAAGTCAATGATTTGATCTGGTACCATAATCTGGGACTATTTTATTATCTCTTATAGACGCTTACTGAAACCCTAACCATCCTTTCAGAATCTTGCTCAAGTGTCACTTTACCCTTAGTAGTCTTGTATCATTTTAGGTAAAGAAAATCTCTCTTCTCTGAGTCTTAGTTACTGTTCCATTTTACTGTGATTACAATCAAGACAATGTATAAAAGAAAGCATTTAATTGGGAACTTGCTTACATTTCAGAGGGTTAGTCCATGATCATTATGTCAGAAAACATGGTAGCAAGCAGGCCAGCATGGTGCTGGAACAGCAGTTGAGAGCTCACACATCTGAACCACAAGCTCATGGAAGAAAGAGGGAGACTGGGCCTGATATGGTCTTTTGAAACCTTAACCCCTTGTTTGGTTAGAGTCACACCAAGAGACTATATTGTTTGTGATTATTGTAAAGGGTGTCATTTCTCTAATTTCTTTCTCAGCCTGTTTACCCTTTGAGTATAGGAAGGCTACTGATTTGTTTGAGTAAATTTTATATCTAGCAGATTTGTTGAAATTTTTTACCAGTTGTAGGAGTTCTCTGGTGAGTTATTGGGGTCACTTAAGTAGACTATCATATCACCTGCAAAGAGTGATAGTTTGACTCCCTCCTTTCCAATTTGTATCCCCTTGACTTCCTTTTGCTGTCTAATTGCTCTGGCTAGAACTTCAAGTACTATACTGAATAGATAGGGAGAGAGGGCAGCCTCCTCTAGTCCCTGATTTTGGTGGGATTGCTTCAAGTTTCTTTCCATTCAGTTTGATGTTGGCTAGTGGTTTGCTGTATATTGCTTTTACTATATTAAAATTGCTTACTATATTAAGGTATGGGCCTTCAAGTCTCTGAAGAAAGAAATTGAAGCCTCAGAACATGGAAAGATCTCCCATGCTTGTGGATCAGCAGGATTAATATAGTAAAAATGGCCATCTTGCTGAAAGCAATCTACAGATTCAATGCAAACCCCATCAAAATTGCAACTCAATTCTTCATAAGAGTTAGAAAGAGCAATTTATAAATTCATCTGGGGTAATAAAAAACCCAGGATAGTGAAAACTATTCTCAACAAAAAAGATCTTCCAGGGAAATCAGCATCCTGGACCTCAAGCTGTACTACAGAGCAATAGTGATAAAAACTGCATGGTATTGGTACAGTGACAGGCAGGTAGATCAATGAAATAGAATTGAAGATTCAGAAATGAACCCACACACATATGGTCACTTGATCTTTGACAAAGGAGCTAAAACCATCCAGTGGAAAAATGACAGCATTTTCAACAAATGCTTCAAAACAAATGGTTCAACTGCAGTTAGCATGCAGAAGAATGCAAATGGATCCATTCTTATCTCTTTGTACAAAGCTCAAGTTCAAGTGGATCAAGGACCTCCACATAAAACCAGATACACTGAAACTAATAGAAAAGAAAGTGGGGAAGAGCTTCGAGCACATGGACACAGTGGAAAATTTCCTGAACAGACACTAATAGTTTATGCTCTAAGATCAAGAATTGACAAATGGGACCTCATAAAATTGCAAAGCTTCTCTAAGGCAAAAGACACTGTCAATAGGACAAAACGGCAACCAACAGATTGGGAAAAGATCTTTACCAATCCTACATCCAATAGAGGGTTAATATCCAATATATACAAAGAACTTAAGAAGTTGGACTCCAGAGAACCAAATAACCCTATTAAAAATGGGGTACAGAGCTAAACAAAGAATTCTCAACTAAGAAATACTGAATAGCCAAGAAATGTTCAACATCTTTAGTTATCAGGGAAATGCAGATGAAAACAACCTTGAAATTCCACCTCACACCCATCAGAATGGCTAAGAACAAAAACTCAGGTGACAACAGATGCTGGTGAGGATGTGGAGAAAGAGGACCACTCCTCCACAGCTGGTGGGGTTGCAAGCTGGTACAACCACTCTGGAAATTAGTTTGGCGGTTCCCCAGAAAATTGGACATAGTCCTACCGGAAGACCCAGCTATACCACTTCTGGGCATATACCCAGAAGATGCTCCAACATGTAATAAGGACACATGTTCCACTATGTTCATAGCAGCCTTATTTATAATAGCCAGAAGGTGGAAAAGAACCCAGATGTCCCTCAACAGAGGAATGGATACAGAATATGTGGTACATTTATACAATGGAATAATACTCACCTATTAAAAACAATTAATCCATGAAATTCTTAGGCAAATGGATGGAACTAGAAAATATCATCCTGAGTGAGGTAACCCAATCACAAAAGAACACACATGGTATACCTCACTGATAAGTGGATATTAGCCCAGAAGCTCAGAATACCCAAGATACAATTCACAGACCTCATGAAGCTCAAGAAGAAGGAAGACCAAAGTATGGATACTCTGGTCCTTCTTAGAAGGGGAAACAAAATACCCATGGGAGGAGATACAGAGACAAAGTATGGAGCAGAGACTGAAGGAAAGACCATCCCAGAGAGTGCCCCATTTGGGAATCCATCCCACATACAGTCACTAAACTCAGACACTATTATGGATGCCAACAAGTGCTTGATGACAGGAACCTGATAGAGCTGCCTTCTGAGAGGCTCTGACAATGCCTGACAAATAGAGAGATAGATGCTCTCAGACAACCTTTGGACTGAGCACAGGGTCCCCAATGAAGGAGCTAGAGAAGGGACTAAAGGAGCTGAAGGAGCTTGCAGCCCCATAGGAGGAACAACAATATGAACCAACCAGTACCCGCAGAGCTCCCAGGTACTAAACCATCAACCAAAGAGTATACATGGAGCAAACCTTGGCTCCAGTTGTATATATAGCAGCCTTGTTGGACATCAATGGGAGAAGAGGCACTTGGTCCTGAGAAGGCTTGATGCCTCAGTGTAGGGGAATGCCAGGACAGGGAAGTGGAAGTGGGTGAGTTGGTGAGCAGGGGGAGGGGGATAGGATAGGGGGTTTTTGGAGGGAAAACCAGGAAAGGGGATAATATTTGAAATGCAAATAAAGAAAATTTCTAAAAAAAAAAAAAAAAAAAAAAAAGAAAAAAGAAAACAAACAACCCCCCAAACCTCAACTTTACCCTGAGTGACACTCCTCCTCCAACAAGGTCACATCTCCTAATCTTTCTTAAAGAGTCCACCAACTTGGAACCAAATTACATTCAAATATATGAGCCTATGGGGGCCATTCTCATTCAAAATACCACAAAAAAAAAAAAAAAAAAACAACTCCTTATCCGACATCACACTCTGAAACACTGTAATTCTCATATATATAAATATCCCAGTGTATACATGCTACACCCTTAATAGTAACACACTGTGCCTTGAAAATATCCGTACATCTGAGCATTTTGAGAAAACAAATGAAGCTTTTCTCTATTATAATATCTACACTTAGCACTATACAAAACACCATAAAATTTAGTCTTTTAAAACAAAATAAGCCTTGTTTTATTTTAAGAAAAAAAGCCCATAATTGTCTTTTCTTCTCTGCTTTTTACTTAAGAACATTTACTTTCACTTTAAACTTTATAGACCCTCCCTTCTCCTTTAGTTTGTTGTAGACAATGTTTTAAATATGTATTCAATTTGTATTAAGTATGTATTACATATGTCTCACATTTAATATAATTATTTACTATAACTATTAGCCTTTCCACTCATACTGTAAAAAAATGAGAGTAACTATAACCTACAACTATTCTACACATTATTATTCTGCACATTGCAGGCCTTAAGTGTAAATGGATATTTTATCTATTCTACATTTGTTAGTATCAGTAACTGAAATTGCAGGCTTACAACACTTCACTTTGCCTTTATAGCCTACACAATAGTCATCTACAATTCTGAAGGAAATGAAAGGATCACTTAAGAATATAAAGAATTTCTGGTAAAGATAATGGCCTTAAACTCAGAGATTCACCTACCTCTGTCTCCTGAGTGTTGGGATTAAAGGTGTATGCTTAATACTATCGAGTTTCTATTTGACTTTTTAAAAAATTAATTTTCCTAAAAGACCTTGATTCTTAATATTAACTTAAAGTAACTGTTCTATCCTAAACATCAAATAATCTCAAAACAGCTGAACTAATATTCCTACTAACAATATGATTAGTGAAATTTACAAGCTAACATTTCTATGAAGTTTTTTTTTTTATCTTGAGATAACGCTGTCCTACAATATGGAGTCTTTAACTATTATGCTTCAAAAACACTTGAAAGAAAGGTGTGGGGATGTAGCTCAGTGACAGAGCTCATGCCAGAACAGGCATTGGGCTTCAACCCTGCACTCACTAAAGTTAAATACAGTTCATTAAAAAGTTTGTGCAGAACACTTCTAATGAGAGAAACACAGCTGTGTACGTTTTCAGGAATCAGAAATGAATTCTTTCTAGTTTTAATCTGTTTAAATCCCTTGATACTTAGTAAGGCCAATATTAAAGCTAGATGACATGATATAATTGGAAGTCTTCCATCTTGGTTTCCCTCCTCTGTCTACAGGTTACTTTTTGGTTTGGAAGTTTTTTGGTGTTTTATAAGAAAAAAAAAAAGCCCATAATTGTCTTTCCTTCACTTTTACAAAAGAACATTTACTCTCACTTTAAACTTTACAGAACCTCTCTTTTCCTTTAGTTTGCTGTAGACATTTCTCATATTTAATATAACTGTGGCAAAAACTGAGGGCTCAGGCATGGTGTGGTGGCCTTTACTTTTAACTTCAGCTCTTGAAAGTGGGGTCAGGAGGATCAGGATGGAAGGTCAAGACCAGGCTTGTCTACAGGAAGTCCTGTCTCAACCCCACTCCAACACATTCTCAAAAATGAGGGGAAGCCAGGCTGACAGAATTAAAAACCTGTTACAGCTGCTGATCATGTGATCCTGAGCAAAACCCAATCTCTACAACTCTCCATTTCCTCCTCCAAACGGAGATTCATAAGAGAATACTTACAAGGTTATAAAAAGATTGTTTAAAAACCTTGGTTTAGATTCTGACACATAAAAGTCCACCAAAAAGCATTACTCCAACGCTGACTTACTCTTGTTGCTATTACACTACCAGGGTTGCCGCTGGCCACCTGTCTTTTCTACCTTCCTCTTCTACCCAGCCTTCCCTTGTGGTTTCTATGCTTCCCACCTCACTGAAATTGCTTTCAAGTCAAGGGCACCCCCTACCCCCAGGCTAAAGCCATAAAGACCTTTCAGTTACACTCCACACTTAGCTGTTCTCCAACAAAACTACCTCCCCTGTTGGTTCTGGATTTACTTGGTCCTTCTCCATTTCTTTAACTAACTTGCTCTCACTAACTTGCTCTCACAAGAAGCTACCATGTTGTAGTCTGGGCCTTCATCTCTTCCTTCTTTAACACAACATTTCCAAGGTCCATCCCCAGTCTAGTACACTATCTTGGAATTTTTAACCAGGATTTACTTTTATTTTCTGTGTGTATGCCAATGGAGGCCAGAAGAGGGTATCAGATCCTCTGGAGCTAAGATTTGACTGAGCTGCTGGGTAGGTGCTAGGAACACAAAACCCAGGTTCTCTGCAAAAGCGGCGAGTGCTCTTAACTGGGGAACCATCTTTCTGGCCCCAAGGGTTTTGTTTGTTTGCTTGTTTTAAAGATTCCTTTTTATTATTTTTATTTACATGCGTATGTATGAAGGTCACATGTGTGCCTGCTGTGACAAGAGGGCATGGAATCCCCTGGAGCTGGCTCAAGTCACCACTGTGAACCACCCTGCCTCTAGAAAGTAGCATGCACTCAGCACCTGAGTCATCTCTCTAGCCCTTGCCTTTTTTTTTTTTTTTTTTTTTTTTTGTATACATAGCCTTCCCTCCCAGAACTAATTAACACTTTTGTGCAGATCACCTTTGATCTGCATTACCCTTAATTGGACAATGTTAATTAATTTTCTCCTTAATTGTTCGCCTCAGGGGTGCTTCTTAGTCACTGGCCTAGGACCTTCTGCTCATAGATCTCACAGAATGAAAATTAAACACATATGAATACACATACAGAATTTTGTACATAATTTCAAGGGAACATATATAAAGTTTAAAAAACTGCCCTGGGGGAATTTTGTTCATCACCTAGGATTTTAATATTCTCCAGATTTGTCAAGTATGATTTTTCAATATTTACTCAGTTGAATCTCCACTAGTCACCTTTCTCATGGGTTTGACCAAACCAGGTAGCCCAGGCTGGCTTTGACAGTGGTGCCTTTGTCTCAGCCTCCAGACTGTGGCATTTGTCCAGCTCACATTTCTCTCCCATAGCAATGCTAAAGCCTGAGCCTTCCCCTTTCCTTCTTTTATAAGCCACACCATCATGTTCTAGGCATTCTAACATCTCAACTTCATTCAACCTTAAAAACTCTAGTCATTCCTGCTGATCCCTAAACGAAGCATAGCTCATCCCCTAATAAGTTCAAGTTGTACAGATCTGTGTACTATAACTGATTTCTCATTCTGCTCTGATAAATCTAAAATTCAGCACATAGATTCTGGTACATAACAATAATTAAATACATGCTATCATCACTACCATCATCACTATGCAGTGATATCTTTCCTTTCCCCCTAAAGATAGAACAACTTTCCCAGGCTCAAAGAAGCAGGAAAACCAAGCCAGATGAATTTCCTTAAGTTACAAGAATGTTAAAACCATAGCATAATTATTGGTAGACTTCATACTTTCCAATTAGAAGCTATCGGTATTCTTTGGTGTTGGAGCTCAATGGTAAGCTGCAAGATTAATAATGTTTGAAATGAAGTATTTAATACTAAGTTAAAGATTTAATTTATAATTTTCACTTTTTATGTTAATACGGTGTCTCATTAAGTTACCTATCCTGGAGAGGTCTGCTAGTCACCATGAGGCGTGAGTGGGCTGAAGACACCTATAGTGGACAACTGCCATATGGCCTGTACCACAGACACCATTATGATGTGGAAGTATGTGATGGAGAGATGGGAAAGAAGTGGAATAACCACTATGAAGAGAGAACTATGAAGAGAGGTAGGATTGGAGACTTGAGGGTGGTGAGGAACAGCCTGATGTGAGTAGCCTGCACTGCCACTAAGGCCATGGTGAAGTCCTTACTAGTGCTGCCACTAGGGGCCACGGCTAGGTCCATGGCCATGTAGCAGCAGGGATCTGTGTTTGTCTGTGGCCTATGTGAACATCCCTGGTCTGGGTTACTGCCGGGGACCATGTTGATGTCCAAAGGCTGCACAGAGATGGTCCTGCCCCTCACTGGCTGTAGAGCAGGCCTGCACTTTTCTTGGGAAGCACAGGAGAGTTGGCCTTGGTGACCCAGGTTTGCAAGAGCTGGCCAGCTGATCAACTCAGCTACCACCCAGACCAGGCCCAGGCCTCTGAGTCGGCTCACCCCAACATCTACCCCGTCTATGATCTGCTGGAGTGAGTTAAGGGGCTGGTTCTGTAGATCCAAAGCAGTGGGAATATCTGAGAGGAGTCTGAGTAAGAATCCAGTATTGACAGTGTAGCAGAAGCCAGGGGCCTCAAACCAGCTCAATGTAGTGAACATTTGCAAGTAAAGATGTGTGGACAAAAAGAGTGTATTGTGTGATATACTGTAACTCCTAATGACATTCTGCTGCATTCAGAGATCAATGTTTTGCTTAGTCATCATCAGAGAAGCTTCCTCCTGCAGCATATGGGAACAAATACAGAGACCCAGAGCCAGACCATGTGCAGAAAGTGAGAGATTTGGAACACTCAGTTCTAAATGGGATCTCTCCAATCACATTCCACCCCTCATGGCTCAGGGAGCCCTGTGGAAGAGAAACTAGAAAGATTGTAAGAGCCAGAGGGGATGAAGGACACCAAGGAAACAAGGTCTTCTAGACACATCAGGGCTGGCCACATATGAACTCCTCGAGACTTCTGCAATATGCATAGGGCTTGCACAGGTTTGCAGGAGTCCTAGAGCTGAAAGGAGAAGTGAACACACACCCCCATCTTTAACCCAGAAACTGTCTCTAACTGATAGACACTTATTAATGAAAAGTTAGTTTTCTCTAAAACTACTTTCAATGACAGGCCTCATGCCCAGCAGTAAGTGGCCAACACAAGATGAACTCAACAGCACCTCTTAGGGTCCTTTGTCTTAAATGTTATGTTACAGCATTTCTTTTTCTCCTTTGCATATGTATTATGGTTTCTGGTACTGTGTTTTTATGGATCCCAGTAAGTATTAATGTATGTGTCTCTGTATCTATGGATTCCTATATGTACTAATGTATGCTTCTGTATCTATGTGTTTCTTGTGCTTCTTCTTTGGCTCTTTATCTTTTTGTTTGTTTTGTCCTATTCTGATTTATTTTTGTTTTATTGTACTGTACCTTATTTTACCATTATTCCTTAATGCCTGCTTATTTTCTAAGGAGAGACAGTAAGGGGGTAGATCCAGATGGGAGGGGAAGTGGGGAGGAGTTGGGTGGAGAAGGGGAAGAGAAAACTGCAATCACAATATATTGTATGAAAAAAAGCTATTTGCAATTTTAAAAAGTAACAGATAATTAACTTCTGGTCAGAAGTTGTTGACCCACAAATTTGCAAAGATTTCCTATATATAGCTACTCAACCTGTAAGGGGGTAGTGCTCTCGGAGCACAGCTCAGTAAACCCCACGGTATCAACAGGCAATCCAAACCAAACCATTTGTGTTTTTCAAGAAGATTTAAAGATTCATACTTTTTATTTTAAAAGGATTTGTTTTATTTATAATTATGTATGTCTGTGTGTGTCTGTGTACTTTTCAGTGCAGGTGCTCATGGAGTCCAGAAGGCAGCAGGTCCCAGAGCTGGAGTGGCTGACAATTAGGAGTTACCTGTTGTGGGTATGGGAACCAAATTCAGGTCTCCTTGGCAAGAGCAGCAAGTTAAGAGACCTGAGCCACCTCTTTATTGTTATCAAGGCCCATGTTCAGATCTTATATTTTTTTCTAACAATTATTTCCTTTAATTAGCATTTAAATATTATATAAAGTAAAATCCCCTGTTACTATTAAATCAGGACTCCAGTCTATTAACTTAAAGGAAGGTCTATTAAGTAAAATTCAAAAAATCATTTAGCATATTAGATGTACTACATGACGTGACTTCTAGTAGAAGATCAACTAGGAGTCAGTCTTGTGTCAAATTAGAATAGTCTAGGCTGTCTTAATTTTATACATTGGTTTATAAAATAATTTATAACATCAAATTACATTCAACTTTTAACATTGAGACATTTGTGAATATATAAGAACAGATTATAAACCTCACTTTATTCTGTGTTTTTATAAGCACATAATCATTTCAAATTATGTGTTTGGCAAAAATAAAGGAAACTGTTGTCTGTGGTGACTCTGGCTACTTAACTGTGTTCAGCAATTTCCTGTCATTCGGCTGATCACATCTGTTCCTCTTCACTCAGTTCTCCTAATCCTAGAGAGCTACTGAAGCAGTGAACTGTGTGCTTCTAAGAAGGAAATTAGTTTTTAGTTACATACTTTTCTTGGTTGTTATTTGAGACAGCATTTCACTATGTAGCCTTTGCCTAGCCTAGAACTCACTATGCAGACCAGGCTGGCTTGAACTCAAAAAGCTCTGTCTTCTTCTACCTCTTGAGTGCTGGGATTAAAGATATGTGCCACCATGCCTATCTAGTTATACACTTTTTAATTTAAAAGTTATTTCCAACTGACTTCCATGTTCAAGTATTCAACAATAATTAAAAGCAGATACTCATTTTTTTCAAAATGTATGTGTAACCCTTACGCAGAAATGAAGACTGTAATAATACAATAGACATAAAATATAAGTTCAAAGATTTAAAAAAAATAAAACAAGAGTAAAATAAACTTCTAACTTTTTATAAGTAAGAAAATCCCCAAATATAATAGAAAAAATTCTAGGGTCAGCCACACCTTAATTTTGAACTCTGGTTCTATGTTACATGCTTCATGACAGTTTACAATTATGTAGTCAGTGAGTTATTTATTAATATAATGAAGTCTGGATTAAACTCTGCTGCATTTGCATTCTAACTAAATGGTAAAGAACAGGGTTTATTCCAGACACCCTGTTGGTTGTGGCTTCCCTGAAAATTTTCTTTGTTCTGTTGCACAACCCTAGCAGTTACCACATAAAATACATATGAGGAAAAATAGTAAATGAAGGCTTTAAAGATAAACATGTACAAAGAATGTAACAGCCACCCAGTTCCCAACTACATGGCATAGATTTTTAAAAAATACTTAAATTACTTTAGCTATGAATGAGAATAAAATGAATTATGTCTTATGAGAAACAGAGCAGTACAACAGAGTAGAAACTACTTAGAACTCTGAATTGTGTGGTCCTTCCTTAAGTCAATCTCAGAATATAATGCTCTCTCATTGTGGTGGTTTGAATAGGTTTGTGCCCCCTTAGACTCATGCGTTTGAATGCTTGGCCCATAGGGAGTGGCACTACTAGGAGGTGTGGCCTGGTTTGGAGTAGGTGTGGCCTTGCTGGAGGAAGTGTGTCACTGTCGGGTGGGCTTTGAGGTTTTATATACTCAAGCTATGCCCAGTGTAGACTACAGTCTCATTTTGCTGCCTGAGAAACAAGGTATAGAACTCTGAGCTCCTTGCCAGCATCATGATTGCTTGCACTCTCCCATGCTTTCTACCATGGTGATAACAGACTAAAACCTCTGAAACTGTAAGTCAGCCCCAGTTAAATGTTTCCCTTTATAAGAGTTGTCATGGCCATGGTGTCTGTTCACAGCAATGGCAACTTTAACTAAGACATTCACAAATCAAATTAAAATGAAAGCTGAATCTCTATGAGGTTAATTTTTGAAGTTGAAGAGTAAAAAACATCAATTTATTAATTTGTTCTACAAATATCTAAATAATTCTCGTCAAAGTACTTGGCACTTTGTCTTCATTGTATGTCTATTTCAACAGAGAAGACAAGAACTACACAATAAAAATGGCAACTATAGAGTCTAATAGGTGTCAGTGATACGGTATCATCAACTGGAGAGCAACAGAGGGAGGCCACTCTGGACAACATGACTAGGAGGGGCAATATAAGAAGTTCCTATTCTAGCTGTGGAAAGAGGCACTCAGCAGACACGTGAGACCCAAGGAGAACCAAGAGCAGCGCACCAAGAGTAAGGAGGGCGCCACGGGATGCATCTGAGCCTAAGGAGGAACTCTGTATTTTACAACACTGGGAGACTGCGGGAGGGGCTAAAGTCCACATGAAACCTACTGTGATTACATTTTATAAACTAAAAAACAATTCAAAACTTCTCCTGCACAGCTGCAAGCATGAAAACAGTATAAGCAGCCCTGCAGAACTTGATAGCTGATGTGGAATCACAGGGAAATTCAGTACCCAAATGCACACAGCTTTACAGTTCATATGAGAAAAGAAGGCTAAATAGTAAACTCCTCAATCAGCAATTCAAGACCATTACAGAGGAGCAGTCATTAAGCAATGACGGCTTGAAGACAAGATGAGATAGTGTCTGAAACACCATAAACTCTCCATATAATTCAAGAGGAGTAACTGGGTGTGTTTACTGATTTTATACAATAAGGTTTCATTATTTCAAAACTGTCTCTTAGCAACTTTTTAAAAAAGTAACTGAACAGTGTGGCAAAGTGCCATAATTCATATTTGATAATGATATCATCTCATTGTCATTTAATATTCTAGACTCCCCAAATTGGTACTTTTTTTACTTTTTTTTTTCAAGACAGGGTTTTTCTGTGTAGCCCTGGCTGTCCTGGAATTCTCTTTGTAGACCAGGCTGGCCTCAAACGCAGAAATCCGCCTGCCTCTGCCTCCCGAGTGCTGGGATTAAAGGCGTGCGCCACCACTGCCCTGCTCAAATTGGTACTTTTATCCCGTTTATTTTTATTATCTCTATAGGACCTGAAAATCTGTCCTAAATTGTTTCTGAGTAATGTATTTGACTGGACTGATAAATGAGCCATTCTAAATAGTGCTGATGTGCTGTGCTATTTATTCAACTTATGGTAGTGTTATAATAATATTTATAAATGCAATCTGGTCACACTTCTAACATTTCTTTACACAGATTAATACACCGAGATAGCTATTTTGATATGTAGTTAGTTCTTAAGAAGGGAGGAAATGTACTCTAAACATTATGGTTTATCAAATCACACAATTTTTAAAATTAGGTTCCAAATGTCAAACCAGGAGAATAAGTCACTGATGAAAGAAACATGTTGATTTAACATTTGATCTCGGTATAAAAGTGCTTTAAAGATAGAGACATTGTTAACAGACACTCAACATATAATGCATTGCCATCACTCACAGATCAAAGGGCAACACACACACACACACACACACACACACACTCTTTCACTGAACTGGTGAGGTGCACTGGATGGATGAGGCCATGCGGGACTGGTTTATTCAGAAACGTACACTGGCAAGTTAAGGTTATAGATTGAGCTAGACAGAGCAGGAACAGTTTTTCAACGAAGCAATTGCAGTCAAGTTAGCAGAACAGTACATTAAGGTTCTTGGGTAAAAAGTAGTTAACAAAAAGTCAAGCCCTATGCTTACTAGCCAGTGGCTTTACTATTATAAGATATATGCTCACTGGGGTTCCACACAATTAGTATTCTAACAATGACAATGTAAAGTCATTTGTGAAAGACAAGAGGACAGCAGTGTGACAGAAAGGCTAGCGGGAAAACACAGAATACACCAGTTAATTCTGTCCAACCCATGGCAAGGCTGTGTCAGATACAGAGTGCATCTGCTCACTTCCTCCCAGCACACTGGATAAGTATACTTCCCTTCTACTTTGGTCCTGGCCTTAAGAAATGTTTGTGATTTGACTTTCTCTGCTTCTACCATCTATCACAAGAAGAATATGCCCAGAATGAACAGTGTGACACAGATCTGAGCCCAAAGGAATCTCTGCACTAACATATAGATAAATAATTGTTGATGTAAACCACTGAATTTGGAGTTGGTTTTTATATAACACCACAGAATTATAACTGGTATGATTCACAACATTAGAAAGAAAGAAGACATTTGTTTAACTACGAAAATCACTTTAAGTTCAATAATAAAAGGTATTGAACAAGTTTTTCCTAAAATTTATAATTATATCGTTATGCCCCTTATATAATATATACTACTTATTATTTTTATATAAATGAATGACATCTTTAGATATCAAAACCAATTTACTTTAAAAAAAAGTCAGGCTGGGAAATGTTCATGTAGATAATTTTAGTGTTCATGTAGATGATTTTCCTCATCTTATGAGGAAACAGAACAAACCTAATCCTGCTTCCTCTTAGAACAAGGTCACTTAAAACACTTTTTTCAAGCTACTTTGCTATCTATTTCCTGTTTATTTCCAGGTTAACTGGTGGAAAGGGGCATAATTTATTAGACAAATTCAGAACAATAAAGTGTACTTCATTCCAGAAGGAAGATAAGAAACACAGGGATTCCTTATGGCTAACATCTAAGCCAGGGAATATTGAACAGACATCCCTGAAACATCACTGATCAATTAAAAACCATTGGGTTAAGCCGGGCGTGGTGGCGCACGCCTTTAATCCCAGCACTCGGGAGGCAGAGGCAGGTGGATTTCTGAGTTTGAGGCCAGCCTGGTGTACAGAGTGAGTTCCAGGACAGCCAGGGCTACACAGAGAAACCCTGTCTCAAAACAAAACAAAACAAAACAAAACAAAACAAAACAAAACAGCCATTGGGTTATGTTCTCAGTTCTTAGACAAACCATAATTTAGAAGCTTCAGTTTCTAAGCATATCTAAATAGCATAACCTCTAAGTTTACCATTAATTCATATTAATAGGTCCATGGATCTGAACTTTATGAAGAAAATAGCCATGACTTTCAAATTCCCCTGGGTGTCATCATCTCATTGAATAACTCTAGTTTCAGTATAACTCCCCCAGGGTACGTATTCAGTACTGGGAGACATCAGATGCATTGCTAGGGCAGATCTAAAACCACTTCTCATTAAGCAGTGGGGTGAGGAGGACAGAATCTTGGGTGCAAAAGACCCATTGCTAGAAACTAGAAGAAAACAGATCAAAGAGGCTAGGTGAAAGGATAAAAGATAAAATGGTCCAATTTGGGAAATACTGAGGGATCTAATACAGGCAGGGAACCTGTTTTTTCACTCAAGGTACCATCAGAAACTAAGCTCTGGCATATCATGAAGCTACTGGAAGTGTACAGAGAGAAAGAAATACAACCAAATTAAAAGACCCTTGTAGTTATCCAACAAATGCCCCCTTTTAACAGCAGAGAGGAATTGTTCGTGCTTATGCAACCTGCTGGTCATGGTGATGATGATTCTAACCATGGGCACAGGTACTAAATAAAAACTTAAAGGTTCTTTAAAAAATTGGTTAGATGATGTTTTACTAAGACAAACACATAAAAGACATTTCGTTAAAATAGACACAGGTGTAAAAGGCTAAGACAGACTCATAAAAAATTTTTCACTAAAACAGACACAGGAGAGATGTTCTACTAGAACATACATGTAAAAGGACACATGACAAAAGATTCTTTACTAATGACACACATATACTGGCCCACCATTTGAGTTTGAGTTACATTGTTACATTGAGTTACATTTGTTGGGACTCCATAGAGAAAAATGCACCAAAAAACTTCGGGTGGTGTGCTGCAGTTTGTCTTGAGGCAAGACCCATGCTGAGAGAAGACACATACTGAGGCAAGAGCAGTGCTGAGACACAACTTGTAGAGGACACATAATGTCTCCACGGAATGACAGGGACAGAGCTTGACTTACTGATACAGCTAGCTTGTGGGTCTCACATCTTCACTGATCTTCACTTCCCTGGGAGAGACACAGCTGAGAACTTCTCCTGGGGTTCCTGTTGGTTCCTCCTACTGACTGGAGCTGAGGCTGAGGCCTGGCTGTCTCTGCTAGGTCATGTCACTACTGTTGCTAAAGACTCTACAGAACTAGACTGCTGGTATATCCGTGAGATGTTTGTGAGTGGATCGAGCTGCTGCTTACTAACCTATAAACTAAACTGCCAACTTCCAGACAACACAGACTGGAGTTGCTCCAAAGAACTTTTCTAAACAGGTCCATTTCCCCCATATCCTTCCTTTTTCCACTACCTCTGATGGGTGATAGGTTCCAAAAAAAGTTGAAATGTTTAAAACCATCATTAAAAATAAGTTTGTTTGTTTTTTTAAATAAGGTTATAGGTACAATGTTGAACAAGGTTTTCTTTTGTAGCCTTTAAAATATTAATGTTTTGTAAAAGGATATGACTTCATAGAATTGAACTTGCAATTTGACTTCTGCATTAAATGATGTCTCTAGGTGGTTTAAATGGTTAGTCTTGTACCACAACATAGAAAGAGATCAACATAGATTTCAAATTGTCACTTGGAGGAAAGCCAAATATACCATCACCCTGTACTGCTGAAACAAAGTTTGAAACAGGCCAACTACCACACAGTTTGGTATCTTCTCACTAATAGTTCAGTTTTGTTAACGTCAGGATTCAAATTCATAATGGTGGAATGAACAGAGGTATAGGACTGTGACAACAAAAGTGTCACGACCTTCTGACATGCTCAGATGCTGTACTCAACAACCGTGTTGGCTGTGTTTGTACACACCCTGGGGTGCATGTGGCCCCACAGCAATGGGTTCAGCACACCCAGTTTAGAAAGTGTCTTGCCCTTTGTCCCTACTCAGGGTCCTGCACCTTGTTGTCTAGTCAGCAGCTCCAACAGTCCAGAACCATCTTTCTAGCCATTCTTTTCTTCCTCTATTAGAATAGCAGAATTCTTATATGTTTTGAAGACATCTGTACTTCTTTTCTGAATGAGTCCTTGAAACAGCAAAGTAATAAATTTGAATTAAAAAAATAAAAGCTGCATGGAAAAAGCCTGTCATTGAGGAATGGGTTGGTCCTTGAGACTGGTCCAGTTTTTTGTTCTTGTGAAAGCCCAGTTGTAGGTGTGTGTCACTTTACACTGGCACCTAAGTCCTTTCTCTGCAAGTCCTTTGCTTTTTTATTATTTCTTGAGAATTTCATGTAATATATTTTGATCCTATTTTTCTTCTCCAACTCCTTCCAGATCATCTCCCATTTCCCTTCCAACCTAACTTCATGCTCTTTGACTCTTAAATGAAAAGCAGCCCTAACCCACATGTAAACAAAGTGCAGTAAGCAAGCAAACCCCACAGAGTCCTATGTGCTGTGCGCCTTCCCTCAAGCATGACACCTTAATCCTTTAGCTCCTTCCTCTCCTAAAGGGAAGTAATATCATGGGAAATCCATCTTGTTTCTAAGAATTTGTTATCTAATTAGCTTAATGATGTAATCATTATGAAATATAACATGTAAAATTGTGATTCTTTCATAATTTGACTGTACATGTAATAACCCAACACTGTAAAATTTAATAAACATTATAGGTGTAAGTGTTTTATGATTAATGAATTTCTGATAGACTAGAACTTATCTCAGCTAGACTAAAGCCCGGGTGGAAATCCAAGCTTGCCCTGTTTGAGATTTCGAGCCCATCATGCACTGCTATTGAAAGAAGACCTAGGGCACTATTTAAATACTTGTGGACCATTATGTTTCTACACAATTAAAGATGTCTACTAACCAGACCAGCTGGATGAAGTCAGCGAGATATCTCAATGTCTTTGGATTTGATCTGTTGAACTCTATAGGATTAGGAACTGGTGCCAGCATGGATTTATTATGCACACTCAGTGAGTATCTAGCTTTACCTTTCTTGAGTGGAATACAATCATGCAGATGCCTATGAAGACTAAATTCAGCAGACTTTAAATTACTATAATTCAGTTGCAGTTTGTGCTGTGAATGGAATGAAGTTTTTCCAAATGCAGGCACCCCCCCCCCCCCCGGGATACGCATAGAAGGCTGAAAAGATCGTAGTTGCCGAGAATGAGGAGTAAGAGTTGGAGGCATAGTCTTCTCTCTGTGCAGGAGGGAAAATCAGGATTAGAGAAGTGGGGGTTAAGGAAATGTTGTATCCAAAGGGCAAACCAAAGGAGGGTCTAAATACTGGGTAAATTACTATGGGCAGAATGTAACTAAGATTAACAGCTCAGTTGCTTGTTTACCAAGAGGATTTTTCCTATTCAACTTACTAGAATGTGTGTGTGTGGAGGGGGGGGGGCTAAGGGGGAACCATTTTGAATTTTATATAGGAGACAAAATAAAGTTTGTTAAAAATTCTAAGACTTTCAATGAAACAGTAATTGCATAAAGTAGTACTGTTCCTTTTTATTTAATGAAACAGTTTCTCTCTCACTCTATATTCCAGGTTAGCCTTGAACTTAGGGTCATCCTCTGTCTCAGCCTCCAAAATTCTTCTGGCTTATATATATTAGGGATAGAAACAGTTTTAGATACAGGTAGATTCTGAGAGGAAAAAAATGTACACACACAAACATATTTCTTCTCATCTCTCTAAACTGACCAGCTTAATTCTGTTGATCAAAATAAGACTTGGCTAGAAGCAGATAGAAAGGAACCATATACATGAATCACAATAAAGAATATACTCAATGGAGGAGTTCTTGCCTAGAATGAACAAGATCTGATTTACTGCCCAGCAACTCAAAATATTAACAATAGAGGACTAACTAAATCCTTGTTCTCTATCAAGTTTTTACTTTATATATTTATTTTTGGTCTGCCAGCCACTTGTTCGTTTATTGATATAAGCACCCTGCTGATTAGCATCATCTGTCAACTGTCTATTCACCAGGCCCTAAACTTCAAACTGAACACACCCGAAACAGAACTCTTGGCCATTTGCCCTAAGCTTGCATCTTCCCTATTCTTTATGACATAGTTCTACATTGCTTTATTCCTAAAATTAATCACTAGACTTTTTTTCTCTTTCTCAATACAACCCATCAGCAAATCCAATTAATTTTAACTTTGATATCTCACCATTATTATTTAATTCCATCAGTCCCTCTCTGGTACAGGCTATCATTTTTTTGCCCACGCCATTCAAATAATTTCTCACCTAGTTTTCCTACTCCCCCCTCCCCGCCCTATTCTTGATATGATAGCCATAGTGATCTTGTTAGTCTCTGGCTTATGCTTTTTCACTAGCTTAACATACTTACCACAGTAAAGCATATACATAATGCAACACATGCTTCAATTAGCTTGAAATCTCATTATGAAAATCACTTGGCAGCTATTCTCTTTCCTTTGACTCCAATGTAATTTATTTGTATGCCGCAACATCTACTACTGATAGGGAACTGTGGCTTTTCCCAGTGATCTTAAACAACATTATATAAAAATGTGTTATAACAAATAGGGTTTTCTTTTTGTTTTAATATATAATTGACACAACTGTCTTAGTCACTGGGCTATTGCTGTGACCAAATGCAACTCTTATGAAGGAAAGCATTTAATTGATTGATTGCTTACAGTTTTAGAGGGTTAGTTTATTATCACCATGGGGGAGAGCATGGCAACATGTAGTCAGGCACTGGAGTAGTAGCTGAGAGCTACTTCCCAATCTATAGGCAGAGAGAGACTGTGCCTGGTGTGGACTTTTGACACCTCAAAGTCTACCCCTAGTGAAAGGCTTCCTCTAACAAAGCCACAACTACTCAAATAAGGCCACACCTCCGAATCCTTCTAATCCTCTCAAATATTTCCATTCCCTGGTGAGTTAGCATTCAAATACAAGAGTTTATGAGGGCCATTTATACTCTAACGACCACACACAATAGACAGGTTACCTATTTGTGATGATTAAACTTGATTGTCAACTTGGGTGGAATTTATACTCACCACGGTAATAAATCTCTAGGTAAGTCTGTGGGGTACTATTTAGATTCAGTTAATTGAAGTAGGGGCCTACCCTAAATGTAGGCAGTACCATCCCATGGACTGGGACTCTAGAATGAGTAAAAAGGAAAGTGAGTATGCATTAACAGTTTATCACTCTCAGCTTCCCAACAGCAGATACCGTAAGTTCCCTAGTCAAGACCTTCCCAGCACAATGGACTGAATCCTTGAGCTGTGAGCCAAAATAAACCCTTCTTTAAGTTGCTTTTATTGTTTTGTCACAGAAGTGAATAAATACACTATTGAAATTTTAAACTTTCATGTTTTTTAATACACTCTCAGGAACATTACTTTTTAAAAATAACACAGGCTGAGATTGGAAGCCACCAATTTATAATTACATAAGCTTAAACACAGAAGTAGTTTAAAAACATTTTTCCTACTATATTTTTACTTTGTGTGCATGTATGTGTGTGCACACAAATGTGTATGTGTACATGCCATGTTGTATATGGAGGTTAGATAACAAATTAAAGGAAGTTAAGGTTTGGTCTTTTGCTATGTATTGTATTGCTAAATACTGGCCTCTAAGGCCTGGTTGCCCCCAGGGACTAGAGATGATGCTATGTAACCTCATTACCCCTGATTGGTATCACCATGTTATCCTTGATTGGTGAAAAAAATTGCCTACAGCCTATAGCAGTATATGTGATAGGCAGGGCTTTTTGGTTCCCAGGCTTGGGGTTGTAGGCAGGGACAAGGAGGGGGAGGAGAATAGGTAGAAAGAGGAAAGAGGCCATGGGGTAAGGAAGTGAATCATAAAAACATGGCTACCAGGGCTGGCCAATTGTAGTTAAGAGCAGCCCAGATGGAACATAGCTAGTTATAACTTGAGGTTAATGATAGGGAAAATAG
This sequence comes from Mus musculus, assembly GCF_000001635.26. NCBI lineage: Eukaryota > Metazoa > Chordata > Mammalia > Rodentia > Muridae > Mus > Mus musculus. The sequence continues at coordinate 50,956,916 of NC_000075.6, forward strand.
TATGGTGAGCAGATATTTGCCCAGCTTTAGTGCTTATTAAGGCACTAATATAATATAAAAGTTGTGCTTCTTTTATCTGGGAGCTGAATAACCAAAGGCAGGGTAGAAATTCCCAATTGAGATTAAATATCTACCACAATAGAGGAGTTATCAGTTACCATGGAGTCTCTCCTACCATGTGGGTCCTAGGGACTGAACTCAGAAGTCAGCCTTGGAGGGAGAAGCCTTTACCCACTGAGCCGCCTTGTCAGCCCTAAGAAAACTATTTTCCTATCTGAACAGCTGATTCAAAGTTTTTATTTTTTTTATTTTCCAATTAATACATCATAGGGCCTGTGATGGTTATTCTTGGTTCTCAACTTTACTACATCTATAATTAATTAAAGCCCAAGTGGCTGGGTATACCTATGAGGGATTTTTTTTTTTCTTAAAACATTTGAAGTAGGAAGACTTCTGAGGTGAGAAGGCCCACCTTTAACTGGGCCACACCTTCTGCTAGCAGCCTATATAAAAGGTATGGAAAAAGGATGCTTGCTCTCTTTGCCTGTTTGCTCTCATTGGCAAGTCCATTTCTTCGGTGGCATTAGAACATACTTCTTTGGGATTCTGGCTATACTGAAGACCAGCTGAGACATCCAGCTTCATGGACTGAATAGCTACTAAATTCTTGGGACTTCCATTTATGGACAGCCACTGATAGATTAGCTGGACCACAGCTGGTAAGCCACTCTAATTAATCCCGTCTCTCTCCATATATATATTCATTCCGTTCCTTTATTGAAGCCTAATACAGGACTACAATAACATTAATATATACCCATTTACCAAAATACACGGGCTGATTTAAATTAGAGCATCCCTTTTAACCCCATAAAGAGCTCAATGAACTCTTACAAAAGATAATGAACAAAGAAATACAGCCATACTCTAGACAGGATCTTGGGAGCCTCTGAACCCAATTCCCATTCCAGATCACAGTCTATCAGAAACCTTGTGGCAATTAAAATAGCTCTGGGCTTGTTCTATAAGATGAGCCGAAATCTCTAGTACATCCCCCCGAAGATCTTCATGTGGTCTAATGCTAGTACACGTTGGGGATTCTGTGAAAAAAAACATAACTAGCTTTGCTTTAGCGTCACAGGAGAAAGAGAGCCTTTGTCCAGGAGGCCAAGGGCAGCCACAATTGAAACCACGCAGTTTGGAACTTTGGAACTCTCCAAGGTTCTGACGCCCAGTGGCAATCTATCATCCCTGGGAGCACAAAGGGAAATCTAAAGCCCATGGCAACTCAACAGTGGTCCCTGGTCACTTCTGAGTCTCAGCTCTCATGACTCACATTTAGTCATACACCATTCTTGCTTCACACTTGCCTCATGGCAGCCTGCTACACTACCAAATCCTGTCAGATTCCTTAGAAAACAGAATCTATTCTTCACTTAAACTGTTTCGGATATCCACTATTTTAGAACTAGAGTTCAGTAAGTTTTAGAAGAGAGCTTAATGTCAATTTGATTGGCACAGCAGAGCTACTGCAACTGGAAAAAAATTATAAAAATTCCTAGACCCACTTCTTTCCTCTTACATAGTGTACTAAAAGGTTCAAGCTAAGAAAACTGGGACAAAGTAAAATGGTGTCTGTCAGCTGTAGTAACAGGTTTCCCTCTCTTACCTCCCATTTGAATCCGAGCAGCTGGGCCTTTTTTAGCCAAAAAATAAGAGGCAGCCTTGCTTGCCAGCACATTTATCTAACAAGAGGTGTATATATGGGGTCAGGATAGGGTAGCAGGGGAAATAATGTATCAAAGAAATCAGCCCCCAAAGAACTCCTGGCTTCATCTTACTCTTCTACACTCCTATCTGTTCAATACCAGTTCATGGTGAACCAACATCTTTTTCCCATGAGGAGACTTAACCAGAAGATTTTCCCCAAGAAATTTTACAAGTCTTTCAAAAATAGTTTCACGGGGTGGGGGTGGGGGGCGGACGAGGGGAGAAAAGGCAAAGCTTTAGGAGCGAGACACTAAACTGATTAGTAGGAGTTTTAGCACAAACAAGATGGAGGGCGAGCAAAGGCTTGCATGGCATTTTCCTGAGGAAACGGAGGCTTGGTCCTGGCCAGTTTTCCTCTGTGTTCTCCCTGGGGTGGTGGCAGTGGTGGTGATACAATACTTGCAGCACAGACTGTACAGTTTGGTTTCAATGAAATTCAGTGCCATCACCACTTAGCTGTATGGATTTGGGAGGCTATTTTCTTGTGCTAACCCAGAGTACAGTGTGATGAATACCTATCTACTCTTACCGTCAAAATTCACCCTGAAGCTGACTGCTTACTATCCCGTGCACCACCACTTCCTGAGTGCAAGCCATTGACACTTTACGCTTGGGCTCTGGCAATGGCCCTAAACCTGTGATGGTTCTCACCCTGTGAATCATGACCCCCTGAGGAAAGTGAACAATCCTTTCACAGAGGTTACCTGCATTATGATTTATATTAGTAGAAAAATTACAGTTATGAAATAAGAACAAAAATAACTTCATAGTTGGGGGTCACCACAACATGAAGAACTGTATAAAGGGTCACAGCATTAGGAAGGTTGAGAACTACTGCTGTCTCCCTGTCTCTTTTCAGCCAGTTCTCCAATCCAAACACAAGTCAGGGTGATTACTGAAAACTAAGTATTACATCATGTCATTCCTTGGATCAAATTCTTCAGTGGATTCCAGTCGCACTCAGTACAAAAATTTCAAGTCCTTGCCGTGTTCTATCAGACCCTCTAGGATCTAACTATTGTTCTTCCTTTGTCTTCCCTCCTACTTAGTCTACCACAGTTACCCTGGTTTCCTACCTCAAAGTCCTTGCTGCTTGCTCTCTGCTCACACTGTCTTCTTCCTTAGTGATTCACGTTGGTGTAAATCCATTCCTCAGCAAGGCTTCCCTCTAAGCACCATTCTGTCGATCCTACTTTTCCTTTGCTTAATTCTTCTGCTAGCACTCTTCATCACTTGCCATGTTCATCTGTTTTCTTTGCTCTATCTACCTGCCTATATAAACTTCAAGAGAATAATGATTTTGAAGGGCTAGGTTTCACTCCCCCGCCCCCAGATTCCTTAGGTCTAGAACAGTACTTGGCATAGAGTAAAAGTTCAATACAAATTTTCTGAGTTAGTTACTGTGCCCAGGATGTGTTCTGTATGCCATAAGATTCCAACTGCTTCCCATTCTTCTGTTTGCTGTTCTTCCTACATGCTACTAGATCCCTGCAACTGACAGATTGCTTTCATAACATAATTCCTCTGCTTATGCGAGCAAGTCCTGGGTGTTCTGGGAAGATCTTATGGATGCGCATGACCTGGGAGATTAAGGCAGGTTGGAAAACACAGGTAAAAGGCATCTTTGTCATTAGTAGGGATTTTTCAGCCTTTAATTTACCAATATACAGTGTGATTATCTACTAGTGATAATAGAATCCTTTGCAAGAACTAGGTCAAGGACTGGCTGGATGTGAAACACATCATGGGAAATATTAGCTCATAGAAATATCTGTCATTTTCAAAAGTGGCCATCAGCTGGGAGTGGTGGCACATGCCTTTAATCCTAGCACTAGGAAGGCAGAGGCAGGTAGAACTCAATTCTAGGCAAGCTTGTCTTATACAGAGTCCTAGCCTAGCCAGTGCTATAAAAGTTAGACCCTCTCTCCAAACAAATTAAATAAATGAATAAATAAGAAAAAAGTCATCATCAACCTCAGTGTGCTCCAAGCCCATAACCCGAGTTCTCCTGGAGCAGAAGCAGAAGCCCCGTGTGCTCCAAGCCCATAACCCGAGTTCTCCTGGAGCAGAAGCAGAAGCCCCGTGTGCTCCAAGCCTATAGCCCCAGTCCTCATGGAGCAAAAGCATAACCACACAAGTTTAGTCCAGTCTGGGTCACACATACGAGACCCTGTCTCAAAAAACCAGAACCAACAAAACGAAACAAAAATAACAGTGACATTAAAACCAAAATAAAAAAGAAAGTAACCACTGAGGCTCTAGATGAGCCCTAAAAGACCTTGGTGCCCTCCCTGCATCTTCCACATTCTGTGGCTCCTCCTTTTTACCAATAAAGTTTATTAGGCTACCAACTGGGGATGGACTTGCCTAGCAGAAGCAATGCTCTGGGTTTAATCTCACGATCACCAACGACCCCTGTTGACCTGTCTAAAACAAGAAAAAAAAAGGCAAGCCCAAATTATATTGTTATATAATTATTACATATTATTATAGATCTTTAAAAAGAGTTTCTAACCTGCTTTAATTTTTCTTTTGTAGTTTTTCATTCACAGTTCTTTCTGTTTCTTTTTAAAAAAGGTCTCTCTCTATACCCCTAGATGAGGATGTCCTGGAACCTACAGAGATCTGTTTCCTCTGCCTCTACCTCTTAAGTGCTAGGCATAAAGACATACACCACTACACCCAGCCCTCCTCCATAGTTTTATTATTTAGTGAGGCTGTAGCTTGGATATTTGACTTATCTATAATACCAAAGTGGTCAGGGTAAGTGCAGATACTCAGTACTTTTAGACTCATTCTAGAAACCACTATGCACAAATTTATCATGATGCTGACCTTGCAAAGACAGTCTCTTTTCTAGAAGTTAGTCCTGAAAATCATATTAGATAACATGTATGAATAGTAAATATATTAGGATGAAGTTTTAGAAAATGATGTCTTATTGGTACTATTCCTTTGTCTGGTGTGCTTATCATGAGCAAAGGACTTTGTATAAATTACAAATTTTGCAAAATTGTCATGTGACTGATCTTTTTATCTATCTATCTATCTATCTATCTATCTATCTATCTATCTATCTATCTATCTATCTATTTATTCGAGACAGGGTTTCTCTGTGTAGCCCTGGCTGTCCTGGAACTCACTTTGTAGACCAGGCTGGCCTCGAACTCAGAAATCCGCCTGCCTCTGATTCCCGAGTGCTGGGATTAAAGGCATGTGCCACCATGCCCGGCGTGACTGGTATTTTTACGTCAAAAAATAAGATGCTTCCACTTGGTTGATTTTGCTCCTGACCATTTTCAACAAATGGTGCTGGCACAACTGGCGGTTATCATGTAGAAGAATGAGAATTGATCCATTATTATCTCCTTGTACTAAGGTCAAATCTAAGTGGATCAAGGAACTTCACATAAAACCAGAGACAGTGAAACTTATAGAGGACAAAGTGGGGAAAAGCCTAGAAGATATGGGCACAGGGGAAAAATTCCTGAATAGAACAGCAATGGCTTGTGCTGTAAGATCGAGAATTGACAAATGGGACCTCATGAAACTGCAAAGCTTCTGTAAGGCAAAAGACACCGTCAATAAGACAAAAAGGCCACCAAAAGATTGGGAAAGGATCTTTACCTATCCTAAATCAGATAGGGGACTAATATCCAATATATATATATATATACATACATACATACATACATATATATATATACACATACAGAACTCAATAAGGTGGACTCCAGAAAATCAAATAACCCCATTAAAAAATGGAGCTCAGAGCTAAACAAAGAATTCTCACCTGAGGAATACCAAGTGGCTGAGAAGCACCTGAAAAAATGTTCAGCATCCTTAATCATCAGGGAAATGCAAATCAAAACAACCCTGAGATTCTACCTCACACCAGCCAGAATGGCTAAGATCAAAAACTCAGGTGACAGCAGATGCTGGTGAGGATGTGGAGAAAGAGGAACACTCCTCTATTGTTGGTGGAATTACAAGCTTGTACAACCACTCTGGAAATCAGTCTGGCGGTTCCTCAGAAAATTGGACATAGTACTACTGGAGGATCCTGCAATACCTCTCCTGGGCATATATCCAGAAGATGTTCCAACGGGTAAGAAAGACACATGCTCCACTATGTTCATAGCAGCCTTATTTATAATAGCCAGAAGCTGGAAAGAACCCAGATGCCCCTCAACAGAGGAATGGATACAGAAAATGTGGTACATTTACACAATGGAGTACTACTCAGCTATTAAAAAGAATGAATTTATGAAATTTCTAGGCAAATGGATGGACCTGGAGGGCATCATCCTGAATGAGGTAACCCAATCACAAAAGAACTCACATGATATGTACTCACTGATAAGTGGATATTAGCCCAAAAACTTAGAATACCCAAGATATAAGATACAATTTGAGAAACACATGAAACTCAAGAAGAATGAAGACCAAAGTGTGGACACTTTGCCCCTTCTTAGAATTGGGAACAAAACACCCATGGAAGGAGTTACAGAGACAGAGTTTGGAGCTGAGACAAAAGGATGGATCGTCTAGAGACTGCCACATCCAGGGATCCATCCCATAAATGAGCCTCCAAACGCTGACACCATTGCATACACAAGCAAGATTTTGCTGAAAGGACCCTGATATAGCTGTCTCTTTTGAGACTATGCCGGGGCCTAGCAAACACAGAAGTGGATGCTCACAGTCAGCTATTGGATGGAAAACAGGGCCCCCAATGGAGGAGCTAGAGAAAGTACCCAAGGAGCTAAAGGGGTCTGTAACCCTATAGGTGGAACAACAATATGAACTAACCAGTACCCCGCTGGAGCTCGTGTCTCTAGCTGCATATGTATCAGTAGATGACCTAGTCGGCCATCAGTGGAAAGAGAGGCCCATTGGTCTTGCAAACTGTATATGCCTCAGTACAGGGGAACGCCAGGGCCAAGAAGTGGGAGTGGGGGGGGGGAGTGGGAGGGAGGGTTTGGGGGACTTATGGAGTAGCATTGGAAATGTAAATGAAGAAAATACCTAATTAATAAAAAAATAAGATGCATTATTCACTAAAACCAATGCTTCACTATGAAAAAACTTCCATGGAATAACTGTGTCTTAAAGAATACAGACAGTAAGCTGGAAATAAAGTCCCTTTAAATCCAGACTTGGGAAGCAGAGGCAGGCAGATCTGTGTAGATTTGAGGCCAGTCTGGTCTACACAGTGAGCTAGGCTACACAGTGAGCTAGATGTAAAAGAGGCCTATACCTGTCATACTTCAGGGGCCCTATACATCCTTTTGGAAGGCCTCTGTCATAGTTCAAAGCAGCCTTGCTACATATAAACTGTACTGGCCAGCTGCATGCTATTATAAAACTTGTGAAATAACTTACTTCTGGCTAGTTCTATCCCAGTCTGAGTGACCCTTTGCTTTAAGCCCTGTGAGGGGTGGCACATCTTGGTGAGAATATATTGAGGAAGCTGTTCACCTTGTGGCAGATGGAAGTGACAGGGAAACAGGAAGGGCTAAGTGCCCCAGCATCCCTTTTCAGGGCACATTCCCAGTAACACTGGTACCTTTCACAAAGCATCACCTCCTAAAGACTCCACCAATGTCCAATAATCTACCCTGGGCACCAGGCCTGTATCATCTGAGCTCTGAAGGAAGCGTATCCGAAGCACAGAACATATACTACTGCTATGGATTAACTATGTACTGTATGATGTGGTATCACCTGCCTATAATCCCAGCACTTGAGAAAGAGGTAGATGTAGGAGAAGAATAGGTCAAGGTTATTCTTGGCTACACAGTAAGTATCAGGCTGACCTAAGTTATATGAGGCCCTGGAGGGAAAGGAAGAAGGAAAGGGGACAGGATGAGGCTGAGGAGGGAAAGAGTGGTGAGGGAAAAAGAGGGGAGAGAGAGGGAAGGAAAGACTGGGGGAAGAGACACTGAGAGGCTGAGGCAAAGCCAGAGTCAGAGACAGAAAAAGATGGAAATGATACATCATTGCTAGTTCCCCTCTCTCTCCAGGTTAGCCTTAGTTTACCCACTTACATCAGAGGAGAACGACTGACTCAGAGATGAGCCCCATCAGTTTCAGAGGCATGCTGTTTTCTTTGCCAGTGCTAGGCTCAGAGATGGTGCATTTGGCGTACTGACTATGTCCTATCAGACCATGAACACAGACATATCTCTAATATAAACCCAGCCAACAAAACCTGACACTTTAGAAACATCTTACTTCTTAGAGAAAGCCAAAGGAAACAGTGGTTGCTTCCTGCTGTAGCAGGGATATTCTACCAAAAGCTCAGGTGACACAGGATGGCAAAGTGAGGGATGTAGAACGTGGGGTTCTTGAAAACATGGCTGAGTGTAGTTTTATTAACTAACTCTAAAGGCTGCCCTTCTCTGGCCTTCCTACTGTGGAAGATAAGACATTTCCTTACACCTCAGCCAGTTTTTACTACTTGAAAGGAGAAGCTGCTTGATTAGAAGAAACACTGCCAGTCAGGTTGAAAGGGAGTTACACCAGGTGGTGGTGGTGGTGCCTTTAATCCCAGATATCCTAAGCAGGCAAATCGTAATGAGTTCAAGGCCAGCCTGGTCTACAGAATGAGTTCCAGGACAGCCAGGGCTACAGAGAAACCCTGTCTCAAACAAACCAAAAAAACAAAAAAAGAAGAAGAAGGAGGAGGAGGAGGAGGAAGAGGAAGAGGAGGAGGTGGAGCAGCAGCAGCCAACTAACCAAAAATAAAACAAAACAACAAACAAACAAACAAATGGAAAAGGAAAAGGGAGTTAGTTGCATCACATTTTATTTTCTGTCTTGGGAAAATGAGAGACAAAGAGGAAGCTGTCAGTTGTAGAGAAATGAACTGAGACAGTATATATAAACAGGGAACTTGTGAGAGCAGACAGGAAGAAAACTGGGAACCAGAGAGAAACAGCCAACTATAGCATCAAGAAAGAAAAAGGCTGTTATAAAGAGCAGAGCCATTCCTTTAGATGTCACTTGGCTTGCTAATTCCCAGGATGGCTCAGCTAGGCTGCCTTGCTTGACTGAATTCTCAGGAGACATTCTGATACCCTGTACTGTGCATCCCACAAAAAGAGTTGGGCTGAGAGTGTTCCAACATTTACTTACTCTATACAGGGTACAAAGAAAGAAAAAGAAAAACCTAATTAGGGTAAAATTTCAAATGAAGATTAAAGCTGAGAGAGGTGAGGGATTTTAACGGCTTCAATGGCAGTACACTGTAACAAGGAAGACTATACAGACATTAAAAAAGGAATGGTTGCATAATTAGTGCAATACAAACTGGCCTTAAAAGAGAGTAAAGTACCCAAGTGTCAGAGATGGTCCACAGACAGTAAAGGTTCTTATCAGCATGTATGTCTCAAATCTCCAGACCACACTTTCCCCTTTCTTTCATTTCACTCTTATGCTTTTGAAGTTAGCCCCAGCCTGACATCTCTCTCAGTAGCTGCCTCTCACCCTGTCTTTTTTCTTCACTTCCTCCTCTCCAGGTAAGCTGTCAATACTATCTCACATTAGTCCCGATTAAATTCACTCAGGCTCCTGACAGGGTATCACTATGGTTTTACATCTTCCAATTCTAATACAAATGAATCTTTCTGAAGAACTCTGAACAAGTCATTTCTTTATTTAGAAACTGAATAGCTCTTCCCTACCTAGGAGATGAGATCAGCACAGGTTATCCTTCCTGTGGTTGGCACAGAGAGCCTGCAGCACACAGCCTCCCTCACTCTTGCATACCCTTCTTGCTCTCTTTCCTACTGCCATCTCCCCCCACTTCCCACTTTTCCGCCCCCATCTGCTCTCATCAAGCTCAGCTGCTTCATTCTGCAGGCAAACCTCATAATTTCCAGTTTCTGCAGTTTGCTCACTTTTACCTTCACTGAAACCACATCCCACTGCACATGATCTAAACTGTCTTCGTAGGAGTTACAGATTTCTGAAGCAGCTGTATATTCTATTCTGATTAATAAGATCAATGTATGAACAGATCAAAAGTAGAAATATGAAAAATCCCTAAAAGGTTTCAAACTCTACAATACTTTACCAAAACAGGAAGAACATGCCACCTAAAAGAAAATTTACCAAAAAAGGCAGCAGCAGCCCAAGTACTATCCAGGGACATCTCACACATTAGGCAGAACACATGCTTTCAACAGCCTTTCATGTTTCAAATCAAACACCATCTCATGCATAAAATTCTTGCTTGCTCTTTAAGTTTGCTTACAGAGACAAGAGTAGGTCTTAGATATTCTAAGATATTTGAAAGCCAATACACAGAACAAAAACTCAAAAAAAAAAAAAAAACCCTATCTTATTTTAAACTCCACTTCACAACATGATAATGGCTAATTTGCCCCTGAATTCCCAAGAGACATCTTGATAACCCTATTCTGTGCATCCTATAAGAAGGGTTGGGCTCAAAGGTGTCCCATCTTTTACCTATGCTACAAGGGGGAACACTATTCTCTTTAAAATAGATTTTCCCAAGAGAGAAAAATCTGACTTACAATGAGGCAGAGGAGGCACAGGGGAGGGAGGGAACAGAGAGGGAATGAGAGACTAGAGGAGAGAGTGGAAAACAGACAAGATACACCATTGCTATTCCCTTCTTCTACTTATGACTAGCAAATCATAAATGCTCAAAAACATTCACAAATTTATTATGAGGCTACTGAAAAACAAAAGGACACCGAAGTTTCATTTTCTATCTTCAGATTAAACCAAGAAGGTCCTTTTCAAGGAGTTTACTCTATAGAGGGTAATGTAGCATGTGCTATGGTCTGTAATTCAAGTGTTGCAATTGACTGTAAGTATGTTGATGTTGAGAAATGGGACTTTAATGAGGTGAATAGATCAAGGTCTCTTTTGAACCAGAAAGAAGGCCCCAAGAAAAGAAGCCTCTGGCCTATGACCTTTTCTACCTTTTATTTGAAAATGTAGACTACTTCCCACTAGGGTATAAAAGGCTCTCTTGAGTAAGCTCAGAACTTAAGACTTCCCAGCCTCCAGGCATGTGAGAAATAAATTTCTATTCTTCATAAGTTCCCCACTCAGATGTTATAACAGCACAAAACAGACTAAGACAGACTAGGAGAACACAAATAATGTGTTATTATGTTAATAAAATATAAGTTTCTAAGTTAAATTATTAAATTGAATGGAATTAGTCAATGCATACCATGATTCATTTTATTTGGAATGTCAAAATAATTGATAGTAAATATCATATATGTAAATAAAAACACAAAACAAAAATGTGGAGGAAATTCAGCATAATTAGCAAAAATATTTCAGAAACAAACTGAATGGGTCATTAGCATGCTGAATTGCTGTTCTTGTTTCTTTTCACTAACCTCAATAAGGTTCTCTAAAAGGAATTTATACCATTATTCTTAGAGCACTAACAGAGGAACTGGCGAGTTGTACATATGTATGGGTAATGGATAACAGAGCCTGAAGTGACATAAGAACTAGGCCATTAGTGCCCTTATGCTAGGGCCTTATTTTTAATATTCATATAAGTATGTTTAGGGTATTGAAATGTCTTGGTAAATTAAGAAATTATATATTGTCATCCTGGCACTTGGGAAGCAGAGGTAGGTGGATCTCTGAGTTCAAGGCTAGCCTGGTCTACAGAGGGAGTTCCAGGACATCTGTGGATACACAGCAAAACACTGTCAAGAAAGGAAGAAAGAGAGAAAGAAAGAAGGAAGGAAGGAGGGAGAGAGGGCGGGTGGGCAGGCAGGCAGAGTTATATACTCTCTAGAGCCATTAGCAACAGGAAAATAGTTAAAATCAATATAAATATGAGATAGATTTGGCCAAGTCTTAGTTCAAACCAGTACTTATTAATGTTAAAAAAAATCAATTTTCTCAATCACTTAATACAAAAAGTTGTCATAGCACTCTGCAAGGTATTGAAGACAGAAATACAAGTAAGAAATACTCTTTGGCCCCAAGGAGTTCACTTTGGCGGAGAAACAGAACTGTAATATATAGTTATGTACCAGTATGCATATGGCACAGGCCATAAGATCATAGCGATGAGAATTCTACCTAGGGTATGTAAAGACAGGCCTCTCAGGCCACTGTTCCTTCAGAGTTGAGTGCTGACCATTACACCATAGAATGAAGCTTTTCCTGCTGTTCTTTTCAATAATGTCTTAACTACTGCCACTGTCATTGTTAAGAATCTACATATAAAGCCAAAATAAAACACACTCTGCACACAGAATATTAGTTAATACAAAACACAAGCCAGTTTGGTGCTGCAATACTGGTACTGAGGAGGTTAAGGCAGACTAAGTTCAAGGCCAGCTAAAGCTACAGAGTAAACTTGAACTGTTTTAGTCTATGTAGTGAGATTCTGCTGCCTGAAAAACCAAGAAACATTTTGTTAAAACTAATTCTCCATTGTCATTGAACTATATTTGAAGGGTCTTCTGACAGATGTGATTAATGCATTTTAGAATAATGTTTCATGCAGTCTGATTTCTTGATTTCTCTCAAAGGAATGACTGTACGTATTCTGAAATCAGATTTCATACTCAAATTATCTTCTTAAGTATTTACATCTTCAATGAAAAAGAAAACAAATGCCAACCTTGGAGGCTTCGTGTCACGGCTAACAGGCATATTCTTTCTACATGCAGCGTTTTACACAATGTTCCTCTACAAGGATGAACTGATGGATTACAGATTCTTAATAAGACACACCAGATGGACATGGTTAGTGAAACATGGTGAAACATGCCTCTTCATGAGGAGAAGAGGCAGCTGATGACAAGCAGAAAACTGCACAATTCTCACTTGCATTTATGTGTGGGAAACTAATTAAAAGCTACTTAAGATGCCTGTCTTAGAATTGTTCAGACACTTTAAAAAGTCACTTTTGCTCACTGAAGCATGCACATATTAAAACATTTATCTTATTTTGAAATGCCATAATTGGATATTTAGATAGATAGAACCAGGATCGATCAAGGTTTGTTCAGTCACCACACAACTGAGTCGCTGAAAATAAGTAAGGGAAGAGGCAGTCTTCAGAGCCTATTCTGACCCAACAATCTAACAGGGACCACGTGCTACTTGAATAAAGATCCTGGAGTGTTTTAAAGTGCAAAGATTAAACACTTAGAGCAAAAAAAGATCAAGTGACAATTAGACCTGATGTGTAAATTAAATGGTCTGCAGAGAAAAGGAAACCAATTACTTAAAGCCTATGGAATTTTTCTGTTTGTAAAATTGACTGACATGATAGAGCTTCTGAGAGCTTTTCATCCCTTCAAATACAATTATGTTATACTAAACATTGAAACACACTATAGAAATTTACTGAGGGAGTCACACGATCACTGTGTTACACAGCAGAAAATATTTACTAACAGATTTTATTATATACATGTTATACTTAAACAATCTCTATTTTTGCTTCTCTCATAGTTTTTACTCAAATCATCCTTAATGATAAGATACCATCTTAACATTGATTTTCAAATTCTAAGTCACATATGCACAAGTCCCAAAAAATGGCCAGTCAATAAAATGCAATAAAGGACATCAAAGAGGTGTTCACACTATAAAAATATAGGTAATTCCAAGTGAGGGAGAGCAGAGTAAGAAGGGAAAGGGCAGTTCACAACACAGACCATGATGTTCAGGCTGCTAAAGTCTGTCTTGGAAGTACTCTAGACTCTTTGCTAATTCAAGAGTTTTAAGGGAGCAAATTGACTATCAAAGATTTGTATGCCTTAAAGTCTGACAGACTAGGAGAGGAACATGAAGGTAGAGTATCCAGTCTCCAAGGCGAGAGAGCTGTAGCTGAAAGCCGGTGTTACAGCAGTAGAGCACAGAATGAACATGGTTGTTAGAGCAGGAAGAGCTACTCTCACATCCTGTTTAATCTATCTCACACTAACTTCCTCTTGGAAGCCTGTCCTAATCTAAAGCCGGTCTCCAGATCCTCTACACTCTCCATCACAACCAGTACTACCCAAGAACGCAAACATTATGAGCCTGTGTGAGACTCACCCACCCAGCATCTCTGTCCTTCTGTCTAGCTCTAATCTTTATTTTTCTTTACACACCCAAGTTAGGTAGCAAGAATGTAGTGTGAAGCTCTCATATTTTAGTGTCCTTAAGACTCACTGATAAGTGGGTATTAGCCCAGAAGCCCAGAAGCCCAGAAGCTCGGAATGCCCAAGATACGTTTCACAAACCACATGAAACTCAAGAAGGAAGACCATGGTGTGGATAGTTCTATCTTAGAAGGGGGGAGGGATGAAACACCCATGGAAGGAGTTACAGAGACAAAGTGTGGAGTAGAGACTGAAGAAATAACCATCTAGAGACTGACTCAACTGAGGATCCATCCTATATACAGTCACCAAACCCAGACACTATTTCAGATGTCGACAAAAGCTTGCTGACAAGAGCCTGATAATAGCTGTCTCCTGAGAGGCTCTGCCAGTGCCTCACAAATACAGAAGTGGATGCTCACAGCCATTAATTGGACTGAGCATTCGATCCCCAAGGAAGGAGCTAGAGAAAGAACCCAAGGAGCTGAAGGGGTTTTCAGCCTCATAGGAGAAACAAAAATATGAACTAACCAGTACCCCGAGAGCTCCCAGGGGCTAAACCACCAATCAAAGAAAACACATGGTGGGACTCATGGCTCCAGCTGCAAATGTAGCAGAAGATGGTCTAGTCGGACATCAATGGGAGGAGAGGCCCTTGGTCAGGTGAAGGTTCTATGCCCCAGTGTGGAGGAATGCCAGGGCCAAGAGTGGGAGTAGGTGGGTTGGTAAGCAGGGGGAGGTGGGAGGGGTAGAAGGGGGGTGTTTTTTGGAGGGGAAACCTGGAAAGGGGATAACATTTGGAATGTAAATAAAGAAAATATCCAATTAAAAAAAAAAAGAAAGAAAGAAAGAAACACTTAGTGTCTGAAATGCAGAGCCCTGGATCCTATTATACCCAAGGAATCTGAGCCAGTGGATTTATTTCAGGAACCTAGGGTGTTTTTCAGATACTCACTATAATATTAATGTTTGGAGACTCACAAAATACACTGAGAAACCCAAACTACACGGATCTAGTATTTTCAGCCATGTGGTGTGGTTAGGAAGAACACGTATTTGTATAAGAAGCTGCTTTGGCTCCTTGGTATAGCTTATATTATACTTGTATAAAACATTTGTATAACATTTCTAGAGTGGAAAATTACTTCTACCAGGATCATCAACCCACTGAAAAGAGAGCTACTGAGCCTAAAAAGTAATCCTAACCAGGTAATATATCTTACATTGGCAAAGCAGAAAAAAGTGCACAACTCATATCATACTAATTAATGCAGATTAATGAAAATGAAATACTTGCTACAGTGCAGGTACTCAAACAATGACTACCTTCATATGCATGTAGGTATATTAAGTATCTTTTAAAAAAAAATCACTAAAACGTGGGGGTTAGGGAGCTACTTCTGTCAGTAAAGTGCTCGCAATGTGTGGTGGTTTGAATGAGAAGTGTCCCCAGTAGTCTTGGGCATTTGAGCACTTGTCCCTAGTTGATGGTGCTATTTGGGGAGGTTTGGGTAGTGCAGTCTTGCTGGAGAAGTGCTTTACTGGGGGCACTCTTTTAGATTAAAACTTGCCTGCCATTTCCAGCTCCTAATCTCCATGCTGGAGGTTCAAGATGTGAGCACTCTGCTGTCTTGCTCCTGCTGCCTGCCATGCTGCCCCTACCATTATGGATTGGAAGTCTCTGGAACTGTAAGCCCAAATAAGCTCTGTTTTTTATAAGTTGCTGTGGTCATGATGCTCTACCACGGCAACAGAAAGTAACCATATAGGGAAAAGGATCTCGAATTCAATTCTTAGAACTCATATAAAAAGCCAGGCAAGGCAAGTTGGTGCGTATGTGTAATCTCTGTGTTATGGAGGCAGGGACAGGTGAATAGGTGAATCCCTTCCTGGGCCTAGTCTGCTAGATAGAGTGTACTCCATGTTCAGTGAGCTCTTTGTCTCAAAAAAAAAAAAAAAAAAAAAAAGGAATGCTCTTGAGGTTGACCTCAGATCTGCACATATATGCATATAGATCTGCACATATATGAGTACAGCCATTAGAACTTAAAGCTCACAAAACATTGCTATAGGATGCTATAGTAACGACTCAAATTTAAACTATATTTAAATTTAATCAAAGAACATATAAACCTTCTTACACACGTAAGCATTTCAGCTAATGATATGTAGCTTGAAGTAACTCAGTAATATAGCTCGAACTTAAATTCTGACATGTTTTTTAAAAGACAAAAGAGGTCAAGTAAAGGCAGCCAAGATCACTTTATTTTCATGTATACAGAGTTAGGAAATACAACATGATCTCTACAGTGAAACTCACAACACTGTTTCTAGAAAATTCATGCTGGCTGAGACTAGCCATATTATAGGGCTTTCAGATTAAATATGAAAATGAATCTCACAGTGATTTTAGCTTTATTGACTAGTATCTTGATTCAAGGTTTCTAAAACTTTTTTCATTTATCTTTCATATAATTTTATGAAATTCAGTTCTCATATTTGAATCACAAATTAACTTGGAAAAAACAAGAAGCAACATATTCATTCAAAAATTTATATTCTGAGGTTTTAAGTACTAGATACCTACATAGGAAAAACGAAGAGTTTAAAAATGATTAAGAAGAATAACCAAATGTAGTATATTTATATATACATGTCTAGCCTTTATTTCCCCCAGACTAACAATTATGGTAATATTTTATAACTGCACAGGACCTCATTATTTTTGCAGTGAATAAGCATCAAGTATTTAAACACTAATGACCACCTGTGCTTTTTAGGGAAAATGAATTGGAGGGCATGGGGCACTGTTGCCAGCTCTGTGGAGCTGGGTCTCCCCTCCCACCTTTACCCAGGCTCCAAGGGCCATATTCACGTCACCAGGCTTGTACAGCAGGTCCCTTTACCTGCCGAGCCATCTCACTGGCCCATAAATATACTGACTTTCAGTGAAGAGGTTAAAATCTTTCTTTCTAAGGGTTAAAGAACAACCAGCAGAATTTATTATTTGCTGCCAATTACATTTGTGTTTTTCCTAAAAATCATGTTTTCTTCTACTTTTAAAGAAAGTTTTTAACAGATGGTTTAGGCAAGTCACAAATTGAAAATTAATTGCTTGTAAAAGATAATTAATTTGCTAAAGCAAAGATCCAAAACTTAATTAAATTAAAAATATTAAGCTATAATTTTAGTTCTTTAACATAATAACAAAAGGAACAATTAACAGCTATTAATCCAATATTTTATGGGGGATGACCAATACATTAGAAGGTTACAACATTCAGGACTACTGAGAATGCTGGCAAGAAGATACTATATCTGTATATAACTCAATGTGCTGCTAGTAAATGACTGCAGTATACTTTCATGCATACTTTCTTCCTCTCTTAGATTTAGGTAGATGTTCAAACATGTTTATGAGTGCTGTGAGGATAACTTAAAATCTTGTGGAAGCACTTCTGTGGAAAATGGTAGTGTTAGCCTTGATAAAGAAGTTGGAAAAGGAACCAGTGAGCTCTTCCTTTTCTACTCCCACCACCAGCATGACATTGCCACTACCATCTGGTTTCCAAAAGAGCACAGTAACAGGACAGACCTACAACTGTACCATGTTCCACCATTTGTAAAATTTTAAAAATGCTCTGACTTACATTATCTTGCATAATCCCTGTGGATAAATAAATGCTCACTCTCTGTTGCATTATCATAGCATGAGTATTATTAATCCCAAGTACATAAGCACGTAAGTGAACTGAGATAATTACAATGATCGTTCAGTATCTTATTGAGTAACTCTGCCACAATAGCACTATAAATATCTCATATTCAAATCCTTGTACTTGGTTATGTTCACTTGTAGACAAGATGTTACCTACGCTAGGGAAAATAATCACCACGTGCTTGCAATAGCAATGCATCATTTTAGAGCACAATGGTTACCAACCAGTGCAGTGTTTGATTAACAGATTCAAAGTCAGAGTATAGACAGATACACGGAATATGTGCAAGGATCAACAAAACGCTGCACTCACAGATGGAGAGACAAATGCGCAGAAAAAGAATGAAACTATGTGACACTCCCCTAACCAGCCTGAAATATAATAGGCGCTACAACAGTGGGGATGATAAGCTACATAACGTATCAATTATAAAATATGTGGAGCCTGACAATTTAGCAAAGAGTAAAAGAGTATTCATTTTTGTTAACAATTCAAAACACACTGACTGGGAGGCCATAATTGGAAAACAGACATATATTTCAGCAATAAGATACAGTTGCTACAGTCTGTCTGGACCATTTAAAAAAAAATTCTACTGTCTAAAGAAGAATCTTTAAACTCAACTATAGAGCTGTCTCACTTTCTCCAAATGACAACTTATTTTTTTTTCTAAAAGTAAAAGCCACAAATACCTATGATGAAGAAACTTAAGTACAGAAATACCCAATGTAAAATCACAAGCCTCATAGTCCCAGTGCTAGACATCCAACCATATCTGTGATTCCAAACTTTGGCCCATGTCCATAAGAAAAGCATCTCTATCTCTATCTATATCTGCCTGTCTAAATTGTAAAAGTCTGTATGGCTTCCACCAAAACAAAATTCTTATATGGAAACTGATCTCCCAATGTGACATATTAGAAAGTGGGCACTTCTGAGAGGTGAATGGGTCATAACAGCACAATTCAAGGACTAGTATCAATATAAAATAGATCCCAGAGAGCTACCTCACCCATTCTACCATGTGAGCACACACTGAGAAGACAGCCTATGAAGATTCCAGCCCTTACCAACCACCACAGTATCTTCACTTTGGTTTACCTGCCTCTAGAACTGTGTAAGGAAATTTATTTCCATTATTCATATTAGCCAGTCTAAGGCATTTTGTTATAGTAACACAAAAGAATTATAGACTACTTTAAATGAACTGCATTAAACACTAAAATATATTTAAATCACAAATACAATTAGCTTATTTTTAAAAATTTCTTAACAATTTATTCCTTAAAATTTAAAAATATCCTAAAACCCATCAAGCATGTGCACATTTTTGTTCCTATCCACTCATTCTTTTATATGTTTTCTACTTTAAAATAACAGGAGTCTAGACAGTTTTAAAGTGCATTAGTTAACAAAGAGGTATGAGGTTAACCGGGCAAAATCACTATAAAGTGAGGAAGTTAAATCTCATGATGGTTCGAGTCTTTCAGTTTTTCAGTGTTCATTTTCTACAACTCTGGCATATTGTACATTTAAACATATATGTTTGGAAATAACCTAACAGGTGAAGGTACTTAGTTTTGTTATAAGCAATATGAGCTAAGTAGTAGAAACGCTGAGAGCAATCACTTAGAAAATGAAAAACGTGCTGCCAATATGTTCCCTTTTTTAGTTCCTTTGGGAAAACAAAGATTTTCTGAACTTGTCTGATACTGTGGCAGACATTAAATGCACTGTCTTAGTCTAATGTAAATAGTTTTCTATTTTCTCTTCAAAATATTGCCTAATCCCTCAAACCAGTAAGTACTAATTTTAAAAATTAATCACTTACATTATTGAGAAATAATGTATTCAAAGATCTATAAAGACTGACTGACAAACATAAAAACAGAGAAGCAGCCATAGCAGCTCCCTCGGTCACTGAGATGGTTTCTCAGGTCATACACTTTGCTGCTACCCAGGGTACAGAAAGGGAGTGGAACAGATCCTGCTCTAGAGAAGTCATTGTGCAGCAGGAGAAAACATAAACTTGCTTTATAAGCAGATGACACGAGGACAGTGTGAATGAAGAAAGACCTCTTTTAACTAGAGGACAGATGAGGCTTTATAAATGAAATGAATGGGACTAGAAAATGGGGGGGGGGAAGTTGCTTAGTTAAAAAAAAAAAGGGGATGGAGGTAATTCTCTACAGCTGTGAAAATAAGTCTGTCTATTTGGTCTCTGTGGCCAGTTCCTCACACAGGTCTCCTAAAGCCTCCTGGGGCTCCTCTGTGATAGGAGCGTCTTCCTTTCAACCATACAGGCTTTATGCTAATAAGGTGACTCTGGTCAGTTCCTAGAGATTTTCAGGATGAGGCCATGTGCCAGAGGAATAAACTATGATTAGGGAGTTTAGAACTCAGCCCTACCTCTAAGAGAAGGAAAAAGCGGTTTGAGATTGAGTTAAACCTCAATGGCCAATGACTAAATCTATTGTCTTACATAGAAGAACTTCTCTAAAAAACCACCGCATGACTGGGCTACAGGGGTTGGTGCACACACCAGGAGGAGGTGGTATGCCCAGAATGGACATGTAAGTACACTACCTACCACGCTGACCTGACACTCGATAACTCCTTTCATTTGGGTTCACTCGATTGTACCCTTTATAACAAGCCAGGAAATATAAGCTAACTGTTCTGCAGTATTCAGTGAGATAGTCTAACAGATTAGAAAACGTGAAGATTTCTCGCCACACTGGACAGATGTTCCAATAACTTCTATTTATGACTGTGCTACAAGTGAAGACAATCTTGTGGGTAAGCCCTTCAACCTGTGTAGTCTGTGTTAGCCAACTCTGGGCAGGTAGCTAAGGAGATTTAGCTGGTGTTGGAGAACGGATTAATTTGGGGAGGTGGGGTACTAACTCATCAATTCACTATAAGAAGGGCTGGGAGTGAGAAACCAGCCAGAAGGGTGATTATACAGATAAAAAAGTATATGGAGAACAGCAGAGCATCCAAAATGACTTGAGGAAGAAAAAAGAGATTATTAACATTTAATAAGTGCAAAGCAATGTGGTATTATTTATTCATCCCAGACACAAATCATTATACAATTGAAAATCTGAGATTTTAAAAAGTTAAATAACTTCCAAAGTTACTTATTGTTCAAAGACAAAATTAACAAATCTAGTTCTGCAGATCTTAATTGGGTTTATTTGCAATTCTAGAATTGGTTAGCAGTCTGGATCCAATGGTTTAGAAAACTCCTGCTCTACCACATGGGCAGGTTATATTTATAGCTAAGAAAAGGAAGTGACCTACAATAGACAGAGGTGAGGCAGAGAGGCGAAATAGCTCCAGTTTGAGTCTGTCTTCTTAGAACATGGGAGAACTGACAGAAAGCTGGAATAAAGTTTGTAGATTCACTTGCTTAATTACTCGCCTTTATCACTAATTTCTTAGGACAAGGACAAGCAGTAACACTGTCATTAGCTTCAGTACCTGTGATGTCAGAATCAGCAACAGTTTCCTAAATTGGTTTTCAGGCACTTGGAGATTGCTTTTGTCTAACCTAAGCCAGGTAAAATGGCCAACCCCTCACTGGGGCCTATACACGTGTTTGCGTGATCTTTTAACATCATAGGCCTAAAAACACCACCATGAAATCAGGATAATGATTCCATTTTCTGAACATGTGTCATATGAAGAGCCATTTAGTTTGATTATTCATGTATATATCACCAATATGCTTCCCTATTCCCTCCAATCACCTTTCCCATATCCTAGATCATCTTGCTTCTTTGTCCCATAAACACTCTTAAATCCTGTGAGAGGAGGTAGATCTTGGTCTTCTGCCTTTTCACATTTGCTTGCCTTGTGAACAAATTCTTTTTTGAAACTTGAGTTTTAGTGGTTGGCATATACCACAGGAGACAAAATGGACTTGGTTTGGTAAAAATGGGTTTAACAGCTGGCTATTTGTGATTGGCTGAGATTCAAACTTCTTGTTATAAGAATAAGTTACAGTCTGTTTATACATCTAAGTCGGGTTACAGTTCACTATGAATGGGGAAACTCAAGTTATATACACAGGTGGCTTATCAAACGTAGCACTTTTCAGTCTGTGGCTCGGTTAGGGTAAGAGTGATTCCAAAGCCCACTGGCTCTCACATAATACACAGAGGGAGCAGATGAGAACCAAAACTGTAGGAACGCTTGCACTCCACTAAGATCTTAACTGCTGCCCCAATTCACAGCCAGCAGGAAGATACATTCTATTTATTTCATGACTGAGTAAACGAGGGAGTACATTATGTGTGGGTCACACGGGATAACCTGCAGGAACCAGTTCTCTCCTTTTGCCATATGGATTCTGAATTAGGCTTCCAAGATGTTTCTTTAAGGAAAAGAAGTAGTAATTCAAGTATTTTATAGTAAACTGACATCTATACATAAATAGATTGGTGAGTACAATGATAGAAATAAGAGACTAATTAGATGCTAATAAAAAACTGGAGTGAAAGAATAAAGGATGAAATTGGAGTTATAGCAATGAGAAATATCGCACAAGAAAAAAACCCCTGTAAGACTAGACAAGCAATTGGATAGAGACTAAGGAAGGAGAGTTAAGGATAACCCTACAGCATAAGAAACACTCAAAGGAGGGAGAGGATGTTGAGCACAGAGGAGTATGTTTGAAGAGAAGGGAATGTGCTCAGTGTGTAATCTCTTCTCAGTACCATGGCAGCCAGAAAGGATCTGAAGGTCAGGGAAATTTTGAGGCTTCAGTTGAAGACTTGAAAATCATTGACTAAAGAGAGGGAAGCCTTGGAACAGAGCTGCTTTCCCAGAGTAAGACACAATGGTGGAAACTCTGAGAGCCAGACTTAACAGTGGAAAGACAGGCAGAGAATGCATTTCCGAGAATGCATGCCTGTATGTGTGCCTGTGTGTGTGTGTTTGCTAAGCTTTAGGTTGCTGCAGCCAAGATGAAATGAGTATGAGGACTAAAAGGAAACAGGGAGATTTGATCCTTCCTCCACTGGTAGAATCCACAGATACATTACTCTACTGAGTCTAACTCTATCCTGCAAATATGATCTCTGCTTGTCAATAAATGCCTGTCCTGACTTCCTAAAGGACTTTCCACATGCTTTCTATAGCACTTACCACGAGGTATAGTATCAGAATTGTGTTTTAAATTCTCCTTTGGCCAGTACTCTCCTCCTCAAATGCTTAGCAAAGAAGCCTAATAATATTTTTCAAATGAAGGGCCAAATAAATGACTCGCAATGAGATGAAGAAGCAAAGAGAAAATGTTTTACTATTTAATGTTTTTAGATGGATGTTTTTATCTTTTTAAAAAATCCTGACATTTAATAGAAAGTAAATCTATTTAAAAATTAATAATAGTTAAATGCAAATGGGGACAAAAAAATAACTTTGCTGTTTTGAGATAAAAGACTAAGAACTAGGTAGTTTCCTTACATATCAAGTAGTAGAAATGAAAGAAAAATGCATTAATTAATTAGTCAGTTATGTGAAAAAAGTTAATGGGCTAAAAACAGAACATTCCATAATCTATAACAGGCCAACTGAACTGATGAGAACAATCAGAGGTTAAAATCATTATGGAAGTTAAAGGATTATACAGATGGAAAAAAAAAATCAGGACTAGCATTGCCAGTGTTTAATACCCAAATGTAGTTAGGAGCAGAAAAAGCCAAGGCACCACAACAGTATCATTGGCTGGAATAGCACAGAAGATAGAGCCAAGTCAAAGCAGTCCAAGTTCACATCTGAGATACACACACCTGCACAGACAGAGGGGCTGCATGAGTCTAGGGTGGAGTAATACATACCAGAGTGTAGAGTAAACCCTAGGCCCAAGGAGACTGCCTGACTGAGGTAGGAAAGAGTGTAACAAGAAATTTCAGTGGCAAGGTACAGACTCAAAGGAAGAATGAAAAGAACTAAAAAATCCTAAATTCCACTTCACAAAGAAAACAAACTCAACAAATGAGGACAACACCCACATAAAGTTAAAACAAAAATGGAACAGGATTTAAAATAAGAATGCTTGACTTTCATTTATAGCCATGACCTAGACTTATCCTTAGAACTAGAAGACTGACCAGTGTACACCACTAATCTTAGCTGGAAGATGGTTTAGCAGTTAAGAGCACTGGCTACTACTCTTCTACAGAACTGTGGTAGTTTGAATGAAAATAGTGGCACAGATTCATAGGGAATGGCACCATTGGGAGGTGTGGCATTTTTGGAGGTAGTGTTTCAGGGGGGTGTGGGGGAGGGGGCAGGCTTTGAGGTCTCAGAAGCTCAAGCCAGGCCCACTGGGTCTCATTCTCTTACTGCCGCTGCCTGTGGATCCAAATGTGGAACTCTCAGCTCCTTCTCTAGCACTAGGTTTGCTTGCATGCTGCCATGTTTCCATTCAAGATGATAATGAACTAAACCTCTGAACTGTCAGCCAGCCCCAATTCAATATTTTCTTTTATGAGTTGCCATGATCATAATGTCTCTTCACAGAAACAGAAACCTGAACAAAAGCAATGACCCAGATTCAATTCCCTATATCCACAGGCGGCTCTGCACATCTGTAACCCTGGTCTCAGGAAATCTGATGCATTCTTCTGGCCTCCCTGGCACCAGGCATATACAGGATATTCACAGACATACATGCAGACAAAACACCTATACACAGAAATTAAATTAAAAAAAAAAAGCTACTAGTCTTAGACCCTGGAAAAAAGTCAACAAAAGATTCTGATTCCTGAAAGGGAAGAAAAATATTTAGTGAGGCCTATGATGTCCTGGCTTTTCTGTTTAGGGTAGACTTTACTAGGACAGGGATGCCATTTTAAACAGGATATGTTGCTATTGTTCATTGGAAGACATAGAAATCAGAATACAAGTCTGAGATTTCCCTAAGATGTGGGACAAAGTTCTGGAGGAAAATCGTATGCAGAAAACCACTAGGCCAGAAATCTGCCTAAAATGTCTGTGTAAAATATTAAGACACTGGACTAGGATGAGAGTCTGTACGATTGGCTAAAGAATGATTGTGGCCTGTGAAATGAAAGACTTTCAGGGCTTTCTAGAGTTGAGAATCATTTAAATCACTAAGAGCTTTCGATGGTCAACCAAGGCATTCAGCATAGACTTTGGAAGGCATGGCTGAGCAACCTCAGCAGCAAAGCTAAACCAATAGAGTAAAGGTGGCTTGCATCTTTTTTTTTTTTCTTCTTCAAGACAGGGCTTCTCTGTGTAGCCCTGACTGTCCTGGAACTCACTCTGTAGACCAGGCTGGCCTCCAACTCAGAAATCACCTGCCTCTGCCTCCCAAGTGCTGGGATTAAAGGCGTGGGCCACCACACCCGGCTCTTAACAAAGCTCAGAAGGATCAAACTGAGCAGGAACAACTGCCTATACCAAATCTGAGTGTTCTTTAAAAGTAGACCAATAAATAAATAAATAAATTCCAGAAACTTGACAAAGTGAATTTCATGTTCAACATTAACATTACAGCACAGACTGTTGCCTGCAATCAAGAGAGAAACAGACAATAGAAATTGATTAGGATGAGAAAGAGAAAAGAACAATCACAGAGCTACTCACTAGCTGCTGGAAGTAGCCTCAAGTATTTAAAGGAGAGCATTGTGATAAGAAGGCACTTAAGACAGACTTTCTAGAGACAAGAAATTATATCACACTAATATGATAATAGCTAATAGTAAAATATCAAATTAGAGAATCTAGAAACAAATTAAGAACTTGAGAAAACTGAAGCCTCAGCAATGGAAACCATGAGGGATCAGTAATTCACACTGTAATGTTCCCAAGTACTCAGGAACTCACGATATAAGAAATTCCAAAAGTTAGTACAAGGTGAAACTGAAGGAAAGATCATCAGCTGTAGGAAGGCTTAAGAAGTAACCTCATCGCCAGCTCTCCTGTCTCACCCTATGCAACGAGGCATGCATGCTGATTTTGATTTTTAGCACAGTTCAATTCTAGAGTGTTACTCCCTTAAGACTGAAATAGTGCCTCCAGACATACAAAATTGGGAGAAAGAATATTATCATATTAAGCATGGTGCATGTTGGATCCTGACATGCCCCAGCCTTCTTCACTCATGAAAACCGTGGCTGCCAAGGCCCTCTAACTTCTAGACAGAAGACTGGAGGGATCTTACCATCGCAGGTGCAAATACAGAAATACTGGGAATCCCCAACATAAGAATGCAGCCAATCACCTCAATAAATCACCTCAATAAAACCCATAGTGGAAAAAATTCCCACTCACTGGCTCACTTTCCAATCACTGTTACAGTTCCTGGCTTTTAAGTAGAAAGACACAACTTAACATGTACAATAAACACAAAAGAACTCTCAATAGAACACACAGACAAAAACAGATCATAGAATCAACATGGAGGCAAAAGAGAGACCATAAAGTGAGAAAATTTTCAATTTTTCCTCAGAGAATTAAAATAAGATAATGTAGAACCAATAGATAAGAAAAGCTACTTTTAAAAATAATTGGAGGTGGGGTGAGCTGGAGAGATGGCTCAGTGGTTAAGAGCACTGACTGCTCTTGTAGAGGTCCTGAGTTCAATTTCCAGCAACCACATGATGGCTCACAACCATCTGTAATGGGATCTGATGCCCTTTACTGGTGTGTCTGAAGACAGCTACAGTTACTCATATATATTAAATAAATAAATAAATAAATAAAAACAAAAAACAAAACAAAACAAAAAATAGGGAACAAGTTAAGCTCTTCAGTGTTAAAAATACAAACAACGCATCAAAGATTAAAAGATAAAGTTTATGAAAGGCAAAAAGATAAAGAAAGTTATAGGGCAGAACAGGAGGCTCAGTGACTGAGTAACAATCTGCCTGAAAGAGAAGACTGTTCTGAAAGGAACCATCAATGTGTAGTTTAGAGCAATTCATCAGAATCGAAGAAAGGGTTTCTAGGTGTCTTTTTTTTTTCTTTTTTCTTAGGTATTTTTCTCATTTACATTTCCCATGCTATCCCAAAAGTCCCCCATACCCTCCCCCCCACTCCCCCTTTTTGGCCCTGGCGTTCCCCTGTACTGGGGCATATAAAGTTTGCAAGTCCAATGGGCCTCTCTTTCCAGTGATGGCCAACTAGACCATCTTTTGATACATATGCAGCTAGAGTCAAGAGCTCCGGGGTACTGGTTAGTTCATAATGTTGTTCCACCTATAGGGTTGCAGATCCCTTTAGCTCCTTATGTACTTTCTCTAGCTCCTCCATTGGGGGCCCTGTGATCCATCCATTAACTGACTGTGAGCATCCACTTATGTGTTTGCTAGGCCCCGGCGTAGTCTCGTTAGAGACAGCTATATTAGGGTCCTCTCAGCAAAATCTTGCTAGTGTATGGTTTCTAGGTGTCTTAATCAGGGTTTCTATTCCTGCACAAACATCATGGCCAAGAAGCAAGTTGGGGAGGAAAGGGTTTATTCAGCTTACACTTCCATACTGCTGTTCATCACCAAAGGAAGTCAGGACTGGAACTCAAGCAGGTCAGGAAGCTGGAGCTGATGCAGAAGCCATGGAGGGATGTTACTGGCTTGCTTCCACTGGCTTGCTCAGCTTGCTTTCTTATAGAACCCAAAACTACCAGCCCAGAGATGGTCCCACCCACAAGGGGCCCTCCTGCCCTGATCACTAATTGAGAAAATGCCCCACAGCTGGATCTCATGGAGGCACTTCACCAGCTAAAGCTCCTTTCTCAGTGATAACTCCAGCCTGTGTCAAATTGACACATAAAACCAGCCAGTACACTAGGTTTAAAGGACTACTTCCAGCTCCAGTACCAGTCAGAATGCTTATTCAAAGGCACATCATTTCAGAACACTGAGGATAAAAAGAATTTGAGCTTAAAGACACAAAACTAACTCATAAGAACCTTCATTAACTCACTGATTCACCAATGAAGCCTCAGAACCTAGAACACTGCCTAACCTAGACCTTGTCCACAATAAATAATGTATCACTTGAACTCAATAAGGTATAATTTTTAAAACACGGGCAATGGAGAAACTGCGAATCAGACTATTCATTAAGAATATAAAGCAAAGGCATCTTATTTTTTAGGAAAACAACATTTTTAGCAATCTTAGCAAACTCTTTTGTGGAAGCAGTAAAGGTATTTGCTGAACGGATAATGAGGTTACCCCCTAGGTAGACTACTGCTTCTCATTTCATCCTTAGCAGTAATCCATCCTTCTTAGCAGATACAAAGCTTCTCTTTCTTCATCTGGTTCTCTCTTTACAAATATTCCCTGAGCCCCATTAATACAATCAGATTCAAATTACTTAACACAGTAATTCACTTAACGGAAATCCATCCAAAAACCAACGTGGAAACAAGTAAAAACAGATTGTCAGTGTCTTCACATCCATGGGATCTGGCTGATATGGATGCAACCAAGTGCAAGGCCAGTGTTTTTCTTAGCTCACTGTGGCTGAACTAGGGATGCTGGACAGGAGATCAGCTCACCACCCACACAGCAAAGGTCAGTCTCTAGCCATAACTAAAGGCTGGCTGCATAAACTCCTCTAATGCAATGTCAAGCCATCCCTGTTTTTTGGATTTTGTTGTCATTGCTTTTTTTTTTTTTTTTTTTTTTTTTTAAATCTCCAGCCCAGTACCAACTACAACTACAGCACTTGGGAAACTCAAACAGCTCAGATTTTTGCTTGCTGATATGGTAAGGAAGACAGGTCTACAAACTTTATGTGGCCTGCCCATGGATGTCTACATCAGCAGTTAAAGGCGGAACTAGAATTAGAACACAAGACCTTTCTCTGGGCATTTTAAATATTTGCCCAATTTAAATAAAAGCCAGAGGAAAGGTCAGTGACCCCTCAATCAGGCTCCATGCTGGAGTTTATGGAGTTCCTAGTTTTTCTAAAGACTGGCTAAATTTACATATAATTCAATTAGATCTGATATCTTCAAAGATAACATTATTTCACATCTCTAATAAATATTAAAATCCTAAATTTTCTAAGGATAGTTAAGTTTTATCTCACCATTTGCACACCCCTTCAACTTTTCCACACTGGCATCTACCATAATCAAATGTGTGAAAATAACATTTACCCACAGATCTATGTGCTCAGCCAATAAAATTCAAAAGTCACATGCCTAGAATAGGACTGGAAAGGAAGATAGGAACGGGCAATTATCACACTAATTTTTTTTTTTTGATACTGAATTTACTGGAAGGTACATAGTCTAAGTAGAAAAATGACAGAAGAGACTGGCTATGATTGAGGGATCATTTTGACAGTCATACTGGACCCTATGAGGGACTAATTGGGAAACAGAGATGAAGTAACTAAAATGAGAAATGATGAAAGTCTAAACTAAAGCGATGGTGGAAAAACTAGAGATGGAGGTAAATTTAAGTAATAGTCCCCTGGGACCTTAATTAGGAAATTTTTAAAAACCTAAAATTTAAATTAGAGTCAAAGTAGTTATGTGAAGTGAGTACCAATTCCGAAAGCAAAAATTGAAAGCAAATGGGGTCCTAATCTAACCTTATCTTTAGACTATTAAGATAGTAATCTACAGCCATGAAGACGTCTCTGGTTCTCCGAGGAATGGTCTAAAGGTATTTTGATTTAAACAAAGCCCTTTTCAATGATCACAGCTGGCATCTCAGTATGTTACCATTGAAAGGGAAAGACAGGAAATGAATCAATAAACCCCAGGCACAAATTCAGCCTGAAAAGACACAGCATATCAAGGGGTAGAAATCTGAAAACAAAGGCTATGGGTAATTTAATTACCAGGCCGGAATCTGCTGACTGCCGGTTTAATTGTTTGAACAGAACCCAAGTTGTCTGCCGAGGCAACCGCTCTATGATTTTTGCACCATTTACTGCACGTGACCACACGGATAAGTAAGAAATAGTTCTAAAGAATGTTGAATCACTTGAATAACTTTCATTAATCACACCTATAAGTCCAAAGGAAAAAGCCGACATCTTTTAAAGCATATTCATTTGCTATTGCACATCATAGGCTCCAGAGAAAATGGTATCTTTTAGGTATTTTAAGATCTAGAAAATAAAGTTACCAGGGTTAAATGTACATGTGCTCATTTACCATGATACCTGAAAAGGATATTTTAAGGGAGGAATAGGAGACAGAGTAAAGTTAAATATAAGGTAGAACTATCATTAAATACCAAAAAACTGCTTAGGATTCTAGAGGAAACCAGTTTCTCCCTTGATTCAGTTGGTATTTCCTCATTCATGTTTATCTCCCCAAGAGTAAACACTCCTTTCAAAAGCAGGACAAAGAAGTGCCTGAGACTACTTAACTGGCAGCATTCTCTCCTGGGCTTCCCTGAGTAAATAAGTCCTACAAAGGCCAAAGTAGACTATTACATTGTTCACTCAACAGGCATTTATAAAATGGTTTGTATTTTGCTAAATCCTAACCAGTACTTTTACAATCTGTTAGAGAGAAAAAAAGGTAGACATGAAATGCTAGAGATAGCTCAGCTGGTAGGATGCTTGCATGCCAGGCAAGAAGTCCTGGTTTGATCCCAAGCACTTAGGAGGTGAAGGCACAAAGACCAGAAATTCAAGGTAATCTTGAGCTACATAAAGCTCTAAGCTACAAGAGACCTTGTCACAAAGCAAGCAAACAGTGCAGAGATGGCTCAGTGAGTCAAGTACTTTCTGTTCTAGCCTGAGGACCCCCAACAGCCACATAATAGGTATGCATGGTAAACTCATTGATCTGCAATCCCTGTGCAGAGATGATGACAGGCAGGATTCCCAGCACTCAACTGGCTAGTCAGTGTAGCTCAGAGTGACTTCTAGGCTCAGTAAGAGACTCTGTCTTGAAAAGAAAAATATGGTGTAGAGTCATATAAAAAGATACTCATACTGTAAGATGTAAGGTGAAATAAACTCTTTCAAAAAATTAAATTAAGATAACAAAATCTGAGTATAAAAATGAGTGTGTCATAATTCATATAATACTTGGATTAAAGAAAAATAGCATTCACTACCCACTTTTAAATTAATTCTTCACCTAGACAAAAAAAAGCAGAAATGAAGCTGTGTTAAAATTAATCTCTGTATATATTTTCTAGTGCTTACTACAAAAGAAAAAATTTCTTACTCTCTTCAGCACATTTCCAGTAATAAATGAACCCAAAAGATTAAATAAATAAATAAATAAATAAAAATAAATAAATAAATACCCAATATTAGTTTCTGGTCTCTACTTGTACAGATACATACACTATATACACAAACCCAGATATAACAATAACAAAATACAATAGCAACAAAAAGATATTAAGACTAATAATAATGAAAACTAGTTTTGTAGATACATTATCAATATAAGTTGTACAGAATAACTTAGAATATTTTCCTATAAGGAAATCAATATAGATAGAATTAATTAAGAACCACTTTTGACTAGATAGAATTTCAATTAGTTTGAAAGAAGTAATAAAGGAGGGATGGAGGAAGGAAGGAAAGGAGGGAAGGCTTGAAAGACATAGAGAACAAAGGGTTTCCAGATCAACATTAGCACAAATCTGAAATTTGTATGTTCTATTTTGAGAACGAAAAGGAGCATCAGAAAGGTCTTGTGACAGATAAATAGATCTAGCTCTGAGATTTTCATTGTACTTAAGAGGTGATATAAGGGCTTTTATATTCTCCTGTCTCTAATGACAAATACTTGCCAAGTTCTATAACCATCCATGGTTGCCGCCTGTTGGAACGCAGATGAAAAGATACATTGTGTACTTCGGTTTTATTTTTTGAGACTTAAGCCTAACTGTCCTGGAACTCACTGTGTAGACTAGGCTCATCTCAAACTCAAGAGATCCATCTGCTTCTGCCTCCTGAGTGCTGCAATTATAGGTGTGTGCCACCACACCTTCTTCAAACTGTACTCGTGTTCAGACTCTTGCTCAGCAGTATCTGTAAGGTTTATTTATGTGGTATTGTAGGCTTATAAAGAGCACTCCTCCTGCCTTCAGAACCATCTTCCTTTGCATACATAATATACAGACTTTTGGATACATTATCCCACTGGTGGACATCTTGATTTCTCTTCCTTTGACATTATAAAAAGGGTTGCTATGAACATTCCTGGACAAGTCACTTGTAAGAACACTTGTTCTTTTCCTGGTTAAGCCTCTAGGAACAGAGCTTTTTCATGATTGGAAAAAGGCATGCTTAACTTTATAAGAAACCACCAGTTTTCCTAAGTAGTCACACAAATTACACTTCCACCTGCAGTATGAAAGTTGTAGTTGCTTCATAGTCTTTCTTTCAAGTACTGTTGTCCATCTCTAAATTTAACCATTCTAGTTGATGCAGAATGCTGCCTTAATGGGGTTTTCAATTGGTATTTCCCTGATAAATATTGTGTTGAATATCCTTTTCAGTGAAGGATCTAGTTCAATCAAGTACATTTCGTTATGCAGTTTGATCTTCCTGAAGTATCTTCATTATATTACAATTGTGTTAGTAGCTTTCATGTACCTCACTGTTACTTCAAACTCAAACTCTCTCCAGTCTGTTACTAGGTTAGCTCCATTAACTGAGTGTTGTGCCCAGCTATTCCTTGCATAGTTTATTAATAATCATTGACAACCAAATTGCAGATTAAGTTACCTACTTTAGTTAATCAACTTTTTTTTCTCCTTTCCCCATCCTCCCTCTCTGTTTTCTCCTCTGTTTCTATCTCCCAAATTCTAATTTTTGCAAAGTGTATGCTGAAGGATCTAGTTCCAATCCTTTGCCCCCTGTAAGATAGTTGCATTTTTATGGTTGCAGTAAACTAACTTTTGAATTTTGTTATCATATCTTCAAATGCCAACTGTCTATATCAAACTAAATGCCTTTATTACGACATCCAACATGTTAAAATCAAATTCATCATTTTCTACTTGAAGCCAGACCTACATATTGCTGTCAACAGTTTCACCATTATTCTTCACTATACTTGCTTTAAATCCTAACTCTGAGTCAGTAAGATCTCTCAGGAGAAGGTGACATATAATTACTGGTAGTGATGACCCTGGGATTGCCTCATTAGCTCATCCAAGGCCAGTCTGTCACTTAGTTATTGAACGATTTTAGAAAAATTTCTGAGAACAACAATATCAACCAACCAGACCCCCCCAAAGCTCCCAGGGACTAAGCCACCAACCAAGGAGTACAAATGGCTCCAGCTGCATATGTAGCAGATGACAGCCTTGTCATGCATCAATGGGAGGAGAGGTTCTTGGTCCTATGAAGGCTTGATAGATGCCACAGTGTAGGGAAACCAAGGGCAGGGAGGCGGGAGTGGGTGGGTGGAGGAACACCCTCATAGAAGCAGGGGGTGGGGGTATGGGATAGGGAGTTCGGGGTCGGGGGGGAACGGGTAAGGGGATAACACTTGAAATGTAAATAGATTAAAAAAATAAACAAATAAACAGAAAAAAAGGAAAAATTTAGAACCTTCCTTGTAAAGTTTTTTTTTTTTTTAAGATTTGAATGATCAAATTAAGTACTTTAGCACCTACCTTAGGAATGTTCAACAAATATCAATTGTCTTAGTTATAGAATCGGAAATCTCTTATACTTCTACAACTGGTGCTTACATGCTTTCTTAGCATGCTTCTTTTACATATAGGGGAAGAACTCAGGAGGCATTCAAAATGTTATACTTAAACAAACAAACAAACAAACAAACAAACAAAAAACCCTGAGTTCGAGGCCAGCCTGGTCTATAGTGTGAGTTCCAGGACAGCCAGGGCTACAGAGAAACCCTGTCTCGAAAAAACAAAAAAAGAAGAAAAAAAAAAAACCCTAGAAACAGAAATATAAGAATATTAGAGGGCTGGTGAGATGGCTCAGTGGGTAAGAGCACCCGACTGCTCTTCCGAAGGTCTGGAGTTCAAATCCCAGCAACCACATGGTGGCTCACAACCATCCGTAACGAGATCTGGCGCCCTCTTCTGGAGTGTCTGAAGACAGCTACAGTGTACTTACATATAATAAATAAATAAATCTTTAAAAAAAAAAAAAAAAAAAAAGAAATCACAGAACCTTATTAAAAAAAAAAAAAAAAAAAAAAAAAGAATATTAGAGAAATGGAAATTAATACAAACTAGTGAACGAGCTAAAGAAGCGAATGTGGTTGCCTTGGAGGAAGAGTAGGAAATGAAGGCAGGCTGGAAAAGACAACAAACCTTGGAAAATTAGTTTACTCCTTACAATAGCATACATTTTGCAAAAATTAGAATTTGGGAGATAGAAACTGAGGAGAAGAAGGGAGAAGAAACAGAGAGAGGGAGGATGGGGGAAGAAGAAAAAATGTTGATTAAAGCAGGTGCTTAATCTGCAATTTGGTTGTCTATATTAATGATTATTAATAAACTATGCAAGGAATAGCTGGGCACAATACTCAGTTAATGGAGCTAACCTAGTAACAGACTAGAGAGAGTTTGAGTTTTAAGCAACAGTGAGGTACATGAAATCTACTAACACAGTTGTAATATAATGAAGATACTTCAGGAAGATCAAACAGCGTAACAAAATGTACTTGACTAGGGAAGAAATAAGAATGGTAAACATGCCGGGCAGTGGGGGTGCACACCTTTAATCCCAGCACTCGGGAGGCAGAGGCAGGCGGATTTCTGAGCTCGAGGCCAGCCTGGTCTACAGAGTGAGTTCCAGGACAGCCAGGGCTACACAGAGAAACCCTGTCTCGGAAAACCAAAGGGGGGTGAGGGGGGAAGAATGGTAAACATGAGATCTTCATAAACTTAGACGTGAGGTGATGAAAGTCTAGATTTGGTTGACAACTGCAGAACAGAAGATTCAATTCCAAGTCTTTTTTGCAAGAACACTATATGGTCTGCTGCCCAACTAAATACAAACATAAGAGAGTGAAAAAGAAAGAAAAAGGAACAGTGCATTCTCCCAGCACAGAGTAGGACTAAAATAACACTTGTAAAGGTAAGTGGTGACTCTAAAGCCTTACGTCTAAAAGATAAACACTAACATAGAGTTCAAAACACATAATCCTAGGAGAGATGCAGATTTTTTGAGAGAGATATGGGAAGTGTAACAAGCAGAATTTCAAACCATTCAACGAGGTATACAGGGGATGAAATCAATATTGACATCAAGGATCCTAGCTTAGACGACTTGGCACATGATGAAGCCAAGTTTAAAAAAAAAGAAGAGAGAAAAATAGTCTTTTTTTGTGAGAAAAGACATTGAGTTCTGTCAGGCTACAACCCGCGTGAATGACAAAGCCAAAATAAATAAAAATAAATTGTACTAAATGATCTCTGATTCCTCTAGAGTCTTCCACTCTAAACAGTAAATATTATCCAAGGATTTCATCATATTTTAAAATTAAGTTTTATTACTCATTGACTTCAGAATTCAAATGAACTGTACCAGAGTGGAAAGTTAACTAACACTCTGTCCAACTTCCCTATCTAAAACAGATTCTCCTTTTCAAAACTTAAATTGAACATTACCCTAGATAGCCAGATACTTTTCGTGAAGAATAAACGTTTAATGCAAAAGTTTTTTTTTGTTTTTTGTTTTTTTTCGAGACAGGGTTTCTCTGTGTAACCCTGCCTGTCCTGGAACTCACCAGGCTGGCCTCGAACTCAGAAATCTGCCTGCCTCTGCCTCCCGAGTGCTGGGATTAAAGGCGTGCGCCACCACGCCCGGCTGCAAAAGTTTACAGAGTGTGCCTCAACTTGTATGCTAGTGTGATCCAAGTCTATTTCAACAATCACAACAGCAAAACTTGAGACTATATCTTTTTCATAAAGATGATACCTAACATGTAAAGCCATTTCTAGTTTATTAAAACTACAGGTTAAAGCTATAAAAATATAGGCGGGCGGTAGTAGTAGCACACGCCTTTAATCCCAGGACTCAGGAGGCAGAGGCAGGCCAGCCTGCTCTAAAGTGAGTCCCAGGACATCAAGGGCTTATTACACAGTGAAATCCTGTCTTGAGAGAGGGGGGAAAAACCCCACAACAAAAACCAAACAACAAAATCACCCCTGCCACACAATCCTACCCCTGCCACACAATCCTTTAAAAGTGTGCAAGACCTAAAAGCCTTCTCTTGAGTTCACTAACCCTATGAACTCTCTCCACACGTCTCTCCTTGAAAACATTATCTATTTTGTGCTCACTATTTTCTTCTATTTGTTCTTTAAGTGCCTTTAGTCTAGCTTTTGGTCCAGATGTTCTTTCAAAATTGTTCTCCCTACTACAAAGTGGTGATGTAAGCTTCCACTCTTCACTGTCCTTGGTCTACCAGTATCACTGACCCAGATGCATATTCATCCTCTGGAGACTATGTAGCTCAAGTGATTTGCAGCAAACCCTTTTCTCTTCCTTTCCCTCCTCTGTCTCGTCTGCTACTCTCTTCTCTTTAGTTTGAGGGCCTTGGAAACTAGACCTTAATTGCGCCCATAATTATATACACTACTGTTGTAATCTCTACCTGCAAAGAAGTTGAATTGATTTTACTTTCAAAATATAAACTAGAGGGCTAAAGGAAAATGATTCAGCCAGTAAAGCCCCTACTGTGTAAGCATTAGGACCTGAATTCAGATTCTATGCAACTACCTACAAAACAGATTTCAGTAGAGGACCCATGTAAAATCCTGGCATGGCGGTATGCACCTATAATCCCAGAGGTGGATCTCTGGGGCTGGCTGGCCAGGCAGAGTAGCCAAAACAGTGAGTTCCATGCCTCAAACTTAAAAAGATGTAGAGTGAAGACACTTAATCTCCACATTTACACATGTACACTACACACACACACATACACAATGATGACTTTCCATCCTGAACAACTGTCAGCAACTACGTTAACACTGTCCAATCAGATCTCTACACCTTCCAGGTATAATCTACTTTCAAATAACATTGTCTTAGAGATGATTTGAAGGTGCTGACTCAGGCAATCACTTGGCTGCTGAAGTCTATTTTATTTTATGTGTAAGGGTGTTTTCCTGTTTTTATGTCTGTACACCACATATGTGCCTGGTGTTCAAGAAGGCCAGAGAGGGTGTCAGATTCCCTGGAACTGGAGTTACAGTTCAACTGTCATGGAGGTGCTGGGAATTGAACCAGCGTCCTCTGGGAGAGCACCAGTGCTCTTATCCACTGAGCCTTCTCTCCAGCCCCAAGCTGAAATCTCAATCACTACTGAAAACATGCAGTAGTAGCCAAACCTCAATAGCTGCAAAGCCCCTAAGCCTGCTCCTTACTCCTCCAATTTACCTTTCTGACTAGTATCTCCCACTAGTTCTTTTCTTTGCTCCCTCTTGTTCCCACTTCCTGCTTTTTTCTCTCCAACCATGCTGGACTTTTTGTTAATCCTTGGACAAACTGGAAGTCTGTGGCCTCAGGGACACTCTGCATTTGCTCTTCTCTCTCTCTTAATAATCCTTTTTACTTCATACATATAGGACTGTGTTTTCAAATATGACCACTACTCTTTCACTCCCTGTCTCTCTATCCTTTGATGCAAGGAAGCAGGGAAATATGAGCAAAACAGAAGAAAAACAGTAGCCAGTCAGAAGTGACCCAGAGCTGGCAGAGACGCTGAAGATTAGCAAACATGAATGTGAAATTATTGTAACTGTATCCCTGATGTTCAATAGCTAATAAAGACACAGAACACACAAAGCGAGACACACATATACTCCTATAAATCAAGGGTTTCAGTCAAGTTGTAATTTACTCAGTGTCTGAGGTGAAAAATACATCTAACTAGGAAAATAGATTAGACATTGCAGAATAAAAGACTAGTGAACTTGAAGACACAGAAAAAAATAACTACCTAAAATAAAACATAGGTTAGAAAAAGAAAAAAAAATCTATTGATCTGTAGGACAATTTCAAATAGCCTAAAATACAATGGCCTTAAACTCTGAAGGAGAGGAAAAAGAGATGGGACAGAAAACCAGTTAAGAAAACAGTGGCTGAAGGATTTCTAAATTCAGTGAAAACATTGTTTTTACAAGTTTAAGCAGCTTGTGAACATCAAACCAAAGAATCCTAAAGAAAACCACAATAGCACATTATCAAATTATTAAAATCAGTGAAAATCCAGTTCAATCCCTTTATACCAGAAAAAAGAGAGACTATTTTAGATATACAAAGACTGAAGAATTTCATTGCCTTCACTACAAGAAATACTAAGAAAGCCTTCACTACAAGAAATACTAAGAAACTTCTTCAAACAAAAGGAACAAGACCTTGCATGAAACTATGTATCCACACAAAGAAATAAAATTGAAAATATTTAGGCATACAAAAAAATGTGGAAATGGTAATTTCTGATAAATAGGATTTTGAAAAGATTGAAATCTCTGCTAACGAGGATATACTGTTAAAACAAAAACAATACTATATTGTGTTTTATAAAATAGGCTCAAGTACAATATGAGAAAACCATGATGGTCAGGCAAGGCAAAACAGAAGTATATTATTTTAACATTCTTATACTATGTCGGGGCAAATATTACTTCAAGGTAGACTGCAGAAGTTAAAGACTTGTACATGAACGGCCATAGCAACATTATGTATAATAGCCCCAAACTGAAAACAGCTAAATGCCTGAAAGCAACCTATTTAAACTAACGTTTTATGGCTATAGTGTAGCTTAAGAAGCCATGAGATTACACACAGGTCACCACTGAATCCCCCCAGGGCTAAGCCAAAGCAGGACTCAATAAACAGAATGTAAGACGTAAAAAAATAAAAGTTCTCTTGTAAGGTGGCAAGTTTCTCCCTATCTTTTGCTATCTAGTCTCTAATGCAAGTAAGAGAATTAAGAAGTACTTTTAATACCATATATATATGAGAAAAAGTTATATTCCATATTTTAACTTACCTAGTATTTTATTAGTCTGACTTAAAATATTATCAATTCTTAAATAATCAGAAAAATTAATTTGAAATACTTCATTTATACAGGCTAATGACTTTCTCAAGTTCAAAAAAAAAGTAAAGAAAAAAACTTACCAAAAATTTCTCCATTTTTGGCATATTCTGTCACAAGGTACAACATACTTTTGGTCTCCATTACCTATTGATAAATGATCCTACATTAGTAAGACAGGAAGGATTACTTTACCACATTCCATAGAGTTGCATAAATTAAAATTGTAGGTAAAGAGTAAGTTATGAACAACTGATAAGTCAGAAACATTTACAAGCTTTGGTATACACTCGTGGATCCTTTCTGTGAATATTAGATCCCTGCTCTAAGTGTGAGTCCATGGAGCAGCAGGAGCAGCTGCTAGCTAGTACCTGCTAGAAATGTAGAATTTCAGGCCTGACTCCAGTAATACTGAATTAGAACTGACATTTTAACAAAAGTGATTCATATGCACATTCAAGTGTAAGGAGGTGAATAAGAAGCTTTGCAGATTTTCCCACTGTCTCTTAAGTCTGTGTGCTGTGTTAGCAAGGCTGTAGTCTAGCTGAGCCACCACAGTGTGGAATCTATATTCTTCCCTACTGTACTTTATTTAATAGTTACAAGTTACTGTAATTTTATTTATTTTTTTATGATTTATATATTTTTATTTTATGTGTATTAGTGTTTGGCTTGCATCTATGTTTGTGTAAGGGTATTAAATCCCTTAGAACTGGAGTTACAGGCAGTTGTGAGCTGCCAAGTGATTACTAGGAATTGAACCTGGGTTCTGAGGAAGAGCAGCCAATGCTCTTAACTGTTGAGCCATTTCTCTAGCTTCCTGAAATTATAAATCATTGTTTGCAATGTAAACTGTTTATTCTACTGTGTTTTCACTTAAATTGGCTTCTGTAGGATCAAAAAGAAAGTATATCATTGTTAGCAATTTGAATTTTAGAACTATAGGAATAGATACTATTAGATTCAAGTTAAGCAATTTTAGATTGTTTCTCTGTAGAACTTGTATGTGTGGTGAGGGTCTGTGTGTATGAGTGTGTGTTATGCATGTATGTGTGCAAGTGTGCAAGTATGTGGAAGGGAGCGGTCAGGTCCAGGTGCTCCACAGAAGCTACCCGCTCTGTCTTTTGAGACAGGGATTCTTCTTGTGCTGAGGCCCACTGATTATACAAGACTGATGGCGCTTCCAGCCCCAGGGATCCACGCTGGGTGTGAGTGTACATCACTAGTCTTGTCTTTTTACTATATCGGTTCTGGGGATCACACTCAAGTCCTTGGCTTTGTACAGGTTCTAGGGACCAAACTGAGGTCATCCAGCTTGCAGGTCAAATACTTCATCAAAGGAGCTATGTCCCTAGCCCTGCAACACTCTTTTAATAGTTGTCTGTTGAAAGGCTGCACACTAATTTTGCACTAAAATACATGCTTAGGACTTTGCTTCATCAAAGAAAAAAAATAAGAATTGTTGACAATTTGGAACTAAAAGTTAAAATAGTAACTCAACTTTACATACAGCTGGCCATATTATGTGAATCATAGTGAATCAGTTTAGAACATGGTCTACTAGCACTTCTAAAATGATTATGGAACTATCTAAAGATAAATGTAAAACAAATGTTTACAGGGAAAAGTCTGATACATTTTGACTTAGATTTCTACAGCTTTAGAATTTTAGGAACTGTTTTGAGTGGTACAACATACATATTCTGACATGCTTTGGGGGTATATCATAAGTTGATGGTTTCCAACTTTTTAAGTTGAAATTGTCAAACAATTACATTGTTTACAATTGTATACACATATGTATAAATATGCATACAAGTATATGTACATGCGTATGTATACATAAAGAGGGGGAGGGAGAGAGAGAGAACAAACTATATATGTGTGTTCTGTATAAAATGCACTCAAGGACGTAATAAACAAAACTAGAAGTTTTAACATTTTCTTACAATCCCAATACATTTGGGTAGCCCACGTGAGTGCAGTGGTATGACAGCCAAAACTGGCCTTCGGAGAAAAGGGCTCTGAGTTTTAATCCTATTCCTACAATAGTAAACACTTGCTGAGACTGAGTTACTGATGTGATGTTTATCAGCTCACAAAACTTCTGAAAACAGATTAAGTCCAGCATACCATGGGTGCACCTATCACAGGGCATCAAAGCCACAGGTCAGCATATTGGGACCTTCCAGTTTAAAAGCCATTTTCAATTGAAAGATATGGTACGTTAACCAACAGAAACGTTAAGAGATAGCTTATTGATTATTAAACATGAAATACTACTTTAAAAATTTGAGAAAACATTCCCTTTAAAATACATAGCTTAAACTTAGACACAGTTTACTTTACAAAATTTCTTTTTTTTTTTTTTAAAGAATTATTTATTACACACTATACCTGTCTTCAGACACACCAGAAGAGGGCATTGGATCCCATTACAGGTAGTTGTGATCCACTCTGTGGTTGCTAGGAACTGAACTCAGAACCTCTGGAAGAGCAATCAGTGCTCTTAACCCCTGAGCCATCTCTCCAGCCCACAAAATTTCTTAATAAAACTGATTTTTTAAAAAATGGCTTACTTTTATGACTCATCAAAAAATATGAAAGGAAAGTCATAAATCTAGGTATTACAAAGTTTGCCTCTATGTAATAAACTAGCCTTTTGATTTCATAAAACATAAACATAAGCTTTTCAAATAAAAAATGTGTATAACATCCTTATTTACGGTACAACTACCTTTGCAAACCCAGCAAGTTTAGGCACAACTGCTAATTTTTAAAATAGCTAGCTGTTATATCAAGTTATATTATCAAGTAGCTTCCCAGTTTCATTTTTACAAATTTAAATATATAGAAAACTTAAAAACTTTTTTTTTTAAAAAGCACACTAGAAAACCTAGCATACAGGTAAAAATCACAATGGAAACAGACATTTGAATGTGGAAAGCATAAGGAGAAATAAGGGGAAGTCATACCTGATACAGTTTAATGATGTGAGGATGGTCGAGCATTTTCATTATCTGTACTTCTCGGTAGATTTTCTCAAGGTTTACTGCATCCAGCTGTGACTTGTCTATTATTTTTATAGCCACCTGTTGCCCAGAAGACACATAAATACAATTACTATATAACACTTAACCGTCTCCAGGTAAGACTTAGGAAACGATATCTGAGATGGCACCTGTAGGTGCCTGCCTACTCTGATAGCTAGTGTAATTCAATGTCCATTTGCTTGTTCATGCAACATACATATCTTAAGCTTCTACTAATTACGAGGCACAATAAGT
Organism: Mus musculus; assembly: GCF_000001635.26. Classification (NCBI taxonomy): domain Eukaryota; kingdom Metazoa; phylum Chordata; class Mammalia; order Rodentia; family Muridae; genus Mus; species Mus musculus. The sequence goes on from NC_000075.6 coordinate 50,998,812, forward strand.
TTTGTCTGGCAGAGTCCTTAATGTGCTATAGAAAGCAACTCTTCAAAGTTACTTTAAGCTGAAAAAGTCCTCGTACTTTCAACCAACCATCTCACTGTAAATTCCACACAGTCTGAGCATCTGCCCAGTGGGACGCAGCTGATGTCAGCTTCTACATTGCTGAAAAGCTTTTCTAGAAAAGTGACAGGGTCCAAATAATACACAGAGAGACTTCTTCTAGTTTCTGAAAGCCTTTAAAAAATTTTATTAGCATTTTTCATACAATATATTTTGATCATATTCTTTCCCTTCCTGCAACTCCTCCCAGATTCTCCCCACAGATACACTAAAAAAAAAAAAACAAAAAAAACTGAAATGCAAAATATTAAAACTAATCTATGAGAAGTAATATAATGGGATAAAATTAAAATGCAAAACTCCAAATGTGTAAAACTCTATTAACTTGAACTTTCTAAGAGTTTAACTTCAGAAGATGATGTGACCTGATTCTGCCATAACTAAACACACGACCAAAGAAGGGGAATTTGAAGGGGAATGACAAGTACTCAGAAACAACAATTACATAGTTTCTTTTTGTTTTATTTTTCTTTTCATATAACTGAAAAGAACTAATTTTTAGAAATTCATAGATTTGGAATAAGGTGATCTGATTTAAGTAAAATATTTGGTAATTGAAAAAACTCCATATTTAACTCTAGTAAGTTCCAAAGAAATTCTAACGTGAATTTCAAATACTTCTTAGCCTATGTTGTTTCAGCATACCTTTTAATATCAATTAATGTATGTTCTTTAATGGTTCACCATTCCCAAAAAGTATATAAGACAATAGAACTCAGCCTATCTATCACTGGACTTCCTTAGTTTCCTATTCACAAATCTCCCCCCCCCTTCCCTCCCCACTTCTTTCTGGTTGCTTTATGCTTTGCCATGTTTTTTGTTTTTTTATGAAAAGCTACTTTCATTATGTCTGATGTTTCATTATCCTAAATAATCAAAATATTCTAGAAAACTGATGTCAAACTGCTAGCAAAATGAACTGCCAGTGATTGTACTGTGCTTGTTTGCTATGTGAAACAGCAAGTACTGCTGTCTCTAGCCCTGTGAGGGGACCTCCTCCAACCCACATATTTAAAGATACCCCATTCTTCTTACAAATCAGCATGACAGAATCTAGAATCTGTAACTTTCATAAAAACTGCCAGATAAAAGGGCAAGGCTGTGTTGGAATGGAACTTTCTATAGGAGAGTGACATGGTGTTTCACAGACATCATGTCTCAAGGAAACGCCTTTTCCTATGGTTCCTGAAGTCTAGAGATCAACACTTTTCTCAACAACAAGCTGCTATTATGAGTCAAAACCATGTAACAGAATTTGAGAAAAAGGAATCACATTAAAAATAGTATAATTATTCTCACTAAGAAATTCTGTCCTTATCTTTTTCTCATGATTTAATTAAAAAAAAATGTGTATACGTGTGTGCCTGTGCAAGTTTATGTGCGCCATGTGAGTGCAGGTGCCTGCAGAAGCCAGAAGCCACAGGATTTCCTAGAAGCTGAGCTGCACACCCTGACACCCTGAGGGGGATTACGACTCTCTAAAGAAAGGCGTATGTTCCAACATTCCTTGTAGTAGAGCAGTCTAACTGCTTTAACATACTCAGCTATAATGATTCAAGCACAACAGAAGTTTATGTCTTGCTCACAGAGCAAGCTTAGATGGGTGGAATTATTAACGAACGTATACAGTTCAAAAGGCTTTCCCATGTGTAAGGTGTGGCTTCTAAGCTTGCTCTGAAGGCTCTCTCCATCCTAGCTAGAAAAGAGAAAGGAGCTCTAAAGGACTCTCCCAGGAGATTTTGATGGGCAGGCCTCTCATTCATCCCATTTGTTAGAACTCAGTCACATAATTGTACCTAAATGGATAAGAGGCACAAAAACAGTCCAGTTAATGCCCAGACAGACAGAGGAAGAGCGGAGCTTTTGATCATCAAGGAATCTCTGCTGAGCTTGATAGACTATTTGCCAAGAACTTCTCAGAAATGCAGTAATAATGACAGTAACTGTTGCCAACTACATAACACATCTTAATTTTACAAGATACTTAAATGCATTTTATCTCATTTATTATTCAATTTTGTCAAATAAATAGAATCAGGATAACTAGGAACTGATAAAACCGAGATTCAAAAGGCATTAAATATTAGCACTTATTAGCATGCAAGAGGCCCTCTGTCCAAATCTCAAGACCCTTCTTGGCTCCACCCCCCCCCCCCAAATAATCAACAAAGGTTCTAAAGCTCTAGCAAATTAGGGTGGCTGAGGGGACAGATGAACTGATACGACCTCGGGTCTTCCATTCTAAAATCAATCTCCTCACTTTAAAAAAGTTCCTTCTCCACACATCTATTATATGCCAAATATTATGCCTAGGATACAGAAACAAATAAGATGGGATTCCTATTGTCAAAGAACTTACCATTTCTGTAAGAGTGAGGCAATTAAAACCAGTTTTTAAGAAAGCTTTGGAATTTCTCAAAAGCATACTGAAAGTCTCCAAATTACAAAACATTGATTTAAAGGTAAGTATAAACTTAGGTTTTCTGCATACCTTCTCCTACTTGTTAATAGTTCTAAACCTAGGACAAAAATATGCATAATCAAGAGAAGGTCAAGAAGACCCAAACTGATTCTGTTAATTGAAGGACCTCTTTTATGTTAACTGACTCATTCAACTGTTTAACTCTTGATTATACTCACACTCTCTTAAAAATAATATTCCTTCCACTAAGGAGGAAAAGGCTTCCTCTCTATGTAGGACATACAGGATAAATCAGAAAGACTGCTATCACTCAAAACCCTATATAAAGGTGCTGACCACTCAACCACAGACATATTCAGAAAAATGTGTATTTAAAACAAAAAAATGCCATTTTCACTTTTATATTAGCAAAGACTGAAAAGTCGATATGTACATGAGCCAAGTTTTGATGAGACAGCCATTTTGTAGAAATTTTGTATGACTATAAATAAGGTATAATTCCTCTAGAAAGCAATTTAACAGTTTTTATAAAGGACCTTAAAAATCATATATTCCATTAAGTTTGAAGACTCTGATGCTGAAAAAGAACCTAATGGGAACAATCTGAATTAATGACAAGGATTTCTGTGTAGATAAATTAAATGTATTACTTAAATACAAAAATATAAATAGTTGAAAATAATTACATGGCCTGAGGATTTTTAAGACTATAAGAGAAGTAATCCAAAGTAACTTTCCCCTTTAAAATGTTTCAACAATTCCACACAAAAGACAAGGCAATTAAAAGAGGCAAAGTCACTAAAAGCGATTTACAAGGAAAAAGCAAATAGCTATCATATAATACTACAGTCAGTGGAACCAAAGAAATACAAATTAAATAGCAAGGAAAATACAAGAAATTTTGTTTATTGGGGGCAGGGAAGAGTAGTATTCCTCAAAGTGCTTTTCCTAATAGTAATTATGGGACTGTCTGTGCAGAGGATACTGTGGCCTTGAGAGAGGTAATGGATGTGCTCTTCACCCAAGAATTCCACTGCAGCAAAACTGCTCGGAGGGAATAATCAGGTATGCTAATGTATGCAAAAGACTATCCTCTGGAACACTCAGAGCACTGTACTAGAGAGAGATGAACGTTATCTCAGTAAAGCAAGCTAGTTAAATAAAATATGACAATGACATGAACAATGCCGCCTAATGATGTTCTCAACCTGTGGGTTGTAACCGCTTGGAGACTGAATGATCCTATCTCAGGGTCACCTATCAGATGTCCTGCATATCACATATTTACATTATGATGCATAACAGTAGCAAAACTACAGTTAGGAAGTAAAAACAGAAATAATTTTATGATTGGGGTCACCACAACTTCAGGAATTGTATTAAAAGGTTGCAGCATTAGGAAAGTTGAAAACCACTGCTGCCTTACCTAGTGGTTTTGGTGTGTGTGTGTTTGTTTCAAGTTTTGCTTTATTATGAGTAAAACTGCTATATACAAATGACACATTCCAATTATGGACATATGCATTAATTTCTTTTAGGTAAATGCAAAGGATAAAGGTTGACTCTTGTTGTATGTGGGACGTATTTAAAGCTTTTAAAAATCTCCCAAACTATTTCCCAAAGTTTTCCTTAATTTCTATTTATCAGCAATTTCCTACACTTCTGTCAACCTTGGTACTGTCCGTCTTTATCATTTTAGCAGGCACTTTTAGAGAGTGTTTTTGTTTAATACTTGGAAATGTTACAAGTGAAATACAAGAACATAGGTTATATGTGATATCAATCTTATTTCAAACATATAAAATACAAGTGAATTTGGAGGCTCTGTGGGTTTTCATCTCCTGAGTTTTGAGAGCAGAAGTATGAATGCTTAGTTTCTTTTGCAAGCTTTTCCACAATGGCTATAATGAGTAGGCCTAACTTCTGTAACGGGGTCAAACTATGTGGATATTTTGTACTTTTAAGAAGAACTGAGAACATTAAAGGATTGTCACCAATGTAATTTATCTAAGATGCATCTCTTAATCTGTCTAAAGAACTTCAAACTTTTTTAAACAAAGAGTTTTTGATGAAATCCCTCTTTGCTTCCATTCTTTTAACTATCAAAACTGGATATAATAACTGGATATTTCTATTCTTTGAAAAATAGAATTTAATATGAATTTTAAATGAAAAAAAAACTTTTACAGAAATCACTTAAAAAATACAGATGTAGGAGGGCAAGTAAAAGTTCTATTAAAAAGGAAAGGGAGCTATCATAAGGAATTCTGTGATCCATTTGATGCCAAGGAAGTGAAACTTTAATCAGCAGTGACTATAAATCAAATGTCATCATGTGAATCCAAGGAGGCCAGTTTCATGATTTCCAAATAAATGTTTTCTTAATTGCCTGGTGCCAAGATAGAATTCCTTAGAGGACTTAAAATGAGAACACACTAAACTCTGTTAAAGGTAAAAATTTCTGCAGATCAGAAAAATTTACACAACTCTAGGCCAGCTTAGTGGGTAAAAGCACTTGTACTGGCCTGGTGACCTGAGTTCAAATCCCAGGACCCATATAAAGGCTGACAGAGAGAACTAAATCTACAAAATTGTTCTTTTGTTTCCACATATGTGCCACAGTGCTATAGCATGCACATGCCCTTCCCCACCCCTCTCTCTCTCTCTCTCTCTCTCTCTCTCTCTCTCTCACACACACACACACACACACACACATAAATCGAACATTTACATAACTCTTACTGTGAATATTTGTTTTCCCTTCCCTGATAAAAGAGGTAATTTTAATAATATTTAGCAAAACAATTTAGCAATTCCTTGCCTGAAGACTAAGAAACCAGAGAACAGTCTAATAAAGCCTATACACACTATGACCAATCAAAGTCCTATTTCAACACACAAAAGATCACATCCAAGCCTATTTACACATGCTAGTGGTTAAGACATTTGGTAACAGGTCCTTCTATTGCACATAGTACAGCTATGTCTTAAAATCCAGAGTATTTTTGCAGCACAAGACTAATACCAAAGCTACTGAAAAGAGCTGCAAGATGTCAAAGCAAAATATAAACCAACTGTTTAAAAGCCCTCTTAAAGAAATACCATGCTCATGGCTTAACATGCCCTTCTTTTGTTTCTACTTTTACTATAAAAACATAATTCTAAACTTTGTTTTTGGGAAATGTTAAGAAATTCTACACGTTAAGGTGGTAGACTGAGGATCATGCTTGAACATCCAACTCCCAAAATACACACAGAAAACTTTCTGGTGAACAAAGACAATTTTCAGACAGCCTCTGACAGTTGCTCTGAGTCCATGTTCTCTTGGGGGTAAGCAAGTGAGTAAGCAGCCTAATTCCTACAGGCCACTTTAATAAGGTAACTTTTAGAACTTCTCCCAAGTTTCTGTACACTTGTCTTCATATGACTAATAGAGGTAAGCAACACAAAAAGTATGGTACTGAGTGAGGAAAAGCCCGTTATCTGTAGAGAGAGGGAGCTGAAAACACTGATGGCTATCTCTGGGTGCACTACTGAAGGTACAAGTAATTAGTTTCATTTATCCATATTTTAAGATTTTTCAATAGTAAACATAGATTAAATAGTAAAAACTCTTGATTGTAAAAAATTATACCTTCTCAGTAATTTCTCTAATAATTACCAGCAATTCCTTTTCCCCAAAACATTTAAAACCCAGTCTTAGATACACAATTATGTTCCCTATCAATTGTTGAAAACTGGAAATGATATAATAGTCAATAAGAGAATCATAAGTAAAATGGGCTATCTACAAAGTTGAATTCTAAACTGCTAAAATACTGTAAAAGTTATATATGATAAACAAAATGTAAAATGTGTGGGCACAGACATATATTCTATGTCTTGCCACTTATAGAAAACAAACACATTAAGAATACTAAAAGGCAATGTGACATGTTGAGAACAATGTATTCCCACAATGGAAGAACTATATACTGTGTGCTATGCTCTCCTTTATTCTTTACATTTGCTATACTAAACATTCTTTAATAGAAAACAGAGCACTTAGAAGTAGAAAGTAATTTTCCTAGAATTTTTCTTAGACAAAAAACAAAACAAAACAAAAAAAAAAACAAAAAACAAAAAAAAGAAAGAAAGAAACCACCTCCTGAACTAACTATATAGTTAACTAGAAGGGAAAAATTGCTTCCTAATATAGTATTAATAAAACACTACTCAAGGACATTCATAGAACAGAAAACTAGCAACTACCACTGCCCAAAATAGTTTAATAGTTTAAATGGTGTTATTCTTTTCCCATTGTGCTAATTTTACAAAATTAGCTCCTGTAATTCATAAGCCAGCTTACAAAGATTTCATAAAGTATTATATTAGGAAACTAGATTCTACCACCCCCTTCCCTTCCCTTTTGTGTGCAAAATTTACACAGAGATGAAGCACATGAATACTGCTTCAGATGACGTAATTACATTTCTTGGTGTTAAGCCATTTGATAGATTAAACCAAAGTTAATGCCTTTTTTGTATACTAATTTTTTTCCTAAAAGGGAAACAGACTTCTCCCAAGTGCTACAAAAAGATATCTTATTTTTTTGTAAGTGATACAGAAGATAAAGAGCCATTAAAAATAAAAGTATCTGTCACATAGATGTTTAAACTAAGTCCTAAGATTTGTCTCAGGGGCTGTCAAGATAGCCAGCGAGTAAAGACACTTGCTGCAGACCCTGATGACCTGAGTTCGAACCCTAGCACCCACACAGTCGAAAAAGAGAACCAGATCCTGCAAGTTGTTCTTTGACCAACACACACACACACACACACACACACACACTCACGGAGGCATGTGTACACACAAATATAATTAAAAATGACTCTATTTTAAAATTGCCTCAGGATCAAACTTGATGAAAAAAGAGATGGCCACGTTCTAAAACACAAGCCCATAATGCTAAAATAAAGTACACAAGGAACTTCCATGGCACTAAATATAATCATAGTTTTCTAATAGTTTTCTTTTTCTTTTTGGTTTTTTGAGATAGGTTTCTCTTTATAGCTCTCGCTGTCCTGGAACTCACTTTGTAGACCAGGCCTGCCTCTGCCTCCCAAGTACTGGGATTAAAGGCGTGCGCCACCACCGAACGGCATTTAATAGTTTTCTTTATACTATTATTAACTGTTCTCATTTTAATTACTGCGGAATGTTAAACAATGAGAATCTAAAATAATGCAAAACAGTTGAAAATTTCACTATTTTATTTACAGTTTGCACGACTGTTCTATTTATCAAAGATACAGATATTTAGTAAATAAAAAAGTTTTTCCTAAAGAAAAAAACTCACTGAAACATTATTGGAAACTGAGTCCATGATTTTACTAAGCAAGTCTTCATGTAACTTTCTTATAAAACTTCAGAAAACCATTTTGCAAACTAAAACACCTACAAAGACTTTTAAGTATAGCAACTACTAGACCATTTCTATGCCTTAGTATCAACAATCACAAAATTACCACAAAATGCTCAGCCTTATGTTCTGTCAAAACAGAAAAGCACAAGTGAGGTGGAATCTATCACCTAAACGTTTAGCTTTTAACATAAAATAATTTTATACATATATACTACACACACCCCCTTTAGCAACTGCAAGAGCTTTCGTGAGCTGACAGGTGTCTTCAATCACAAATATAACTGATCTGACAGTCATAGGCAATGTTACTCCACAGTGCCCCCTAGCTCGCTTCCTAAGAAATATCAGCTTGAAAGGGACACCATCAGAATTGTCACCCTGAAGAGAATGTATAAATTGCCATCAGCGCCACTGAAGCAGCTCTGAGATACAACTTTAACTAAACTCTATCTGACAACAACTGACCACTAACTATTGCTAATAAGAAAAATCGTGTGGATGGATTTGTTATCCAACCACACAACAATGTAACCAAAAAGTTCAGACTCTCTCTGTAATGTGCTATTTTTGGCAGTCATTGAAAAGGACTCATAAATACACCCATTTAAGATACTTCCTTTTAATTTAACGTCGAGGTAAAGGTATGACATTTGGCCATAACTCTTTATAAAAACGAAACACTTTAATCATTACAAAAATGCTGGGGTCAAATTCAGCTATGCAAAAGTTTGGTAATGTCAATATACTTATCATTATAGCAATCTAGATTCATAACACTGGTAAATTTGTGAAAGGAAAAATTTTGACCTTGGTACTGATGCCCTAAAGAAGAAAGATTTAAGTGGTGTGTCAGGGATTTGTGAGGCAAAACAAAAAGTGAAGACATGTTAGACATGTCCTCCTTCTTTATGGAAATGGACATGAAGCAAAACTTTTAAGTACAACTGCTAAGAAAACAGTAAGGCTTTTAAATGCCCTTTACCTTACATAAGCGTAAGTCATCCTGGGCAGGGGGTGGGGGTGGAGGTCCTATAGTCAAAGATTAGAACGTTCTTAAGAACATAGTAGGAAAAAAACCCGAAAAGGATGAAAACTGGGGAGAGAAACTGAAAATCGGTGAAACTCAAGTGGCAATCACAAGGCAGAATAGAGTACGTCAAAACCACTAGGTTGTAGACTAAGAAATGGTTTTGTTTCGATCGTTTTTTTTCCAAGGTATTTAATTTGCACGTCTTAAAATAGAGACCCCGAGGAGAGCAGCTTGAGGCAATGGAAGGAAGAGGGTGGGCTAGGTAAGAACGCAGACTTGGGGAGAAAATATGTACAGTGCACGGAGGGAGGATGCTGGAGAGTCAATGTCAGGACGCTGTCGAGAGCTGAGTACAGTCCATCTGATGTGGCTTAAGGAATGCGTGCTCGCAGCCAGCATGCACACCTGGTAAAGGGACAACCCCAGAGAACGGTGCAGAGCTGAGATGACCATTTTTAACCAGCTCTATTGTCTGGTGTATTTGCTATACCTCCTGCAAGTGATCAAGCCAGCCAAAGAACCGTTTCAGAGACCCTGCGGGCCCAGAGAAGATGGACAGCGGCCCGTCCGCACCAGTCCGGTCCGCGTCACCCCCTCCTCGCCGGGCAGAAGAGGAGGGCTTGGTCCGGGCCGCGCTCCGCGTCCGCCGAGCCTGGGAGCTGCTGGTCCCCTTTCTCCGGCCGGCGACGTTGGTCCCCGCGCGGCCCCGGAGCACAGAGACTTCCCCTCCCACCCCACCCCCAGCCGAAAGCCGGGAAGACGCGGAACTTGTGCTCAGGAGCCGAGGCCACAGACCAGGTTCCCGGGTGGGAGAGTCGGGACGGAAGCCTGTGTGGCTTCCCGGGGACACCCCACACACACTCGACCTGCACCCCGCGGTCCCCGCAGTGCCAGGCCCGCCGTCCCCCGCCCGGGGCGCAACCGCGCCACGCTCCCGCCGAACCCCGGGGCCGCACCTCCGTCTTGGTGATCCGGTGCCGCCCCAGCTTCACCACGGCAAAGTTGCCCTTGCCCAGCGTGCCCTCGATGTCGTAGAACCCCACCCGGACTGGCCCGCGCTGCAAGTGCCTCGGGCCATCCGCCATGACCATGCTTGGCCCCCGCTGCAGGACACGGCGACGGGAACGCGAACGAACTGGCCGGCAAGAAGCGGCACGGAGCGGGCAGGAGGGCGTCGGGCGGCGCGCCTGGGCTCTGGGCGACGGCCGCGGCTCTCGCTCCGGCGCTGCTTCCCTCCCGCCCCACAGGGCCCAGCCAGGCGCGCGCCGGCGCTGACGTGAGCCGACGTCAGGGGGCCGGGGCAGGGGGCGGGGGCGGGCCTCCACCGGTCACCATGGCTACCGCAGCCGCGCCGACGTCGGGGGCGGGAGGGAGGGGCGGTGCGCGGGTCGGGCGGGCACGAGGCTTCCGGCCGCGGCGAGGCCTGAGAAGGCTGAGGAGGGCGTCGCGGCCGGGGGCGGGGTCGCCGTCCGCCCCGCCCCGCTCCTCCTGCCTTCCAGCAGAAGCGCAAGAGCGAGCCCTGGTGGGCCGTGCGGAGGATGCACTGGGCCAGTCTCCTGGAGGGTCGCCTGGCGGGCGCTCTCCGCCGGGGCAGCCCTTCCCGCCAAAACCTCTTCTTCAGCGGACTGCAGCGCTAAATTTGGAGCCCGAGGAGCACCGTGGCTGAGCAATGCATTGCTCACAGCCTCTTTTCTTTGTGTTCATTTTAGCTCCCTTGTCAGTACTAAATAAGTCTCTCCACTTTTTGACGTCTAAATTCCTACTCACAGCAGTCGGTCACTTGCAGAAAAAAAAAAAAAATGTCAGCGCTAAAGAGACCCCAGAGATGATTAAGCCCGGAATTTGGAATTGCTAATGGGCTTCGGAGTCTGGAACCTCTGAAATGTAGGTTGAGCATGTTAGTTGAGCATGTCTCTGTGGAGAGGTGACCCGGTATTATCCTAAAACGCTTTGGGAACTTGTAAACGGTTAAAAAGTATCTAATCCGATTTGTTTCCAGATGACGCAGCAGGCTGCCAGAATGAAGGGAGTTGCCAACGTCACACAGGTAATGCTAGAGTTCTAATTATAACCCATCACACCAGTCTTCCATATGGTGACCTAAGTAAACACAACATTTTAATATCTTGAAATATATTATGTGTGTCCAGACCTTGGTTCCTGGGTACCCATTGTCCATTAAAAGAAACGCAACTCGTTTGGGAGTAATGACAGCGGGGGCAAGTATAAGATGCTCTTGAAAGATCTAATATGAGTAAACCAGGGGATTCCTTGTATACAACAGGAAGAATATGTCAGAAGCCAGCTTGAAGGGGCCCACCAGTGCCAAATCTGAGCCAATCTAAGTATCAAAAACCAACAATTTTGGAAATACACTATAACACACATTACTTTTTATTTTGTGTAAGAAGTCAGAGGACAGGATGTGGGAGTTGGTTCTCACCTTCCACTCTGTGAGTCCTAGGGGTGGTTGCTGTAGGTAACTTTAGCCAATGAGCCATCTCTTAGGCCCTAGTGTTTTATTGTTTTGGGACTGTTGTTTTTTTTTTTGTTTTTGAAACATCATCTCACTATGTAGCCCTAGATAGCCTGTAACTTGCCATGTAGACTAGGCAGTCTCTTGAGTGCTGAGATTAAAGGCAGGTGTCACCATTCCCAGCCTACATTAAAATCTTAGAAGGAGCTCATACTTCATTTTGTCACTTTACTTTTTTTTTTAGACAGGTTCTCAGAAATATTGTATATGTGATAAGCCCCCTTAAATGTCTATGCCCTCCCCATCTCATTCAGGAAACTCAAACTCAGAACGGTACCCATGCTAGGCAAGTATTGTATCACTGAGCTATGTTCCCAGTCAGGATAAATGAGAAGAGGATGCATGTAAAAATTATGAAATCACCATTTTGTGGCTGTTATAGTAATAACTGGCTCAGACAAGAATTAACAATAGTTGTTAAAGTCATTGGGTAAAGTTTGGTTGGGGAATAGGGTATTTAAACAGTCTCAAAATATCTTTGGAATAAAAAAATCATTGGGAAGGATTAACAAAAGATAACAAATTATAGTGAAGAAATCTGACAGTCAATTTCCTGATAGAATGATCCTAGTTAGCAATTGGAATAAAATAACACACAGGGCCCTCTGATCTGAAGTACCCAGGACATATCTCTGAAGTGATATTACTTTAAAAGTACATATTCTGAATCTGTCACGAAGAAACAAAGCAGAAAAATGTAAACTGCACACATCTATCCCCTAATTACCCAGCATGCTTAAAGTTGCCATTGTCGTGAAAGAAAGACTGCAGAAGAATTTTAGATTTAAGGTCTTAAGAGACTTGCCACTAATGCAGCACATGGTCCTGGAAAAACATGGCACCAAGGAATACTGTCAGGGCAATAGTTGAAAATAGAATTGGATGCATATCAGATATAAGTATTCTTTCAATGTTGAACCCCTTAAAGATTTCTTTTACTTTTAGCTAAGTGTATGTGTGGGTATTTACATGCAGGTGTGCGTGCAGATGCCCATAGTGTCCCCCAAAGGGCATTAGCTCTCTATAGCTGGAGTTACAGGTGGTGTTAAGGCATCTGATGTGGGTGCTGGGAACTGAACTCAGGTCCTCTGCAGGAACAGTACTCCTTTTAAATCTGAGCCATCTCTCCAGCCCTTAATGCTAGGTTTCTTGATTCTAATCATTGTACTGTGCTATGAAAGAAGTATTCTTAAGAAACACACACTGAAGTATTTATGGATAAAAACTTGTGATGTAGGCCATTTATTCTCAAATAGTTTAGCCAATATAGAGAATGACAAAAGTGGCAACTGTTAAACTGAATCCAGACAAAGGGTAGTTCATTGTTGTTCTTACAACTTTCCTGTAGGTTTGATTTTTAATGAAAATTAATGTATGTATGTTTTATAGACACATTTTAATTTTAATTAATTTATGTGTGTGTATGTGTGTGTGTGTTGCAAACGCTTATGTACCACAGTGGGTGTGTAGAGGTAGAGGGTTACATTCTGGAGCCTGTGCCCTCATTCCACTATGTTTCAGAGGTGGAACTCAGAATCACTGGACTTACATGGCAAGTGCCTTTACCTACTGAGCCTTCTCACCAGCCTTAGTCATGGAATATTCTCTCTCCCTGTCCCCCTCTCTCTGTCTCTCTCTCTCTGTGTCTCTGTCTCTGTCTCTGTCTCTGTCTCTCTCTCTCTCTCTCTCTCTCTCTCTCTCTCTCTCTCTCTCTCTTTCTGTGTGTGTGTGTTACTAGGAATGAACCCAGGGCTTTGTGCATGCTGGTCAAATATTCTACTCCTGACCCACATCACCACTTCTGATCACATGTCTGCTTTTAGCGCAGGGTTTGCTGGCTGCTGAGCCATCCACTGCTCTTTGTGCTCCTATCTTTAATTCTCCCCAATAATTCTGTAGTTTCTTGTGAGGTATGTTGTTTTGTATGTTTGGGAAGAAGTAGGAGAATGCTAGAAGGCTGTCAAAGACCTCTAGATTAATGACAGCGGTCTGTGAGGTACCTCTAACTAGGCCAGAAACCCACAAACATACCTCAATTCAAAGGTAATTCCTAGTTAGATACATATATGTTACTTGTTCTGGGAGTGGGTTCTTTTGGAAATCAACAAAAACCACTCATTCTAGGACCAGAAAGTATACACAGACTCACTAAATCAACAACCTCCTTTTTAAAGGACACCTTTTAAACAGAAATCAACTCATTTCTACCTGATTATTTGAATCAAATAATCAAGCCAACCACCTACTTGCACAATCTGGGGAAGAGAGAAGAAAAAGTAAGGACTAAGAGAGAATATCAAAAGTTGTTTTTTTTGTTTTGTTTTGTTTTGTTTTGTTTTTTTTAAGAAACCAGAGTTCAGCGTCAGTGTGCTGGTGTCTGCAGGATAGAGGAAGAGAGGTCAAAGATCAGAAGGAGTATGTCAAAAACCAATTTTGCCTGTATAGAAATGCAGTGAGTGTGCCGTTAAATGTGACTAGTCCATTGTAAATGTCACTCTGAACAACTATGTGTAGACAAATTTATAATTCTTTAACTCTGGACTAGATGATTCAGCTTTATTTCTCTGTTCCAAAAGATGTGGTTCCTGTGAGTTGTTATATATATATATAAGCAATTATTAATCCTTTTAGTTACGTGTAATAGTTATTTGTATGTAGGTGCTTGTGTATGAGTGAGTATACAAGAGCATGTGTGCAGATGTGGGGAGGTCGGGGAACAACTTGGAGTGTTGGATCTCTCTCTCTAGCATGTGTGTGAGTCCTGGTGATTGAACTCAGGTTATCAGGCTTGGCAGCAAGTGCAGTGACCCACAGAACCATCTTTCCTGCTCTAGGGTTTTTGTTTTTGTTTTTGTTTTGTTTTTCTTTTCAAGCTAGGGTTTCTCTGGGTATCTTTGGCTGTCCTGAAACTCACTCTATAGATCATGTTGGTCTCAACTCAGAGATCTGCCTGCTTCTGCCTCCCGAATGGTGGGACTAAAGGCGTGCGCTACCACCACCCAGCCCTGCTCCAAATCTTAACAATTACTAATTTCATCTAATGCCCACCTTCTCCTCTTCATCTCCCTTTCTCTTTATATGCACCCAACTTCCAACGGTAAAACAAAAGTGAAGGGTGAGCATAAACAAAGAGAAGGGACTTGTGGCAGTCACCACTTCAGCTCTGCTTTTAGTATAAGTGACGTAGAGCAACTGCATTACCGGAGTTTTAATTACATGACATTTCAAATGCAGCATCCCCAGATGATGCCGTGAGCCCACTGTATTTATTATCGAGTCGAGTAATGTAAGTTAACACTTCTGAGGATAAAAGGATGAGAGTCTACAGAAAAAGAAATGAGGAAAGTGTGAGGAACTGAGAAGAGTCAAATCTACAACTCAATTAGCTTGAATAAAGTCAGCTTACCAAGGAGGAAGGAGAGGAGTTGGCAACAAGCTAATGAAGAGAGCTGTGAGTTTGGGCAAGAAGCAACTTCAGGGCTGACTTCGCAAGATACACATATCTTTGCTGAAGTAATACAACTTGTGCACTTGGAAAACAAGATATATGCCAGTTGTTCCTTGATAGTGAAGGTCTGCATCTGTTTCTCTTTTATCATTTCTGGACTGAAGGCAGGTCAATCTGCTAGGAATTTAGGATTGGATTTAGGTTCAATCCAAGGGGGAAAAAAAAGGGAAGACATGTATTAGTTATAATTGCTTAGATGACTTAGAAAAGAAAGTAGGTTACAATGGTAAAGTCAACATTATACTTTTATAATAACAATGGTGTAAGTGCCTGAGAAAATCCAAATCTTTAGTCCATGCCAGTTCCAAGTACTTATTAAGATACAATAAAGGTGTTTGTGAAAGAACCATTAATCAGGCAGGTTACTGGACAGGTCTGTAGCACTATACATAAGGAACTATTATAGAATAAACTAGATCAGTGAGATTCTTTGAAGGAAACTTGCTTAATACTTTTATTTTTGAAAGCTTTATTGAAGTAAAATTACTTTTTATTCAAAAACTATATATTTACTATGGA
This sequence comes from Mus musculus, assembly GCF_000001635.26. Lineage (NCBI taxonomy): Eukaryota > Metazoa > Chordata > Mammalia > Rodentia > Muridae > Mus > Mus musculus. Next base: position 51,014,348 of record NC_000075.6, read on the forward strand.
CAGTATGCAGCTTTGGGTGTATTCATATGTATATGATAAAACCCATCAAGATGAACAAAGTAATGGCATGTCCACACCTCCAAACCTACTTAACTAGTCTCCTAAAAATTTCATTATGGCGTTCAACCAAGGTCCAGAATGTAATTCCTCTGTGTAACTGGAGCATTGTACCCTGTGCACCGTCCTTCTTCCCCTTCTGCACAGGTGCTGCCAGCCACCAGCCAGCCTTTTGTTTCTCTAAGTTGTACTTTTTAGATCTCATATGAGTGGGATCCCATGTATCTGTGCTTCCGTGAGCAATGTATTTCACATGTCATAGAATCTGCTGGGTTCCAGATGCCCCTCAACAGAGGAATGGATACAGAAAATGTGGTACATTTGCACAGTGGAGTACCACTCAGCTGTTAAAAAACAATGAATTTACGAAATTCTTGGACAAATGGATGGATCTGGAGGATATCATCCTGAGTGAGGTAACCCAATCACAAAAGAAGTCATTAAGATTTCACTCACTGATAAGTGGATATTAGCCCAGAAACATAGAACACCCAAGATACAATTTGTAAAGCACAAGAAAATAAAAAAGAGGGAAGACCAATGGGTGGATACTTCACTCCTCCTTAGAATAGGGAACAAAATACCCATGGAAGATGTTACAGAGACAAAGTATGGAACTAGGATGAAAGGATGGACTATCCAGAGACTGCCCTACCCAGGGATCCATCCCATAATCAGCCACCAAACCCAGACACTATTGCATATGCCAGCAAGATTTTGCTGAAGGGACCCTGTTATAGCTGTCTCTTATGAGGCTATGCCAGTGCCTGGCAAATACAGAAGTGGATGCTCACAGTCATCTATAAGATGGAACACAGGGCCCCCAATGGAGAAGCTAGAGAAAGCACCCAAGGAGCTGAAGGGGTCTGCAACCCTATAGGTGGAACAACAATATGAACTAACCAGTACCCCCAGAGTTCGTGTCTCTAGCTGCATAGGTAGCAGAAGATGGCCTAGTTGGCCATCATTGGGAAGAGAGGCCCCTTGGTCTTGCAAACTTTATATGCCCCAGTACAGGGGAACGCCAGGGCCAAGAAGTGGGATTGGGTGGGTAGGGGAGCAGGGCGGGGGGAGGGTATAGGGAACTTTCGGGATAGCATTTGAAATGTATATAAAGAAAATATCTAATAAAAAAAGAATAAAAAAAGTGAAAAAAAAAAAGAATCTGCTGGGTTCTTCCATGCTGTACACACAAGATTTCCTTATTTTTCAAGGTGGAGGTAATAATGATGGTATGCATCATAGGGGGCTTTGGGGATAGCATTTGAAATGTAAATGAAGAAAATATCTAATCAAAAAGAATAAAAAAAGAAAAAAAAAAGAAAAAGAAAACCTATTTTGTGTTTACTTATGGGGAGTGGGTAGCTGTGCATACCAAGGCTCTCTTGTGGAGGTCAGGGTGTGTGGAGGTGAGAAGACAACGTTTGGAACTTGGTTCTTTCCTTCTACCATGTGAGGTCAACTTCAGGTCATCGGGCTCGGGACACCCCCTTTCCCTGGTGAGTCATCTCACTGGCACTCTTTTATCTGGTGATAGACTGTTAGGCTGTTTCCATAGCTTGGCTGTTGTGGATGCTGCCACAGTGAATGTGGGAGTGTACAAGTATTTGCAATCTTGATTTCCGTCTTTTAGATGAATACCCAGGAATGGCATCAGGTAGTTGCTTAATTTTATGTCTCTGAACATACTTACTACTTTCTATAATGGCTGTATTACTGACATTCTCATCATCGGTGCGCAAGGATTACGGTTTCTGTACATCTCTTTCCCCCGCTTAGGTTGTAACAGACATCTGGATATGTATGAAGTGATAGCTCATTGAAATTTTTATTTGCTTTTTCCAGTGACTAGTGAAGTTTAGCACCTCTTCATATAATGATGCTTATTTGTATATGGTCTTTGAATCTTTTGCCCATTAACACTTTTTATGGCATTTTATTTATTTCCTCTCTCTCTATATATATGTGTGTGTGTGTGTGTGTATGTGTGTGTGTGTGTGTGTGTGTGGTATGCATGTGTGTTTGCGTGTATGTAGGTGCATGTGCTCATGTGTGTGGCATGTGCAGGCGCGACTGACATCCACATCTCTGTCTCAGCCTAATGCTGCCTCATATGACCTGGTCTTTAGATTTGTGATCTGCTTTCAAATTTTCACTTTTTTTTTTCCACCAGGGTTATTAGTCTTCCTTTCCTCAATAAATAACTCTTACATGGATTTATTTTTCTTACCAAGTACCACTTATTGTTGTACATGAGCTTCATAGAGCTTGTTACATCAGAGTCTTGGGTTAAGTTCTATTATACCCATTTTATAGATTTATAAACGGGGATTCTGAACAGTAAAGGAAACATGCAAAACCTTAATACAGCACAATAAATTTGAACTATCACTCTTGGTACAGGCAGGTTTATGACTGAAGGTTGGTGAGCAGGCAACGAGGGCAAGGCTGGCCAGAGCTCAGTGCTTGGCATTAGACAGCTTCCAGTTTAACTTCCGTAACTCAGGCTTTACAGTCCGTTGATTTGGTTTTTCATATCTCAAAAATTCTGGGAATATGCTATATTTTTATGGCAGGGGTAAGATTTAAAGAGGCTCTTAAGCCTTCTACAGCTAGTATAAGTTACTCAGTTCCTAGCCATTGTCTCCTTTGTGTTGTCTCTTTCAATTTCCTAATCTTTTTTAACTCTACCAAGTCATAAACATCTTTGAAGGTCCTCATAACTTACTAATTTTTGAAATTCTTGAGGTTTTATGTATAATTCAATAGATGACCTTTAGTTTTGTATTTATTATACAAACATGCTGGTACCATAGTGAATGCGAAGAATACAAGCATGAAGAAGACCCCGTTTCAGTCCTTAAGAATGCATGGTCTAGAATTCACGCTGTATCATGAATATTGTTCTACCAGGTGTTAAATAGTAACTTCAAGGAAGTGGCCTGTACTCTCTCCACCTTTAACATCTGTTATTTAGTATTTCAGAGGATTATTGTGAGAAGAGTATGGATACATATCCAAATAATTTTGTTTTTGTTTTTTGAAATGGGGTCTCTCTGTGTAGTGTACATTGTTCTGGAACTCACTCTGTAAACCAGGCTGTCAGACTCACAGAGATATGCCTGCCTCTGCCTCCAAGTGATGAGATTAAAGGTGTGTGCCACCACCTCCCAGCTCCAAATAATTTTAATGTAACACACTGGGAGCTAAGGAGACCTCAGAGGGGACACACTTTGTACAATTCAGTGTTTCACAGGAAGGCATGCAATACATATATAAAAGCTGAATTGGGGGAGGGGAGCAGAATTGTAGAGGTCTATTGAAGCCAGATATAAAACAATTTGATGAGCATATAGAGTCAAAGAAAATTTCGGGGGTTGGAGGGAGGTGGAGGAGGGGAAGAAGAAAAAGAGGATAAAGAGGAAGAGGAGGAAGAGGAGGAGGAAAAGAACAATGGCCCTAACGGTAGCATGAGGATGGTAAGCTTAGGCAACACTGTCTGTTTGGAAGTATCTCGATGTTGTGGTGAGAGTGTCAACAGAGGAAACTAAAAGCTACCTGGGACCAGGTCATGAGGACCAGGTCTCTCATTCCCTCTTAGCCATACAGTTGTTCCCGAACCCCTCTGTAGAAAACCCCCAAGCCATGGCTGAGAAGAAGCCTCTGAAGCAATGATAAACTGTATGTAAGATGCGAAGGATGGGAGTCAGGGAAAAGCTGAAGATGCTCCTACATTGCTGACGGGAGTGAACAGCTACTGAGTGAGCGTCCCACCTACTGCTCATTCTTCTGGGCCCTACATAGATAAAGATAGGTAACATAAGGGCGCAAGTCCCCCACCCCCAATACATAATGTATCTAGACATTTGTCCCTTAGATGTTTTATAGAGGGATATGATGAAAGACCATTAAATAACTTAGAAAGAAATCAATAGAGTGTCTGGAGCAAAATGGATGATGCTGGGAACCAAATGCCTCAGCTATTTGTAGACTTGAGATACAGTATTCTGGAGCTCAGAAGCAGAACCCAGGATGAAATATAGAAGCTAAAGGCATTAATAGTCTAGAGAGTGAACAGAAGGCAGGGCTTCTACAGAAACTAGTAGCATTCCTGAGTGAGCAAATAAAGGGAATTGTTTTCCACCAGAGAATCAGCGAAAGGAGAATGAACAGAAGGGGAGACACCTTGGAGAGCAGGGGGATAAAGCATAATGGGGCAGACTGCAGAAAGGAATTGTTTCCCTCCCTCTCTTCCTCTCCTCCTTTGAAGCAAAACAAAAATAGAAAGGAATTCATTTGGCTTAGTTATAAAGAGATAATCGATGATCATTGCAAAAGGTTTCAGATTTGTGAAGGCAGAACCCAAACTGGGTAAGAAGTGAGGAAAAAGCAGTGTAGACTGAAGTACAGCTTTTTGTGGAGCTGGTGTGTGGCTCTGAGGTGATATGCCCAATGTGTATAAAGCCCTGAGCTCACTGGCCCCAGCACCAGAAACAAGGAAAAACATGGGTGAAAATGTCCATCTTTGAAAAATGTAAGTTAAGAAAAGGATGTAGCTTACTGCAAAAAAGATCACACTTGAAAGTTGTGGGATTACACATCTCCTCACCATTCAAAATAACTTACATGAAACTAATTTTGGCATAGATAAGAGGTGAAATTTAAAATAAAACAAAATAATAAACCAAAACCAAAACAATGGATTGAACCTGCATGTTCCATTGCTTATGAACTTGCACACACTATTGTTCTGCAAAAAAGACAATTGCAGCAAAGAAAAGGAAAATGGCCCTTTGCAAACAAGCCTAAAAGCATCCCTCCAAAAGGGGAAAAACATACATATATATGTATAGAGTGTTACTATTTAACACAGTGTTTCTGGGAGAAGAGAGATTAACTGCATAGGTTAAAGAAAAAAAAAAAACAAGAACCATGTGCAACATCTTAAGCCAGAAAAGCACCAAAATTAAAAAAATACCAAAAATCACTTTTTACAATGATTAACATATAAACACAAAATATTGATAGCAAGTTAGGAAGCAATTACCTGGAAAGATACAATGTCCAATGTTGAGAATTGCTCTCCAATTTAAATCTCCTTTTTCATCTCTGAAGAAACTGTTGAGTGTTAACTTTATTTATGTAAAGCAGGCAAACTTTGTCAGGTTGTCTTTCTCTAGTCTTCCAAGAATGGTCATTTTGCTTTTTTAGATTTACTTTTAAAGTCCTGACTTGGGCTACTTCAAATGTAAAGTAATGCAAAGTAACACGGAAGCTCACCTCTTGCGTTTGTTTCCTCTGAATGTGGACAAGGGAAGGAACAACTTGCCTGTTAGCATGCTGCTACTTGCAAGCTGAAATGCTGAAGAAACTCCATCTTCTTTGCAAAAAACACCGTCAAGGTATATCTAGGGTTTCCTGCTGACTGAGCACATGAGGTGAGCTGGCAGTCTTAGTTCAGAATGATCTGACTGTGCAAATTTACAGTGTGTGTACTGCTGGCTAAGTGTGATAGCTTCTGCACTTCTGTGCATGTCGCATAGGCTCCCGTTAGTTACTGAACTCTTAAAACTGGCATTGTGACATTACAACGATATTTTGCGCCAATTTTATAAACCTTTATATAGTGCAATATGTGTTACTTTTCTGAGGCAAACCAAAGGTATATTTCTCAAGGTTCTGCTGCTCTCAGCAGCATTTGATGGAGGATTTTTTATACATTTGTAATAGAGATGAAACATTGCAGTTGTTATTTTTTTAATTGTAAACCATGTACCAAGTTTTTGATCAAGATTGTGTAGGATAAGTAAAACATAATTGCATTCTATTAACCAATTTAAGTGTATTTCTTATGCATATAGTTACATTGAAATTGAGTTCTAAAAATATTTTTTAAAAACTGATGTAGATGAAATGAGAAATTTGCTCTTCATCATTTGTTGTTGTTCCTAACTGGTAGACAGGTTAGCAGTTTTGGAATGAGTCAACAGGGGAAAGTTGAAATAGAGGTGACTGGAGATAGCCTGAAGCAGGCTGGGAGTTCATAACAGCAGACTCCAAACAAGTGAGGAGAGGACTCACCTCCTGGGATGCCAGTGGGGAAGAGAAGTAAGGACAGCGTCCCCTCCCCCACACACCCAGTTAAGCGGGTAATTGACAGTGCAGAAGTTCAATCTTGGTTTTTACTTTCTCTGGTACAGGAAGTGGGTTATCTGCCCAGTGTGATAGTAGTAGGCATTCGGGGGCTTTAGATGAATTGTCAGCTTTGAGAACTGCTGTGACTGACTATAGGACAGGAAGTTGAATGGGACACACAGAAAACTTCCAGGATCATAAGAAGGTCCAAGAAAACAGAGTGGAGGCAAGGGAACACTGAATGTATAGAATTAGGTCACGTGGCCCTTGGATGTTTTTCAACAGTGATAGCTTAGATGTCTGACTAAAATTCTTCTGGAGTTTGCTGAGTGCATTCTTCAGAATGTCAAAGGAGCAAGGGAGTTGAAAACATTATCCTGTTGTCTGTATGAAGACAGGAGCAAAGAGAGGCCAGAGAAATTGTCTCAGTTCTCATTTTTACCTCCAGTGATTAAAAACCCCTGATGTTCTTTCAGAGGACTAGTGTTCTGTTCCAAGCACCCATGTTAGGCTGCCTGTGACTCCAGCTACCAAGAATCCAGCACTCTCCTCTGGCCTCTGTGGGTATTCCACATATGTGTGTCTATACACACACACACACAAACAAGCAAGCATTTTAACATGGGGAAGATAAGGAATAAGACGAGATGAGGTTGAACATCAGTTAGATGAGGATGAAGAGATGGAAGATTTTGAGAAGGAATCATGTGTTGTCATGTTTGGCTTAGAAGTTAAGTTGCTCTATGTATTGGAGAGACCTTGTGGGTGACATCAAGAATGAGTGAAGAGGAGGAAGTTGCCTCATTCTCCACAAGTTTGTGTTACTAACCTGATGCCCAGAACGAGAAAGTCCTTAATATGTATTTATTCAAAACTGAATAAAAATGTTTCCTTTCTGTTTCCTAGTGTATCTTGCGGTTTCCTTCTCTCTTAAACACTTCATCCATTAATTATAATTAAGGAAAAATTCTCTGGAAAAAAAAGTGCTGCATAATAAAACATTGCATAATAGAGATTCTGGCTTTGTTTGAGGTCAAGAAATTTTCCTCAGGAAATGACAGTTAATCGACATGTGGAGAATCTGCAGGAGCTAGGCAGGGGATAAGATGTGTGGAGAGACTTACTGGCAAAAACTCTTTCTGTGTATCTTTTTGTTTTGTTTTATTTTGGTGCTTGGAATTGAACCCAGGACTGTGTGCATACAAACACTTTCTCCCCCTATTGAGCTAACTCACAGTCTTCTGAGTCTCTTGCAATAAGAAAAAGTTGAGACTGTTAATAATGAGTTATTAAGAGGGATGGGCTGGAGAGGTGGCTTAGCCTTTAATCCCAGCACTCGGGAGGCAGAGACAGGCGGATTTTGAGACCAGCCTGGTCTACAAAGATAGCCAGGACCATATAGAGAAACCCTGTCTCGAAAAACCAAAAAAAAAAAAAAAAAAAAACACACACACACACACACACACACACAAAACATCTTCAGTGGCCTGCTACTTCGTGTCCACAATCTTTATTCCTTTGGAGTAAACCAGGAAAATGGAAGAGCCTTCCAAAACTATGAAAACATTACCTGAAGATGGCCTCCAAGTTTCCTTCCTTTCTGCCACTCAGTTCTCTCCCCGTGGAATTGCCATAACAAAATGCTTTAGGTTAGGTAACTTACAAATAGAAACTTAATCCAGGCCTGTTGATGTATTTTTGAAATCCTATGAATTCAAGACTAGCTTGGGATATATAGGAAGCCTATGTTTAAAAAAAAAAAAAGAGTTCTTTTAGTTTCAGAGGCTTATAAATCTAAGATTCTGTTGACAACGTATCTGGTGTCTAGTGAAGACTTACCCCTGTCTTAGACAAGGTTTCTATTCCTGCACACACATCATGACCAAGAATCAAGTTGGGGAGGAAAGGGTTTATTCAGCTTACACTTCCAAATTGATGTTCATCACGAAGGAAGTCAGGACTGGAACTCAAGCAGGTCAGAAAGCAGAAGCTGATTGATGCAGAGGCCATGGAGGGATGTTCCTTACTGGCTTGCTTCCCCTGGCTTGCTCAGCCTGCTATCTTATAGAACCCAAGACTACCAGCTGCCCAGAGATGGTCCCACCCACAAGGGGTCTTTCCCCCTTGATCATTAATTGAGAAAATGCCTTACAGTTGGATCTCATGGAGGCATTTCCTCAACTGAAGCTCCTTTCTCTGTGATAACTCCAGCTGTGTCAAGTTGACACAAAACTAGCCAGTACACCCCTGTTTTATCAATTCCTCTGTGGAAAGTGGGAAAAGGAAGAGGGATCCTTCTCTGGCTTCTCTCTAAGGGCATTGAACCCATTCATGTCCCTGTCCCTGTGACTTATTCATCTTCCATAGGCCTTATCTTTTAACATTACATTGGGAGACAGATCCTACATATGAGTCTGGGGGACACAAGCACCGAGTCTTTAGCAGATAATGAGAATAGGAGCTTCCTAGAGGTAGACACAATTGAGAAGGCCCTGGAGGATATTTGTTTTACAAGTTTTTCTAGTGCAAATTTATGTAAAATTGTGAATTTTTCCAAAATCGATCAATCTTGGAGGAACTTGTTTAGAACTAGTGTGTGTGTGTGTGTGTGTGTGTGTGTGTCTATAACTTGTGGCAAGAGGCTTCTGTGGAAATTGATAATAGATGTTCAAACCACTGGTATAAATGTCACAGGATAACAAAAAGGCATTTCAAAAACCATGATTTCAAATACCAATAGGGATTAACTGACCATGGGCATTTACTCTGCTATTGCTCCAGCCCTTCCATCCCTCAGGAACAGCAATTTAAAATCTAGCAGTGCCTTCCCTCCAGAATGCTTGTCTTTGGGGTAGGAATTTCTAGGGCTAAGGGTGAGTCTGAAGGTGGGGTTGCAACCTGAAGAGTTGTGGTGGTACAGTGCCTAGCCTGAGCAATGATGGTAGCCTATTACACAGAGCTCTCTACCCTAGTGTTTCTTCTTCCTCCCTCTTGAGCTCTCTGGATGTTAACACACATTGGGATCTGTTTTTGGGGGGAGCAGGGGGTTCCCCCATTCCTTAGGCACAGTATCTGATACGAGAAATGTATATTCAGGGGCCAAGAAATAAGACACAGCTACTTCAAAAGAAAGCAACAACTGAGATGATAGATGCCAGCAAAAGCAATTATGTTGGATCCACGTGAACAAATATAATGTCTATTTGAAGAAAGCATTAACAATCAATCATTTGCAGAGAATATTTTATTATCAGCTATTTGAAGATGTAGTATCTGAAAACTGTGTGTGTTCAGAAATACAAAAATAATCGCAGGCTAATAGAGAACTCGGAAATTGACCGGTGTACATATGCAGTGGCATGGAATACAGTGGGAAAAGGAAGGACTCTGCAATGAATGGACTTGTGAATTTATAGAAAAAATTATATCGATCTCTAACTCATACTATATATAAGATGATCTCCATACAAATTAAGGAAATGAGTGTTAAAAGTAAAACTTTACAAGCATTAATAGAAAACATAGGTACATATTCTTTTAAATTTGTAGTAGGGATGAATTTATTAAAGATATACACATAAAATCTAGGGCTGGTAATGTAACTCAGTGGTTGCTTGCTTGTTTTGGCCCTAGGTTTGACCCCTATGTCTGAAAAAAAAAATAGTAGAAAGAAGGGCTGGAGCTAGAAAGATGGCTCAGAAGTTAAAAGCACTGGCTGCTCTTTCAGAGAACCTGGATTTGATTTCCAGTACTCGCATGGCTCACAGCTTTCTATAACTCTAATTCCAAGGGATCAAACATCCTCTTCTGGTCTCTGAAGGCACTAGGCATGCAAGTGATACATAGAAATACATGCAGGTTAGGTACCCATATACACAAAGTCAGAAAAAATCAAAATTAATATTTTTAAAAGGCTAATGATAGAACTCACTGGTACAATTCTTCTCTGGTATGCATGAAGCCCTACGTTCAACCTCTAGTACTAAAACTATCTTAGTTAGTTTTCTATTGTTGTGATAAGACACCATGACTAAGGCAACTTTTAAAAAGTTTATTGGAAGCTTATAGTTTCTGAGGGTTAGAGTTCATTACCATAATGGTGGGGAGCATGGCAGCAGGCAGGTAGGTAGGTAGGCAGGCAGGCAGGCAGGCAGGTGTGGTGCTGAAGCAGTAGTTAAGAGCTTATATCTTTTTTTTTTTTCCAAAGCAGGGTCTCTCTTCATAGCCCAGGCTGACCTGGAACTTACTATGTAGTACAGGCTGGTCTTGAACTTACAGAAATCCACCTGTATCTACTACCTCTCAAGTGCTGGTATTAAAAGTGCACACCACTCTGCCTGGAAAGAACTTGCATTTTGATCCATGAAGATGGATCTCAAGCATGAAGCAGAGAGAGTTAACTGGAGAGTTTGGGGAATGACATGGGCTTTTTAAAACCTCAAAGTCCAGTACCAGTGTGACACTTCCTCCAACAAGGTCACACCTTCCAAATCTTCCCCATTTTTCAACTGGGAACCACGCATCACATATATGAACCTATAGGGCCATTACCATTCCAACCACCACAGAACCTAAGCGAACCAACCAAACAAAACCTAATACCTTGCTAGTGACTAAAGCTGATTCACAGCATTAGGGAGGCAGAAGTAAGTGGATCATTGTGAGTTTGAGGTCAACCTAGTCTACATAAATAATTCCAGGTATGACTCCTGGGCGTATACCTAGAAGATGCTGCAACTTGTAATAAGGACACATGCTCCACTATGTTCATAGCAGCCTTATTTACAATAGCCAGAAGCTGGAAAGAACCCATATATCCCTCAACAGAGGAATGAATACAGAAAATGTGGTACATTTACACAATCAAGTACTATCAGCTATTAAAAACAACGAATTTATGAAATTCTTAGGCAAATGGATGGATCTGGACATCATCCTGAGTGAGGTAACCCAGTCACAAAAGAACACACATGATATGCACTCACTGATAAGTGGATATTAGCCCAGAAACTCAGAATACCCAAGATACAATTTGCAAAACACATGAAACTCAAGAAGAAGGAAGCCCAAAGTGTGGATACTTCATTCCTTCTTAGAATGGGGAACAAAAAACTCATGGAAGGAGTTACAGAGAGAAAGTTCAGAGCTGAGACTAAAGGAAGGACCATCCAGAGACTGCCCCACCTGGAGATCCATCCCATAAACAACCACCAAACCCAGACACTGTTGCATATGCTAATAAGATTTTGCTGACAGGACCCTGATATAGCTGTTTCCTGTGAGGCTATGCTAGTGCCTGGCAAATACAGAAGTGGATGCTCATAGTCATCTATTGGATGGAAAACAGGTCCCCTATGAAAGAGCTAGAGAAAGTATCCAAGGAGCTGAAGAGGTCTGCAACCCTATAGGAGGAACAACAATATGAACTAACCAATACCCCCCAGAGCTCGTGTCTCTAGCTGCATATGTAGCAGAGGATGGCCTAGTCGGCTATCAATGGGAGGAGAGGCCTTTGGTCTTGTGAAGATTCTATGTCCCAGTACAGGGGAATGCCATGGCCAGGAAGTGGGAGTGGGTGGGTTGGGGAGTGGGGGAGGGAGGAGGGTATAGGAGATTTTTGGAGAGGAAACTAGGAAAGGGGATAGCATTTGAAATGTAAATGAAGAAACATCTGATAAAAATAAATAAATAAATAAATAAATAAATAAATTCCAGGTATGGCTGGGCTACCTAATGAGACTGCTTCAAAACAAACAAGAAACCCCAAATACTATAAAAATATGAAAAATATGAATAATCTGAATGACATGACTATATCAATATTTAGAAGTTTGAAATAGCAAATATCATCTTACCAAAAAGAAAGCACAAGCTGGGAGAGGTTGTTTGTAATCAAGTTTACCAACATAGCAAGATTATTTGTTTTTTTTTTAAATCAATAAAGCACAGTCTGATAAAAAATGGTAAAAGCTATTAATAGAAATTTAACAGAAAAGAAAACTTGTGACTCATACAAATATGTGAGCCTAGGGCTGTAGTTGAGTAGAGTGTTCACGAAGCGTTCATGAAGTCCTGGGCTCAATCCCTTGTGAGCCATAAACTGGGCTATAGTAATGCTAGCCTGCAATCCCAGCACTTAAGAAGTCAAGGCAGGAGATTCAATAATTCAAGATCATTCCCTGCTACATACATACATACATACATACATACATACTACATACGAGATGATAAGCTGCATTATTGATTGGGAAAGGAAATTAAATCACAAAACAGGGTTTTATAGCAAGTCAGTTGGCAAAGGTTAAGAAATGTGACAATATCTAGTTTTAGAGAGACTATGAATTAGCAGCATGTCTTTTGTAGCGCTCATAAGCATTTATAGATAAAACCACTCTGGAAAGTTTGGCATTATTGTCAGCCATTTCTATATACCATAACACAGGAAATTATACTTCTGTGCATTTACCCAAGAAAACCAATGTTCCTAGCAGCACTGCTCCAAAGGAAAACACTTTTTCCTTTAAAAACTATTTTTATTAATGGCTATGTGTATCTGTATAAGCTTATGGCACATGTGTGTGGGGAAGCCAGAAGAGGGCATCATTTCTCCTGAACTTGGGATTGTAGGTGTTTGTGAGTCACATGATTTGGTTGCTCGGAAACCAAACTCTGGTCCTCTGAGAGAGTAGGAAATGCCATTAACTGCTGAACCATCTATTCAGGCCCCATGACCTACTTAAAAAATGTTTAAAACAAATGAATTTAGATCATATAATATTTAGAAATATAAATACATGGCAAAGCCATAACTTTAAAAACCAGTGCCGTAACATGTGAGAAGGAAAAGGCTGAGGACTGGATTAGAGGAATGCATAGAAGCACATGTAAATGGCATTGATGTTCTGTTTCTTGTACTGGTTGGTTGTTGTTTTATTGGATACTTAGTGAGGAGACACATAATTCAGTGCATATGTATGTATATTTTTCAGCATTAATATACAGCTAAAATAGGCAATGTCATAAATCAATGATACTCAAATTCCGAGCATGTGAGCATAACTTTTTACTATCAGCTATCATTGATCTTCCCAATGATCCTTTAAAGGCTTACTACTGTAATCCACTTTTTACAGATAAATCAAAGATTAGCAAGCTAATACAATTTATTCAAGGGAATGAAGCAAGCATATGGTAAAATTCAGAATTTGAATCACATCTGCTTAACTCTAGGGTCTGCTTTTAACAACTAGGTCAGCCATCTAGTCTCTAAGCACATTTTACTTACTAAAATTACCACCAGCAACAGTAATTTTTTGATAAATAATATTTTTAGATATGTGAAAGTAAAAGTTTATGTAACACTGAAACATTTCGCTATATTGTATGTTGTGTTGAGGAATTACATCTATGTGGCACAAGGGAAAAGCTGTGTTAAGAGTCACATGTCTTATCAATGAATAATAAGATCTGGTTGTGAGTGAGCTCAGGTAAGAAATGTCTTGTACTGTTAGATCAGGAGTGATTTGTCACCCAGGTATGCACAGTGTACCTCTTTCGTTCGTCTCCACAGGAAAAAGCATAGAGATACAGAGAAAATGTTCCCAAGCTAGTAGTTAGGAATGTGTTATATTCCCAATTTTCTTGTTTTGGGACTTCATCCAAATACCCTTGGGTCTGGTTTCTTCTTTAAAGAACACTGAATGTGAAACTCATGCCCTCTCTGCTAGACATCCTCATCTATTGCCCTGAAATGTTTTGTCTTGTTATTTTATAAGATAGTTGCTGTAAGTAAGAATGAGAAGCTTAGAGTGGTGTGTGTGTGTGTGTGTGTGTGTGTGTGTGTGTGTGTGTGTGTGTACTAACTGTCACCAGGAACATCGGCTTATGGACTATATAGTTGAATTGCATACAAGATTTGGGGAATAGCACTGGTGATATGGCCTCCAGCCTTGCCTTCACAGGGAAAATCTGTCTCCCTCGATTTATCAGACTACATATATTTGGTACTCTGACAGATTATCTTATTGGGCATATCTCTATACTTTTTTCTCCCAAAGAATGTTTTCTCTTCTTCTTCCTGTGTTTACAAGTCAAATCTATTCATCAGAGTAAAATGAGGATCTCTGAGGGCAGAAATCACATTTAATTTTCTGTTAGCTTAGACTCCAACTCCCAAATACTGCATACACATGATAAATAACAATTACGCTACTTAGCTACCCTTCTCAGATTACTGCATCAGAGCAGCAGACATCCCCAGTCAGGAGCCCAAGGAAATCCAAATCATAAGGACAAAAGAAGAAGCTGACTATGCGCCAGAAGACCAAATACAGTAATTTTATTGTGGCTACAATCACTATGTGACTAGAAATGTAACAGGAAGTACTGATTCCAAGATGTTGAAGTTCAACAATTAGGTTCAGAAAACATCTGCTAAGCTATTTTTCTTTTCTCTCATGCCCGAATTCACAATTTTCACAATTGTTAAATACTGAAGAGAGATATATGATATGTTTTTAATTTTTTTCAACTCTTGTTGTACTTGACCAAACACTCCTGAAAATACTATGAAGCAATTCTGAACATCAAGAAGCTAGACAGAAGGTAGCTTTGTGGATGGGGTCAGGAGTCTTGGATTATGACTTGGGCCTTCCACTTATAGGTAGTAATAATTGTTAAGTTGCTCAATTTAGTTTGTACCTCCGTTTCCTTATTTTTGAAAAGATGATCACTAACTCAGTGGGTAAATGGATGATGTAAATTTATAGATACTCCATCTTAGTATACATACTTTTCAAGTGGAGAGGTTACAAATCACATTGACTTAAACTATTCCACTGATTATCTGCAGATGACAGACTTTGGAAAGATCTCAGGCAGGCCGCGGCAGGTAAGACCTACTGGGTTTTGGAGAGCCTCACACATCACAACACAATGCTTCAAACACACACACTGTCAAGGGATGTGTAAGTTCCTCTCTTGTTCAGGCGTTCATTACCAGCACAGCATGGCCATAAAAATGAAGTATCCATTCTTTAACACTGTTTAGGCCTCTGGAGAATATTTTTCCACACTTCTTGTTTTATGTCCTCAACACAGCAGGTGGCTACATCTGTGTGCTATAAAGGTTTGTGAGTTGTTCTATTTCCAAAGTCCCACTCCACTTTGATGTGTAGAGAGCATTTGAGTGATGAAAGTGCTTTGACAGATGCAAAAACAAATTAACCAATTTTTCAAACCTTCTCAATAAAAATGAATAGGTTTTTTTCCCTTTTTAAGGGAAAATTTTTCATAGCAGTGAGTATACTTAAGATTTATTTTGCTTTTGTTCTTTGTACATGGCGACAAGAATAATTTATAATGTTAAATAACTCATTTTTCTTTTTTAAAATTTATTTTTATATGTGTGTATGTGTGTGTGCATCGTATGGGTGACTGCCACATGTGTGAGGGTGCCCCCTGAGGATTGATCCCTTGGAGTTGGGATTACAGGTAGCTGTGAGATGTCTGATATGAATTTGGGGAACCAAACTTGGTTCTCTGGAAGAACAGCAAACATTCTTAACTGCTAAACCATGTCTCTAGCTTCCATGTTTTTCTTAAATTGTAAACATAAAGGCATATTAGTCTCCTCATGCTGTCATAACTACCCAAAATTGGATGGTTTAAACAATTGAAATTTATTTTTACACAATTCCAAAGGCTGGAAATCCAAGGTCAAGGCATCAAGGACTGTTTTTTGCTGAAGCCCGACTCACTTGCTTTTAGCTGGCACCTCCTTCCTCATGTGACCTTTCCTCTGTGCACTATAGAATGCTCCAGTTTCACTTCCTCAAACAAAGATGACAGTCCTGTTGAGTTAGAGCCCTATCCCTGTGATCTCAGTAAACCTTACCTACTTTCCATCTACATATCAGTCACACTAGATGGAGGTTACAGCTCCAGCAAAGGAATTGTGGGAGAAGTCAGTCTGTAGCTAACTTAAAGAAGAAACATCATAACAATTTCTTTGCATTGGCAAGTAGAGGATAATAAATTTTGAGGACTTAATTTATCATTAGAAACTGCCTAATAACACTTAATTCAGTTTTTAAAAAATGTTTATTTAAGGATTTTAAATTTAATATTTTGATATTCATTTTAATTTGTTTTTTCCTTTTTTAAAAAAATCTTGATGTATAGCCCCAGGCTGGCTTCAAATATAATTGAGTTAACCTTCCTTAAACTAATTATATAATCTAGTGGGAGGTGAACTTGAAGTCCTCCTGGGTTTGACACCACACCCATCTTCTATTTTGTATTTTTATTTTAATAAATGCTTTTGCTGAATATTTTGGATGAGCTGTAACTTTTAAAACAATATATGGAGAATAATTTCACATTAAAAGTTTATATTTAGATACATACATATACACATGTGCTCATAAACACACAACTGTACATATGAACATGCACAGATGCCCACACACGTTTTTTTACATTTAGTTTAGTTTACATTTTTAATGAAAATATACAGTTTTATACAGTTTGACCCCCCCTTACATTTTACTATTTTATATCATTACTATTTATAAAGCACAGATTATATCACGCTCTTAATTATAACAGCTTACTGGTTTTGCCAAAATAAGAGCAAGGATATTAAATGCTCCATACGTATTGGTTGGATGGGTAGTGTATTTTCTATTTAAGAGTATGATTCTACTTCAGAGAATAGTGGGAGAGATTTTTCTCAAGTGGGGAGTATGAAGGATCATGATTTCAAGGCTTTTGCTAAATACAGTGCACCTTCTGCTATAACATTTTCCCTTTTATATTTGTAATTCCTTAAGAAAAACAGACTGTGAGAGCTGAACAAATACTTAAGACATATTTGGTAAAAACTGTATTAAGAATTTAGCTTTTGGTCACTTACTCAGGGCTATATGTGCAAAGATATATGAACTTGCTCTCTCTCTCTCCCTCTCTCTCTCTCTCTCTCTCTCTCTCTCTCTGTGTGTGTGTGTGTGTGTGTGTGTGTGTGGTGTATGCCGCTTGCATTTTTCTCTCTCTGTATTTCAGTGGAAAAGATTAAGAAGCACTGGGAAAACTAGTAAACAACTGCCGAGGACAAGAAAAGTTCAGATTAGAGTTTCTAGGGAGGGCCTGGAAGGAAATTCCAGAATGACTCCTCCAGTGGTGAGGAATGGGGCATATGCTGGTGTAATTGTCGGGTTTGCCTCTGAGAGTAACACAGGCAAAGGAAGCAAATGACGTGTTCTGGTTGTGCTCACATGCTATTTTTGAGACAGGTCTTGTGTAGCCCAGACTGATCCTGAACGTCTGCTCTTCATGCTTCTGCCCCCTAAGTGTTGGGGTTACAGATATGTATAACCGAGTCTTGTTCTATGCAGTCCTGGGGATCAAACCCAGGACGTTGTCCAAGCTAGGCAAGTACTCCACCAACTGAGACACTCAAGCAGCCCCATTCTCTTCTTGTGTGCCTATTAACGGAGTCATTTTTCTTCACTGACAGGCTCCATCTTAGCCTGTTTTCTAGTGTATACTTGTTCTGTTTCAGCATTACAATATGCAGCAAGACAATATACAAGTCAACAGACAGCTGTTAGACTCTCCACTGTGCTCTGGCTGCCTTGACTGAGAGCATGGCAGGCAAGCACCCCTCCTGCACTGCTGCTTTGAAACCCACAGACACCTTTCAGAAGCTACATGATAACTCCAGCTGCTGCTGAAGAACAGAGCTAAAGCTAGAGCTCTCCCTTAGCTCCAACTGTTTCAAAACAGTTTGTATAAGACTTTGGTCATCACAGGTCTCAGTGAATTCCTGATGGGCCTGTAGCCCTTTCTCCCCATTCCGCAGCTTGAACCCGGCTCGCCCAGCAGGTCTGCGATTGCTGCAATTCATTTTCAAAGGAGATTCCTGTGGTTGGAGCAATCGTATTTCCTCATTTGCATGAGGTACTTGCTATGGCTGGTGTAAGCACAGCCTTACGAAGGACTGCTATATTGGTGTGTATATATATATATATATATATACCCCTTTCTGTCTATATAAGCAGGCTGTTGACTCAGATTATGAGAGGTAGCTGGGAGGTGGCTTCCTATGCTTGTACGTGATGTTACAACATTAGGCCGGATAAAAGGTTTCTTTTTCTTTCTTTTTTGGCTAGTTTTGAGTTTTATCTTTTGCGGAATGAGCTGGTAACATGAGGAAAGAAGGAAGGAAGGTAGGTATTGGCAGCAGTGACAATAATGGTGGCAATAGGAGGGTAGCTAAAGAGTTCCAGAGAATTCTAGGGCAGAGATGGTAGAGATAAAGAGGACTGTGATGAGTTGAAGATGAGAAATTGGTTCCTTGATTGCTGGAAGAGTTCCAGGGACCTTCCAAATTTGCCAGAGGTCTAAGACACACTAGACCCACGTGCTATAATACAAACCACTGTCAAGGGCTGGAGTTTTGACATAGTAGGTCAGAGCGTTGTTATACTTGCCTCTGTATAGTGGAAGGTTCTGTCATCTGAAGCCTGTTCAAGAACTAGAACTAGAAGGTTTCAGCACCTGGTGTTGCTTGCTACTTTCAGCTATCCCTGCTCACAGCTGTGGTTACAGTAGCTGCCAAGTGCTAGAGCTCCTGGTGATTAAAACCCAGAGAGAGAAACCTGCACCCAGGGTGCCTGTGTCCATGAGTCTCTGTTTGTTAAGACTTGGAGCAATCTCTCTCTCAGCTTATTCAATGGGTTTTGCCTTGGGCACTCAAGGGTTTGGGGTTGCCAGCGATAGAAGAGTGTCTCCTTGACTACCAACTGTTTGTATCAGTATTAGAACAAAAAGAACTCACCCAGACTATTGGTAACAATCTGAGTCACTGTCTTAGTGTTGCTCTAGGGCCAAACTGTCTTAGTTTCTGCACTGTTGACATTTTAGATTGGACATTCTTTGTTACTGGGACCATGCTGTACATTAAAAGATGTTTGGCAGATACCAGGACAATCCAGCTCCTAGCTTTCACAACCAGGAAGTATCTCTAGTGCTGTGACTGAGGATCTCTGCTATCAGATGACAACAACCATCACATTAGGCTCTTCCCTCATACCCCAGGGCAGCCTACATGGAATGACTGATTAATGTGGATTGCTTTAAAAACTCTTTTGCTTCAGGATAGAAAATCTTATAGTGTTATTTTGGAGGATTGTTATTTTTATGTTGTGGTTCAGTTCTTCTACCGAAATATATTTTCATCTTTTCTCAGTAGGTGTTGACTCTAGGGGATTTCCCTAATGAATTTCATGCATCAAAATACTCAAGTCAGGTCTTGGAGAGATGGGTCAATGGTTGCTGCTTTTCCAGAGATCTCCATTTGGTTCCCAGAATCCATACTCAGCAGCTCACAGCTTCCTGTAACTTCAGCTTTGGAGAATCTGACATCCCCCTCTGGTTATTCTGCGGGCACCTGCATACATGGCATACATACACACAGACACAAATCTTTAAAAAAAAATCTAAAAAAATAAAACATTCAAATCAGTCTATTTCATGGAGAAACACAGGGCTTCTTAGGGAAATTATTGATTTCGTGTTGGAAATAGGAAATATACCATATTAAGTAAGCTTAGAAAATCTTGCAATACCAGAAAATCAGGAAGGTATCCAATTGGATCTAGACTTAATCACATCCAGCACCAGATTCAATATCTTTTATTTTGTAATATATGTAACAAAGAGCTTAGCTGAATTCAAAACAAACTCAGAGTTGCTGCCATTACTTCTGTTCATCTTTAACTATCTTTAGGCAATGAAGGCTTATCTAAATTGACTCCTAAATCTTTCAGACAAGACTCTAATACTTTTGGATAACTTCCCCTGCCCTTTTAAAATAGTGGGTCTCACTATTTAGCCCTAGCTGGCCTGGAACTCACGATGTAGAACAGAGTAGGCTCAAGCTCCCAGTGATCCTCCTGTGATCCTCTGCCTCTGTCTCCCAAATTCTGAGATTAAAGGGGACTGTCACTCGGCCCAGCGAACACCTGCACTATTAAACAGAAAGGCAGAACCACCATGCTTGCCACTGCCTGAGAGATGAAGTCGTACCTTTCACGTGCGCTGCTCACAACCTAATGCAAGCAATTTTATTCCTGGTTTAAAAAACGTTTTAACTTGCATCATTCTTTATTTGTGAATTGTTTCTCTCCTTCTACCACGTGGGTCATGGAGATCCATCAAAGGTCATCAGCTTTGGCAGCAAGCACCTTTCCCCACTGCGCCATCTCCTGGCCCCCATTTCTGACTTTTATGATACTGATAACTAGGTGATGACCTCACAGATATGATAACAAGCCAAGGAACTAGCTGGCTGTTCTTGGTAATATCTCGAGTTTTTCCCTACAATGCTGCTTTCTTCCTTGGAGAGTTTAGTTGTTCTGTATGCTGTCCTTTGGGAAAATAGTAAACGTAAAAATTATTGAAGACTTTGTGTTTGTTTCTCGTTTCACTCTGGGTAATTATGGAAGCTGGGTGAAAGGCGCTCTGGGTCCATTTGCTCAGGCCTAGTTTCATGTATGTTCTTAAATTCCCTTAATAAAAACTAAAACAGCAATGGGGCCTTTACAAAGTGTCTAAGAGATGTTTCCTACAGAGCTCTCCTACAAAGAGGAAGGACTTAGTCTAGTGTGGCAGTCTCCACACTTTAAAGGCTACTCCGAGGCTGTTCTCAGTTTTAAAGCCCAAGCAGCCAGTACAAATGACAAAGTTCTGCTATCTGCTGCTGAAGATCAAGGAAGGTTATCTTTTGTGGTCATGAAGCTGGAGTTTTTTTGACCTCACTAGTGAGATTAGAATCCTCCATGTCAAATGGCAATGAAAGGAACTAGAGTTTCTATATTATTTGCTGCATTTGGAGAGTATGTAAAAAATAGACTCAAAAGCCATAGCAACTGAAAAATACTTATTTTAATCAGTTCTTGAGAAGCAGATGTTGGTGTATAACTTCAGGATTGGCTTCTACAGCATCAATATTGGCAGATGCAATTCACAACAAGGTCCTACAGCTCTCTCTCCCTCCCTCTGTCCCTCCCTCCCTCCTCCCTCTCTTTCTTAATCATATATTAACTTACTTTATAAACCCTTTTGGGAAACAAAATCTGCTTCCTGGGCAATTCCTTTAGAGTTTTCTCGGCTTTGTTATCATTATTATGTATTATACGTTCCTATTAACTATAGAAAGAGACTGCTTTCAACTGCAATGCAGTCAACTACACACATTGCACCTCGTCATTTATATACTTAACAAGTACTTATTAATATACAGCACACAAAGTATTCTAGACATTCTAGAAAGGTATAAAATTGAATCAGAAATATACTCTGAACTTAGTTACTTTCAGCTCAATAAAGAAAGCTGTAGTCTAGGCATAAAGCTAAGTGCTAGCACCTCTGAACAAACTTTTTTTTTTACTTCATGTTCCTGAATTAATTAAGACAGGCAATACTGGATCTCTAGAAGACCTTACGAGGCAAACTTAAAGCTGTCTTGTTAAGGACAATACAGAGTATCCAGGCAAAGTGGAAGGAGGAAGAGTGTATGCTTAAAATAGAGTGCATCAAGGAAGCAGAGTCCTGGGTTGAGGGAGAGGCGTGGGGGAAGGGAGGTAACAGGACAAGCCTACATCTAGTTTCTTTGCTAATGCAGAGACTTGATCATTCAGTGGATTGTACTCTGGGACACCAAGTTTCAAGATTATACACAAACCAAAATAGCAACTTGTTAATCTGTAATAAAATGAATATCCTGTAGACCAGAATGCCTATATAATATGCTTCACAGTTCTGGCATCAGAATTGGAGTAAGGTGTATGATCAGCAATCTGTCTTCCAGCCTCTTGTCTGCATCTCTGCAGCATGGTCAGAGACCTGGGTCTACGATTTCCAGTCTCTTGTCTACATCTCTGCAATATGGATTGAATTACTCGGGGGACAGGCTAAACTTGAAGGCTTTGTTTCCTGGAGGTACACACTGATTACCATATTTCTCCTTTGGCTGTTTTCAATGCCATTTGATTTTGATTGTTACTTTTCATTTTCAGATATTTAGCGGATCACTAAGTCCTACTAATTCTGCTTTCTTAATGTGTTGTTAGTCTATTTATTTCTTTAAATTTTCTTTTTTTACCACTTTCAATCCCTTGTCTATACTATGAAATAACTTCATAAGTGGCTGTGCCCTTCCCCCTACTTTTGCTTTTCTTCAACCTCTTCACACTATAGACTTGAAGATCTTTCTGATATTCATAGCTAATCATGAGATACCTTTCTTAAAGCAGGTATGTGTCTTCTGACACAGCTTTGGGATTGTATCAGTTGGGATCTTGATGCATACAAATGTGATTTGTCTCACATGGCTCAAAGGAAGAGATTTTAATCTATGTAATCTATGTAGATATAGAGGTAATTCAGGAAGCAACTTGTGGATTGGAAGGTGTCCAGATTCTAGTTGCAGTGGAAGCTGTTAGAGCTGAGGGGAGAAGGAAAAAAAATAGTTTTGGATGTCCTAGTTTGCTTTCTGTAGCTGTGATAAGCACTGTGAACAAAAACCATTTGGGGAGAAAATGGTTTATTTGGCTTATACTTCCCAATCACAGCCCATCATTGAGGGAAGTCAGGGCAGGAACTCAAGCAGGAGCAGAGGCAGGAACCATGGGGGAAGGCTGCTTAATAGTTTGCTCTGGCTTGTGTTCAGCTAGCTTTCTTATAGAACCCAGGATCACTTGTTCTGGTATAGCACCACCCACAGTGGGCAGGGCCCTCACACATCAATCAACAATGAAGAAAATCTCCCATAGATATGCCCATAGGCCAGTTTGGTTGAGGCAGTCCTTCAGTTGGGCATCCCTCAGATAACTTTTGGTGTGCCAAGTTGGCAGCTGAAGCTATCTAGGAGAATGTTGGAGGGTCAATGTTTAGTTACAGAGGTGCAGCTGTTGCTATTGATATGAAAAGGAATGGGGAAAGAAATGCCATGACTACCTGCCTGCCTGCTCACAGATGTCCCTCAAGCGTCCCATTGCCCAGTCATATGGGAAACCAAATGGTAAGGGAGTTGGATAGTGCAGTCCACTGGGGACAGGGCAAGAAAGAGGAGGGTAGAAAATGGATCTGTGTGGGGGTGTGTTGATATGACCAAAGACAAATACACAGCAAAAAAGTTCAAATTCTGTAGCAAGGCTATGACTCCATTTATTGTCTGTTTCTAGCTTTATAGTCTTGTTCTGCACCGTCCCTACACCACAGCTTTTAAAATTGTGGGGTGAGATTTGAAATGGAGTTATATAAGTGGATTTGGGGATCATGAAAAACTTGACAACAGTAAAAAGTTTTTCAATGTGCAATGTCCAAAAATTAATTCAAAACCCAGTACATAATGAACCCGAGGTATATTTGGCAGTGCTCACCCTTTTGGGTCACATGGCTTCACTGTAGCCTTGGTTCTGAACCTACGTGTACTAAATTTACACTGTGTATGCTGTCACACCACACAAGTCCAATGAATGCTGTCTGAAACAGTGTTGTGGCTTTATGGCCATCAAGGCTAAGATTGTCATCCTCATAGATATCTAATGCACAGTGCAGACGTATATTTGAGGTCATTTCAGTTGTTGGAAGCTCTGGCCTAACCTAAGCCAAGAGTGAAACACCACAGCTCACATTTGAAACTTATGTATGCTATGAGTTGCCATGGTTTTACTGTACATCCGGAGTTTCATATAATAGCTTAATTACAGAAAACAAGAGTTTAATACTTTTAATTCTTCAGTATGCATCCTATTAGTGTTATCTTTCCATTGTATTGTGTTATAATGCTAGATTTTTTGAAAATTTCTACATGTACTGCCAACTTAAGTTTCATTAAAAATGTTTTTTTTTGTTGTTGTTGTTGTTGTTGCTGTTTTTTGCGAGTCAAAATGTCATCCTGCAGTATGGTTTTCAGATTTTTAATTATAGAATGTATCACTGTAAAATTGAGAGCCTCCAAGTACTTTGTTTGAGTTAAATCTACCAGTATTTTATGTTAGGAATTTATTAATGTAACATCTTAATAAAATAACTATTTTTTAAATAAAAGAATTAGGTGAATCTTGGCTTAGAGTTAGGATTTTTAAATTTTTAAGGATTTATTTATTTATTATGTATATAATGTCCTGCCTGCATGTATGCCTGCAGGCAAGAAGAGGGCATCAGATCCCATTATAAATGATTATGAGCCACCGTGTGGTTGTTGGGAATTGAACTCAGGACCTCTGGAAGACCAGCCAGTGCTCTTAACCTCTGAGCCATCTCTCCAACCTCCCAATAATTTTTGAAATGATCCCAAATATACTTATATCCATTGTGTACTGGATTTTATGTGAATGGCATTCTTAGCATTGATGAGTATCATCAATCAGACCATACAATCACAGTGTCAATTATCTGGAAAATATTGAAGATGCTCTATATCCTACAGTTTCAAATGCTCAGCCAAAGTTTCATACTTATACAAAAATTAATAAGCATGTGCAGACTTCATCTCCAATAAGTGATAAAATTATATGCATGCTAAAGGAATTTTAAAAACAAGTTAGACATTATTGTTAATAAAGATTTGATTACTATATATATTTTATATGCCTAAAAACCTATGGTTGACTAAGTAAGAAAAGGACTTGCAGGCAGAAAAGCTGAAGAAGCTCTGCTCCACCCAACTTTCTGAGCTCAGTAAAGTGGACTGCAGAAACCCTGCATCCATTCCTCAGGGCAGACTCACAGCATGTTTTATTGACTCCTTCCTGACTCCTTACCAGACTATCGCCATTGAGATTGGAGACTATGTTTTCTACGGTTCACATTCCTAATACCTAACAGAATGGCTGTCATTAACAGGTGCTCAATACATATTTGTTAATTCACTGAATAAATATATTAATACCATTTCCTCTACTGCATTTATAGAGCTACACACAGACTAGGCTAGTAGATCATGTCTTGATAACTTTCAAAAAAAGTTTTTAGTTTTTGTTTTATGTGTATGAATATTTCACTTGCATGTGTCTGTGTAGCATGTGTGTGGAGCTGTAGCAGAGGCCTGAAGAAGACATCAGATCTGGGACTGGAGTTAGAGCCAGTTGTGAGCTGCCATGTGGGTGCTGAGAATTGAACAGGGGGTCCTCTGGAAGAGTCTTAACAACCAATCCATCTTTCCATCCCTCTTTGAAACATGTTTTTTTTTTTTTCCTCTAGTTACAAGTCATTGTCCAGGTACAAGTTTATTCTCAATTAACCTCATCATTTCTGGGTCTTTTTTCTCTACTGGTATTCCATTCACTGCCTACAGGCAAAAAGGACAGAGAACCATGAGAAATGTGGCTATAGAGAAATAGCTAAAGGGCATTAGAAGAGAGAACTCTCAAGGAGTGTGTAGCACTTAACTGAATTTGACTGATGGTAGGGCTTGTCACATAAAGATGTAGGGAGAGAGCATTCATGGCCAAGGAGAGAGAAGGAGCAAAGTCAGCAATAGATGAGTGTGTCTCAGGTCTGTAGGGAGCAGCAAGCCCTGGATTTTATTGGGGAAGTGGTCGTGATTCAGATCTAGGAACTGAGAAGTCATGTAAGACACTGGATCCTGAGCTGAAGAGTTTGAACTGGATTCTGTAGACAGTGTCAGTCTAAAAAACAAACAATGGGAGAATCTCAAAAGAAACAATTATTATTATTATTAGGGATGAGTAGGGAATTGCAACTTTGGACATAAGTGCTGTTGCAGGCCTGTAAACATTTCAGAAGAGACAAAGGAAAATAAAAGTTTTTAAAGGAAGAGTGAAAGAGCTATGCAAATTGTTTTGAAACCATTATCCTTGACTGCAAAGATCAACAACATAGAAGATACCAGTCCACTGTTGAACAGAAAGTTGTTGGGCCAATGTCTTTCTAGAAATATTTGTGTAAGACTGGTAAGAGTCCTTGCTATAGTTTTCATGATAAGCAGTTATAGATCAGAGCTCTCTTTTCAAGGCCTCCTGACTCAGTTTTACTAAAGTTTGACAGAAGTGATTCCATTTTGATTATGACAATTTTCATGTGGTTCTAGATCAGAGGGAAGATACTCAGGCATTGGTCCATGTGGGAGATGCATTGTAACCTTAGAAATGCTCACCCTGTACCTATTACGAGAGAGATTGGTCTGTAATGTAGAGCAGGCTGGGCTGGCTCATCTCATGTTCTCTTCACCCAGTTTCTCTACCACAGCCTCGCTGACACCTGATACTCTCCCTATCCAGGAGCAGAGCTGATAAAAACTCGCTATTTTTGGGAGATCATTATTAGATTTAGTAAAAAGCAGAAAAGTATGAATTTATTTGGGGCATAATCCAGAGGAAAGTTCAACTGATAGAGAGAAAAGAGCAGGTCCCGAGGTGCTAAGAGTGCACTGGCAGTTAAATGGGTTAGTGACCCCAAGCAAGCCATTTTGAGAAAGCTGCTTTCTATATGTAAAAGAGAGAAGGAAAAAGCAATCTTGTCTAAAAAGAAGACACTCTTTTGTTGAAAAACACAAAACAAGTCTTTTAAAAACATAAGCTGGCTTGATGTTTTTAGGTCAGAACAACTTTCTATAAAGTAACTCTTTCCATCAGATCTTTCTGCCTACATGGGACTTTGCAAAAAATATATGCTCCTATAGAAAGTGACTCAATCTTTACATGGGTAGTTTTGTATGATGATGATTTTATCTATATCAAAAACTTACATCAGCTAAGAGATTGACTGGTTTTAGTAGCAAACTAAGGAAAATGTACAATGGAAAGGATAATTGGGAGAGTGGAAAGTTAACCCTGTTGTATTTGCTTTTTCAGTTCTCATGAGCACATGTGTAACTAGTAAAGGGCAAAGCACTGCTCTAGGAGTTGTATGGAGGGCACTGCAGGATAATATGAGTGGACTAGGGTGGCTCTTGGCAATAGCAGTGACCTCAAAGGCAAGTTCATCTATGACTTTGAAGGGGGCACTGACCCTATGAGGAAGCATTTAAGGGCTGTAGGAGATAACAAGGTAACTTGCTGATCTGTGCTGAAGCCTGGGAAGCTTGCACAGGTAGGTGGGACTTTGGAAGACTCAGGGCTGTGTCAGGCTCCTCCTCTGTGCTACACTTGCCTCTTCGAAGGCAGCATGTCATACACGGTGACCTTTGCTCATTTACAGGTGGATTGTGAACACTTTAGGATCGGGCCATATTTACCTTTGTGTTTACAGGGTTGGAAACACAAAAGGTATTTAAGACATGCATGTCAGCCAGGCGTGGTGGTGCACGCCTTTAATCCCAGCACTCGGGAGGCAGAGGCAATCCGATTTCTGAGTTCAAGGCCAGCCTGGTCTACATTCCAGGACAGTCAGGGTTATACAGAGAAACCCTGTCTCGAAAAATCAAAAAAAAAAAAAAAAAAAAAAAAAAAGACATGCATGTCAATGAAAAAAAAAAATGGTAGGGACATTGCATAAGAAAAGCAAATGATCTCCACTTGTGCTTCCGAGAAGTTGTGTACATGTAAAAGAACAACAGCATCCCAGCTGCCCACATTAGGACACACAGCTTAACTATTCGTGGGGTGATTTGTAGAACAGGCAACAAAAGCAAAACCCCACTACTGGCAAGGCATTGACCCTTGATAAAAGTCATCTCTTCCTTGCAGTATTGTGAGAATGAAACGATGGCTGAGAAGTAACTAAGCACAGAGGCGTCTCTGGGATTCGGTACCGCCTCATTCTTCATGACTCATCTCCTGGAAGAGACCAGATGTTAGGTGAATGCCCGACAAAATGAGGAGAAACTCATAGGAATTTCTGAACTTTCTGCCTTACCCACTGTAGAACTTCCCTAAGCAAGAGAGACCTGTGGGTGATTTCCCATTTTTGTTTTTAAAACTTTCTAATGGAAACCTTTTAAAATCAGTAAATGCTTCATCACATTTTCATACATGTGTTTCTTTATGCTCTGCTCTTTTTCCTCACTACGCCCTCTCTAGCTGGCTCCTTTCTTTCCCTACAAATACTCTCCCCGTAAGCTGTCATGTCATAGATAGTCTGTTACCCTTACTTGCTCGCTACTCCCCCATAAGAGCTCTTCACCCCTCTTGGTTCATTTTCTGCTTTTATGACATACACACACTTTAAAGTATATAAAAGCCAGAAGATTAATGCAGTGAACCACCATGTATCTGTTATTTGACAAAATTATCACCAGCTTTCAAATCTTGCTTGACTCCTCTTCAAATCATAGTTATTGCTTTAAAACACGTCTTAAAAGAAATGTCAGAAATTGGGCCATTTTACCATAGCCATCTTTAAAAAGTTTAACTTTTAAAAAGTAATTAATTGTGTGTGTGTGTGTGTGTGTGTGTGTACAGGCTCACATACCATGACACACATGCAGAGGTAAAAGGAAAACAACTGTGGAGTTAGTTCTCTCCTTCCATCTTTGTGTGGCTTCCAGGGATCCAGCAACTTAGGCTGTAAGGCTTGTGCAGCAAGCACCTTCACCCACTGGGATATCTCATCAGCTCCTAGATCTTTATCTCTAACCAGTGAGACCTTTTCTTTAAACAAAACAAACAAGAAACAAAACAAAAATAAAAAAGTTACCCATCATCACTGTGATAGTAACACAAATAAAGCTTTAATAGTTTTGTCATTTTATGTTCAACTTTCCCCAGAGATATAAGTTCACTCAAATAAAAACTTAAATTAGGACAACACACTAATGATCTATTTAAGTTAAAATTCTAACCAGAGACAAATGTGTTTTTGTGTCTTGTGTTCTCTGTTTCTCTCTCTCTGTCTCTCTCTGTCTGTCTCTCTGTCTGTCTGTCTGTCTGTCTGTCTGTCTGTCTCTGTCTCTGTCTCTCTCTCTGTTCTAAGCCAAGGGTGGTGTCCATCCTGGAGGCAGTTTGTGGCATCATGGTGGGTGTGAGATCCCCCTGGGTGGTAGCATTCCCTGTGTTCTGTCTTTATCATTTACTCCACAGGCAGCTCTGAATCCACAGCTGCTGACAGCACAGCAAGGCAGCCTAACCAATAGGCTGGGCCTCTCTCTGCAGGAAGGAGAGTTTGGAGTGATTTGCAGTAGAGCCTATTTCAGCACAATCTGTTTACTTTTCTTATACATTGTCATAGGTTAAGTTGACATGGCAAGGAGCTGTGCGGTGTAGGGCAAAATGCTTATTACAGTTAAATAAAAAAACTGTGTTCTTCTGTACAATTAATCTGATGTTAGCTCATGTTTAATGAGCTCATATGTGCTGTATTAGTGGCTTAAGCTGCCAGAAACAAGTACCACAGCTGGATGGATTGAGCAAAAGAAATCTATTTTTTTTCTCACAACTTTAGAGTCCAGGATCAAGGCAACAGCAGGTTTGGTTCTTTCTGATGTTGTAAAAGACACACTTGTCATAATTCTCACTCAGTGTCTGGTGATGTGCTGGCAATCTTTGATATTCCTTGGCATGTAGAAAAATCACTTGGATCTGCCTTGGTCTTACCATCATCCTCTTCCTGTGTGCACAACTGTTTCCAAGTCCCCCCTTTTATGAGAGTGCATGCGAGTGAATGGAGTTAAGAGTGCTTAGTGACCCTCTTGTTAATACCTTCAGTGACTTTTTAAAAATTTATTTTTAATTAATTTTTTCATTCAGTAATTCTTTTTTTCTTTTTTTCTTAGATGTTTTCTTCAGTTATATTTCAAATGCTATCCCCTTTCCTAGTTTCCTCTCCAAAAATCCCCTATACCCTCCCCATCCCCCTGTTCCCCAACCCACCCATTCCTCTTTCCTGGTCCTGGCATTCACCTATACTGGGGCATAGAATCTTTGCAAGGCCAAGGGCCTCTCCTCCCATTGATGGCTCTGGGGATACTAGTTAGTTCATATTGTTGTTCCTCCTATAGGGCTGAAAGACTCCTTCAGCTCCTTGGGTAATTTCTCTAGCTCCTTCATAGGGGACCCTGTGTTCCATCCAATAGATGACTGTGAGCATCCACTTCTGTATTTGCCAGGCACTGGCATAGCCTCACAGGAGACAGCTATATCAGGGTCCTGTCAGCAAAATGTTGTTGGTATATGCAATAGTGTCTGGGTTTGGTGGTTGTTTATGGGGTGGATCCCTGGGTGGGGCAGTCTCTGGATGGTCCTTCCTTCAGTCTCAGCTCCGAACTTTCTCTCTATAACTCCTTCCTTGGGTATTTTGTTCCCCATTCTAAGAAGGAACGAAGTATCCACACTTTGGGCTTCCTTCTTCTTGAGTTTCATGTGTTTCGCAAATTGTATCTTGGGTATTCTAAGTTTCTGGGCTAATATCCTCTTATCAGTGAGTGTATATCCTGTGTGTTCTGTTGTGATTGGGTTACCTCACTCAGGATGATATTGTCCAGATCCATCCATTTGCCTAAGAATTTCATAAGATCATTGTTTTTAATAGCTGAGTAGTACTCGATTGTGTAAATTCTGTATTCATTCTTCTGTTGAGGGACATCTGGGTTCTTTTCAGCTTCTGGCTATTATAAATAAGACTGCTATGAACATAGTGGAGCATGTGTACATATTACAAGTTGGAGCATCTTCTGGGTATATGCCCAGGAGTGGTATTGCTGGATCTTCCGGTAGTACTATGTCCAAATTTTTGAGGAACCACCAAACTGATTTCCAGGGTGTTGTACCAGCTTGCAATCCCACCAGCAATAGAGGAGTATTCCTCTTTCTCTACATTCTCACCAGCATCTGCTGTCACCTGAATTTTTGATCTTAGCCATCCTGACTAGTGTGAGGTGGAATCTCAGGGTTGTTTTGATTTGCATTTCCCTGATGATTAAGGATATTGAACATTTTTTCAGGTGCTTCTCAGCCATTTGGTATTCCTCAGTTGAGAATTCTTTGTTTAGCTGTACCCCATTTTTAAAAAGGGTTATTTGGCTTTCTCGAGTCCTGCTTCTTGAGTTCTTTATTTATATTGGATATTAGTCCCCTACCAGATTTAGGATTGGTAAAGATCTTTTCCCAATCTGTGGGTTGCCTTTTGGTCTTACTGACAGTGTTCTTTGCCTTACAGAAGCTTTGCAATTTTATGAGGTTCCATTTGTCGATTCTTGATCTTACAGCACAAGCCATTGCTGTTCTGTTCAGGAATTTCCCCTCTGTGCCCATATCTTTGAGGCTTTTCTCCACTTTCTCCTCTATAAGTTTCAGTGTCTCTGTGTCTTAAGATTTCTTTCCTTCTTTCTTTCTTTCTTTCTTTCTTTCTTTCTTTCTTTCTTTCTTTCTTTCTTTCTTAATGATTTATTTATTTATTTATTTATTTATTTATTTATTTATTTATTTATTTATTTATATGTTCTTGCGCGCGCCGGACTGGCCAGCAGTAACGACACTGCAACAGGATCCTTCTGCACACGTTTATTGGGAGAGCTTGATTGTAGAGGCAAAGAGACTTCGAGTCCAGAACTGGTGCTGCTTTTATAGGCCTAGGAGAGGCGTGTCTCATACCCGGATTGGTTATGCACTAAGCCTCATTTGCATGTTCCTCATCTGATTGGCTACTCTCTCTCAGTACCTCACAGAGCCTCATTATCATACCTCATTTGCATGTCTCACATCCGATTGGTTACTCTCTTAGTACCTTACAGAACCTCATTATCATGCATCATTTGCATGTCTCACATCTGATTGGTTATACTCTCAGTACCTTACAGAACCTCATTATCATGCCTGGGCCAGGCAGTGTCTTTGCAAAAAACTTTACTGCATATGTACACATTGGTTGTTTGTCCAATCTTATGCATGGTGGCCAGCAGTAGTCAGTGCCACTCAGCAACGGCACATGTGGCTTCCCACAATATGTAAGTACACTTTAGCTGTCTTCAGACACTCCAGAAGAGGGTGTCAGATTTCGTTACAGATGGTTGTGAGCCACCATGTGGTTGCTGGGATTTGAACTCAGGACCTTTGGAAGAGCAGTCGGCACTCTTAACCACTGAGCCATCTCACCAGCCCCCGTGTCTTAGGATTTCTATTCCTGCACAAACATCATGACCAAGAAGCAAGTTGGGGAGGAAAGGGTTATTTACTCTTCCACGTTGCTGTTCATCACTAAAGGAAGTCAGGACTGGAACTCAAGCAGGTCAGGAAGCAGGAGCTGATGCAGAGGCCATGGAGGGATATTCTTTACTGGCTTGCTTCCTCTGGCTTGCTCAGCCTGCTCTCTTATAGAACCCAAGACTACCAGCCCAGAGATGGGCTTACCTCCTTGGTCACTAATTGAGAAAATGCCTTACAGTTAGATCTCATGGAGGCATTTCCTCAACTAAAGCTCCTTTCTCTGTGATAACTCCAGCTGTGTCAAGTTGGCACAAAACTAGCCAGACACTCTAGTTTTGTGTGGAGTTTCTTGATCCACTTAGACTTGAGTTTTGTACAAGGAGTTAGAATGGATCAATTCTCATTCTTCTACATGATAACTGCCAGTTGAGCCAGCACCATTTGTTGAAAATGCTGTCTTTTTTCCACTGGATGATTTAGCTTCTTTGTCAAAGATCAGGTGACCATAGGTGTGTGGGTTCATTTCTGGGTCTTCAATTTTATTCCGTTGATCTACCTGTCTGTTGCTATACCAGTACCATGCAGTTTTAATCACAATTGCTCTATAGTACAGCTTGAGGTCAGGGATGGTGATTCCACCAGAGGTTATTTTATTGTTGAGAATAGTTTTTGCTATCCTAGGATTTTTGTTATTCCAGATGAATTTTCAAAATTGCCCTTTCTAACTCAGTGAAGAATTGAGTTGGAATTTTGATGGGGATTGCATTGAATCTATAGATTGCTTTCAGCAGGATAGCCATTTTTACTATATTAATCCTGCTGATCCATGAGCATGGGAGATCTTTCCATCTTCTGAGATCTTCGATTTCTTTCTTTAGAGACTTGAAGTTCTTATCATACAGATCTTTCACCTCCTTAGTTAGAGTCACACCAAGCTATTTTATATTATTTGTGACTATTGTGAAGGGTGTTGTTTCCCTAATTTCTTTCTCAGCCTGTTTACCCTCTGTGTAGAAAAAGGCCACTGATTTGTTTGAATTAATTTTATATCCTGCTTCAGCACTGAAGCTGTTTATCAGGTTTAGGAGTTCTCTGGTGGAATTTTGGGGTCACTTATATATACTATCATATCATCTGCAAATAGTTATATTTTGACTTCCTCCTTTCCAATTTGTATCCCCTGTATCCTTTCCAATTTGTATCCCCTTGATCTCCTTTTGTTGTCTAATTGCTCTGGCTAGGACTTCAAGTACTATATTGAATAGGTAGGGAGACAGTGGGCAGCCTTGCCTAGTCCCTGATTATAGTGGGATTGATTCAAGTTTCTATCCATTTAGTTTGATGTTGGCTACTGGTTTGTTTTATATTGCTTTTATTATGTTTAGGTATGGGCCTTGAATTCCTGATCTTTTCAAGACATTTATAATGAATGGGTGTTGGATTTTGTCAAATGCTTTCTCAGCATCTAATGAGATGATCATGTGGTTTTTATTTTTGAGTTTGTTTATATAGTGGATTACATTGATGGATTTCCATATATTAAACCATCCCTGGGATGAAGCCTACTTGGTCAGGATGGATGATTGTTTTGATGTGTTCTTGGATTCAGTTTGCAAGGATTTTATTGAGTATTTTTGCATTGATACTCATAAGGGAAATTGGTCTGAAGTTTTCTTTCTTTGTTGGGTCTTTGTGTGGTTTAGGTATCAGAGTAATTGTGGTTTCATAGAATGAATTGGGTAGAGTACCTTCTGCTTCTCTTTTGTGGAATAGTTTGAGGAGAATTGGAATTAGGTCTTCGTTGAAGGTCTGATAGAACACTGCACTAAACCCATCTGGTCCTGTTTTTTTTTTTTTGTTTTTGTTTTTTTTGTTTTTTGTTTTTTGTTTTTTGTTTTTTGTTTTTTTTTTGGGTTGGAAACTTTTAATGACTGCTTCTATTTCTTTAGGGGACATGTGATATGTGACTGTTTAGATGGTTAATCTAATCCTGATTTAACTTTGGTACCTGGTATCTGTCTAGGAAATTGTCCATTTCATCTAGGTTTTCCAGTTTTGTTGAGTATAGGTTTTTGTAGTAGAATTCGATGATGTTTTGAATTTCCTCAGGTTCTGTTGTTATGTCTCCCTTTTCATTTCTGATTTTGTTAGTTAGGATACTGTCCCTGTGCCCTCTAGTTAGTCTGGCTAAGGATTTATCTATCTTGTTGATTTTCTCAACGAGGAGCTCCTGGTTTGGTTGGTTCTTTCTGTGGTTCTTTTTGTTTCCACTTGGTTGGTTTCAGCCCTGAGTTTGATTATTTCCTGCTGTCTACTCCTCTTGGGTGAATTTCCTTCCATTTGTTCTAAAGCTTTTAGGTGTGCTGTCAAGCTGCTAGTGTATGCTCTCTCCAGTTTCTTTTTGGTGGCACTCAGAGCTGTGAGTTTTCCTCTTAGGACTGCTTTCATTGTGTCCCATAAGTTTGGGTATGTTGTGGCTTCATTTTCATTAAAGTCTAAAAAGTCTTTAGATCTTTATTTCTTCCTTGACCAAGTTATCATTGAGCAGAGTGTTGTTCAGCTTCCACATGAATGTTGGCTTTCTATTATTTATGTTGTTATTGTAGATCAGCCTTAGTCCATGATAATCTGATACAATGCATGGGATTATGTCAATATTTTGTATCTGTTGAGGCCTGTTTTGTGACTAATTATATGGTCCATTTTGGAGAAGATACCATGAGGTGCTAAGAAGAAGGTATATCCTTTTGTTTTAGAATAAAATATTCTGTAGATATATGTTAAATCCATTTGTTTCATAACTTCTGTTAGTTTCACTGTGTCTCTGTTTAGTTTCTTTTCCCAGGATCTGTCCAGTGATGAAAGTGGGGTGTTGAAGTCTCCCAGTATTATTCTGGGAGGTGC
This sequence comes from Mus musculus, assembly GCF_000001635.26. Classification (NCBI taxonomy): domain Eukaryota; kingdom Metazoa; phylum Chordata; class Mammalia; order Rodentia; family Muridae; genus Mus; species Mus musculus. The sequence continues at coordinate 51,049,552 of NC_000075.6, forward strand.
AATGTATGCTTTGAGCTTTACTAAAGTTTCTTCAGTGAATGTGGATGTCCTTGCATTTGAAGCATGTGTTCAGAATTGAGAGTTCATCTTGGTAAATTTTACCTTTGATGAGTATTAAGTGCCCCTCCTTGTCTTTTTTGATAACTTTGGGATGGAAGTCGATTTTATGTGATATTAGAATGGCTATTGCAGCTTGTTTCTTGGGACCATTTTCGTGGAAAATTATTTTCCAGCCTTTTACTCTGAGATATTGTCTGTTTTTGTCCCTGAGGTGGGTTTCGTGTATACAGAAAAATGTTGGGTCCTGTTTATGTAGCCAGTCTGGTAGTCTATGTATTTTTAATTAGGGAATTGAGTCCATTGATATTAAGAGATATTAAGGAAAATTAATTGCTACTTCCTGTTATTTTTGTTGTTAGAGTTGTGATTCTGTTCTTGCAGCTATCTTCTTTTAGGTTTGTTGAAGGATTACTTTCTTGCTTTTTCTAGGGCGTAGTTTCCCTCCTTGTGTTGGAGTTTTCCATTTATTATCCTTTGAAGGGCTGAATTCATGGAAAGATATTGTGTACATTTGGTTTTGTCATGGAATATCTTAGTTTCTCCATCTATGGTAATTGAGAGTTTTGCTGGGTATAGTAGCCTGGGTTGGCATTTGTGTTCTCTTAGGGTCTGTATAACATCTGTCCAGGATCTTCTGTCTTTCATAGTCTCTGGTGAGAAGTCTGGTGTAATTCTAATAGGTCTGCCTTTATATGTTACTTGACCTTTTCCCTTACTGCTTTTAATATTCTATTTTTATTTAGTGCATTTGTTGTTCTGATTATTTATGTGTCGGGAAAAATTTCTTTTCTGGTCCAGTCTATTTGGAGTTCTCTAGGATCCTTGTATGTTCATGGGCATCTCTTTCTTTAGGTTAGGGAAGTTTTCTTCTATAATTTTGTTGAAGATATTTACTGGCCCTTTAAGTTGAAAATCTTCATTCTCATCTATAGCTATTATCCTTAGGTTTGGTCATTTTGTCCTGGATTTCCTGGATGTTTTGAGTTAGGACCTTTTTGCATTTTGCATTTTCTTTGATTGTTGTGTCCATGTTTTCTATGGAATCTTCTGCACCTTAGATTCTCTCTTCCATCTCTTGTATTCTGTTGGTGATGCTCGAATCTATGGCTCCTGATTTTTTCCCTAGGATTTCTATCTCCAGAGTTGTCTCCCTTTGGGTTTTCTTTATTGTTTCTACTTCCATTTTTAGATCTTGGATGATTTTGTTCAATTTCTTCACCTGTTTGGTTGTGTTTTCCTGTAATTCTTTTAAGGGATTTTGTGTTTCCTCTTTAACGACTTCTACCTGTTTAGAAGTGTTCTCCTGTATTTCTTTAAGTGAGTTATTAATGTCCTTTTTAAAATTCTCTACCAGCATCATGAAATATGATTTTAAATCTGAATCTTGCTTTTTAGGTGTGTTGGGGTATCCAGGACTCACTGTGGTGGATGTACTGGGCTCTGATAATGCTGAGTGGTCTTGGTTTCTGTTATTAAGATTCTTAAGCCTTTTGCAATCTGGTAATCTCCAGTTTTAGATGTTCTAGCTATCTCTGGCTGGAGCTTGTTCCTCCTGTGAGTCTGTTAGCCTCTTTCAGCACTCCTGTGAGACCAGCTCTCTCCTGAGTCCTGGGGGTCAGAGCAGTTCCTGGAGGCCACCTCTCCTCTGGCATGAAGGTGCACAGAGGTCTGAGGATCAGCTCTGCCTCCTAGCTGAGGATGAAGACCCGAAGGGACCCTGTCCAGGAAGCTCTGTTGCTTCTGAGGCACAAGCGCTCTCCTGTGTGGACCTTCCTCAGAGAGATCCCAGGTAGAAAATGGGGATCTCCTCCTTCAGTGATTCTTTAAAAGAAATTTCTTTTAATTTATTTAGATAATGTTTTATTTATTTATTTTTTTGAGAATTCCATACAGTGTATTTTAATTGTGTTTACCCCTTCCTTCCAACTTTTCCTGGACCCACCTTCACCTCACCTACCATCCCCAAACCTGTTGAGTTGTGTTTTGCCCAAATACTTTTGGGTGAGGGGCCTGCTCTAAAGAGTGGTTAATCTACTAGTGGTCACACCCTTAAAGAAAAAAATGGAATCTCCCTCTCAAAGCAGTTATCAAATGCCAAATAGCTCCTCAACTAGAAGTGGGGCTTCATGCCCCCTTAATTGGGTTTCTTAATAAGGGTTTGGGTTTTCAAAATATGAAAAAGTTAAGGTATACACACAAATCAATCCATAGGGTGTACCAAGTGCATGTATGTGTGTGTGTGTGTGTGTGTGTGTGTGTGTGTGTATACTTAAGTATACAGGTGAGAAGACAGAACTTAAAGATGAGTGTCTTCTTTTATTGATCTCTCTACCTTATATTTTTGAGACAAAGTTTCCAGCTGAGCTTGGAGCTGATTTCCAGTGAGCCCTGGGATCCATGTCCCCCAGTGATAGAATGACATTCATTGCTAGGCTTTGCTTTTTCTTTGGGTGCCTGTGATCGGCACTCAGGTTCTCATGCTTGAATGGAAAGCCCTTTACAGGCTGAACAATCAATCTTCCCTGACCCTGTTATCCCCATTTTAGAGATAAAGAAACTGAGGCTTCTATAATGAAGTTGTTTATTATTGTTGTTGTTATATCAGTTTAAGATGGCAAAGCCAGTAAGTGGCAGAAAGAAGACGGGGAGCCTGGACACTTGATTCAGAACCCACGATTTTAACTGCTTGTTTTTAGTGTATTGTGTCTCCTCTATCCTTATCAGGCCTGCCTGCTCCTTACAGGAAGTTGATAGAAACCAAAGTTTAGGTTAGGTGCAGATTTTGATGGCACCTTACTATTGCCATCTGGTGGCATAAAAAATTAAAGCAGCCCATAGTTTTCTGGCTAAGTTCTTCTTCTTCTTCTTTTTTTAAATTAGGTATTTTCCTCATTTGCATTTCCATTGCTATCCCAAAGTCCCCCATACACTCCCACCCACTCCCACTTCTTGGCCCTGGCGTTCCCCTGTACTGAGGCAGATAAAGTTTGCACGACCAATGGGCATCTCTTTCCACTGATGGCCAACTAGGCCATCTTCTGACACATATGCAGCTAGAGACATGAGCTCCGGGGGGTAATGGTTAGTTCATATTGTTGTTCCACCTATAGGGTTGCAGATCCCTTTAGCTCCTTGGGTACTTTCTCTAGCTCCTCCATTGGGGGCCCTGTTTTCCATCCAATAGCTGACTGTGAGCATCCACTTCTGTGTTTGCTAGGCCCTGGCATAGTCTCACAAGAGACAGCAATATCAGGGTCCTTTCAGCAAAATCTTGCTTGTGTATGCAATGGTGTCAGCGTTTGGAGGCTGATTATGGGATGGATCCCTGGATGTGGCAGTCTCTAGATGGTCCATCCTTTTGTCTCAGCTCCAAACTCTGTCTCTGTAACTCCTTCCTTGGGTGTTTTGTTCCCAATTCTAAGAAGGGGCAAAGTGTCCACACTTTGGTCTTCATTCTTCTTGAGTTTCATGTGTTTCTCAAATTGTATCTTATATCTTGGGTATTCTAAGTTTTTGGGCTAATATCCACTTATCAGTGAGTACATATCATGTGAGTTCTTTTGTGATTGGGTTACCTCATTCAGGATGATGCCCTCCAGGTCCATCCATTTGCCTAGAAATTTCATAAATTCATTCTTTTTAATAGCTGAGTAGTACTCCATTGTGTAAATGTACCACATTTTCTGTATCCATTCCTCTGTTGAGGGGCATCTAGGTTCTTTCCAGCTTCTGGCTATTATAAATAAGGCTGCTATGAACATAGTGGAACATGTGTCTTTCTTACCCGTTGGAACATCTTCTGGATATATGCCCAGGAGAGGTATTGCAGGATCCTCCAGTAGTACTATGTCCAATTTTCTGAGGAACTCCACATAAAACCAGAGACACTGAAACTTAGAGAGGAGAAAGTGGGGAAAAGCCTTGAAGAGATGGGCACAGGGGAAAAAGTTCCTGAATAGAACAGCAGTGGCTTGTGCTGTAAGATTGAGAATTGACAAATGGGACCTCATAAAATTGCAAAGCTTCTGTAAGGCAAAAGACACTGTCAATAAGACAAAAAGGCCGCCAACAGATTGGGAAAGGATCTTTACCTACCCTAAATCAGATAGGGGACTAATATCCAATATATATAAAGAACTCAATAAGGTGGACTCCAGAAAATCAAATAACACCATTAAAAAATGGGGCTCAGAGCTAAACAAAGAATTCTCACCTGAGGAATACCGAATGGCTGAGAAGCACCTGAAAAAAAATGTTCAGCATCCTTAATCATCAGGGAAATGCAAATCAAAACAACCCTGAGATTCCATCTCACACCAGTCAGAATGGCTAAGATCAAAAATTCAGGTGACAGCAGATGCTGGCGAGGATGTAGAGAAAGAGGAACACTCCTCCATTGTTGGTGGGATTGCAAGCTTGTACAACCATTCTGGAAATCAGTCTGGTGGTTCCTCTGGCTAAGTTCTTAGTGTATTGGTCTTTCCTATTATTGTTGTCAAGCTGTTATAAACTGTTGTGAAAACAAAGATTAACAAACACTACAGCCCCAACTTTGAGCTCCTTAAGATAGACTAAATTTTCTTATTAGTATATGGAAATGCTATCTAATATTCAAGTACCTATTTGGAAGGTTATTATACATTTAATAAACCCATATTTCTAGGAAACTTTATAACTGGCCTTACTATATTTTGGGTGATCCAATAACTCATTCTGGTCACCTTTTCTGATGTTCAATCTCAAGACTCGCTGATAGCTTAAGATTAGTTAGCAATTAGTAACCATTTACTGGCCTTCTGTAGAAAGAGACAAAGGAAGGTCTGTACAGAAATGTTTTCTCCTCTGAGGGTGCAATTCCCTGCAATTTCATATTTGTATCTGTCTCTGTTATTATGTGTGTCCTACTACAAGTTCAGGAGGCTGTCAAATACTCAACATAAGCCAGTACAATATTGAAATAAAATAATTTTAGAGTTAGAAGACACCTTAGTGTTTATTTATTCTATGTCATACTACGGATTTGCATTTCTAGAGGGGGATATATGGGCAGTACTGGGAGAAAGGAGTCTCTGAATTGGCTTTTGCAGGGTGCTCATCATAACTCCCTGCTGCCTGTAAGGGCAAGGCAAAGATCTGAGAAATGGGCCGGCACCTGGAGCTAGGTACTGATGATGATGGTTCTCTCAGAAATTCATTTGTTTTTGTCTTGGTTTAAAGACTGTTAGATGCTGTCAGCATAGCCTGTGTATTGACTTCAGATGAATGGGTATAGTGTAAGTGATGTGATCAATAGTTATAGAAGTGATGTTTGTAAATGGTTTTCCTTAAATACTTTCTAACAGAGAAGAGATTGCAGGTACAGAGCAAAGAGCATCCCTGTCCCCAAATCACACGAGGGAAAGTGGTCGACCTGACGGTCCATTGTCCTTTATTACTTACTGTGTGTTTTCTATGAAGACATTCCCGGCATCATGAGGACATATCCTAAATGCAACATTAAAGTCAAGAAATTAGCACTACACATTTTATCATTTCATCCTCAGACTTCATCCACATTTTTCCTATATTTTTCGTTACAGGAAAAGAGGGGTCCATTTCAGGATCAAGTCGCGTGTGCAGCCATCACTTCTACTGTCCTCCATCAGAGTTCAGGCTTGCTATCCAGGTCCAGTTACTTTGTAGATTGTCCATCAAGTTATTGTTGTGTAAGGCTTCCTCTTTGACTGAGACAGCGCAGATGTGATGCCATGTCCCTCTCACCACACCACAATGTGAGGTGGACAATCTCAGTACAGGCCTGTCATCCACAGTGTTCACACCGATCAGTTGACTGAGGTGGCGTTTTGCCTGTTGGGTGACTTTTGTTAATAATGATCTTTACCTGAAATCATGTAAATATCCCATTCTACATCAAAGCTTTAATTTATTCACTTATTTTGTGTCAGCATATGCCCATGTTTTTCTGGTGTATCTAATGAGTCACATTCTCTTTGTCGCTTTTACTTTTAACGATTTAATATTTTTTTTAAGATTTATTTTATTATTATATGTAAGTACACTGTAGCTGTCTTCAGACACACCAGAAGAGGGAGTCAGATCTTGTTACGGATGGTTGTGAGCCACCATGTGGTTGCTGGGATTTGAACTCTGGACCTTCGGAAGAGCAGTCGGGTGCTCTTACCCACTGAGCCATCTCACCAGCCCACGATTTAATATTTAAATTATTCCACATTACCGAAGATGGGCCATTATGAGTTGGTTTCTGTGATCTATTGATTCCCAATCGTTCTTGCTTGGTGGTGGTGTAAAGTTTCACAAATGACCTCTCTCATTCTTAGTCTCTTTAAATGTAAGTTTTAACAATAATGTCACTTCACAGCACAAATATACAATGTGTACTGGTGAACCAAGGCAATAAATATAACATTTTCTAATTTTATAATTTTTTATAGTTTTATAATATTCTATCATGACTTTGTGTTTGCTACCCTTGAGCTCCTTTCTCATATTTATTCATAAATACATTATAGGCCATTGTGATGTGCGGGGGGTGGGGGGTGGGGGGGGGCATGGTTCCTGTAGAACAATAAACCTGTTAAGTCTACCTATGTTTAGGTATCCATTATTTCCTTTTCATTACTCAAGTAACTCATATTTCTTCTGCTTCTGCCCTCCAGTCATCCAATTTCATGGAGTACTGGCTTATTTAATGGAGAGTATACATATACATATACATATACATATACATATACATATACATATTCATGGATACTCAATACATAAAGCTCCACAGTGACAGCACTGTCACTATTTCCATTGCACACAATAGGACCTATTCCAGTTTCCTCCCTTCTGGTAGCTGTGGCTGCCTTCTCTGATAGTGAGAAGCCTGCCTCTCCTTATCCTTAGTATGTCTACTCTTTACCAGTCCAGCACACAGTCATGTTCCCAGGCTGCTGCCACCCATCCCCAGAACAGCACATACTGTCTGAGCCCAGAGAACAAGAAGCCCTGAAGCAAACACAGAGCTCATTTTTACTTTCTAAAGTATTTCCAAGTTGGATTTTTCCAAGTTTAGATGTCGGGAGAATGAAAAAAAAAAAAAAAAAAAAAAAAAAGAGTTCCCCTGAGGCCACATGCAGAGGAAAGGCTGTAGACACAGACTGACTAACATTCTACTTCCTGCTTTTTATTGGATATTTTTCAGGGGCGGGGTGGGGGTGCAGGTTTGGGAATTAATTATTGATGTGCAGGCCAGCCTGAGGCATCCATACAGAGGCTTTGAGAGGATTCCACAGTTTGTGTTTTTGTGATTGCCTGTGCTGCTGTATAGAGCAAGGAAAACAGAACCTAGAGGTGGGCTTTCCAAGCTCCCTGGTCAGCCCTTCATGCTGAGCAGTGAAAGCACCAGCCCTCAGATATCAGTTAGAAGCCACTGGCTGACAATCACTGAGTCTGCTGTGCAGCAGCCCCTGGGCAAAGTGCCTTCTCAGAAGGCTCAGCAGGATGAGGCCCTCAGATAAGAAGTACAGCCAGAACTTGGGGACCCAGTAGGGACTTGTGATGCTGTGCTTGCCCCTAAGACTGAGCTGGGCATTTTCATAAGCTTTCTGAATATTGTCCTTGTAAGAAATCGGAGGCCTTTGCTTCTCCTTTTGCATTCTTGCCAGGTTTTTCCTGTGTCTTAGTAATATATTTCATTTTCTACCCATCCACTCTCCTTGCTCCTCCCCATTCGGTCCGGGGAGAATTCATAGATGTCATTGGTCACAAATCCACTCTCCATACTTGCCAAAGTCACAAACCCACTTTCCGAAGGGTTCACAGCAATGTTTTCATAGTCACAAGACATGTCATCAGGCATAGCTTCCCCAGAACACACCCGGAAGGAGATGTTCTTCAGGTCTGGCCGGGGCTCAGCTAAATCAGCTTCACTTTGTTTTCTGATGACATTGTAAACATCTAGGTTGGGGCTGTTTTCTTGGCGAGGAGTGGGCCAAATGGTGTGCTGCTCCTTTGTGCTAGGGTCTGTCTGTTCTCGTTTTCTAAAAGAAGAGAACCAGGCTGAGTATTTGAGACCAGGGTCCTGAGAATGTCCCTGTTCTATTGAAGTGGATGAAGTGACCTCAGGAAGTCACCTTGCTCTGTTTCTCACCTACCTACACCAACAGGCTTTGTGAGTCAGGTAGGAGACACCCCAGGAAACTGTTCTATTCTGGTCTTCCTACACCTACCATTCACTGTCTTAGTTCTAGGACTCCTTCGGAAATGTGGGGCCAGAAAACAGTAGGAAAAAATTAGACTAAACCTAACCTAACCAAACCAAACCAAACCTTAACCAATTGAACAATAAAACAAAACTCATCTCTAAACAAAATTAGTCACATTCTACCATAAGTATAGACAATAAACAAGAGTAGGATTAATAATGTCATTGACTCTACCACCAACAGAAATCACATTCCTATACCATATCAGTTATTAGAGTTGCTTTGAAATATTTCATGCTTACCGCTACTTCAATATTATAATTATACCCACCACTAAAAATCACTAATAAAGAAACACAATTCGTTTTGGGAAATATTTTTGCTAAATTCTGTAATAGTATAACTGCTTCCTTCTTCTATCAATGCATTTTGTTTGTAACACTTAAAAGTATTGTTTAAGGATATGGGGATATAGCCAACCAAATGCAACTTGTCTGGCATGTGTGAAGCCCTGAGTTCCTAGGACCACTTAAAAATGAATATGGAAGAAAGAAAAGCAGGAAAGAAGGACAAACGGACACATGAGAGACAGACAGAGACAGATAGAGAAAGAATGTTCCCTTGTCCTGGCAAAGGGGCAAATGCATTTAAAAGTAGCAATCAAGAACCAATTGTAGATAAGTCATCGGAAAAATGTATCTGTAATTGTTTAACTCAATTCTATTTTAAATTCAAGAGAATTACCAACAAAAATGATTATAGTAATGGCCAATTCTTTTGAGTGTTTATATAAGATCTATCTATCTATCTATCTATCTATCTATCTATCTATCTATCTATCTATACACACACACACACTGCTCATACTCATAATAAACGTTTGAGGGGATTATTAAATGAAATAGGTTCTGCATTGGAATTTTACAAATGTATCTCAATGTTCATCAAAGTGAGTTCAACTCCAGGTGGACTCTGATTTTTCTGCTGTAAATGTGAGAATGCTCTCCTCCTTTAGTGTCTGCCTTGATGACAGGGAACAACAGTGTGAACAGAGAACAGTTGCATGCACTTAAAATACACCAGCACGCCATCCAGACTACATACAGAGGCTGCCTATGCTACCTAGTTTAGCTTCTTTGCAACAATACACTTTTGAAATAATTTAAAAGAAAAGTCAGTTTAAAAGAATTTGGCTGATTCATTCTGAATAAAGTGGCTTTGTGTCAGATGCTTCCCAGAATCCCTTGGAACACACAGTTTTCATGTGGCCCATTAGTCATTCCTTACTCAACAAACATTTTTGGAACGAGGACCTACATTTAGGAGAACACTTTACTGGGTGATCTGTGGGTGCACAGGAAGTGAATAACAGTGTTTTACCTTCCACTTTGCTTAAAAATCTTCCACACACACAGAGGAGAAAGCACGTAGGACTGCTAGCGTAATCACAACTCAGCACAGATGCTCAGAGAAGCATGCTGCTTGTTTGGCATGCAGACCTCGTGTCCTGCCAGAATTTACTCTCAGTTCTATAGTGGTCCTTCTCTTGGAGTTGTCATGGCCTTTAATGATGCCAGCCAGGCAACATCCTAGTGCAGAGGGAGCAAAGGTTTGCATGATGAGAGTTCTACTTGCCTTCTACAGATCCAAACCCAACATACAGCTGAAGTGACCACAAGTAGGAGGAAAAGGGGAATACTGGGAATTAGGATGTAGGCAAGATTCAAAGCAGCCTCTGAAAAAGAAAAATATCATGTATTAGCCCAGTGATCTCTCTCTCTCTCTCTCTCTCTCTCTCTCTCTCTCTCTCTCTCTCTCTCTTTCTCTCTCTCTCTCTCTCTCTCTGTGTGTGTGTGTGTGTGTGTGTGTGTGCATGTATGTTTTCAAATCAGGCTTTAAAAAGCACAATCATTAGAATATTCTAAACAGCACATTCTAGGAGATAGATGCAGTTGTCTAGTTAGCAGAGTCCCTAGTTTCAACAAATGAGCATTTTCTATCTAACCAATTAATCTAGGTGGCAATGTAAGCAAGTTTAAAGTTTAGAGTCTTGTATATATTGTAAAATCATCTTTGATAATTTCTTTTTCAAAGATCCTCCTTTTCCATGTACTTCTTAGTGAAACAGGGCTTGGTGGGGGCAGTGTAGATGTCTTTGCTTCCACAGAAATTCCCAGGCTTGGAGAGGCAAGAGGCATGAAAAAGATCAAGCCAAAAGTCCCAGGATCATTTGCAGGGAAGAGAAAGATCACATAGAGGAGACTATCAGACCTTCCCAGCACATCTGACTAAGGCCAAGTGGCATCGGCTAAATCCCTAAGTGCTGGGAAGAACATTTAAGGGGTCTTCTTTTTCCCCACTTAACTCTGTAATCTCTGAACCAGAACTGGATGTTGTTCCCTTCAGAGGCTGTGAGAGAAATCAAGGATTAGAGACTAACCCTTCTTTTTCCACTGATCCAAGGTTCCTGACCATCCAGAGAAACTTGACAACAATCAAACAAAACAAAACAAAACAAAACAAGCAAAAACAACAGACACACTCGGAAAATGGAGGATTCACTTAAAATGCCCGTCTTAAGTTATAGAAATGCCACTTATTTTGGACAGCTCTTTATTCTCTTTTAAAGATATTTTTACATATTTATATCTATTGGATAATAAAGAGTTTGGTTATCCTTCATCTCCGATCATTGGTAGAAAGGTTCTGAATTTTTTAAGATGTAAGATTGAATATAAGATTCATGTAAGAGTGAATTTTTATTCACAAACCTCTTAAACAGCACAGAATTTATGGTAAGGAGATTTCTTAGACTGGGTGCTTTTACACCAAGAAGACCCATCAGTTGATCATAGAGTGAGGCTTTGAGCTGGGTGGTACCAGGACTCTCCCTATACCACCTGACAGTGATCATCTCCTTCTTGCTTAGGTGATGAAACCTAATGAAACCTCCGAACACCACAGCCTAATGGAACTCCCTGGGTGGGTAGCACGGTGTGCTAGGAGAAGTTTATTATTTACCTTTGTAAAGCTGAGAGCACAATACTCAAAGGAACAACTTAAAAGAAGAGAGATGGACTTCAGCTCACTGTTTCAGGATGGGCTCCATGAGGTGGGCAACAACATCATGGAGGTAAGTGATTGTAGAGGAGGTGGCTGTGCACATCATGGTGAACAGGAAGCCGGGAAAAAGGAACATGCTAGGCACTGTGCATAAGCCTCAAAGGCATGCTCCCGTGGCCCACTTCCCCCAGCAAGGCTCCACCCCCTAAAATTTCCAGAATCTTCCATATAGCACTGCTACCTAGAGACCAAACATTCAATACCGAAGCATTCAGAAGATATTTTATAGTCAAATCATAACAAGGAGGTTGATAGTCCTGATTTCACTGGAAGATGATACATAAGGACTCATCTGAAACCCTTCCAGACTCTGCCCTGGCTGTGACTTTATTTGGTTGCTCTCAGCTTATATTCTAGATAGTAATGTGCATAGACACTGTATTTCTAAGTTCTGTGAGCTCTAGTGAATTACTGAACACAACAGGACTGGCAGGCACCACTCGATGTGTAGCCAGTTGAACATTAGTGCAGGTGGTCTCAGGACTTCCAGACTTGTGGTTTATGTCTGTCTGTTGTGAGAGTTGTGGAATGTGCCTTTTAAGTCATGTGCGTTCGTGTGTGTGTGTGTGTGTGTGTGTGTGTGTGTGTGTGTGTGTGTAGACTCTCAGTGTCAGAACTGAATCCCAGGAAAACATTACATTTCATTTTAAGGACATGATAATACTTTCCGCTAGATATGAAAAATACTAAGTGACTAAAGCATAGAGAAAAAAAATTAAGTTGCCCAGTGATGAAACCACAGATTTCCTTCTTAAAACTCAGGGTAAGAGTGAAATCGAAAGCTCATTAGCACTCCAACTTATCACCCCAACTATCTTTTACCTTTGATGATGCAGGCTTTTAGGTATTATCTTTCCCATCTCTTCAGTTGGTCCACTGATAAATATTGATCCCAGATGGTATGTATCATGGCTTGGGTTCTTTCACTCTTGTTTTTCTACATCCATTCTCCCAGCCTCTATCCTATCCACCTCCCATGGTCAGGAAAGTTCCTTAGTCTTTGCCTTTACAGAGACAGGGCAGACTTTGACCTCCTGTCTAGTCTTTTCCTCAATCGTCCTAGGATAGCCCCCATTGCACAACTGACCAATGAAACCTGTCATTTAATACAGTGTTTGCAATGTCACAGATGCTTTGTTTAATTTCATTTTTTAGGAGCTGTCTGAAGAGGAAAGTAGGAAATGTAGCCATAGGTCATTTGTAGTCAAAGGAGTTTGTTATCTACGTTTCCCAAGTACCTCTTCGTTCTTTAAATGTTTCTTTGGTGTCTTCTTTCTGTGTTTCTTCTGGAAGTAAGGGTGTTGCTGGCTCAGTTGCTTCACCTGAGAGAGATACACATGGACTTGAGAACTTGAAGAAAGGTGCTATAGTTCAGGCATGCTCTGAGGTCTTGCAACATGTAAAGTGGGATGCAAGAAAACATTAGTAATTTGACCAATGTCATTTATAAACAGCAAAGTACCAAGTGTTAGATTTGTTGCAATAGAGGTTTGTCTTCAGTGTGTGTGTGTGTGAGTGTTCTGTGTATGTGTGTGAAAGACTGTGTATCTGTGTGTTTTATGTGTGTACATAGGATAGAGGTTGATAGCAAATCTCTTCCACTACTGTTCCCCACCTTGCGTTTTGAGACAGAGACTCTCTGAACATAGAGCTTGAGATTCAGGTAGATTGACTGGGAAATAAACCCTGCCTCTGCCTCCCCAGCATTGAGTTCAAAGGGCGACATCACTGTGCCAAGCTTTCTGACATGGATTCTGTAGTTCTAACTCAGGTTTTCACATTTGCACAGTGAGCACTTCACCTACTGAGCCATCTCCCCAGACATGTCTTCATAGTTTTGGTGAGACCTTTGTTGCCAATGACCAGGCACCAAAGCAGCCAACAAGCAGCTGGAGCTGAGCAACATAAAGGACTAAATTACCTGGGGAAAGGTACGATGACTCACTGCTAGGATCATAAGTGATCAGGTAGACTCAGTTCTTATCTCACTGATTATATGGACAATCATGATAATGATGATGATAGGCATCAGTGAGGATGATGAAGATGATGGTGATACATCCAAAATGGAAATTTCAAACCATTACTTTTCAGTTTTGACTGATGTGGGTAACAGTGTGCGTGGAGAGTGAGAGCAATGAGCTAGCGATGTGACAGATATCTGTCCAACTTGCCCAGGAAAACACCAGTGGTGTTCCTGCTGAATAATGTGTTCTAAAGGCATGGTTCTAAATCTATAAAGAAGTCTGTGAAATGTCCCAAATTAACCCAAATTTCATATGATAGACTTACCTCCAGGCCAAATAGAGGGTGTTGTACTTGGTTTATCTGCAGCAAAAGAGAAAAAAACTCAATACTTACATTTTCCTCCACCTTAATGAAATCAGCTAGAGTGTAGCATCTAATTCCAATAAACTCTATTTATTGTCACCATGTTAATAATTGTTAACAGACACTGGAGGAAGGTTGCTTAAGTCAAAGAATTTGTTGCACATAAATATTAGCCTTCCATACAGAAAATGTGGTACATTTATACAATGGAGTACTACTCAGCTATTAAAAAGAATTTATGAAATTTCTAGGCAAATGGATGGACCTGGAGGGCATCATCCTGAGTGAGGTAACCCAATCACAAAGGAACTCACACAATATGTATCACTGATAAGTGGATATTAGCCCAGAAACTTAGAATACCCAAGATATAAGATACAATTTGAGAAACACATGAAACTCAAGAAGAATGAAGACCAAAGTGTGGACACTTTGCCCCTTCTTAGAATTGGGAACAAAACACCCAAGGAAGGAGTTACAGAGACAGAGTTTGGAGCTGAGACAAAAGGATGGATCGTCTAGAGACTGCCACATCTGGGGATCCATCCCATAATCAGCCTCCAAACGATGACACCATTGCATACACTAGCAAGATTTTGCTGAAAGGACCCTGTTATAGCTGTCTTTTATGAGGCTATGCCAGTGCCTGGCAAACACATAAGTGGATGCTCACAGTCAGCTATTGGATGGATCACAGGACCCCCAATGGAGGAGCTAGAGAAAGTACCCAAGGAGCTAAAGGGATCTGCAACCCTATAGGTGGAACAACAATATGAACTAACCATTACCCCCCGGAGCTCGTGTCTCTAGCTGCATATGTGTCAGAAGATGACCTAGTTGGCCATCAGTGGAAAGAGAGGCCCATTGGTCGTGCAAACTTTATCTGCCTCAGTACAGGGGAACACCAGGGCCAAGAAGTGGGAGTGGGTGGGTAGGGGAGTGAGTGGGAGGGTATGGGGGACTTTGGGATAGCATTGGAAATGTAAATGAGGAAAATACCTAATTAAAAAAAATTAAAAAAATTATTAGCCTTCCTTAAACTTTAATTCAGTGTTTTGTTTTGTTTTGTTTTGTTTTGTTTTAAACTATTTAAGAACTTTACTCTTAGGCTCTCAAATGTACATGAAAATAGAAAGCTTATGTATTCAGCTCCTGTGTGCCCCCACCTTATCAGCATGGAGCTACTTGGGCTCCAGCATTGATCCCTACTCCCCCATGGCAGTCCCTGGCTGGGATTGTCTTAAGTGGTCCAAGATTGGTTCAAGATATTTTACCGGTTCATACTGAGAACAGTTCAGAGAGCAACAAATACTAGGTCTGTAAGAAGTAGAAGTGGTTGAAGGATTGTCCAGTTTCAAGACAGAGACTGGTGATTAGCCTTGAGATACTTAGAACATTCCTAAGAGCTTCTAAGTCAGATATTTTTGCTGTTGGCTGACCTTGTATTAGCATGGGGTCTCTTATGCTAATGAGATGCCTGAAATTCATAGGAGCATGGAGGTTTTCGTGATATAGTTGTCAGGTCCAGATATCAGGAATTTCATTCAGAAAGGGAAGTAATGATTAATCTTCTTTCTTTTTTATTTTATTTTAGTTTTTAAAATCTTCTTTCTTTGTATATGTGTGTGCAGAAATGATCTCCATTTATTTACTGTTAAACTTAACCACATAGGATACTATGTGAAACTAGAGACCATTCTAAACATTTTATAAAAACATTTTCAATCTTGATAACAGGTCTATAGGGGATTATTATTATTATAAATTAAAATGCAGGGATTTAAATAACCTTCTTAAATTTTATAGCTAATAATTAGCTAAGAGTTATTTTCACTAACTAAATAAAGAAGACATAACTGTGCTACTTAGTAAAGATAGAACAACAAAATGTGAGAGAATCAGTTGAAGAGTTTATATTCTGATATCTTGTGATCACCGTATATGGTCATCCTCCTGTATGTAGTTCTGACCACTGATGCTGTGGCCATGAGCATAGTACATATATGTGCATAGTGGCCATGAGCACAGCATCGGTGCACAGTGGCCATGAGCACAGCACACTAGTGCATAGTGGCCACGGGCGCAGCACAGCAGTGCACAGAGGCCATTAGTTTGTGCATAGTATCCGCCATACCTCAGATGGTTTCTGCCTCATTCCCATTGAATGTTCCTGTCTCTTTAACATACATTCCGGCTAGTGTGCCACCAATTCCACATGATCACATTCTGAAATCCAGTTTTAGACATGATCACTCACTCTCACAGTCCCTTACCAGTGTTTCATAATATTAGTAGGGTGTTGTGCCACCCTGTGGGAATGACAGAACGGATGTCTCTTTAATTCATTGAGTGGCTAGAAATGTATGCTTCCAGACTTGATGACACGGTGTAGGAAAGGAACAAACAAGTAAGTAGGCATATAAACACTCTGTATGTGAGGCAGTCTGGTCCTCAGAGGCTCCCAAAAGGACTTAAAATTGTTGTTTTGAAATCATTAAAGATTTATAAAAAAATATTTTAAGATTGTACAAAGAATCTGAACATGTCTTTTATAATCATTTTGCCATCTTGCCTATTTACCATTTATAATCTATAAACATATACATATGTTTACATGCATACATGCACACATATAACTTCTCTTCCAGAGTAAGTTGCTGATATGGTATGGGACCCTTTTACGCCTAATGACTTTAACCTTAAAAATAGAACACAATCTCTTATATAAACATAGTATAATGGTCACAGCCAGGGAGTGCACATTGATAAGATGCTGCTATTTAATTATTCACTGCCAACTGACACAGTTATGCAACTTATGGAACACCGTTATCATCACTGCTATCACCATCCTCTTGGGCGAGGCTACGCCCTCTAGGACCAGGGTGACTTGTGTTTAGTTGTCAGGAGAGAAGGTGATGCTTAACCTGAGACTTGAAGGTAGGACTGAGTTGACTGGGCGAGGGGGAAATGTTTCAGGCACAGGAAGTACCAGATAAGAGCTTTCAAGAAACGTCACTGAGTTCAGAAGTATTTGAAAGGAGTGAGGGGAGGCGCTGAGAGTGCTGAGAGGGGAGGATGGAAAACGAGGCAGGGCCTTATCACGAGGACCTTTGCCCTGTATAGTAAGCTGAATGCATTGATCTTGTGGGTCTCATGTGCCCCCTGCCCTGTTTAAGATCTCAGCTATATGTCCTGGGAGGCTGATCTCCATGGACTGTTTCACCAGGCATCCCTGTTCTTTGGTGTCTTGTTGGTCTTAGCCAATGGGAAGCGAAGGCTGAGGTCAGAAGGTAGAGCTCACGGCACGTGTTCCTCATGTTCACCTTCCTGTCCGATGCTTTTTCAGCAGCTCCCTTCTGTGGCTTCTGCTTCTCTTTTGAGGTCCCTGCTATGATGGTTCCCTTGCTTTGGCCCTTTAAGCTTAGGGGTGTTATTGCTTCCAGTTGCAGATAATCCCTAGGTACTTTATCATCTCCTGCTCCTGGCCTATACCGCTGCCAAGAGCCTTTTATTATACTCTCTTTATTAA
The DNA here is from genome assembly GCF_000001635.26 of Mus musculus. Lineage (NCBI taxonomy): Eukaryota > Metazoa > Chordata > Mammalia > Rodentia > Muridae > Mus > Mus musculus. The sequence goes on from NC_000075.6 coordinate 51,066,808, forward strand.
ACTCTTAGCACGTGCTATTCTTTTCATGCAAGAACTCAGTCAAACTAATTCAGGTAATAATACAAGCTAGAGGCAATTTGTGTCTTATTAGAAAGGAACCAATTTTTTTTTGTTTGTTTTTAAAGGATATGAAAGCAAATTTCAAAATCTCTCATAAAGAAAAACTGTTAAAGAAGCATTTAAACCATGAAGCCAATGGAATTTAATAAACAGAAATGATGGAGACTGGAAAGCTAATGGTAACCAGTGCTTCCTTTTGCTCTCTGAGAAGGTGACCTCCTCAACCAAGGCTCTGCAGCCTCTCTACTTGAGGCAGCTGTTTGGTGGGGAGAGACAGGGCACGGGGAAGAAGAGTTCATCGGAGGCTGGAATGAGTGAGGAAGGACATCTTCCAGCACAATATTATCATCAAAGTGCCATGTAGTTCAAGCAGTTAAAAATGGCAATAGTATTCGGTCCCCAATGATAATGGATACAATTAGCAAGTCATTCTACTCCTGTAGGGAAAGACTGTGGAAGTGGGGCTAAGCAGTCGGCTTCAGGGAAGTGAGAAACTTCAGGGACAGATCAAGGATGAGTTTACATTTAATTCTAAGTCAATTTTAATAAAGGCGTCTGGGAACTCAGCGGAGTAAGACTATGTATAGGCTTCTCATCAGCTCCAACTCTCTTTGCAGATCTTGGAGCAAATGCAAGTGAAATTTGCAAGGCAAATATAAAGATGGCAGTTGGCTAGGGGCTTTTAAATGTATTGAAGTGCCCGCTGTGTAAGACTGCCAGTGACGTTGGGATTCTTTGTCACTTGCCTTGTCATTAGTATGTTTCTTTAAACTCTAAGAAATAATCTCCCGTGGCTGCTAGAGTAACTGTCAGCATAGTCCAGGCTCCCACAGCCGACTACACAGGAAATGGGCGAGCATTTGTGCCTGTTCACAACAGAAGCCTCCACTGGGTGTTCTCATAAGTCTTGCTTCTCATCCTAAGTAAATTAGATCCTTTCCTTTCTCAGCCCTTCTTTTGCATCTGCTAGCCTCTCCTTTGCTAGAACTATTTCTCAGGGAGGAAGTATCGTTACGTTTCCATGTACAAGAATTCTCAAAGTTTAACGTTTCTGGCATTTGCAACAGGCTTCCTCAATGAGTATAGGATAAGTTCTTGGTACCAGCAGCTGTTTTTGAAATGGAGAAAGAGGTTGGGAAATTAGCCGTATAGTTGGGAAAAGAGTCATTACCGTCATGATATTTGCAAATGAAATTGTTCTTCATGTTGCACCGGTCATCATTCCACTGGAACATGTACGAGCCCCCGATGCCGGGTGGTGCTGATGGCTGATGGTACATGACCACGCAGACCTCACTGCCACAGGAAGGCTCATCCACATACCAGTTCCTGAAGGAAAAGGATGGACAATGGAGACCACTGGAGAAATACACCATAAGACTTGCATGCCCTTTGGCTTTTTCTCATCAGGTTTCACTGAACCATAAATGTCAGATTCTGCTTCTGAACATGATACAGAGAGACGGAGGAATTGAAGCACTGCCAACAAGTAGAGACACACGCTGTTGATCTAGTGTGGCTGTCACAATCAATCATCTGACATTTGCCACAACCTCTTTTTAGGGAAGAATATATTATGCTCTCAGGTCTGCAGAATAATTATGAGGGATAGCAGCTAGCACAGAGCTAGTCTGGAAGATCTTAATGCTTGTCTTCTTTTTCGGCTTTATGTTAATTAGGCTTTGTTTCTGTTTTTTACAGAGATCAGACATACTGAGGAGAGAGATGGCTTATGTCACTCAGAGCTTGCCCTATCTCCATCTAGCTGCTTTTCAATCTACCTCTGTCACACCCGCCCCAGAAGTCCAATGAGAAGATGAAGAATCTTAGAGAGATTTCCAAACTATAGAGGCTGCCAAAGTAGGAGAGAGGCTGGGGAAGGGGACAGGGGCCATCTTGGTTTTTGTTAGTTTTCAAGTCACATGCACAGGGTCATGGAAACAAGCCCCTTTGTGTGTCCACTATGAGATATCGTTCTTTTGCCCCTTTAACTCTCTGTAAAGGTCCACTGCAGCTTTAGCTTTTATGATCCAGTAGTCTGAGAGACTCTAAGTTTGCAAGCGCTTACCCCATCTGCCGACTGAGGGTTGGGCTTTGTGAGCTGCCTAAGAACCTGTTCTGCTTCTGCCCAGGGCTAGGATCTTGCTCCACTTCTGACTCTCTAGACAGTGTTGCTCTGCCTATGTCTTCCCGAGCCTCACCGCAGGAGAATCAGCTAAGAGACATCTCTTCTGGTAGTACCCCCATATGACTCTGCTTTGGTCCTGTGTTGCAGTCTGCCCAAAAGAAGATCCCTGTTGCACCTTCTGTGTTGAATGAGTTTCTTGAATGACAATGAAATTTACAATAAAACTATGGACATTATGCCGGAGCATCTAGGGGCTCTTGGTAGAAATGGGCTTTGTGTCTCATTGGTTACCTGCAGCCCAGCTGGCCCTCCCTGCAGCGTTATGGATTTATGGTGCTTCATCTGAGAGAGAGAGAGAGAGAGAGAGAGAGAGAGAGAGAGAGAGAGAGAGAAGAGAAAGAGAGAGAAGAGAGAAGAGAGAGGATTTTTTTTGATTCCTAGAATCATATTTTTGGATTTGAGCCCATTTTCAGACTCACAAGTCACAGATAAAGGGAGAGGCCAAATACCTAGGAAGAAAATCCTACAGTGATGTGTGTGGCAGGTGCATATGATAAGAAATTCCTCTGTCCTTTCCCCAGAGGACTTTTGGCAAGTTAACCAAATAACCATCGACCTGTTAAAGGGGTATGTCTAAATATTGCTAGAATTGTTAAAGATGGGGTCTGAATAGGCACTGATGGCCTCAAAGTCACATATCAGAATGGGAGCACATTGGGGCAAGGTATTCAATCAGTCAGCTCACAGTGGGGCCTAACCAGTAGTCGTCGGCCCAGTTCTAAATTGTGTGAATTGGCTCTAATTTTTGCATTTGTTGTTGTGAGACCGAGTCTGTGTAGTACATTCAGTTGATCCTTTAGCCAGCTGAGGCCAAACATGAACTTGGAGTCCTGATCCTCTAGCTTCTACCTCTGGAGGAGGAAGGATCCTCTTATGTGTCTGTGTAGCACCATTATCCTATTTCTAGGGGCTGCTGGGGGGATGGAATCCAGGGCCTGTATAGACCTGTTTAGTAGCTGGTATAGTTCCACACTGGCTCCTTCGGCTAGCATAGTGCAGAACACCAAACATAAACCTCTGAGAAGCATTTCCCCTCACCAATAGCATCATGTCCAGAGATAGACAGCAGGAAGCAGTGGTGTCAAAGCCCTGATAAAGTAGAGTGGTGCCTCCCATCATATCTCTGCCGAGTTCATTGTCTGACTCCTGAAAAGCCCAGGCAGATCCCAAAGGATTATATAAGAGGAACACACACTCAATCCTGCAGAGCTTCACATGTGGCTAGTGTTCTTTCTATATGTGATATCCTGGCTTCAGAAGTGTGCAGATCTGCTTACCACCTTCAAGAGACTCTGGAACAGCCCATATTCCTTGGGAATGGACAACAGTATACACTTATAGTTTTGCCTGATTTTGATTTTTTCCCTCAAACTCAGTTGTGATACCTGGATTTCCTATAATTGTGAAGAAAATCACACCAGCCCATTATTCTGCTGAGTAGTGTGCCAGCTGCACCAGGTGAGCGAGGAGGAATTTTTTTTTTTTTTTACAAAGGATGGTAGAGTGGAGACCTTAGGAAAGCCCATCCTTTCCAGAAGGTTGGAGAAAACCCTGTGAACAGTCAGGACCTGTCATTCCATTGGACTGTATGGATATCTAGTGATCTGGGAGTGCCAGAGCACCCCTTTCAAATGAAAACAACTGTATCATACAATAATTTAAAGGAAGCGTAGCACTTGGCAGGTCTTTGAGTCCTAGAGGCTTCATATTCCTCACCTGTGGTCTCCATAATAGATGACCAGTTTTGAGTGGGATTAAGAGCAGAAAGGGACTTTAAGGCTGGTCTAGGCTCAGGCATTTCTTCCAACTGAGCTTCCTGCTCTGCTCACACCCCAGTGCATGGAAGGGTCCCTGTAACTGGCTGATACAGTCAGCTCAAGCTTGGCTCATGGGTACGTTTGCCATGTGAAATCAGACAAGCTGAGATGTCCGTGAGCTTACTGCAGCTGCACTGGGAGGTGGCCTTGAAGGTCAGTGATAAGGGGACAGCCTCCCGCTGGCTAGAGCTTTAGTTATGATACTTCGTTAGTCACTTTATATGGAAATAGAAGTTTCAGACATATGAAACTTGGGGGGAGGGGAAAGCATATATACAGCTAACTAATGAGACTATAAAAGAAAAAAGATGAAGATGGGAGACAACAACATCTCCCATACAGTGAACCGAGCTCACCAGGGAGCACCTGCCACAGAATTGGCATTAAACAACCAGGGAGTCAAAAAATGAGTGACCCAGGTGATGGCAACCAGCTTCTCTCGGCCACATCCCTGGTAGCTCAATAGATAAATAAGAACAATAACCACGGAGGCTCTGAAGGGCTCAATTGTTTGGTTTGCACATAGCATGAGTGTTGTGGCTGTGACTGATGACAAGGACCCAGCCTTCCAGCAACAGAGCAAAATTAAGACCGACCCTAACTCCAGCCCTATAAGTTCACGGTGACTCCAGAGATGGTCTGGCAATGCCAGTAGGTCAGCCACTGAAACCAAGAGAGGGTGGGGAGAATAAGGAAAGATTAATACAGCACTAGTAGTTAAGGAGACAACATGATACTTGGAGGTAAATTAGCTACATTGGGCCCTGAAAGGGATAGTTACTCATTTTCATAGAAGTAGATACAATATATTCATAGAAATAGATTCAGAGAATAGATACAAAAGCACCGAGTTTGCTTTTTCTGCCTCAGAGTTTTAGTCAGATCCATTACCCAAGGGTGTAAATAGTATTTTGCCTATCAAAATAAGACCGCAAGTACGGTAGCATCAGGCAAAAGACCTATTTTGTAGCAAAGAAGGTATGAGACTAAGCCCCTGATCATGGGAATTACATGTCAGATTACATACAACAGCATCCCAAAACTGCCAGCGTGGCTCATGGATGAGCTTGCTGAATACAGCTGAAGCATCTGCCTCAAGGTAACTGAACTTTGGAGAGGGATGGCACTCTCCAAATACTTTATAGCAACAGGTTCCATAACTCTGAATCTCTAAGATATTCCTGGGTCTGAAGCCAAGGGATAAAGGCAGCAGCTCCTCCGCTGGGTACCATCATCTCCTGTGGAGTTTGTACTTTCCATCTCTGCTGTGCTATGATCTGGGAGTCTGTAGGTACTTAGTTCCCAGAGGAGACTACTTTTGCTAGGAGACATACCAATAATCTAACTGAGCCATGATCCATGGTTGCCACTGTGTGTGTGTGTGTGTGTGTTCAGAGATCAGCAGACAAGGGGAGATGTCAGTATCTCAGGCAGGAGGTGGCTTGCTGCTGTATGCTATTGGTAGGATGAAGCTTCTACATTATGTACTTGGGAATATCTTCATTTTTCAGGTCCCACTTTTGAAAGTCAATGAGAAAATACATTAACTCTGGGCTGAGAAGTGTAAGTTGACTAGCGCCTCACATTCTTCAGAGATGATGGTCTGCTTATGCTACTTAGCCACTGAGACCAGCAAAAGGGTTAGGGTATGTTATGGAACAATGAAGGTGTAATATCAGACAGTGTCAGTTGTGGCTAGCTCTATGACCATCTTCATTGATGAAAAATATTCTTCCCACTCTGAACCTTGTCTTTCAAAATATCTTCAAGGAAGAGAAAGCTGTAAGAATCTTGGGGGAGTTTCTTTTACAATTTATATGAAGATAAGATCTGATAACTATAGCCAGTATACAGCGAGAGCTGGCATGATGTCTTAACGCAACAGAGAAACTACCTTAAACTATCATTTAAAATATTTTATTTATTTTATATGTGTGGGTGTTTTGCCTGCTTGCACATCTGTGTACAATGTGCATGCAGTGCCTGCAAAGTTGAGAAAAGGGCATAAAATCCCCTGGAGCTGAAATACTACAGACAGTTGTGAGCCTGCCATATATGTGCCAGGGACTAAGCCTGGGTCTGCTGCAAGAGCAGCCATTGCTCTTAACTGCTGAGCTATCTCCCCAGCCCAGATAGATTATCTTTTAATCTGATATGTTTTCCACATAATTGTACAGGCAATTCAGTTTCTCTGTTGTGAACCACTGTTTAGGTATTTTGCCTTTTTGTCTGTGAGGCCTTTGTATTTTATCATTTATGTATTTAAATTGGCTTACAACTATCATACAGAGATTAGCTTTTTGATAGATTGTTTCCCCTTTCCTATGTGGCCTTGTAATGATGACATTTTAAAAATGTTCTTCCATGTCCCTGTATCTTTTAGGAAGAGATGATGACAATGTCATTGTGGACAGTGGGTTATCAGTGTTCATCAGGATCTTGATGCTGTGAGATTGTTTCCTACAAACTGCTGCTTTCTTAATGTTTGGTTGTGAGCCTAGCATTTGATGGCTGAGCCATCTCTCCAGCCCAACTGCAGCTTTCTTAAAGTCTCCACCCTTGGTCAGTTGGTAGAGTAAAATACTGGCTCTGATTCTTTTTTTTTCAGTTTATCACTCTCCCCTGTGGTCTGGAGTCCTTCCCTTGTCCCATCTTTATGTACCTTTAGTTTCTCAATACAGTCTTATCTTATCTCCAAGGGTCAGAGAGCCAGAACCACAGGCCCTCACACATGGCATGCTATTGAAAAACATTCGGCTGGGCTTCACCCGCCTGAACAGGGCACTTTGGGCCCAACTCAATGCTGAGTTTGCCACCTGTGTCATACTGCCCTGGTCGGTGGTCATGGTCATTCTGTTGGCATTGCCACCATGGCTCTGTCTGGACTTTCTTGTGATTCTGACACCATGGGTCCTGCTCATCTCTTTTCTGAGCTATGTTAAGGGAATCAGCCGCCGTGGGATCCACATGCTTACCTAAACTGTGATGTGCTTCCATCTGTCCAAGCATAAAGGTCCTGGCAGGCTGTGTTATTGCTCTGTTTCTCCTCCAGCCTCTTGAGGCCAATCCAGAAGTCACCATCAGATGCCAGGAGGTTTTCAATGAACTTTTCTATCAACCTCTGCTCATCCTCTGTCTCAATGCTGACGAGCTGTCCCCCATCCTCCATGCAGGTTTCTTTGGCTTCCTCAAAGTTCAGTCTTTGAAAGGCGTCATGGAAATAAATGACTTTATAGCAAGGCCTCCGTGTTCCTCCTCGGCAGACCAGCTGCCCTAGAGAGAGAGAGAGAGAGAGAGAGAGAGAGAGAGAGAGAGAGAGGTCGGGGAGGTAGGGGAAAGAGAAAGCAACCTGTCTCAGTTCTCCATTAAAGTATACCAGAGCAGATGTACTTAGAAACATCTCAATGAAGCTTCCTCTGGGCAGGAATTCTGATTGTCCATCTTTGGACTGTTACCACTCAGGCTTTCTAGAGAAAATTAGTACTCTTTGCAACACAAAGTTAAAGTGATTTTAAATGCTGATGTCTGTATTGTGTAGGGGATCTGTGTTTTTGTTCCAGTGCAGATTGATGAAGATATTTCTATATTTTAAAATAAGTAGGAAAATATTACGGCTTCACTTGATGTGTACAAAGATGATGTTCATGCTCTTAGGGAGTCTTGTGAAATTATGGGACTTAGAATAAGAGTTGCTGTGAAGTGCTTCCTTCAGTGTAGAGGGACACTCTGACGTCAGTTGTGGATTCCTCTACCCTGAAATCCCCTGTCTATGCAGTGGAACTAACTTGCTCATCTCTGGTGAGCAGAAGCTAAGAGCTTTTGTGGGGTTTTCTGCTACTGATGGTCAGATCTCTAACCTAAAGACAATAGCTAGAGTTTATTGAACTCTTTCCATGTCCCAAGGCTATGGTCAAAGTTTTATAATTTCCTTTGGTTCTCATAACAGTCTTCTGTGTCAGGACTGTTTATGTCTCACTTTATAAGTGAGAAAACTGAAGCTCATAGTAAGTGATTTGTCATAAACTATCGGGAGCATTAGCAGAGGCAGAATCCAGATCTGAGTATTGAGTCATACCAGAACCACTGAACTGTCTTGATGGCTCCACATTCCCCTACAGACTCAGCTTGCACTGGGAGCCCATCTCTCATTTGATTGACACTTGAAGGACTGAAGACTGTTTCAGAAAAATGGATGAGATTCCACTGAGCAGCAAGTAGCAAGCTGTTCACTAGCACAGGCTGCCCTAGCTTGTATCTGGATGACTGGAGTCTTGCTGCAGCTGAAACCCATCCCAGTCACCCCTCTGTTCAGTCAGCATTTATTGGGTAAATCCCCCTCGCTTGGTGTGCTAGGTATTGAGAATACAGAAATGCCAATTCCTAACCCACAGGAGCCCACAGCATGATTCTGGATGTAAGGGTACAAAATAAAAACCAAATTTCAACAAGGAAACCAGTCCCTGTAATGAAAGAGCCAAACTTCAGGCTACAGGTGTGAATTGCTGCCATGGAAGAAGGCGTAAATGATTTTATATTGTCAGACTTTCTGGAATGTTTTAATATCCCCAAGATTTCAGCTCTGTAGAAAGCCAGACGATGGTTTTTTTTTTTTATGTCCATTAATTGTCCAGCATACAAACCAAAAGGCCACAGACAGTGCTATCTATGAGGGAGCTATACAAGATTCTCCCCAAATCTCCATGCTTTGATAAACTCTCAGTGGACAAGGAGCTGGGAGCATCCTGTACTTGCCTGCCTTGTTAGAGGTTTCTAACAGAACAGGCTCCCAGCGGATGAGAGTGCTCAGATGCTGGGCTTCTCACCGGGGAAGTGTTCCAGAGAGGAGAATGCAGGCATTGGAGGACTGCAAAGAGCCCTGAACACCCCCAAACCTGGTACAAGAGAAGCTGCAGTTGCTTTTACTAGTGGTCCCGCCTGCCTTTCCAGGCCAGACTGCCAAGAGAAAGCTTAACACCTTGATAGAGTTTCCTGTATGGTCCAGGCTGGCGGCATATGTCTAGTGTATGCTAGTGAGTTCTAGGGAGTACCAGAGCTGGAAGGAGGCCCAGGACCCATCTGGTTCCCCTGCCTTCAGGAAGTGTCTTTCTTTTCTCATTTGCAGGAAGGGGAAGGGCAGGCAGGAGGTCTCCTGTCACCAAGCACAGAGCCATGCAGCCCTAACCCTCCCAGTGGCGTCAGCAGCTCCTCTGCTTAGCCAAACACCCCCTCCCAATCCTGAAACCAAAGTTAGATTTCTTAAACCAGACCCACAAGCTAGAATACAGTGGAGATTCCAATTCTACTCCATCCCTCTTGGCCAAAGGGAACCTGATAAAAAGATACCGATCGCTCCCCGCCCACGCTCCTCCCACCCACCCCCCAACCCCCCCCCCCACCCCCGCGCCCCATGCAGACCTAGTGGAACAAGAAAGAAGTCGGACCACTGTACCTCCTCTGGGGTCCAAGTCCGAGGCTGCAGTGACACACACACAGGGAAGGAAGCAGAGAGTCACTCTTGGAGCCTGGCAGGGCTGGTTCCTGGCTAACTAGGCGCTTTCCCAATCTCCAAGCATTTCCAGGCCAGCCACCCTCCCCTCAGAGGAGAGTAACAGGTACAGTTCCCATAGCCCTGCGGATCCAGGATCGGCTGCCTCCACTAGAAGGGTCCAGGCAGCATGGCGCTCAAGGGGCACTCACTGGAAGAAGTTTGCCAACTGCCCCACCCAAGCTACATCCTCCTCACCCCTTAGTAACCCCGGGGAGAGAACTGACTTCCAGCGTTGCGGATACCTAGGGTGGCCCCAGGAACTGGAGCTGGTTGCATTTTTGCTCCCTGGAAGCAGAGAATTCAAGAAGGCTGATTGGGTCCGGGGTTGGATCTGGGGATTGCCCCACTACATAAAGGGGCCAGGGTGCAGTGACCCTGAAGACAGTCCTCAACTGCTGAGGTTTACTGGGTGCATCAACCCCAGGTGCTCTGGCACCAGCCCTCTCCCCCAGGACACACACTCACCGCTCAGCAGGCGACCCTTCGAATCCCTCGGTTTGGCCAGCAGCACCGCCAGCAACATAGCCTGCAGCGCTGCTCCCGGCTGCATGGCTGGACTCCAGTGCCTCCCGACACCCTGGGACTAAGGCAGAGAAGTGGGCAAGTAGACGACTGCGTTTGAGCAACTGCAACCAAGGCAGCTGCATCTCCCAAGGATCCACAGACCCCGCACTGGGCGGAGTCCGGGAGGGCTCTGAGTCGTTGGTTGCCCATCCACCCCCTGGGACGTCACTGCGGGGGAAGGCAGCCCCTTGGGCTGGCCCGCCCCCAACGTCTAGTGCTCTGGACTCCAGAAACTGCTAACTCAGGGGGAGTAGCCAACGGAAGGGGCCGCTCTTTGCAGAGAGCCGCCCAGGGAGATTCTGAGTTTGCCTAAGAGAAAAATCCCACTAGTTTTTGAACTCCCAGAAGGTGGAAAGCGGGTACTGTACTTTCAAACAGTATAGCCTCTTGCCCTCATCACTACCCAGCTCTAGTGGGCTAAAGTAGCAAAACCCCTACTTACACCACAGTAAGCGTCAGACCAGGGCAGCACCTGGGAAAGAACTTGAGCAAGGGAGGAACAGATTCTCAAGCAGGCAGTGTGTCTACTGACTAGAGGCATTTCAGACTTGGCCTGAGGGAGACCTCCAGCAGAAGCTAGAGTATTCCAGATCTCAACCAGAAAGACACTTTGCTTTGTGTAGGGCACATATTGGAAGATAGGAGTGGTTTAGTGGAGTTCAGCTTTTGGTGGACAGAAAAATGACTCCCGTTGCAAAGAATGATCCTATTCTTCCTATGGAAGCTTTCATAACCAACCCAAGTGTATGCTCCCCTTTACACTCCCACAGTAGTTGTGTTTACATGTGTGTTCTCAAATACATTCGCACAGTAGATCCAGTCTCCCATCGAAAATCTATGAAGTAGAAAGCTGAGAGTTCATTGATCTTTCCGGTATACTATGGTATTGCGAAGCGTAGCAGAAACCACATCTCGGTTACTGCCTTCTGGATTTTGGTTCCAGTTTGCTTCTGTTTTCCTGTTTATCCAGCTTTTCAGCAGAGCAGTCAGAAAAGCAGAGAAGGGGCCCTGAGAAATGGACCAGTGGTTAAGAGCAGTCATTACTCTTGCATAGGACTGGGTTCAATCCCAGCACCGGGCAGTGGCTCACAATCAACTGTAACTCCAGTTCCAGGGATCTCCTGTCTTCTTCTGGCCCAGAGGCACGAGGCTTGCATGTGATGCACATACATACATACATACATGCTGGGAAAACACCCACAACACATAAAATGCAAATAAATAAATCTTTTAAGAAACGAAGCAGAGGTGCTTCCACACTCTTGACACACTTGTTCTAAACAGGCCTGAGATAAAGCAGGAGTAGGGATGGATCTGTCTTAGCTCCAGCTGAGAACAGAGCAGGAGCTGTGTGATTACAGAACCCCGGCACCAACAGGTGGGGACTGGCAACCCTTTCCTGTGTTCCGGTTAGACTATCTCACACCAACCATTCTCTCTAGACTGTCTCCCCAGCAAAGCAACTGTGGTGGTGGTGGGACACAGAAGTGGCACCTGATGGTCTGCTTGAAACGCTGCATTTCCTTGGTGTCTGTGTGTCCGTTGGCAAGTCATTTTATTCATTATATATCTTGATGGCATTAATAATTGCCATAACAGTTTTGTGATGGTTTGCCGAGGCAAATATGTATGAAAATGTGCAGTTATACTTGACTTAATGTCATCTTAAATAATTTATTTCTAATATTACAAGATCTGTTTCACTTATGAAACTACCACATTGCTTTAAATAATTGTGTCTTCAGTTCTCCCTTTGACACTCTGACTTTGGTCCATATCGGGGCTTTGTTAGCAGATGCAATTAACTGAGTGTAGTGGCTTACAGTAATGACCCCAATACTTCCCACCTCCCAGGATACATATTCTTTATTATGCTAATAGAGTTCTCTTTACTAAAAAAGTAGAATGTTTCCCTAGGCCGTGAGAGTTATTAATCAATGGAATAAACCAGGACTTGGAGCCCACAGCAGAAAACCCCTTTCCTGTTCTTATTCTCTTTCATCGTCTGACTCTCTGAGAGGAGCAGGCCTCAGATATCCTACTGGTTCATGAGTGTCCCCAAGAGGGTGGTATGTGATGCAGTCCATTGGCAGAGTGCTTCAAGTAGCCTGGAATCAGATCAGTCAGAACCTGAGCTGACCTTGTATGAGCTCCAAAGATTGCTTTAGAACTCTTTGTTAAGTGGTCCTGTTGTAGTAAGAACTACCTGTTATTCCTGGCAACTCAGGCATGTGCCACTGTGGGAGGGCTAGTTGACAAGAAAACTCATAATGCGTTATTTTCCTTGGTAAAATTTCTTTGGCCCAGGATCCATTCCTCAGCTTGATGAGCTCAAAGTTAATTAAAAAACCAGTTAAAATGCTTTTTTTGCACTTTGGAATATTCACACATATATAATGAGATATTTTGGTGATAAGACCCAATTTCAAACCCAGAATTGTTTCCTATACATCTTATAACACAGTCTGAAAGTAATGTTCTATAATACAATTTCTGTGCTTTGTATGTGTGGTACATGTATGTATGCATTTGTGTGTGTGTGTGTGTGTGTGTGTGTGTGTGTGTGTGTGTACTTATGCATGACTTATGGCGGCCAGACATTGGGTGACATTGGGTGTCTTCCTCCACTTCTTATTTTGTGCTTATTTTACTATCCATATCACTTTTTGAGACTATGTCTCTGCTGAATTTGGAGCTCACCAATTGCCTAGATTGGTAGGCTAGTGAGAGCCATGTCACCTCTACAGATCCTCCAGTCTCTGCCTCCAAGACTGGGATTGTAGGTGCTGATATTGTATGTCTGGCCTTTTGTGGAGATGCTAGGGATCCAAACACAGGTTCTCATGCTTATGTGAGAAGCACTCATGGCCACCAAGCCATTTCCTTAGTACCTTCTATGATACTTTTAGTGTATCTGCATTTATTCAGGTCCACTGAAGACACATTTTCTACTTCTGATAGCATACCAGCACTCAAAACACTTTGGACTGTGGATACTCGACTCCTTTTTGAACTCAGAACCTCTGGAAGAAGTCAGATTTTAGGTGTTTGGATGATGATGGCTGTAATGGTTTGTATATGCTTGGCCCAGGGAGTGGCACTATTAGAAGGTGTGGCCCTGTTTGAGTAGGTGTGGTCTTGTTGGTGTAGGTGTGTCACTGTGGACGTGGGCTTTTAGACCCTCAATCTAGCTGCCTGGAAGCCAGTATTTTGCTAGCAGACTTCAGATAAGATGTAGAATTCTCAACTCCTCTTGAACCATGTCTGCTGGGATGCCTCCATATTCTGCCTTCATGATAATGGATTGAACCTCTGAATCTGTAAGCCAGTCCCAATTAAATGTTGTTCTTTATAAGAGTTGCCTTAGGGACTGCAGAGATGGCTCAGCGGTTAGGAGCACTGACTGCTCTTCCAGAGGTCCTGAGTTCAATTACCAGCAACCACATGGTGACTATAACCATCTGTAACGGTATCTGATGCCCTCTTCTCATGTGTCTGAAGAAAGTGACAGTAAATTCATAAACATAAAACAAATCTTTAAAAAAATTTAAAAAGTTGCCATTGTCATGGTGTCTGGTCACAGCAGTTAAACCCTAACTAAGACAGCTGCTTAACTTGTAATATGTTTACACAGAGGATTATAATCCTAGGGTAAACCAGTGGTTGGCCTGCAGAGCATATTGTCTTCCTTTCGGCAATGAAAGAATTCCCAGTGAGTGTAGAATCAGAGAAAAAGACATTAGTTGTATGATATAGAACTTCAGACTTTGACAACCTGCTGTCAGTCTCCATGATCGCCACCTGTGTGAGAAATACTTCACTGTGCCAGTATACACAGGATGCTTTGATGTGTAGAAGGAACAAATCCTTAACTGTCTGCTCTCCAGTATATGCCAGAGGTGGGCTGTCAATAGGATTATGCAGCTGTGTATAAGACACAGCCAGCTAGGCCCATTTTTTTCATGGACCCAGTAGCAGCTCAGCTCTGGCTTCAGACCTGTTCTACAAATGGCATAAACCACATTTTGGAAAAGGAGTATTTTTAAAAGAAGGCTTTAAGCTTTTAAGAATGCTTTTTCATCTTTGCTTTATTATTTTTGCAGATAGTACCCAAATCAGGGGTCATATAGGACATTTTATTCTTGTTTATTGAATATTCATAATACAAATAAAATATATACATTGTGGAAACACCTTTCAAGTCAAACAAAAACCAGGAGTTTGGGATGATTATGATGCGAAAATGATTATGGTATGATGTCAAATGCAATAGTATGCAATAAATAAAATAGACACAAATGTTCAATAACTGACAAAACCCACCTGTCTGAATTCTGAAAATTTATTTTAGTCTATTTTAACATGAATGTTCAGTAACTGTCAAATTCCCGGAAGTCTGCACATCTTTAACCTACTGATCCTGCTGTAAGCATAACTTGCTGTAAGGGTGAACACATATCAGTCAGTCGATACCATATGTCAATCAAATCATTCCAAGGCTTTGACTTCTTCTTGGTCCCTTAGGCCTGACTCTGATAAAACTTCCCTGTAGGCAACAAAAAGAATCAGTTTCTACATCCACAATAAAATGTGGTCATTACAGTTACAACATAGCAGGGACATGACTTTTGAATTTCTCCAGTGGATTCTAAATGTGTATTAAATGTGTGACCAAGTATGAGACACATGGGAGAGATCCGGTTGTTTCACTGGGAGTGTGATGTCACGGGCAGGAACCATTGCCTCTTACTGAGCGACCATACTCCCGAGAGTTTGTCATCAGTGACTGCCTTGACTCCTGTTTCCCTTTGCTTGGTCCTCTTGAAAGTGAAACTCACCAGGGTGCTAAGTATATCACTGTTAAAGTGGCATTATGAGTCCACTTTCTGCTAGGAAGGACACAGACTATCCTGAGAAGGTCTATTGAGTGAGAGATTATGAGACTATATCACCGTGTGTATGAGGTTTGGACAGAATGGACAAGATGGAGAGAAAAGTATTTACAAAATTTAAGAAATGTTTGTATAAGTTAATGGACAGTATTAGGGACATTAATTTCCAGATTAGCTAATACTTAATTATATGGTATTCCAGATTTTTAAAAAAATCAAATATATTCTGAATCTCAATATCCACTTAAATTGGCTAATCTAATTTTTCATGGAGTTTACAGTGTATTTCTACAAAATGTGTGGTTGCCAAAGGACGCTACACACAGCATCAGTATGTTCAGAGGGAGAGTCCACTGTGGGATAGGGAGAACCCAGGCTTCAGGATTAATGAGAATATATTATAAAAAAAATTAAGTGAGGATTTAAAATTTAAAATTATCTTCTTAACTCTGACTCTGAATCACGGAAATGAAATAATCTACCCAGCAGATAGCTAGGTCTATGATGACAGGGCTGTTAATATTCACTTTTAGAGGAAGGAGAAGATCATAAGACCTTTAGGAGATATTTATAAAAGCCTTTCTGGGATTCTCTGGGATACTCCTTCAGGCGTGTTTGTACACCTTTAATCTCAGCACTTAGGAGGCAGAGGCAGGGGCAGGGGCAGGCAGATTTCTGAGTTCGAGGTCATCCTGGTCTACAGAGCAAGTTCCAGGATAGCCAGGACTATACAGAAACCTGTCTCGAAAAACAAGTAATAAAAAGCTGGTTTGGGATGGGACTTAATCTCATTGGTATAGTTGCCTCTAAATCACCCCTGCTCTAGTAAATAATCCCACTAAACTCATCTATTCACTAAAAAGTTATGAGTAAGCTGTAAAATATTGAACTTGTATGCAAATCTACAACACGATAATCAGTAAAAGTGTACGCAAGCCTGAGGCACCCGGCCGTGTCTGTGCTACTCAGGTAGCAGACCTTATCTACCATTGGGGTCCATTAGAAAAATCTTCCATTTAGGCGTTCTTCCTCCACTTATAGGAAGTAAGTCGAGTCATCACACTTAAGCCAAGAAACTACGTTGTGGAGCATTGTGTAGAAAATGTAGCCAGGTAATTGATTTTTAAAAATCTATGTAGACATAATCACTTTTCTTTGAGGACGTTTGCTGACAGTAAAAGAGTCAGCCTCAACATCAATGAAGTCAAAATTCTATTGCTTCTGCAACTGTTTGTTCTCTGAATATAGCAAGAGAAGAGAATACTTTTCAGAGCCCTGTTAAGTTTCCACAGATTCTTCTAGAATATGTTCCTGGTCCCATTCTAACATTATTCCATGACTGGCAGGCTAATGTGGTCACATTACTGCTGGGGTCAGAGCTGGTCATCTATAAGACTTAAGGATGGACTAAAGATGGAGGGGTGATCCTGGGAAGGTGGAGCTGGGAGGTGTGAAGGCAGGTGGGAATGCCCCCACCCCCGGGGGTGGGGGAGGACAGTGAGAACACACAGAGGCTCCCAGGTACCCACACAGGAGCACACATCTCATGGACTTGCTGGAGGGCAGTAAGAACGATGTTTGTTTAAGACAAGAAAACAGTCACAGTGGTGTGAGCTTTTAGGAAATTTGTTGGTAGGAGACAAAAACTTCTTTTTAAAGACACTAAGTAAAAAGATGACGATGTTTATGGGAGTAAACTTACTTTGATTTGGGCACTTTGTCCTTAGGTTTATAAGGTAATGAAATCAGTTCTTTCTAGAAAAGAATAAAAAAGGAAAATGTTTACTTCTGAAATTTATTAATTTGCAAGCAGCCTAAGGTAAACATCATTAGAGTCCAGAAAGACCAGCTTCTTACATCTGAAAACGATGTTTTCTGTCAGAAATGTTCAGATTAGGATTTGAGGCTCATTCAGGAATGCATATTTGCATATATGCATATGTTTCTAGTCAGTTTTTTTAAATAAAGGTTTTATTTAGTCACTTGATTCTTTTCATTTAATTTTATTTGTAATTCATTTTTTACACTCCATATTCCATTCCCCGCCCCTCCTCTTCCATCCTCCAACTGCTCCACATCCCACAACTCCTCCCCACCCCACCCCATCTCCACATGGATGCCCCCCACTCCCCACCTAACCTATAAACTCCCTGAGGCCTCCAGTCTCTTGAGGATTAGGTGCATCATCTCTGAGTGAACACAGACCTGGAAGTCCTCTATGTGTGTTGGGGGCCTCATATCAGCTGGTGTATGCTGTCTGTTTGGTGGTCCAGTGTTTGAAAGATCTCGGGGGTCTAGGATTAATTAAGACTGCTGGTCCTCCTATAGGATCGCACTTCTCCTCAAATTCTTTCAGCCTTCCCTAATGCAACAACAGAAGTCAGCTGCTTCTGTCCATTAGTTGGGTGCAAATATCTGCATCTGACTCTTTCAGCTGCTTGTTGGGTCTTTTGGAGGGCAGTCATGATAGATCCCTTTTTGTGAGCGCTCCATAGCCTCAGAACTCACTGGCACAGGGGAAAATTCCTAAACAGAACTCCAATGGTTCATGCTCTAAGATCAAGAATTGATAAATGGGACCTCATAAAACTGGAAAGCTTCTATAAAGCAAAGGACATAGTCAATAAGACAAATTGGCCACCTACAGATTGGGAAAATTTTTTTTCACTAACCCCACATGCTATAGAGGGCTAATATCCAAAATATATAAAGAACTCAAGAAGTTAATCGCCAAAAAAACCAAACAACCCAATCAAAAAATGGGATATAGAACTAAACCAAGAATTCACAACTGAGGAATTTCGAATGGCTGAGAAGCACCTAAAGACATGTTCAAAGTCCTTAGTGATCAGAGAAATGCAAATCAAACAATCCTGAGATTCCACCTTACACCAGTCAGAATGGCTAAGATCAAAACCTAAGGTGAAAACACATGTTGGAGAGGATGTGGAGAAAGAGGACACTCCTCCATTGCTGGTGGGATTGCAAAGTGGTACAACCACTCTGGAAATCAATCTGGAGGCTCCTCAGAAAATTGGAAATAGATTTACCTGAAGACCCAGCTATTTCATCTTGGGAATATACCCAAAATATGCCCCACCATGCCACAGGGGTACATGTTCCACTATGTTCATAGCGCTCTTATTTGTGATAGCCAGAAGCTGGAAACAACCTAGATGTTCCACAACAGAAGAATGGATATGAACATGTGGTTCATTTACACAATGGAACACTACTCAGCTATTAAGAACAAGGACATCCTGACCTTTGCAGGCAAATGGACGGAACTAGAAAATATCATCCTGAGTGAGGTAACTCTGACACAAAAGGACATGCATGGTATATACTCACTAATAAGTGGATATTAGCAAACAAAACAAAACAAAACAAACAAACCAACAAAAAAACCCCACCATACAGAATACACAAGATATAGTCCATAGAATTGAAAAGGCTCAACAAGCTGAAGTGCCCAAGTAAGGAAGCCTCAGACCCACTTGGGAGAGAGAAGAAAGCAATCATAAGTGGGGAGGGAGGGAGGGACTTGGGAGGGAAAGTGGATGGGGAGGGAGGAACCTGATCTGGTATGGGAAAAGGACTGAAGCCCTGAGGGCCTGCAGAAAGAATGGAAACAGGCAACCTCAGGAAATAGGATGTTGAGGGGACCCCCCCCCCCAGAGTGCACCAGAGACCTGGGAGGTAAGAGACTCTCAGGAATCAAAGGGAGGGACCTTAGATGAAATGCCAGACAGTAGGGAGAGGGAACTTATAGAGCCCACCTCCAGCAGGAAGACAGGACATCAAGTGAGGGATGGAGTTGCTATCCCAAAGTCACACCTCTGACCCATAATTGTTCCTGTCTAAAAGAATAACAGGGATGGAAATGGAGAGGAGCCTGAGGAAAAGAAGGTCCAGTGACAGGCCCAAATTCATCACTTGATTCTTATTATTTATGGTCTACAAAGACCAACCATTGTGAAATCATTAGCAATGAAGTAGCCCATATGAGTATGCCCTCCAACGTTATGCTATGTGAGTAACAGATTCTCTGACAGTTATGCCTTCTTTCTTCTGCCACTGGAGTTACAAACTTCCAGTTTCTGTGTCCATATTTAGTTTCCATGTTTTCCCAGACTTCGATGCATAGAAGACTCAAGGCATGAGAGTGTCAATTGAAAGGGCCAGTCTGCCAAGACCCTGAACATTCTCCTCAGACTATCCATGCCATCCTTCTTACCGAGATCCTTTCTTCTCTTTGTTTCCTTAAAAGTTGGAGAATCTCATCTCGCGTTTTGGCCTATTTAAAGAAAAAGAAAAAAAGTGACCCTTTTGACTTAACAATGAACCCTGTCTCTGTGAAAGGTGAAATTTCCCCTTTTCTTTTGGTGTTAGCAGGATGTTAAGATATGTTTTTCACAGTAGGTCTATGAAGAATAGTTTTATTTTGATTCGAAGTGTACAGATTTTATTTGCCCATAGCAACCAACTTCTATTTAGATCTTACCATATGACCTATCCTAAGAGCTTTAAAACATTTCATTATGATTTTAACAATTCAGGAAATTGACACTTTCTGCTCATTTTGACAGAAAGGGAAACGGAAGCAGAGGAAACAATTTACTTAAGCTGTCCAATGGCATATTAGATTTCCCCAGATCTTGAAGACAAAAATCTGTGTTATTGACCACCAAAGGTAATTGGCACTAAATGGCAGTTAGATATGGCCAGGAAACCAGAGATCGCCCTAGTGCACAGCACTTGGACTTCTTGGACTACTACAAAGACTACTTGCACTTGAGAACAAAGCTTTTTCCAGTACCTCTCCTTTACTGTCCTAAGTATCAGATTTGTATACTAGATAAGACTTCATAAGCATAAATCTAATGTAGCACAGGGATGAAGATACTTATAATTATAGACCAGACAAATGCAGGGAAAAAACCCATTGCTTAGAATGAGGCTAGAGGAAAGAAATACAAAGTGAGGATAAAACACTCGTTTTTCAGAAAATCCTGTCAGTCTGTCCATCTGAATGTACTGTGCATCGTACTTGGGCACATGTTGCTTGCTTGCTTTGAAACAACACTTTGTCTTACAGTTCTGGAGGTTGCAAGGCCCTGTTTCCTCAGAATTTGATTTCTGGGTCTCTCCGTAGGGTCTGGTAGTCGGCTGACCATCAATGCCATTCCTTGGCTAAAAGAACTATGGTCTCTGCCTTTGCTGCCATGTGGCATTCTCCCTTGTGTATCTGTCCTCACTTCAAAAAATCCCTTGTTTACCATGCCCATTTTAACGTTTTTATTAGCATGTACTATGTATAATGTGGTTCCTTTGATATTTTCATACGTGTATATAATGAATTTTGCTCACATTCACCCAACATTACCCTATCACACCCCCTTTTCTATACCTACTGATCTTCTTCCTTTTCTCAGCTAGTCAGGGTAACCCTCTGATAACATCAGTTATATTGGATTAGGGACCACCCTATTCCAGTGTTATCCCATCTTAATTAATTTTGTCCATATCAACCGGATTTCCAAATCAGATACCATTCTGAAATACTAATGGCTCTGTATTCTTTTTCTTAAATATGTGCATTTTAACTCATGATAAGCACTTATACTGTCACATGCTGTGTTAGTGGCTGAACAAGCCACAGTTTGGGCTTGGAAAGAGATTATGGGCTTATGGAGAGAAGCTCAAGTGAATAGTTTCTAGCCCGCCCTGATGGGTTTCGTAGAACATGAGAGAATAGAACTGAGATCTTGGGTATGTGTGGGCATAGGGATTCGGAGGTTCAGAGAGGAAGCAGGGAGTACAAAAACCACCCGAGCTGCACATTGCTAATTGAGGATTATTCTCCAGTCCATATGACTCAGTGGAAGACGCTTGTGACATCAGGAGCCCTGAGACACAGAGGAGAAGAGGCCCATGATTGGCAGCTGTTATCAGCAGCTTGGCCAGGCCCACTGGGTGCTTTGGATTTGCACTAAATTGTATGAATTTTCCCTTTTACTTATTATTTTGAAACTCCTTTTGAGACAGAGTCTCACTCTGTAGCCCTGGTCAGTCTGGAGCTCTCTATGTGAAGTAGGTTGGCCTTGAACTAGTGTTTACTGGTGTTTCCTGAGTGTCACAGTGATAGGTATACACCATCATCTCCAGCCCAATTATCCCTTATGAACCTACAAAGTTTTAATGTTTTGGAAGATTTGTACTTTATAACTAGCATCTAGGCACCATCTTTATCACAGAGAATGTAAGAAAACATGCACATTTGAAACCTAAGCATGCTTTTGTTTTAGAAAATGAAAGTAAAGTAGTGGGTAAATTTAGTTGTAAAATCCTCCTACAAGCAAAACTATAATTCTTTTTTGTGTAACTCTTGGGACATGATAGGAAAGTTGAATTGTCACATGCTTCTAGTATGAAAAGATGAATAGAAGTGAGATTTAAAAACAACAGGACAAAAATATATTCACTTTTCTCAGACTTTGGGTCATTTTTATCAGAATAAATCTTAGTAACTAATTAATTTTATAATGTACAATCCCAGACACAAATATTTCAAGTGAGATTTGATTTCTGCTTCCTGAACATGTTTCCTGGGAATGAATAACAAAACTACTGTAAATAACTGTGTCCTCTGAACAAAGTATTGTGACCTATTCTAAGAACTCTCTTCCAGGAAAGCTAAATGTTGTCCAGTGGTGAGAAGAGAGCCTTACAATTTACCTCATGAGTAGCTCGTTCTCAACCATGGTTTGGATGGGTGATTTTTTTGGAAGCTTATACTTACAAAAACATCATGATAATGTAATTAACCCCTAAAACAATATCCTAGGGGATCGTAATTAACATTTAAAACATTAATTTTTGATAATCACATATATACTCATATTTATGCTATTCCTGAGAAAATAGGAGACAAAACTTGATTACATGAAGTTAAAATATGATAATAATATATAAATTCAGTGTGCACTGAGTGCTTAATAGATTTTTGTATCTCTCTGGAGTTAAAGCATTTAGTTCTCTCTTCTTCTCAAAGCCAGACAACTTAAGTGGCCACATGGGTTAATGAAGTCAGATGTGTTTGGGCTTGAGTCCTGATTGTGCCTTGAGATTAATGACAGATAGTATCTTAAGTGAGGCCTCCAACTTCTCCCCTCCCTCCAGCTGTAATCACTAACACAGGCCAGAGGTTTGTTGCCTTGGATAAATCAAAGGAACATTTTCCTGAATCTTATTTCTCTTCTCTGAGGAAAGTTGTGAAAGCTGGAGATGATAAAAAAAAACGTTTAATATAATGAATGGCAAATACTGGGCACTTAATGAGTTGTAGCTATTAAACATCATTATTATGAGAGAAAAAAGTTTCTTTTTGTTGTTGTTGGTTTTTTTTTGTTTTTGTTTTTTGTTTTGTTTTGTTTTTTTGTTTTTTCGAGACAGGGTTTCTCTGTGTAGCTAGCCCTGGCTGTCCTGGAACTCACTTTGTAGACCAGGCTGGCCTCGAACTCAGAAATCTGCCTGCCTCTGCCTCCTGAGTGCTGGGATTAAAGGTGTGAGCCACCACGCCCAGCTAAAAAGTTTCTTTTAATCCTCTCAAAATATAAAGAATGGGAGGGGAAAAGGAGAACAGCAGAGAGGGCTTGAAACACATTTTCACAGAGTAACCTCCAGACATCAGGCTGTGTGACAGTTTAATTTCACAACATTTGTTATTCCTTACACAGAAAAATAGACATCCTTACTCAGGGTCACTAAACCAAGCAGTGACCAGCAAAGCACAGGATCCAAACTTGTTTCTAGTTCTAGTTGGCACCACACTCCATGCTTCTGCTGCTCCAGGCAGGTGCTAGCGCTTTTGAAAGAGGGATGGGGGGGGCACATGGGAGGGAGGGATGGGAGGGCCACATGGGAGGGAGGGATGGTGGGGGGCACATGGGAGGGAGGGATGGGGGGGCACGTGGGAGGGAGGGATGGGAGGGCCACGTGGGAGGGAGGGAGGGGTGGGGGCACGTGGGAGGGAGGGATGGTGGGGGGCCACATGGGAGGGAGGGATGGTGGGGGGCACGTGGGAGGGAGGAATGGTGGGGGCCACGTGGGAGGGAGGGATGGTGGGGGCCATGTGGGAGGGAGGGATGGTGGGGGCCACATGGGAGGGAGGGATGGTGGGGGCCACATGGGAGGGCGGGAGGGATGGGGGCACGTGGGAGGGAGGGATGCTCTTCAGTCTTCATTTCAATAAAGAAGAATCAGTATCAACTATTGCGAAGAGGATCATTTCTGTTAGCACAGAGAAATTTATGCTGTGGTGTGTGTGGTGGGCTTAGACATCAGGGCCATCTAATCCAGTCTGCAGTCATCCTTGGTCAAAATTAATTTACTAGAATCAGTATCAACTATTGCGAAGAGGATCATTTCTGTTAGCACAGAGAAATTTATGCTGTGGTGTGTGTGGTGGGCTTAGACATCAGGGCCATCTAATCCAGTCTGCAGTCATCCTTGGTCAAAATTAATTTACTTACACATGGTACTTGGCAAAAGTATGATTAAATGTTAAGGATGTCATGTAAAACCTACAGTGGTATTTACAAACTGCAAGCTT
Organism: Mus musculus; assembly: GCF_000001635.26. Taxonomy (NCBI): domain Eukaryota; kingdom Metazoa; phylum Chordata; class Mammalia; order Rodentia; family Muridae; genus Mus; species Mus musculus. The sequence goes on from NC_000075.6 coordinate 51,090,491, forward strand.
TCTAAGGTCCTGGTTAATATAAATGAGTTTATTTGTGATAAGGTTTTGATTATATTAACAAAAATTGGGAAATTTAGAATGTTATGTAAGCAGAATCAATGTTCTATGGTTTTACAGAGATTAAGAATATTTTATGATCTTCATTTCCTTAAGGGGCTATCATTTAATGTTTAATCTGTGTCTATGGTCAGGACTTAACTAGGGAATTTCAGTTCTTGTCTCCACAGAATCTTAATCCTTGTTAGACCAAATTTCACTTGTATGTTACAAATGCAATTTTAAGGAAGGTAAGTGTGATTGGCTTAAGGCAAAATTATGACTGAAAGAAAGAGCCCTCATAGCTGGACTTGATGGCAAAAGGCAGTAAATATGCTCCTCTCAGCTTCTGCCGTGAGCCTGCCATTCTCTGCGCCTGCCGACTGGAATGTGCTGTGTAGACACTGTGTTTGACACAGTGTGAATTTATATTCACTATCATAATAAGATGCAGAACTGTTGGCTCGCAAATAATCTACTGTGTCTTTAAGAGACCAGCTGAATAATCAGTGAAGGGTCTTTCTCTAGAAGCAAGCTGAGTTTTGGAAACAGAACTAACTGCAGTGATCTAAGGGAATGGATGGATCATGATAGAGGGTTATTCAGCAGAGGAAGCCAGAATGCTGACTTTCAGGGGAAAGATGCCCAGCTAAGACCGTTCTATACTTCTTGGAAATTGCTTGATCTTGGCTCAGTTTCCCTGCTCTGGCATATATAAGCTTCATTTTTAAAATAGCAATTTATTAAAATGAAGAAACTTACCAGTCATTCCATAAGAGAGAATCAATACAAAAATACTTTAAATATAGACTTGAAAAAGAATGTAGATTTCAATTAAGTATTTTTTTTTTGTTAGTGAGGAAAAATATTTTTACTGGCTCTGGTACATATTTATTCTTAGTTGTGATATATATATAAATAGAAAATCAATAATAATTGTCTGAAGAATATATTTCTTATTTTAAAACTTTCACTCACAGCCAGCTGTGGTGGTTCATGTCTAACTATCACTAAGGAGGCCAAGGCAGGAGGATTGCTGTAAGTTCCAGACCATCTTGGGCCACAGAGTTAAGACTGTGTCTCACGTCCCTCTCTGACCTCAAACCAATTACACACATACACACACACACACACACAGACACACACACAGACAGACAGACAGACAGACAGACACATGAATGAAGGGTAAACATGGTATGTGTGTGTGTTTTAAAAAGGCTGGTTTAATATCACCTCTCTCTCTATCTCTCTCTCTCTCTCTCTGATTAGACTGAAAGTTTCATACAAGGACTAAGTTTGTATCTTTACAACATATTTTGTGTTGTAATTTCTACTTGTACGGTCTAGCACAATGCCTGACACAAGTAATATGTTTTGAATAAATCTTGAACAAGTCTCCAAAGCAGTCTCCTAACCTTGCCTTCCATTGCTCATTCTATCTTTTACAGCTTTGCTTGGCCCTCCTGGAGCTTGGGATTGTGTATTGGCTTTGATCTCTAGTTTGCTTACATTTCTTAAGCTAATAGCATTTCAGCTGCTTCTGGACAGCATCCTATAAAGTTTAGTTTAGCCCCATGATTCTTCATTTCAGGCGTGGGTCCCCATGTGTCTGGAGTGACACCCAGACAATGCCCAATTCAAGATATACAGACAAATATCATTGCCCACACCAACATCTATGTCTAGTAGGCAATTTGCCATTAGAAACCTCAGTGACCCACAATATAGAAAACATTCTTGCCACAGCCAAGAGCTACCTTTTATCTTTGATGGGTTCTTGGAAATACAAGTGGTTCCAATGGCCATGGCACAAGCTACACTAAGGGGTAGCTGGGGTAAGGTAATGTGGGGAGGAATGGAAAGAGGAAGATACCTTTGTAAATGTAAACTATGATTAGACCTATTTCTAGTAGTGTATTTTTATTGTTATTATTTGCATTAGTTATGTTCTAGAAAGTCACTGCAAACCATGAATTAATGACTAGGAAGCTATTGCTCTTAGGTCTCTGATAGCCTTTGGTTACAGAATTTCATCCTTGGAACGATACATGTTTTAGGTGTGTTTCTGTTTTAAAATATACTGTTGATTTAGTGACATAGAACTTTTAGCCAATAGCATGGTAACTCAGGCCTGAGCAAGGCTCATATGATATGTACATCTTCTACATAAGTCACATCACGGTTGTTTTCACTTAGTGACATTAGGCAACACTTCAGTACATGGAAGCTATTTAAAGTCTCAAAGTTCTACATACAGGGGCACACACATTCTCTGTATCCATATATACATACTTGTGTATATATATTTATAGTATGAGTGTGTACACACATAACAATGCTTGTGACAGTGTGAGCTGACACATGAAGGCAGAGGATCATGATGTGCTCAGCCTGAGATTTACATGTTTGACAACTCAAAAATTTAAACTGCTTTATCTATATCTTCAGATGATTCATTCATTTAAAAATGTCCTTTTAAATCATTAAATCATCATTTTACACCCAGTAGGTTTATTTATTTATATTTTCTAAGAGATGGTTAATATGAGTCTTTACCTAATAGTTTAAAATGTTTTCACTTTGTTCTTCTGGTGAAGTGCATGGGAGACAAAAATCTTTGAAAAGAGGGAAAGAGACGCATTTGAGCAAAAGCCCTACATAATTCTAGGGATGGATTTTTATGGGGCAAGTGCATGCAGATATTTGACCACACAGCTGTTTCTTTTTCCAAATGTGGTTTCATGGACTCTAGATGGTACAGGAAGACTGAGGTAACTTTTGTCACCCCCAAATTTTCCCTAATTCTGAATAATTTTTTTTAAAAGATTTTTTTTTATTTTATGTATGTGAGTACACTGTAGCCATCTTCCAACACACCAGAAGAGGGCGTCAGATCCCATTACAGATGGTTGTGAGCCACCATGTGGTTTCTGGGAATTGAACTCAGGACCTCTGGAAGAGCAGTCAGTGCTCTTAACCGCCGAGCCAGCCCTCCAGCCTATTCTGAATAATTTTAATAACAATGTGATATTAAAGATAATATAAAATGAGAAGAATGTACTAGTCTTTCACTATTTGCTTCCAAAACATTTGATGGACATGCAATGCAATCTGCTTTTATTTATGTTCCAGTTGTATGCTGGGATGAAACAGGAACAGCAAAATGTGACTAACGAAATATGTTTTGTTACTGAGAAGGAATCCAGCACATCCTATTGTCTTCGTTTAATGGTAGAAAAAGAATTTCATAAATATTATTTTACATTAGGTCGGGTGACACTACTACTAGGACCCTCTAGGTTTATCTGGGGAACCCATTCTCATGACTCTGACATATGCAAGGATTTTCTTCTATCAGAATGGCCCAGCAGCAGCCTAAGATAAGACACGTTGTTATCTTTCATTGCCTCTTTGAAGCTGACGTAATGATTCTAAGTGTTCTGTTTATTGCTATGGAAGTGTAGGATGTTAGACAATGATGTTAAACATTTTTCATCTCCCATCATGAAGCCTAGGAAACAGGAGCCTTCTCAGGTTCTAAGAGTAATGCCATCATGATATAACTGGCTTCTGGCTCAAGCAAGGACCATGTAACAGACTTCTGGGGAGAGTTAGGGATGGTCAGTATTGACTGCATAGCATGTGTAACTGAAAGCCCATCCCAGTGAAGAGCCTGTCTAGATGGTGTACTACAGGAGGTGAACACATTTTCCTCTTAAAAACCTTTGGTTTGCATTCTCTCCTGTTAGAACTGCTTGTAGATACATGCACATTCCCAATGCACCTTCTATATATGTGCCCTAAAATATTGTTCTGACCTCTTCTTCACTCTCCTAGCAAATAAATTACTTATAATTCTTTTTATAAAGAGATAATCAGCTAAAGAGCTTTCTTAAGGTGACAAAACTAGAAAGCAAATTAGTTTTATGATTTCAAAGAATTAGCTGACTATTCATTTATTATAATGTTTTCAGGCTACTTAAAACTCTCAAAGGAAAAATAATGGTCCAGTATAGTGCAGTAAGGCTTCCTTTATGGATACAGTAAGCTATTTAATCTTGACATACTCAATTGTTTTTGATTTCCTGCCATTGATATCCATCATTTGAAATAGTAGTTGTGATTAATAGCATTTTGCCCACTAACAAAAAGCATTTATAATGTATACCTGGAAAATATTCTAAAATGGAGAGTAACATTAAAGTTTAAAAACTTGGCCATTGAAAAGAATCAATATCTGTTGGGAAAGAGGGCAGTAAAGCCACTTTCAGAGAGATGTGTATGTTCACAATGTGGAAAATTCAATTAAATAGGTATTGTAAATATTTTATTAGCAAAATCCCCACCCATCTCTTCTCCCATTCATTTTCTACCATTAAACCACAAGTTATAGATGATGGTATCAACAGTGCAGAGAGGGTAAGGTAGACTCAGAAAAGTAGCAGTATCCCAAACTAGATTCTGTTTTAATATTTAATGGTGCCACATTCTCTCCCCTGGTATCGAGACCTATGAGATTAAAGCAAAACTGACAAGACAGGAGATGTGCCAGTGCATTTGGAAGGATTCTTACAAAAGATTTTCAAACCAGAAAAGTTTCCATATGAGTCTATATGGAAAGGACTAAACTTGGTCCATTGCACAGCTGATAGCATGGCAGTGAGCATAGCTGTGGCCCTGTGTCACATACATGGTCCCTGTGTTCAACCTCTAGGACCTCAAAACAAGAATAACAAAATATACCAATGCTAACAACAACAGCAAACAACACTGTATATGCAGTCATTTAGCCAGTAATTAAATTAATTATGCAGATTATATGTTCATGGGCTAATGGACAAGTGTCTGAATTTCAATATCCAGAAAGACATTGGGTTAAGCAAATGGGATATGACTACTACTACCTTTTTTACAAGTGACAATTATGGAGGGTAAACTGTGGCCAGGTGCTTTATATAGAGTATATCAATTCTATGAGGTGGGTATTAAAAAAATAATTTCTTCTTTACTGTTTGATGAAATTGATTATGAAAGAGTTCAAATACATTGCTCAAAGTCACATAAGCAGTAAAAGGCTGAGTTAGGCTTCTGACCCAGCCTGTGATCTCTAAAGCTATACCTACCATCTAGCAGGACAGAGAAGCGTGGGTAATTGCTGGGAGCACAGATGAGAGCCTCTGAGCAGCACCCTGGGAGACTGTTCCTGACTGTACTAAGCACCGAGAAGGCAGCTGGTCACTCAGCCACTTCCTAGGTAACCCCTGGGAAAGCCTTTCAGAAGATATTATGGGAGCCAGGCCTTGAAGGCAGATGAGGAAGGCATTTTAGTGACAAGAAAGTGTACTGCAGACTGAAGAAACAATCTTCAAAACTCAGTGGGTTGGGAAGGTTTCTTCAGTTCTTAACCTTTGCTTTGACCTTCAGTGGGGTTTTATGTTGCTGTTGCTGTCTGTGATACAGGGTCTCACTGTGCAGCTGGGAGCTCGCTATGTAGACTAGGATGGCCTGAATTTATGGATAACTGCCTGTTTCTGCCTCCCAAGTATAGCTGTTAAGGACATGTTCCATCACACCCGGTAGTTTTATTTTATTTTTTTAAATAATGATCTGCTATATAGTTCAGGCTGATTGACCAGAACTCATGAACTAACTTCCTCCACCTCCTGAAGTGATCCATGTATCTGAGTCCTGGAAACAAGACTGGAGCTACAGGGAATGCAGAAAACACACATACGGCCAGCAGGGGGTTGGGGGTGGCCTTGTATCAGATTGAGTGGGCACTCTAGAAGAGATGCAGCAGCAGAGAAACTCAGCTTATTTTATATGTCTGAACACTGAACGAGGAGGGAGGGTTATGTAAACCCAAATAAGGAGTCAGGTCTAGCTAATCTTGGTAGGGAGATCTACTTAGGGGAGAAGTCTCAGGCTGTAAACATCCAGGAGGAGGAATCAGTGAGCCACACTTTCTTGACACCCTGCCAACAAGGACCAGGGGAAGGCTTTGCTATTCCCACGGGTCTGAGGCATTGAGGTCCTTGACATGTCTGCTCTCATATCAAATAATTTACTGGGAACTTCATCTGCTCCCTGAAACCTCCTAAATGGTGGGATTAAAGGGCATACTTCTATGCCCAGTTTAATGTTTTCATGTAATGTCATAGACATATATCTACCATAAGGATACATCATAATCGTTGGCTGCTTCCTGTCCTTTTTTTGCAGTCCAGCATCTAATGCACTACAGGTACTAAGTTGGCTTTCAATAAGTACGTGGAACTGAGTAGTTAAGAAATTAAAGGACAAAAGACATGGAAGCCTCTTCTATGACTACTTATATCTGGTCTAAATTAATTATGTCTTGTCTATAATATTAGTTCTCTGTAAGTAACATCATTCTTACAGTTTGAAAAAAGCTGATAAAATTGGCTATTAAGTCTGTCTTTAATTTTTACTTCTAACTTTTTCCCAAAATGAAGCACAATGAAAATTGAATTCCAAAAGTACCAAAGTAGATGAATGACCTGAAATCACGCCAGTTCAGGCTGACCTCAAATAACGAGTCTTTTTCTACCTAAGCCTCCCAACTGTTGGGATTATAATGATGATTCATCATTCCTGGCTCAAAGGGGTGTGTGTGTGTGTGTGTGTGTGTGTGTGTGTGTGTGTGTGTGTGTGAGTGAGAGACAGAGACAGAGACAGAGACAGAGACAGAAAGAGATATGAATTAAATCTACGATTTCATGCATGCTAGGCAAGTAAGTTCTATCACTGAGCTACACTCCTGGCTCTAATGAAAATTAGGCTTAAAAATTCCCTATCAAAGAACAGAAAGATGGCCCATTGAGTAAAGGCACTTTCCCCAAAGCCTAATGACCTGTGTTTGATCCCAGGCACCTACATGGTAGAAGGAAAGAACCCATTCCCACAAGTTGTCTGTTCTCTAACTTACACACATATACCACAGCACACACAGGCACACCAATAACAGGCACACCAATAAATGTGATTTTAAAAATGAAAAGATAATGCCTGTAGAGAGTGAGAGATAGCTTAGTGGGTAAAGGCACTAGTCATGAAAGCCTGACAACCCCTTTGATCCTGGAGCTCATGTTCAAGGCCAAATGTAGTGGTGCCTGTCTGTAGTCACAGCAAGGAGGAGGCAGAGACAGAGTCTTCGGGAAACTCACCAGCCAGCTGGCCTGAACAGCCAGCAGCAGAAAGAAGAAAGACTTTCAACAAGGTTAAAGCTGAGAACTAACTCCTAAAAATTGTCTCGTAGCTTTGACATGCGTGCAGTGGGAGATGTGCCCACATGCACACTCTGAGATTATTGCATAAATATATAGTCTATAATATTCCTTTTGGGGGGAGTGTTTGATATAGGGTCTGGTACATAATATTCTAAAAAGAGAGGTAATGCTAATTATTTTAATCACTTAATTTGTTTGATAATCACCAATAGTCTTCAAAGTGAATTGTTGTGGCCAGAAGAGTCACGTGAATTCATCTGTAATTTATGCAGAATTCCCAGTATGTCCTTTAGAGTTTGCCAATATGTTCAGTGATTAAACACATTAGGCCAAAATAGTCATTCTCTCTCTGCCTTGATGGTCGAGGAACAGTTACTGGAATAGAGGTTATCCATGAACCAAGCAAAGTGTTGCTATTAATCATAGCATTAACTGCAGAGTTAGAAGCTCTAGTTGTATCATGTGGCTGCCAAAGAGAGACTTCCAGACACCCATGTATTTACTCTCAGCTTTTAGTCAAAACAGGGCCAGATGACAGACACTTGGTTTTGACCTAATAAGACAACAACTTTACCATTTAAAAGTATTTTTGTTTGTAGACTATTGTGTATGTTTTGAAGCTTTTTTGAAAAGTGAGTCTGTTGATTTCTGTTTTTAATGTTCCTGTGAGCTTTGGCAGAGACTGAGAAAGCCAAAGTTTAATAGAATGTAGTTTTCTTTTCTTCTCCTTTCTTTTCTCTTCTTTTCTTTTCTTTTCTTTTCTTTTCTTTTCTTTTCTTTTCTTTTCTTTTCTTTCCTTTCCTCTCTCCTTTTCTTTTCTTTTCTTTTCTTTTCTTTTCTTTTCTTTCTTTCTTTCTTTCTTTCTTTCTTTCTTTCTTTCTTTCTTTCTTTCTTTCTTTCCACACCCCAGGGACTTCCCTGTGCTAGATAAGAGCCCTATCACTGAGCTATCTCCAGCCCTCTTTTAAACTTTATTAAAATTATAAAACAGTATCACCAAGTTTCCCAAGCAGGCCTTGGACTAATTCTATATCTCCACTTATCCTTGAGTTTTTTGACATTTGTAAATTAAGTATCCTTGCTATGTGTTTTTTAATTTACATCTTTGGTATGCATGCCTATGTGTCTGTGTGCATGTATGTGTGCATGTGTGTGTGTGTGTGTGTGTGTGTGTGTGTGTGTGTGTGTGTGTGTGTGAGAGAGAGAGAGAGAGAGAGAGAGAGAGAGAGAGAGAGATGCACGATGTGCTAGCATGTGCACCTTTTGCATGTAAAGGCCAGAAGAGAACATTGGTTGTCTTGCTTTGTCACTCTGCCTTCTTCCCTTGAAATAGCATATTTCTTTGAGCCTGGAGCTAGGCTGGGGCCATCTCCCTGTCTCCATCTCCCACAGCACTGGCGTTTCAGTGGCATGCATCTATGTCTGTATCTGTATCTGTATCTGTATCTGTATCTGTATCTGTATCTGTATCTGTATCTGTATCTGTATCTGTATCTGTATCTGTATCTGTATCTTTACCTGTACCTGTACCTATCTCTATCTCTATCTCTATCTCTATCTCTATCTCTATCTCTATCTCTATCTCTATCTATCTCTATCTTTTCTTTTCTTTTCTTTTCTTTTCTTTTCTTTTCTTTTCTTTTCTTTTCCTTTCCTTTTTCTTTAAAGGGTCCTGGAGATTATTTTAACACAGGTCCCGTCCTTGCATAGCAAGCACCCTTAATCATTGACCACTCTCCCAGCACGTTGCCTTAACTTTTGATTCTCTTGCCTCTACTTTTCTACTGGCTGGGAATAAAATCTGTGCTACTAGCCTGACTTTTAAAAGATGTGTGTGTGTGTGTGTGTGTGTGTGTGTGTGTGTGTGTGTGTGTGTGTCCCTCATGCCCACAGAGGCTAGAAAAAAGTATTAGAACCTCTAAAATTAGAGTTACAGGCAGTAATGAGCCATTTTTTATGGGCACTGGGAACCAAACTTGAATCCTCCGAGAACAAGCACTCTTAAAAATTGAACTACCTGTCCAGCTCCAAGAATTTCTAACTGCTTAATTAAAATTCTAACAAAAAAAGCTTTTCAAAGCTTAGGTAGCAGAAGTAGCACATTTTATTTACATGCATTTAAAAATAAAATGTCCTCAACAACAACAAACAGTATTTATCAATGATGGAGAAAGGTAATGAGAACCAGAGAGGTGAACCAGGAGAGATGAAGCGCTGGCTCACCTTTTGGAGATACTTTGCTCTCTCTTCAGATTCCTGAATCCTTTGGGCTTTAGCAAAGATAATTGCATCCTCTAGAGAAAATAAAACCAAATTTAATCTGACACAACTTTGTCATAATTCTTACAGTTTTGACATGAAATTGGATATGGGAGAATAGAGTAGGAAGGGACACAAATACATACTGTCTTGACATTATAATGATTGGTAAATAACTGAAGACTGCATTAATTATTCATGATGTCAGGAACCCTCCCATACCTTTACATGATGAGTAAATCATAAGTGGAGATAAGAAACAGCCTCTAAAGAGAAAGTGCCTGTGGGACCAGGAATGCTGGGGAGAAAGTGCCTGTGGGGTCAGGGATGCTGGAGAGAAAGTGCCTGTGGGACCTGGGATGCTGGAGAAAAAGTGCCTGTGGGTTCAGGGATGCTGGAGAGAAAGTGCCTGTGGGGTCAGGGATGCTGGGGAGAAAGTGCCTGTGGGACCAGGGATGCTGGAGAGAAAGTGCCTGTGGGATCAGGGATGCTGGAGAGAAAGTGCCTGTGGGACCAGGGATGCTGGAGAAAAAGTGCCTGTGGGATCAGGGATGCTGGGGAGAAAGTGCCTGTGGGGTCAGGGATGCTGGAGAGAAAGTGCCTGTGGGGTCAGGGATGCTGGGGAGAAAGTGTCTGTGGGACCAGGGATGCTGGGGAGAAAGTCCCTGAGGGGTCAGGGATGCTGGAGAGAAAGTGCCTGTGGGACCAGGGATGCTGGGGAGAAAGTGCCTGTGGGACCAGGGATGCTGGAGAGAAAGTGCCTGTGGGGTCAGGGATGCTGGGGAGAAAGTGCCTGTGGGACCAGGGATGCTGGAGAGAAAGTGCCTGTGGGGTCAGGGATGCTGGGGAGAAAGTGCCTGTAGAGTCAGAAAGTTATCTTCTGGGTGAGTATGTGAGCCCTGAAGCAAGGTGTGGGATATGCAGCTTAGTTATATCACAGTGTAAATGTATACTTCTAGGAATTCTAAGATAATCTGGGGAGTCTACATATAAAAAGGCATTAAAACTTGATACTTACTGTCCTGATCAAAGGGAAAGGGCTGGACAGAACTTTTCTCTAAGAAATACAAATGAAGAGAAAGTTATTGGAAAAGCTGACATGAACAGTATTTTAATTTCATATACCTATTAATATTGAATAAGAACACTTTATACATCCTTGGCCCGAAGGCTTGTCAGTCAGGAAACAGGGTTCCTAAATTAGACTCTGCCAACAACTTTTTCTTGGGCTTTTAAATTTGAATTCAATTTTATGTAAATGCTTTCCTAATCTAAGCACCATTTCCTTAGATTAACCCATCCTCTTTGCCAAATAAAAGCCATCATTTAAGGGACTCTTAGAATTTTTTTTTTTTTTTAAGATTTTCATTTTATTTATGTGAGTACACTGTAGCTGTCTTCAGACACACCAGAAGAGGGCATCAGGTCCCATTACAGACGGTTGTGAGCCACCATGTGGTTGCTGGGAATTGAACTCAGGACCTCTGGAAAGCAGTCAGTGCTCTTAACTGCTGAGCCATTTCTCCAGCTCTAGAATGAATTTATATGTAACAATGAGATCCTTTACAGTGGAGAATTGCAGCAGTTTTAGAATTGTTTGTGTATTTGCATATACCTATTACTGCCTGTTTCTGCTTGTTTGTACTTCTCAATTGACTGACAATTAGACCAGGCAGTTTCCCCTTCCAGGAGGTAGCCTTGCTACTCACCTCTCAGAACGACTTTAGAGTTCCGCGCCACCGGTAGCCTCTGACTGCTGCCTCGGGTCAGCACGAGCTGAGATTCGGTAGTGGGGTACATGGACGCCCCGAGCCAAAACTGCTTAGCCAAATTGGCATCCTGCTCAGAGCAGCCGGTGAACACCAGTAATCCAGGGGAGCAGATTTCCTGGGATTCCTTCCTGCCGCTAGGACAGCCTCTGGGCCCCGTTTCCATGGTGACTCAGGACGCTTTCCTTAGCTCTGGCGTCCCGCCCCTACCGGAGAACCGTCCTGTTGGTAACTGCCACCACCGGAATGCCTGTGTTTCTTCTTCCGTAGATCTGGGGTTCCTCGAGGGCTTGTGGCCCATCAGCAGCTGGCTTCTGTCGAGGTCACAATTTTCGGGGCCAGTCAAGCCTTAAGAGTAAAAGCCTCAACTTTGTGATGTGTACAGTCCTGGACTGTCTCTTAGATCCTCAGCCAGCGTCTCCTCCTCCCCCAGATAGCCCAATAATGTGAGCTTTAAAGAGCGCCTTCCTCTTTTGGACAAGATTGCCAAGGCTTCGCACTCTTACCTCTGGGGAAATTCTCAGGTTTGCATTGATACATCTGCATAAAGCGCTAATCTAGAACTGGGCCGAGAAGTACCGGTGGATACAGCTTGTGTGATTTAAAACCTCTCAAATCTTTTATTACAGATATTAGGAAACCAGCTGGTTTTAAATCGTGTTCACTAATTATTCCCACGAAAAGTTGCCTAGAACGCAACTGTTAATACCTTAAAAAATATACCTGGTTAAGTGGGCTGAGTTCCCTTGCCCCATGGAAAATTATGAAAACATTTAACGTTCCCTTCCAGGTCACAATCATGTGTGAGACGTTTCCCTGGAGATTTTGTCTGTATAGCAACTAACCATTTAATGACTTTACGGGGTTGACAGGAGCTGAAATGGAGATCCTAAAGCCAGTTTTTGGAAAGGAAATGAACACGATTGCTGAGATTTTCGTGGCGCTTTATTTTTTAGAGTGTTATTAATATGTCAGGCAAAGTCCAAAGATTTATAATCACAAGTCAATATAATGACCAAATCAGCTAAGGGATAATTTCTATTTTTCCAATATATCTAAAAATCACAAAAAATGTACCCCACACAAATTGATACATTGTATACTTAGCAGCTAAGGGCTAGCGGTTCCCCCCCCCCCCCCAAACCACTAATAGTATGGTAAGAATATTTCCCTATGGCTCTGTCCTCACCAAAATGACGATTCACAGGAGGCTCAGTCGGAGGAATTTCAGTCTTTTTACCTGGCTGTGTGGTTAGTGATTGGTACTATTAGCAATCAGCTAACTACACTGCCTAGTAACTAGACTCAGAAAAAAGCATGCAGTCTTTAGCTGGTGCTCTCAGACTTTGGTGTGACCAGAGCAAATCGTCAGCCAAGCTGTGGTTGACTCTAGTCGCTGCCTTGGTGATAGCTTTCTCAGAAGTGGAAATCAGGCAGTGAATCACAGCAGCAGCAGGAACTGTTCTGGGGGGGGGGGGGGGGGGGCTCTTCCTGGCCTTTTTTTTTTTTTTTTTTTTTATGTTAAGGCCGGTGTATACCGATTCTCTTTACACATCACTGAACCGTTTTTGCTCTGGCTCTTACACACAGGTAGCCGAACGGTCCCTAAAGGAGGCCGCCGGTCTCCGAGGGTTACTTGCACTTAGACCTCGTGCTCCCGGCCCTTTGCTGACGCATCCTGGCTCCGGCCTCGGCTTTCTGCGGAGTCAGTGGGGCTGCAGCGCTGGCTTCTCCTCCCGCGGGCGGCGGGTGATGCTGTGCCTTGTTTTGATGGCAGTGGAGTTAGTGATTGTCAGCACCGCACTACAATCAGCTAATTACACTGCCTACAAACCGAGCACCGGGCGCCCGCCACTGCAGCTCCCGAGGGTCGGGCCCCTCGCCCCCTTTCGCCACGGTCGACAGGCGAGGGCGGCGGAGCGAGAGGTGCCTCAGGCTCCCGAGGCCCCTCCACACCCAGCAGGGCCGCGCGCGACCCCAGGTGAACCCCCAGGCGCTGAGGCCCCCTGTCCCCGCCGTCCCCCCCGAGACCCCCGACTCAGCCCGGACCCCAGGGCATCCGGCCCGAGTCCTTCTTCCCGCAAGCCGGGTCTGACCCGCCTCCAACAACTTCTTCACGGCTTCCAGACCCAAGTCTAGAGCCGGTTCTGTCCAGCCCGCGCGCCCCGCAGCTCCTACTGGCCGAGTGACCGTGGCTCAGCGACCAACCGCCCTTGGAACCCCGAGGCCGAGGGGGCGGGGCGAGTGGGGGAGGGGTGGCAGAAGCTACCAGAAGGGGCAATGGGAGGGCTCCTGCAGAGCCTCCTGGGAAGGGGCCGGGGAGATGGAGAGACAGATTCTTGAGAAGTTTATCTTCACAGTGTAGTTACTGCTACATCGAAGAAAGAAGCGCAGAGACCTACATCCATCTCTCCTTCCCAATATATTGCCCAAGAAGCCCCAGGCCTCCTCACTGTTCATATGCCCATTCTCAGAAACCGCTTCCCAGGCGTCTCATCTGGAGCCTTCCTGCCTGAGCAGGCCTGGGCACTCATACCTGCAGGATTGCCCTTGCCTGTACCCAAGTTCTTTCTTAGGACTACCTCTTACAGGGCCATACAGTGAAGTGTGGGCCACTCTTCTGGTCAAACATTGAACCAACACCCTTGTTGGTAGGTCAAAGTTGTGGCCCTTATAAGATCAAAGACACAGTTTTGATGATCTCCCCGTGAGCCTTGAGGATATCTAGTCTCACTTTGGGCTCCTGTTTTATTTAAATGTTACAAATCCAGCACCTAACAGGCGTTTGTCTTACTACCCATCAGACAGTCTAGGTGGTAACAAAATGTGAACACATTATTTATTACTCCAGACAGTATAAAGTTGCTAAACTGATAGATTTTCCTAATAGAAAAAAACAGGTATGGGTGGGGGTGGGAGGTGTGCCAACAAGAGCTGACAGACACCATCATGGAGGAGGTGAGAGTTCAGGTAGATCCTTGAAGCAAGGGTAGATTTGGACATTAAGGATGAGGTCTGTAGAAGCCCGAGAAGCCATATCTTCTGTCAGTTACATTCCCCTTGTTTTTGCTATTTTATATCTGATAACGGGGTGCGTGTTTGTGTATATTGGGAATAGGAGGCGCTGAGGGGACAGCATTTCTGCGCCATCTTCACTAATATTTCTTTCCTTTAGTCTTTCCTCTCCTTTCCTTTAATTAATTGAGCCCAGAGAGGATATACAGTATTCTCTGATTGCAAACTTTGTGGAATTCAGTAGGAAGTAGCCGTCCCAGACTGTGGTCTTCCTGTATGCTGTATGACACCCATTTGTATTGATCCAACAGTCTTGCAGTCTACAAAGGGACATTTCTTAGCTATACACTGATACCTGTAAGCCCAGCAAATGGTCTTGTAGATGCCACTAATTACATGAATATATGCCAATCATCAGGAACATTCAACACAAATTCCAAGTGGAAACCATTAAAACCCAAGAACTTCCCAAGAATAAACTTGTGTATATTTTAACATTATCTTTGAAAGTAAAAGACAATGTTTTTTTCCTTCAGAGTCATTGTTTTATGAAGGCTTAAGTGAAAGGAAAATGAAGTAGAAAATGCCAGATTATTATAAAATTAACTTATGAAAGACATTTGTAAATAACTATCTTGTATTCAGTCTTCTTGTATTTGAGAAAAGTATAATGTATCCTACAAAAGGTCATTTAAACGTTCAAATATAAATAAAAGTAGTAGAAATAGCCTCCATCCCATAAACACTATGAAGAGTTACAAGTTTTAGGAGGACATCATTAAAAAATCATTTATTTTGCATTTTGCTCAATTTCACTCCATGTGTCATGCTTCCACCCAGCTTAGGGATTTTCTCTATTAGTAGCATCTTAAATATCTTACCTGAGTTTTATTGCTTCCATCCAAAGCTATCATTGCATAAACTGTCTTGAAATTTAGACTAAATTTTTTTCTTCAATGATAAAAAGTAAAATGATGAAAAAAAAATGCGTGTGCCCTAGTTCTGTTAGAAAGCAACAATAGAAAAGAATGTCTGTTCTTAGGGTTGCTGTTGATCCTGCCCACAGTTACTAGAGAAACTCCAAGGATCTTATTGCATCTGCTGGTCATGCCTAGGCATGTCTAGAGACCAGGGAGACTCATGTTTTAATCTAAGTAAGAATGCCTGTGGTGTGGTTAAAATGCCCAAGCAGACCATTACATTTGGTTAGATAGATCCAGGAAGGCACCTTGAGGAGGAGCTGTTTACTGCTTTAATTTCTGGGTTTTTGTTGATCTGGGAGATGGGGTAGGACCTTTGAGGAGATGGGTTGATAGTATTGACCGGAAGGAAACCATGAAAAGTATCAAAAACAAGAACTTCCTGCGTGAATCTGACAAATTTATCTTGACTTAATTTATGACTCCTGTAAAAGGGCCATCGAGAGATGACTTCCTCCTGTCAGTACACACAGCACATCGTCTGTACACGTCCTCTTTGTTTTTAGATAGGGACTCAATTAGCTCAGGCTGGCCTTGAGCTCTTGTTCTTCTTGATACAACCTCCCAGTTGCAGGCTATTTCTGCAGCATTTGAAGGTTCTTGTTAGGGAGGAAAGAATGAAGGACACTAATTAGAAAGCAATGATCTTTAGCCACTTCTTTTAAAACATTTCAAAAATGCATACTTTCCTAGGAAATAAAACCATGCATTTTTTTATGCAGACTATCAAATGTCAGATGACCATATTAATATTCACGATAGTATGCTTAGGAACTAGTTTATAAGTTGAAGCAAGGCTGAGTTGAAGTCAATTTAGCCCTTGAATAATTACAAATCAATGAATCTGTTTAATCATAGTGGGTTGTCATCTGAGCTAGAATGAACTGCCAGCAGCTCTATACCTCTGGTTTCAACTCAATGAACTCTCATTAGGAAAAGTTCTCAATTAGCTTCTTGTTTCCATTTCTCAATTAACCAATAGTTTTGCTTTCAGTATCAAATGTTAATTTACTTTTTTAGGAACAATCTAACAAAAATAGCTTCCTAGTTAAGGTTGATGGAGCTCTTACTCCAGAAACAATTCTTGTCTATTTCTCATCTCTAGGGAACAACAGTCTCCAGAGATGTGGTTTAATTGGAGGGATAGACAGTTTGTTTGTATAGATAATTAATATAGTTAAATTATGTTAATCATATTAATGCATCATAATATTAATATATAAATTATTATATTAATGCATAAAATGTTTAGATAATATATTTATATCACATAAAATATATTGAATGTCTAAGTACTTAGATTACTAAGTGCTTAAGAAATCTTGAATTCGAGTGCTGTTATTGTTAACATTTGGGGAAAACATAATTAAAAAGCACCAAAATATGGGACAAAAATAGGGCTATATAGAAAAAAAAACCAGCATTGACTGAATTATAGTAGGAGGTAGGCATGAGAGACTAGAAACGTTAGCGTAGGGAGTTTGAATATCATTCTGGCTCTCGGAGAGCCCCTGATGCCTACAAAGTGTATGTTGTTTTATGGGGATTAAAGTATCATGGATTACAGAGGGGGCTGAGCTTCAATGTAGGAGATGATTTTTAACAGATGCACATATGGAATGATAGAGGAAATACAGAATAAGGGATTTTGTGAAAGAAAATGTTTAGGACTTGATGTCTGATTAACCATTTAACAAGATCAGCTGCTAACTCCAGGGACAAATTTGAGGAGCTGAGGGAAACAGAATCAGAGGATGTTTATAACGAGTTGAGTTTGGGTCTAAGCAAGGCTGGGTTTGGGCTATGGATGAACATCATAATGAAGGTAAGTATTTAAACTGGAATTCTGGAAAGAAGTCAGAATTAAGAAGAGGGATTAGCAGTTTTCTGAAACTGTGAAAATTAAATCAAAGAGTTGAACAAAGTCCATGAAGGGTGTGGTAGCTTATTCTTGCTTGTTATAGTTCTTTCAGGAAGGAGGAAGTAAGTGACCAACAGTGGAATGCCCTCCTCTCCTTTTTAATCCTGGAATGGAACCCAGATACATGTTAAGTAGATGGTTTTCTCCAAGGTGCACGTAGACAGATGAACTTCCCTGACTGTAGACTGGCTCCTGCCACTTTAAGCAGATCTCAAGTAGATTTCCTGGTTTGTAAAAGTAATTTTGGGGTTTCAGAGTAGCTAGCTGGTTGTCTGAGTGTGTTGCTGAAGAGTTCATTTTCCTTAAGAGGTCCTAGTAGGTATTCTTAAGTCTGTGAAGCCCAAATAGGAAGCTACCTGTCAACTAATCTATTTGCAAGCATGCAATCAGTGTCTGCCTTTCTCAGAGGCGTCACTTTGTGCACAGTTATTCATTGCAGTTGTTTTTACTGTCCTCATTGAGCACTTAAGACTTCTTGATTCCTGTATCGAGCGTGCATATAGTTTAACAATTATACAACTCATTTCTTTATTTTCTCTAACTCATAACGTGTATCTCAAGGATTTCATTGTGTTTATATTTAGCTGAACTTATGTTGTCTCCTCCCCTCTTGGTCCATCCACAGCGTGTTTAAAGCTCAGGCCTATCTCCAGGAAAAATATCCCAAGGTGCCTTTAGAGCTCATCTTCTTTCTGTTTCTTCTTCTCTACTTTCTCTTGAACTCAATATACTCAGTTTATAGTTAGTATCTTCCATTAATAAACATATCAATCACCAATACTTTCCTTACTTGATTAGGACAGCATCCAATGTTGTCACACATACAGACACATTTATTACATCAGTGCACACTGTGTGTATAAACAGTTCTGCACACTCCAGTGTCACACATACAGACACATTTATTATGTCAGTGCACACTGTGTGTGTAAACAGTTCTGCACACTCCAAATTACTTTTACCTTAATGTCTTGGTTTTTCACTTACAACTTGGAAATTGTGTTTCAACAATTATTGGAGTTTTTTTTAACTGCAGTTTGAATTCAATGAAATTGGGTTTATAGAGAGAGTATAAAATACACTCATTGTTTTATGAAATAATGCTTCGTATTTTGTTACCAGAGACAAGCTTTCACTGACAGTACATTTTTTCTAAAACATCTATATGCCCCTTACTCTTATTAGGTGGGACATGCATTTTCAAATGAATACATGAGTCTAGAAATATAACTTGAAATCTAAGGAATGGATGTTAAAGAAATTAAATAGGAGCCAGATATGGTGGCACGTGCCTTTCGTTTCAGTACTCAGGAGGTAGAGACAGACAGACCTCTGTGAGTTCCAGGCCAGCCTGGTCTACATAGTAAGTTGTAAGCTACTCAGGGCTATACAGAGAGAGACTCTGTCTCAAAAACTTAAGTAGGGCTGATTATAATCCTGTTCATCATTTCATAAATCCATCAAATTTAATGTTCATATTAATTTAATGTTACATATTTTTGAAATTACTTTTCTGAAGTAAAATACCTGAATACACATATTTACTGGATGTACAATCAACCCAGGTGCCCATCAGTGGATAAACAGAAAATTAAAATATAGTATATATACAGCTATAGTACTTAGCCATAAAGAATGAAATCATGGCATTTGAAGGGAAATGGATGGGAATATCATATTATGTGAAATAAGCTAGACACAGAAAGACATGTTGTAACTGAAAAAGAAAGACCTGAGAGAACAAGGCAGTTTATGAGGTGTGGGAAGGGTAAAACCCTTCAGTGAAACACACCAATTTGTTCAATATGCCTTAACAATTACAGTATAGTTCACAGCCCTGTCTTAAACTACTATAATCATAAATAAATTCATTTTATAAAGTTTAATTAAAATCAAGAAGAAACATGTAGGACCAAATCATATTTCACTTCTTAATAAAAGTTTTTTATTATTTTGATTAGTGTGTGTGTGTGTGTGTGTGTGTGTGTGTGTAAGTGCCACGTGTGTGTGGATGCTTCAGAAGGGTAGATTACATCCAGATCTTTTAGAGCTGGGGTTACAGGTGACTGTGAGCTGCCCAACAACATGGGTGCTGGGGACTGAACTTGGGTCCGAGAGCAGCAAGCACTCCTAACTACTGAGTCATGATGCATTTTGGGGTTTGACTATACCTTGCCTTGTCAATCAGGTTGGACTCAGTATTTTAATGGAGAAATTGAGTTTTGGAAACCTCTTTGCACAAGGCCATTTTTGTATTCTACTCACAGATAGAACACAAAGGAAAATGTATCTTTCTTAATCACAGGTATAACACAAAGGAAGATGTATCTTTCATTTTACCCCATTCTTTCTGATCATTGTCATTTAAATAGCCTGGAACCCCACTTCCCCCATGTCCTATGGCACCCTACCCAGGCTTAGCCCTCTTATCCAAACCCCAGAGGTCAGAACACCAGGATTATATGCTATGGATAAATCATCTGACATTTAAAAAAAAAGAACTCCTTAAAGACAGTATCTTAAGCAAGGGAATGGCTGTCTTTTAATGGGATCTGTAGACATTATACATGAACAGCGAACAGATTTTATTTTTAAACTTTACATTTTAGCATTTTCTAGCTAAGTGAGGTTAAAACTGGCCATACCTGCTGTCTCAGCACTTGGGAGGCAAAAGAAAAGAAGATTGCTGCAATTTGAGGCTAGCCTGATATACATAGTAAGTACTGAACCAGTCAGGGCAACATAGGAAGCAATTTCGAATGAAAACAAACAAAAATCACAAAATCTGGCAACCAAACAATAAATCAACTAAGAGATTTTCTTGGGCTGGTCCATGTTGGATCTATGTTCTTATATCTCTTCTTTATAAAATTATTTAAAATCACATTTATTTATATGTGTGGGCATAGGTAAACTATAGCACACGTGTCATGTGGAAGGAAGAGGAAATTATGGTAGATGATTCTCTACTTCTACCATGTGGGCCCTGGGCACTGAACTCAGGTTGTCAGGCTTGGGGACAGGTGACCTCACTTACTAAGCCATGTCCTTATCCTCCTCATATCCTTTCAATAGACTAGACATTTAGTTGTCACTGGAAATTCAATTTTAACCTTAACTAATCAGTATTTTGTTTTGTCCTGACTTTACTGAACTCTTTATTTCAATATTTTCTCGGTTACTAAGAACTTGGAGCCATTTTGTGAGTATCCCATTTTAGAAAACACCATGCTTAAGCAATAGCTTGTGCGTGTGTTTGGTTTCCTTCTCTAGATTACAGAACTCTTGAAAGGGAAGGTTGAGTCTTGTGTTTTGTTTGACCCACTCGGCACACAGCAGTGTCTAATATCAGTGGGCGGCCAGTAGGACACCAGGCAGTGTTAGGGAAGCAGAGGAGACTGACAGATGTCGTCCATTCGAGGGAGGAAACAGAGGTCGGGAGTTTGAAGTCGTAAGTAACCGAAGGAAGCATTGGGTAATGTTTACACTCTACTTGATTGTTCCTCCCTGAAATATAAGTACATTATTATTATATGACCCTGTTCACACCTCCCAAGGCCTGCTTGGACCTGCTCAGAAAATAATGTTAGGGGAGGGCTCAAAACGTCAGCCGCGCCTGTGCCCCACCAACTCAGTGTAGCCGAACAGCCTGTCATCTGGTAAGGAGAAAGAAAAGAGTTACTAAGCACGTGGCATCACTAATTTAATAACGCAAACAGAAGGCACTATCAAAGGAAAAGAGTGTGCTTGCTAATGTCTGTGTTGCTTTGGGTTGAGAAGCCAGTTCTAGTTCAGCAAAGCGCAGTGAGTCTGAAGTTTTTGTCTTGCCATTTCTTTTTTTTTTTTTTTTAATTAATTTTTTTTTACATGCGCATTTGTGTTACAGTTCTTTTTTTTTTAAATTAGGTATTTTCCTCGTTTACATTTTCAATGCTATCCCAAAGGTCCCCCATACCCACCCCCCCAATCCCCTACCCACCCACTCCCCCTTTTTGGCCCTGGCGTTCCCCTGTACTGGGGCATATAAAGTTTGCAAGTCCAATGGGCCTCTCTTTGCAGTGATGGCCGACTAGGCCATCTTTTGATACATATGCCATTTCTAACATGATTAAAAACACTGTTTGCAAATGTTAGCCTGATAAATGGCAAGAGAAGATGAGAATGGTTCCTGTGAATTACTATACTAATCTCAAGGCATTGTTGGGTAATTAACTATGTAAAATCACATTTAGAATCTCCTTGACAGCCAGGTGATGGTGGGGTTAATGACCTTCTCCTGTACTGCACATTACAGGGGGGGCATTGACAGTCTTGATGTTGAGGACTGGCATTTCTCCAATGTTATTCAAATGGCCGAGCACCTGGGAAAGTTGTTGCTGTTATTGATACATGACATTCTGCTATTGATCTCCATAGAATTGGAATTTCTGGAACTTTGGACAAAAAGTGACCCACTTTGCTGCGTTGAGTTGGTGTTTACAGATATTCACAGCCATAGGGGTGTTTACCTATTTGAAAAGGGGGGACACACTGTATCAAATATGAAAGATCTTACTACATGGGTAGTTTTTGTAGAAGCGAATGAAGTAATTTCTAAATTAAATAAAAATGCTAATGTGAAGGTTTTACTTGTTTTCAGTTCAATCACAGTGCCAGGGGATAGGAGGCCGTCTTCGGTGTTTTTAAGGTGATTCCAAGCCATAGCAGTTTGGGAATCCTCTGCCAAGAGTGAAGAATGAGAAATATATTGTGCATTACTAAAATAAACAAGCCCCAGTTTCCCTTTTGCTTTGTTTGCATATGTGCTGGACATGGAAGACATATAAATACTGAACTGAACTAACCTTGATTTGATTTTAGGTAGACATTCTTAGACGACCAGGTACTCAGCCATCTATCTCAGGGGTCCCTGTGTATCTTAGTGGTTTCTGTCTATCTCAGTGGTCCTTCTACCATTTACATTTTCACACCTCTTGTGCATCAAGTATATTTTAACATGTAGGACAATCCCTAACATCTGTGTTATATCTTAATCCACCACTGCTAAGTTTGACACTCATGTCACTCCAACATGCCTGGAGCTATCCAGACCCATATTCTATTACCCCTAGTCATGAGGTATTTACTCCAGCCAGGATGTGAGTATACAGACTCAAATTTCACTTTATACTCTCCTTCTTTCAGAACATGCCTAGTACCAAATGTCTGTGGCTGAGTCCTGTAAGAACCGACTCTGAGTTGGGAGTTGTAGGTGGGAAGCTTTAGGGAAGTGAAAAATATGGGGTTGGGTAGACAGAGACTCCATCAGTGACCAAGTGGCATCAGGGGCCCTGTCTTGTCTTCTGGGGAAACCATAGAGATACAACTCTGGCCCTTCAGAGTTGCAAATTGAACCAAAGGGGTCAGCTTTCATAAACATTGCAGCGAGTAGGC
Organism: Mus musculus; assembly: GCF_000001635.26. Classification (NCBI taxonomy): domain Eukaryota; kingdom Metazoa; phylum Chordata; class Mammalia; order Rodentia; family Muridae; genus Mus; species Mus musculus. Next base: position 51,113,154 of record NC_000075.6, read on the forward strand.
AGCTTAGGTTGTGCACCAGGGATCTTGACCCCAAGCAGGGCAAAACTCTCAAGTCTCACTGAACAGATTGTTATATGTTGTGAAAGCTGGGATTACTTAGAACAAGAGGGCCACGACTGGTTAAAATTCTTTTTTTTTTTTTTTTTTTTTAATGATACTACCACTGTCTTAGCAGATTAAGAAAACCTTGATGGATTTGAAAAATAACTGGTGAGATCTTCATTTTACTGCCGACTCTTTACACTGTATATGACTGGATCGGTTGCTTGAAGAGAAAGAAACAGCAATTGCAAGAGGTAATGCCCAAGGCTTTGTCTAAGCCTTTGCTGGGTCTTATTCTGTTCACCTGGGATCTCAGAAGGCACAGGTGGTATTCCTTATTTATTTATTTATTTATGTTTATTTTTATTTTTTTTTTCGAGACAGGGTTTCTCTGTGTATTCCTGGCTGTCCTGGAACTCACTCTGTAGACCAGGTTGGCCTCCAACTCAGAAATCTGCCTGCCTCTGCCTCCCAAGTGCTGGGATTAAAGGCGTGCGCCTCCACGCCCATCTATAGGTGGTATTCTTATTAACTTCACAAATGACAGAAAGCCAAAAGAGAGAATCAATTAAAAAGCAAGATCTTGATTCACTGTAGCAGTAATCCAAGTTTAACATGTGCACAGGAAATATGGCTCATTGGTTGAGTACTTATCGAGCATGCTCTAGGCTCTGCACTTCAGATCAGTCAGTTAACCGACACAGTGACATGTGATAGTATAGCTGCAATATGAAGTTTTCTGTTCTAACTAACTGATGCAGCATTAAAAAGGTCAGAGTAAAATAAGTATAAAATCATTTGTAGTAGTTATTAAGACAGGCAGCCACTCTGAGCATTTTATGCCAGGTGGTTGTCTGTGTAATACTTTGCACACAGATCCCTATAAACATAGTCAAATTGCTAGCAGAAGCAATGATATCTAACATTTATAGAGTAGTTACTGAGTCCCAGGTGTTGCTCTAAGCATTTCATACTTAATCCTCATGATAGGCCCCCGAAGTGGGCACTGTCATTTTCTCCTTTGTGTACACGAGGCAATGGAGGATCAGAGTGGTAGACTCACCGGCCAAAGTCAAGCCCTGGAGGACCAGGATTCAAACACACAATACTGATTTTATTTCTGCTTTGTATCTTCTTTTTAACTGTTCCTCTGTACTGCCATCCTGCAGGCTTCTGGCCAGGTATATTAATTACCTACTGTAATCTTGAACAACCCTGTGAAACTGTGTTTAAACCTCACACTCACTGATAGGAAACTGAAAATTATGAAGATTTGAAACCAGTTGTCAAGATTATGAGGATAATGAGGAGTTTGCCTCTCTCTCTCTCTCTCTCTCTCTCTCTCTCTCTCTCTCTCTCTCTCTCCCTCCCTCCCTCCTCTCTCCCCTCTTTTCTTTCTTTCTCTCTCTCTCTCTTTCTCTCTCTCATTTTATTATTGAGGTAAAGTCTTTGCTAAAACTCGTTATGTAGGCCAGCTGCTTTCTGAACTCAAGGTCCTCCACTCCCAGCCTTCTTGAGAGCTGCAGCTTCAGGTGTGTGTCCCACTCCCTACACTCAGATAACAGATTGTGGGCATGTAAATTGCAAATTCACAACTCATCAATGTTCTACTGGAGGAGAAAGTCTGGACAAAACTAGTGGCATCTCTGACAAAAGAGGACTTGCAGACCCAGTATGAGGGAGTAGTGTGATATTGGAGGCAAACAGGAGAAGGCCACCTGCTGCTGCATCCAAGGACAGTGTTCAGGGCAAGGCAGGCAGCTGTCCCATTCTGGTCCTTATCAGTTGACACACCAGGAGCATTGTGAGCAAATCCTTTAACAGAGGATGCCTGTCACACAGTGTGATGCGCACCCATATGCGAGCTTGCCACACTGCACTTCCTGAGCAATACATCCACGGGAAGACACAGAACGACAAATAGCTCACAGTCAGAATATCCCCTTGTGGTAGAGGATTACTTGCAATCTGTATAGTTCCAGTGTTGAAGATTAGGTTGCATAGGCACAACATCAAAGTGATGGATTTGTCTCCTTATAAGGTCTGGCTGTTATTTGGAGTTTTTTGGATATGAAGTAGGTTTTCTGGTTAGAGAGTCAGTTCTTTCTCACTGTTGAAGAAACTGACCAGCAATTATGGGTTACACACACAGACACACACAGACACACACACACACACACACACACACTCCTGTGAAATTGGATATGAAGAATCATCTGGAGGAACTGGTTAAATATTGAGTAGTAGGCCATACCTTGCCTTTAGAAGACCACTTAAGTAGATCTGAGACTAATGTCTAGGAATCTGATTTCCTAACAAGCAGATCAGTAAGCTCTAACCAGGAGCCCACTAACTTACTCCTTAGGAATGATTGAGAATCAACTTGTCTACTCATTCTACAAATGAACATTTGATTAAAAAAAAATTAACAAAAACCAGTATGTAGTCAACATAAGGATGGGTAACAAAAATATTGGCTTAGGTTTTTGTTTTTTAAATCCAATAATAAATTCTTTACTGTGTTGGCAAAGATGAAATTATTGGAAAGTGTAATATATAGAAAGGGAGAAGACTAGAGTTTTGCTATTTGTCATAAGTTGTCACATATTATTAGCAAAACAGAAAAAATAAATCCATTTTTTAAAATCTTTAAACACTTTAGAGAACAGTTTAAAATTGCCCTGGGGGAATCAGATGAGTCCTTGGAAAAGCTGTGTGATTATTCTAGTGGATAGCACCTGTGTGGGGTGAGCAACCAATCGGCCTTAACAGGCAGGCATATATGGAGTAGTCCCTAACCTCACCAAATAGGTATGGGTCAGAGTTGGCAACAAGTAGTGTAGCTGGCTCTCTAACTTTGGACCACTTTTTGTAGAGACCAGAGAAATCTTTCTAGCAAGTGTAATGTGTTTTTATTAATCTTTTACTGTGCAGTTTTGTAAGCCACATTTTCCAACGGCGGTCCTCTGAAGCCTGAATATTTGACTCTATGTAAGTATGTTCTTAAAAGGTGGCTGCTAGCATGCTCTACTCTCCAGGTTGGTAGCTTGGTACTTATGTAGCATCTTAATTGGTAAAGTGCTTTAAACTTTAGAAACATTGTTTCTCTTGTAGAAAAGCATGAAAAGAGGGGGGCTGAAGATGTAGTTTGTTGTATTGATATTCTCAGTTCACATGGGATTTTTTCCTACCTCAAAAAAACGATTTAAGTTTAAGGCATATAAAATCTCCATCTAGTAGTTAACTATTGCTGCTAACTTAAACCGTGGCTCCTCTGTGGTTCTGTCTTGCTTTCTTCCCATGGCTTCAGGTCTCTACACAGACTGCTTTGGAATCATGAGAGACGAAATTGCAACAGCAGTTTTTTTTGTCACAAGATTGGTGAAAAAGCATGAGAAACTGAGTACTCAACAGATAGAAACCTTTGCACTAAAGCTGATGACCATCTTGTTTGAAAAGTACAGAGGTCACTGGCACCCTGACTGCCCTTCCAAGGGGCAGGCTTTTAGGTGAGAGCTCACATGACCAGGGGAGAGGGGAATCGGGTCACCAGTAGCATCTGCAGGGAACACGGCAACTTGTGTTTTCTGTCTCCAAGTAAGGGGCCTTTGCTGGGCTTCTGTTAGTTTGTTTGAACATGGCTTTAAGGAGGTGTGACAGATGATGTATAGTGAACGCTACAGACCTGTGTAACTAGGTGCATTAGAGAGTTTCTCATTCGTTTGCCAAAAAAGACAGACTGTGAATGGTGACCTAACAATGTGATCTAATGTCATGCCACCCATTCTGAGCCACTGTAGCAAAAAGCTAATGAAGCTTTACTTTCATTTGCAAGCATGCTGGATAGAGGAGGATAAGAAGGTGTGGGTAGGGCAAGAGCTGTACCCCAGGATGTGTGATTTCCTGCTGAAATACTCACCAACATGCCTTGCTTGCTTTATATCCTCCTCAGGTGTATCAGGATAAACAACAATGAGAATAAAGACCCTGTTTTAGAAAGGGCTTGTGCTGAGAGTAATGTGAATTTTTTTCATCTGGGACTTCCAAAGGAGATGACCATATGGGTCGATCCCTATGAGGTGTGCTGTAGGTGAGTACTTTCGTGGTTGCATGCTTGGTGTTCCCAGAAACCTTAGGTGGTTTAGCCAGCTCTGTGTACCTTTATGAAAGATGATGCCCAAAGCATTGGCTTAGCAACAAGGACACTGTTTGATCATGGTTTGAGATGCAAACTTTTACTAGCCAACACACATTTCCATTAGGGATGGTTGACTTGGCAAGCACAAAGGCGCCGCAGTGTATTTGCAGTATGACTGGGGTCATTGCAGCCTATTGCATACTGCAGATTTACAATTTTAAGCACTGTAGGAAGTGTCAGAAGGATCATCTGACATGGTGGACAATTCAGTCCATTAATTGACCCAAAAGAAACAAAAGATTTTTTTTGTTGTTGTTCTTTCTGACCAATTAAAGGATATGGTGACAGGATATGCTTCCTGACTATACACCATTATAGGAGCTTCAGGTTATAATATCATTCAATATGCTTCCTTAAAAAGCTAGGGCCTTTAAAATAGAGATCAAATTTGTGAGAAGTTGAATCGCTAATGAATATTTTCTTTTCCTACTTAGGTATGGTGAGAAAAAGCATCCCTTTACAATTGCTTCTTTTAAAGGTAGATGGGAGAACTGGGAGTTGGCTCAGCATGTCAGCTGTGCAGTTAACAGAGCCACGGGAGACTGCTCCTCTGGCACATCTTCTGATGAAGAAAGCTGCAGCAGGGAGGCCCAGATCATCCCCAAAGTGAACAACCCAAAGAGCGTCTACCAGGTTGTGTGCAGCATCGTATGCAGTATTGTGTGCAGTATGCCTTCTCTCTATTCTAGAACATTCTAGAAGGAGCAGAAATGGGGAGATGGTAAAGATAAGTCCTCTTCGTGATGTCAGTATTTGGGCAGAATCTTTTCTGTCTCCCTACCCCTTGACTATTTTCACCACGTGGCTGAGTTCTTGAGTGTGATGTGATCTTTTGTTGCCCTGTTTATTCACAGAGCACTTGAAAGCACCTGGGTTTCCTTCTACATTAACTTCAGGTTCAATTGTATTAGTGTTTTTTTTTTTTTTTCGTTTTTGTTTTTTAAGTTTGAGACTCCCTAATTAGCCCAGGCAAGCCTGCAATTTATGATCCTCCTGTCTCTCACCTGCTTGAGTTCTATGATTAAACGTGTATGCATCCTCACTCAGTTTAGTAGATTTTTTTAAAATCAAAATGAACTAGCATGATAGATGCCTACTTAGATGCTGAGCCCAGTTCTCAGTCCCATCTGGTTCCCTTTTCTTTTTGAGAGATAGTCTCACTAATTTCCCCAAGAAAGCCATAAACTTTTAATCCTCCCTCTGCTTTCCAAATAGCTTACATTAAAGGCGTTCCTAGAACACAGCTTAAATGTTTTTAGTTTCATTTAAGAATTCATTGTAGGTGCTGGAGAAGTGGCTGAGCAGTTCAGGGAACATGCTGCTCTTTCAGAGGACCCAAGCTCCTCCCAGTACCCACTTTTGTGGCTTATAACCAACTATAACTCCAGTCATAGTAGATCTGACACCCTCTTCTGGCTTCTGCTGGCTCCACTGAAGAGCACCAGGCACGCACATGGTATAGATACGTACTCGGGCAAAACATCCAAACACATGAACGAAAAAAATCACCTCGTTAAAGATTAAAAATTAATGATGATCCTCAAGGCATGTAAAATGCTAGAAATCTCCTGTCGGTGACTGTTTACTTTGATTTCTTAGTTTGTAATCCCTGTGGCTTTCAAAGGCCTTTACTTCTGAGAAATAGGCTTATAGTCTCAAGAACTACCTATTAATCCAGTGACCTTCATAAATTGTTTTTCTTTGTTTTTCCTTCCCAGGTTGAAAATTTCAAACAGTCATTGCAGCCGTGGTTCTGCCTCCCCCGTAGAAAGCATTTGGCAGATGGTCGTGGGTTCCTCCCGGGGGCTGCTTGCCACCCAGTGCCCAAGAGCTCTAAGTGGTGCCGGCCAGCTTCGCGCAGGGTGGACAGATATCACTGGGTCAACGCACAACTGTTCAGTGGTCAGACAGCACCAGGAGAGCCTGGAGAAGAGGCCTTGTCTTCCCTAAAGCAAAAATGAGGCTAAAGCCAAGAAATGCCCCCAGTAGAAAAAAATGCCTGCTTCAGGAATGTGAGCACAGAAGGCTGTCCTTGCACACAGACCAGCACTTGACTTTTAGCTACTTTTAATTCTTATTTAACTTTATGTAAAATTTTATGAACACTAGTGAATATAGGTGCCTAGAAAAGTGATAGAACAGAGATGTTGCCGGTGATAAAATAAAATGAATTATAGGAAGGAAGACTTGAAATAAATACTCTTGTGTTTTTAACAAACTTCTAGTTCAGTTTGTTGCAAGACAGTTTTAAGTCTTGTTTTAATCATTGTTTTAAAAGTAGGTTTTCAACTAAGGAAGATTGATCCTGACAAAATCCCCTCTGGACTTGTCTTTTTTTTTTTTTTTTTTTCCTTGTAACCAGTCTATTTTATAAATCTGTTAAAAGCTTGGTGGAAAATTTAAAGATAAATCCCTTTTTATGTCTTTTTAAAAGTTTGATTTACAACTGAAAGTGAGTAGATTTACTGATATCATCTATTTTATAAAAGTGGTACTTGCTTCTAATAAAGTATTCAAACTAAGCCAAGAAATATGATACCGAAAGAAATATGAATTCCTATTAGCAAGCCTCATGTGACCACTAGTAACACTAAATGGTGGCCATGTTGCAGATTTAAGAATGCATATAAACATTCTTATTGCATATAAACAGATTTAAGAATGGGTACACGCGTAGCTGGGCGTAGTGGCACACACCTTTAATCCCAGCACTCGGGAGGCAGAGGCAGGCGGATTTCTGAGTTCGAGGCCAGCCTGGTCTACAGAGTGAGTTCCAGGACAGCCATGGCTACACAGAAAAACCCTATCTTGAAAACAAAACAAAACAAAAAACAAAAAAATGGGTACACCGGGCTTCCAGATGTCTCAGTAGGTGGAGGGACTTGGAATCAAGCCTGTCAGGTGAGTTCAAGTCTCAGGACACACATGGTGGAAGGGGAGAACGGACTCCCAGAAGTTGTCTTCTGATCTCCACATCATACCAGGGCAGCTGCATGCCCTTGCCCAAACATGTAGATGTGTATGGGAGTGAGTGTGTATGTGTACATGTGTATGCACATGTCCCTGAGTGTACACTTGCTTGTGTACACAGGCCCAGAGTCTGTGCTGGGTGTCCCTTCATTGCTCTTCTCATTTTCTGAGGCCAGATCGCTCACTGAACTTGTGCTTGCTGATTGACTAGACTGTCTGCTTTGCAAACCTCTTGTTTCCACCTCCCCAGCGCTGGGCTCAGGTGGTAGTGCCTGACTTTTTAGGTCGTGCTGAGAATCTGAACTCAAGTCATGTTTGCACAACAAACACTTTAGTCATATCCATTACCCTAGCTCCCGTCCATGTCATAAAAAAACAAAAAATTTAAAAAGTCGTATGTATGAGTGTTGGCCTGGTGTATATATGTGCACCACTTGTATGCCTGGTGCCCGTGGAGGCCTATGCTGAGCCTCTGAACCAAGGTGGATGGATACCTCCATCTTGGGGTATCCAACTTTGTCCCCTTGTGCAAGATCATCCAAGCTGGGCATTTTGACCATTTACACTCCCCCATGAGGGGGCAGAGACCCACAGGTTAATATCCAGGTACTCCCTACCATCTGTTGTGTATAACAGTGCCTTTTATTTTTTTTTAAAACGTGGCCTTCAGGAGTTGTTATAGTAGGCAGGAGAAGACTAGGGGAGAGAGCCTCTAACTATGTGGGCACAGGGAAGCCTTCATCCTTGCTGGGTAATGTTTTTCAGGTGTGGTCTGTTGGGGGAGGGGCACCACACCCCTGTAGGTAACCCTTCACCTGTGCTTTATAAGGAAGCCTCGTAAACTCCTTTGTTCTCTGAGTGAACTTTAGTGGAATCATGCCTCAGCTGGTCTTTGCACTTTAGGAAAACGGTATATGCTGCTTACCTCTTCAGGGAAGGAATTTTAGCAACAAGGCCACACAGGAAGGCATCAGATCCCCTGGAACTGGAGATACAGAGCTTCAATGTGGGTGCTGGGACCCAAACCAAGCAGTCGGTGTTCTTAACTGCTAAGCCATCTCTCCATAGGCCATGTCATTTTTAATGTCAAGATGTAATACACACACACACACACACACACACACACATATATATATTCTTTCCATGGATAGTTATTCACATAGATCTTTGTTTATAATTCCATTTTAAATGGTTTGGTGCTCACTAAGAGTCTTTTGTATCAAACCTATTTTGTTAAATTTTATGAAAAGACTTTTCTACAAATGGCTCATAGGTGTGATCTAAATTCAACTGTAGGTTGGTTTGTTGTTTGTTGTTTTTATTTTGATCTTGCAACCTCATTTTCTCCGTGCTGATGTTTCTGGCAATGCACGTTGAAGGGAGGAAAAAACTAACTCAGGCCAATTTGATTTCTTGGAACTCCTTGCCATGCACAAAAACTGTGCACATTTTACTTTCTTAAGTATCTGTCTTGTCCACCAATCTGGAAAATTAATTCAGTGTATTTGACTCAAATATTTCAGCTAGCCATTCTGTATTGGTTTTTCTTGGAACATTGGATCTGCACAGATGCTATTTATTTATTTATTTATTTATTGCAATCATCTTTTCTATTGCTGTGACCTAAGCATCTTGTACAAGAAAGCATTTAATTGGGCTTAGGGTTCAGCTGTTTTGACTCCGAGATGGTCAGGGAAGGTATGTGTGGCAGAGCAGCTGAGAGTTCACATCTTAAGCAGGAAGCAGAGAGCACCCTGGGGTCTGGCAGGTGGCTTTGGAAACCTCAACCCTGCCTTCTAGAACACATCTCCTCCAGAAGGGCCCCGCCTCCTAATCCTTCCCAAGTGGCCACCAACTGGGAATTAAGTCTATGGGGACCCATCTCATTCAACCCCCACAATACAGCACTTTGACCTTTGTGTATATTGTTCTTCATCCATTTTCATGGATACCGCCATCTTTAAATAAAGGATCTCTCTTTTCTCACCTGTTTATTTAACCACTTTCATTTTTTTCTTTCATTTTTCTTTAAGCCATATTATCTTAGGCCTCCCTTCTGTCAACTTGATTCTCAGTCTTGCTCAGACTGTCTCTTGTTTCTACACTACTTATTAGTTCTAAAATGTTTTGGATTTTAATTTGTGACTTTCTTTATAGTCTGCATTGTATTTTTAACCATCTAGTTATAAGTGTTTCAGCCACTGTTTTTAAGTATAAGCTATGAAAATAAGCTTTCTTCTGTGGCACAGCTTAAAATTTCTATCCCATTGGATTCTTCTGTATTTTATGTTAATCATCTTAGTTGTATATCCATGTAATTACCGTGCTGGCCGTTTCCTTGTCCCTGTTTGCTGTGGACAGCTCTGTGGAGCATTCTCAGTACTATAGCACAGGGAGGATGATTCTGTCTTCAGTGTGGGCTTATCTGTCGTAGTTAATCCTCCTTCTTAGAGCCTAAAAGTGTTGCTGTTAGAGTAAACCAAGCTCTGTTGTTTGGCAATATAATAGCAATGAGCAAAAGGACTTGGGATAGAAGGGTATGTCATCTGACAGTGCAATGTTAAAGGAAGTCAGGGAAGGAACTCTGGGCAGAACTCAGAAGCAGGCTGTGAAGCAGAGGCCACCAAGGAAAGCTGCTTCTCCTCAGGCTCACATTTGGTTACCTTTCTTATGTTTCCTAGGACCACCAGGGGTGAGAGAGCACCTACAGTGGGCTGGGCCTGCCCGTATCAATCACTACTCAACAAAACCGCCCCACAGACTTGCCTATAGGCCTGTCTGAAGGAGGCATTTTCTTTTGTTTTTTTTTGTTTTTTTTAATGTTTGTAGAACATGATTTTAATATTTTCAACTGTTAATAGTCAACAAACAGAATAATTATTGTAAGATATATTTCATTGTTATGTCTCCCTTTTCATTTCTGATTTTATTAATTTGGATACTGCCTCTGTGTCCTCTGGTTAGTCTGGCTAAGGGTTCACCTATCGTGTTGATTTTCTCAAAGAACCAGCTCCTGGTTTGGTTGACTTCTTGTATAGTTCTTTTTGTTTCTATTTGGTTGATTTCAGCCCTGAGTTTGATTATTTCCTGCCGTCTATTCCTCTTGGGTGTATTTGCTTCTTTTTGTTCTAGAGCTTTCAGGTGTGCTGTGAAGTTTCTTTTTAGAGGCACTTAGAGCTGAGTTTCCCTCTTACTACTGCTTTCATTGTGTCCCATAAGTTTTGGTATGATGTATCTTTATTTTCATTAAATTCTAAAAAGCCTTTATTTTTTTCCTTTATTTCTTCCTTGGCCAAGTTATCGTTGAGTAAAGCATTGTTCAGCTTCCATGTGTATGTGTGTTTTCTGTTGTTTTTATTGGTATTTAAGACCAGCTTTAGTTCATGGTGATCTGATAGGTTGCATGAGATTATTTCAATCTTCTTGTATCTGTTGAGACCTGTTTTATGCCTGATATATGGTCAGTTTTGGAGAGGATACCATGAGGTGCTGAGAAGAAGGTATATTCTTTTGCTTTAGGATGAAATGTCCTACAAATATCTTTTAAATTAATTTGGTTCACAACTTCTGTTAGTTTTACCGTGTCTCTGTTTAATTTCTGTTTCCATGATCTGTCCATTGCTGAGAGTGGGATGTTGAAGTCTCTCACTATTATTGTGTGGGGTGTGATGTGTGCTCTGAGCTTTAGTAAAGTTTCTTTTATGAATATGGGTGCCCTTGCATTTGGAGCATAGATGTTCAGAATTGAGAGTTCATCTTGGTAGATTTTTTTCCTTTGACCAGTATGAAATGTCCTTCCTTATCTTTTTGGACAACTTTTGGTTGAAAGTTGATTTTATTCAATATTAGAATGGCTACTCCAGCTTGTTTCTTGACACCATTTGCTTGGAAAATTGTTGTCCAACCTTTTACTCTGAGGTAGTGTCTGTCTTTGTCACTGAGGTGTGTTTCCTGTATGCAGCAAATGCTGGATCCTGTTTATGTATTCAGACTGTTAGTCTATGTCTTTTTATTGGAGAATTGAGTGCATTGATGTTAAGAGATATTAAAGTGTTTGTTACTTCCTGTTATTTTTGTTGCTAGGGGTAGAATTATGTTTCTGTGGCTATCTTCTTTTAGGTTTGTTGAAAGATTCCTCTCTTGTTTTTTCTAGGGTGTAGTTTCCTTCTTTGTGTTGGTGTTTTCCATCTATTATCCTTTGTAGGGCTGGATGTATGGAAAGATATTGTGTACATTTGGTTTTGTCATGGAATATCTTAGTTTCTCCGTCAATGGTAATTAAGAGTTTTACTGGGTATAGTAGCCTGTGCTGGCATTTGCGTTCTCTTAGGGTCTGTCTGACATCTGCCCAGGATCTTCTAGCTTTCATAGTCTCTGGTGAGAAGTCTGGTGTAATTCTGATAGGTCTGCCTTTATATGTTACTTGACCCTTTTCCCTTACTGCTTTTAATATTCTTTTTTTGTTTAGTGCATTTGGTGTTTTGATTGTTATGTGACAGGAGGAATTTCTTTTCTGGTCCAGTCTATTTGGAGTTCTGTAGGCTTCTTGTATTGTATGTTCATGGGCATCTCTTTCTTTAGGTTACGAAGTTTTCTTCTATAATTTTGTTGAGGATATTTACTGGCCCTTTAAGTTGGGAATCTTCACTTTCTTCTATAGCTATTATCCTTAGGTTTGGTCTTTTCATTGTGTCCTGGATTTCCTGGATGTTTTGTTAAGAACTTTTTGCATTTTGCATTTTGTTTGACTGTTGTGTCAATGTTTTCTATGGTATCTTCTGCACCTGAGATCCTCTCTCTCTCTCTTTTTTAGATATTTTCTTTATTTACATTTCGAATGTTATCCCCTTTTCCTAGTTTCCCCTCTGAAAATCCCCTATGCCCTCCTTTCCTCCCTCTGCTCCCCAACCCAACCACTCCTGCTTCCTGTCCTGGCATTCCCCTATACTGGGGAATAGAATCTTCGCAGGACCAAGGGCCTCTCCTCCCATTGATGACCAACTAGATTATTCTCTGCTACATCTGCAGCAAGAGCCATGATTCCCACCATGTGTTTTCTTTCATTGTTGGTTTAATCCCAGGGAGCTCTGGGGGTACTGGTTAGTTCATATTGTTGTTCCTCCTATGGGGCTACAAACCCCTCCAGCTCCTTGGGTACTTTTTCTAGCTCCTTCATTGGGGACCCTGTGCTTCATCCAATGGATGGCTCTGAGCACCCACTTCTGTATTTGTCAGGCACTGTCAGAGCCTCTCAGGAGACAGCTTTATCAGGCTCCTGTCGGCTAGGTCTTGTTGGCATCCGCAATACTGTCTGGATTTGGTGGTTGTTTATGGGATGAATCTCCAGGTGGGGCAATCTCTGGATGGTTATTCCTTCAGACTCTGCTCCAAACGTTGTCTCTGTAACTCCTTCCATGGGTATTTTGTTCCCTCTTCTAAGAAGGATCGAAGTATCCACACTTTGTTCTTCCTTCTTCTTGAGTTTCATGTGTTTTGCAAATTGTATCTTGGGTATTCTGATCTTCTATCTCTTGTATTCTGTTGGTGATGCTTGCATCTATGACTCCTGATCTCTTTTCCTAGTTTTTCTAATTCCATGGTTGTCTCCCTTTGTAATTTTTTTATTGCTTCTATTTCCATTTTTAGATCTTGGAAGGTTTTGTTCATTTCATTTGCCTGTTTGTGTTTTCCTGTAATTCTTTAAGGGATTATTGTGTTTCTTCTTTAAGGGCTTCCAGCTGTTTACCTGTGTTCTCCTATATTCCTTTAAGGGAGTTATTTATGTCTTTCTTAAAGTCCCCTATCATCATCATGAGAAGTGATTTTAGATGCAAATCTTGTTTTTTCCAGTGTGATGATGTATCCCGGACTTGCTATGGTGGGAGAATTGGGTTCTGATGATGCCAAGTAACTTCGTTTTCTGTTGCTTATGTTCTTTTGCTTGACTCCTGCCATCCGATTATCTCTAGTGCTACCTGCCCTCGCTATATCTGACTGGAGCCTGTTCTTCCTGTGATCTGGTTGTGTCAGAACATCTCAGAGTTCAGCTGTCTCTGTTATCCTGTGATTCTGGGATCTTGTGGTCCTGAAATCTTGGGTATGTCAGAGCTCCTGGGAGTCAAGCTGCCTCTGGGACCCTAAGATCCTGGTGTGACCAAGATCCTGGGATCCTGGGATCCTGAGCATATTGGAGTGCCTGGGAGTAAAGCTTCTTCTGGGTGTTGTGGAACTGGCTACAGAGTTCCCATCCAAGGTCTGCTCAGGGCATGGGCCCAGACCGGAAGGTAGCCGTGTCACTGGTCAGGCAGAGTTTCTGGGTACCTGGGTCCCGCTGGTCCCAGTTACTTCCTGTGTTCAGGCGGATGTTCTGTCTTCCTCACCTCTGATCCTATGATCCTAGAAGTGTTAGAGCTCCTGGGAGTGGAGCTTCCTCTAGGTGTTGTGGGACTGGCTGTGGAGTTTGTGCCCAAGATCTGCTCAGGGTACTGGCCCAGACTGGAAGGACAGGAGACATTTACTTAATGCACATTTTCTCTTCCTCAGTGATTCTAGTTTGTGTCAAGTTGATAGAAAACTAACCAGCATGTGTCCCATAAGTCCTTTTGGGTAGGTCTGCCTGGGACATGGTCTTTGTCCTCATCTCTATAGGCTGGTTCTACCAGTTATAGGGTTCTGGGCTGTCTCCCCTCCTATTCCCCCAGCTTTTATGGTTTCTTGGGAGTGATTTGAAGTCACTTAGTTTTCCTCCATGGGTCAATTTCTCTGTCATGTTTCATGATTCTTCACTTTGCTCTTGGTTTGCATATGTATACCTATGACATGTGAGTTTCTTAGGGCTTATCCTGTTGGAGAATCATTGCACTTCTTCAGTTATTTCCCTTGCTAAATTTGCTCACAGGTTGGCTTTTGTTCCTTTGGTTACTTTGTTGTCTCAAATGCAGGATGTTTGGTTTTGTCCCCTTGGTCTCTAGACCTCTCTTCTCTTGTTCCTACCCCACCATTTATATTGCTCTACCCAACAATCCATGGGTGGCTTTCCCTCTGAGCTTCCCATGGGCACTTTTGGTTGTGGCTTAATGCAGTGAAGCAGTTATCATGTAGAAAGTTGTCTGTCTTGCTGTCTGTCCTGGACCTCTGGATAAGGGTGAGCAGAATTCTGGGGTCTGTTATAATCGTCACTTAGTGGCAGTGTATAGTGTTACTGAGTATGTCATTTCCAATCTTGGAACACAGGTTAGCAAAGGAGCATTTGTGGACCTTGTCATTTCTTTCCTTAGGTTTGATGCTCCCTTCCACTCTGCTGCCTTACCTATAGTTCTTTACACACACACACACACACACACACACACACACACACACACACAATTTTAGTTGTATATTTTGTGAGATGTATGAAGAATGCATCTACTTAACTTCCTGAAAGTGGATGTTCACATATCCACTTTAGAAATGAAAAAACAGTGATGTGTGTGTGGAATAGGGGTATGCTATATATGTGTGGTGCATGCATGTCAGTGTGAGTGCAGGCATCTGTGCATGTACATGTGGAAGATGGACAACACTGGATATTTACATCTATTCCCTACTTGTTGCCTTGAGGCAGGGTCTCTCCTCCAGTTTGTTTAGGCTGCACTGGATGGCTACTGAGTTCCTAGGACCCACCTGGCTCTTCGTCCCAATGCTAGGGATACAGGCATGCACAGCCATCCAGGGCTAGGGTTACAGGCATGCACAGCCATCCAGGGCTAGGGTTACAGGCATGCACAGCCATCCAGGGCTAGGGTTACAGGCATGCACAGCCATCCAGGGCTAGGGTTACAGGCATGCACAGCCATCCAGGGCTAGGGTTACAGGAATGTACAGCAGTGTTTGGCTTTTTATGTCAAAGCTGGGAATTTGGACTCCAGTCCTCATGTTTGCTGTTACCAACTGAGCCATTTCTCTAGCACTCAAATTATTTTTTAAGAATTACAATCTGGGGAAAGAGTCCTTTTTACTAAGAGTTGGTAAAACATGATGTTTAGATGGGACTGTGACATGTCTCCCTCAGGCTCTCGTGTTTGAACACCTGTTCCCTGGATGGTGGCGCTGTTTTGAGAGTTTGAAGAACCTTTTAGAAGGTGGGGTGTGGTTCCATGGCTGGATCACTGGGAGAGAGGCCTTGAAGGTGGTAGCACAGCCCTGTTTCTGTCCCTGCTTTCCACTTCCTGGTCGACTGCCATGATGTGCTTGGCCACCTTACAGCACTGAACCACTCCTAGTGCCTGCCGTGCTTTCTCTCCAATAAGCTGAAGTCCCTGAAACCATAAGCAAAACCAAACCTTTCCTTCCTTCCTTAAGTGGCTTTCGTCTGGTATTTTGTCATGGCAATCCTTGTGACCCACGTCTGCTGCAGTTTTCCTGCCTTCCGTCTGGTTGAGAGGATTCCCATGAGTGTGTGCACACAAGCCAGTTCCCTCAAGGTCACCAACAACTCAGACTTTCAAAACGGATCTTGCTGTTGACTTGACTTAGCAGTAATTACACACAGTGCAAGTGGGAAGGAGAATGTGATCCTGCCTTGGGTCTGCGGCCTTTCCATTTTGAAGTTCGTGCTTATGGAAAGCTGGGAGGTGTTGTGTACTAATGGAGAGCTGATGGAAAGCCTGAGGAACTGGCCAGAGAATTAATATGATCATGTTCTGGGAGGTACCTTGTTCAGCCAAGAGTGGGGAAAAATTCTGCACTCCTTTGATATATCTCCCAGGGGCCCTGGACTCTTGGCCTTACTATCCTAAGGAGTCTTGTGTCAGCTTTAATTCATCTTTACTTTGCTTTTTGGGGGGAATGTATTTCATAATTTATTTGAGTAGCTAAGTTTTTGAGGACAGGCACCCAATATAAATAAAATCAAATCCTTCTCTAAGTGCAAGAGAGTTTTTAATCTTGTGAAGTTCTTAAATGTTGGTTTGAGAGTGCCCGGTTCGAGCTTGGCTTGGTGGGTCAGATTTGCAATCCCAGTTATATAGGGGACTGAGGCAGGAGCCTCACAAGTTTAAGGTAAGTTTGAACCACGTAATGAGAGAGTGTTTCTGATAGCAAGTCAAAAGTACACGGGCACAGATCAGTGGCATAGCATTTCCTGAGCATGCGTAAGGCCCAGGGTCAATCTTCAGTACTGAGAAATGATTCTCATTTGTGTAAAGTATGCGAGAGCAACTGCCATTCTATTGGTGTCAGCGTTTTGAAGCAGCAAGTGATGGAATCAGAATAGCAACTAATGTAGTCATTTTAAAGTTCACACACTGTCTTAGTTACTTTTTAATTGCTGTGACAAAGCACCATGACCAAGACAACTTGTAGAAGAGTTTATTGTAGGTTTACACTTTCAGAGAATTAATCCATGACCACCATGGTGGGGAGCATGGGGCCCCAGGCAGGCAGGCAGGCAGGCATAATGCTGGAGCAATAGCCGAGAGCTCACATGCAGCTCTCAATCATGAGTTAGGAAGAGCTAACTGGGAATGGTGGCCCCAGTGAAACACCTCCTCCAGCAAGGTCACACCTTCAGCAAGGTTACTATTGCTGTGTTGAAATGCCATGACCGAAGCAAGCTGGGGAAGGAAGGGCTTATTTGGCTTAAACTTCAATAGTCAACATTGAAAGAAGTCAGGACAGGAACTCAGACAGTGCAGGAACCTGGAGACAGGAGCAGAAGCAGAGGCTGTGGAGGATACTGTTTACTGGCTTGGCTTAGCCTGCTTTCTTAGAGAATCCAGGACCATCAGCCTGGAGATGACACCACTCCTAATGGGCAGGGCTCTCCCCCATCAATCACTAATTAAGAAAATGCCTTTCAGCTAGGTCTTATGGAGGTATTTTCTCAGTTGGTTCCTCCTTTCAAGTAACTCTACCAACTGAGTTGTGTTGTCATAAAACTAGCTTGTGTTGACATAAAACTAGCCAGCACACCACCTAATCCTTCCCAAACACTTCTACCAACTGTGACCAAGTATTTAAATATATGAGCATGCAGGGCCATTGTCATTCAAACCACCACACACATTTACTCCTTACTTTGCACAATGACTAACCTAACAAATAGAGCTAAGCTGAGAGGACAGCTGCAGTAGGAAAGAACGCTGAGTCAATGACACAGGTGGAAGAAACAAGAGCCACTTCTGAGCAGATGTGCTTTATGGCTTGATTTAAAAACCCTTGTTAAACCTTAATTATAAATCTTATGGTGTCTCTATCCAGGGATCCACCCCATAATCAGCCTCCAAACGCTGACACCATTGCATACACTAGCAAGATTTTGCTGAAAGGACCCAGATATAGCTGTCTCTTGTGAGACTATGCCGGGGCCTAGCAAACACATAAGTGGATGTTCACAGTCAGCTATTGGATGGAATACACGGCCCCCAATGGAGGAGCTAGAGAAAGTACCCAAGGAGCTAAAGGGATCTGCAACCCTATAGGTAGAACAACATTATGACCTAACCAGTACCCCCCGGAGCTCTTGACTCTAGCTGCATATGTATCAAAAGATGGCCTAGTCGGCCATCACTGGAAAGAGAGGCCCATTGGACACACAAACTTTATATGCCCCAGTACAGGGGAACGCCAGGGCCAAAAAAATGGGAATGGGTGGGTAGGGAAGTGGGGGGGGGGTATGGGGAACTTTTGGGATAGCATTGGAAATGTAATTGAGGAAAATACGTAATAAAAATATTAAAAATTAAAAAAAAATCTTATGGTGTCTCAAGTGGTTTTGTTTGGATCTTGAAACAGGGTTTCATCATGTAGCCCAAACTGGCCTGGGGGTCATGACTTCCTGTGTGTAGGGACCCGGGTTCGAGCCTCAGTATTGGGCAAACAAAACAAAATGAGCAAACCAATGAACGTATTGATTACTTACTGTTCACTAGTTACCCAAGTAAGGTTTGTGTAGACGTTTATTGTTTTATTGGTGTGGGGCAAGCACTGGAGATTGAACTCAGGACTGCATGGATGTCTACAAACCTATTGCATGAAGTTTTAATCTTCAACTAGTCCACTTTCCTTTCATTGCCAAGGACGCTCCTTAACAGTTGCTACATAAAAAAAAAATCATCTCTGCTATTCATCTTGCAGTGCATAAAAAGAATTATCCAAACAAGGAAAGGTTCGAATTGCAGCCACTGGATTTGTAATTTTGGTAGGTTTTTAATTTGGAGTTTGTATTTCAAAGTTTTCTTGCAAATATTCCATGTACTGATGGTCTCTCTCCTGACCTTTAATTCACCCTGGAAACTTCAGCTTCAGATGACATCTTACTGATTGGGGTGCTTCAGCCAAGCCCTGCAGAGAATTCTGTCTGTCACATAGTCTCCATCTTAAGTAAGTTGACACATAGTCTACATTGTCTACATTGACACACAGCTTCCATCTTAAGTACATCGACACATAGTCTACTTTGTCTATGTTTTGTTTTTTTGTTTTTGTTTTTCTAGACAGGGTTTCTCCTGAATGTCCTGGAACTCACTTTGTAGACCAGGCTGACCTTGAACTCAGAAATCTGCCTGCTTCTGCCTTAAATGTGTGCGCCAGCTACTTTGTCTATGTTGACATGTCCTCAGAAATGTCCCTATACTTCTAACTACTTCATGTTACACAGTGGTAGAGATTTCCCTATTCCAGGAAGTGGTCAGTATACCTAACAAGACACCAGGTGTAATTATTTTTTAGTCATAATAACATCACCAAAATTGTTTCTTCTGTGACAGAAACTTTACTATATATTTGTATGACTTATGCATGATAAGACAGATATTTTCAGATAAATTGTTTACATTTTATCAGATGTTGTATTGAGTATTTTTCCACCTTCCTCTCTAGATCTAAAAATAAAACGTGAAAAAGTTATTTTTTTATCCTTACAGGGTTCATAAAATTATGAAAATTAATTTCTAGAGGTCAGTGAGAAAATAGGCAGCTCAGTGGGAAATGGACAAGATACTCAAACACTTGAATATTCACACGTGAAAGATGCCGAGTCACAATGGTTATTATAAAATGAAAATTCAAACTGTCTGCCACATACCATATACCATATACCATATACCATATACCATATACCATATACCATATACCATATACCATATACCATATACCAGAAGAAGGGGAAAATTACAAGAGATGTAAAATGCCAAATGTTGTTGAGATGCAGACGTCTCCTGCTCTATTGCGGCAGAGCCTGGTTTGTCACTTTGGAATTCTAGTTAGTATTTACTAAGTGAGGCCCCGCTCCTACTGGAGGAGATATTTGCTGTTGACAGATGCTGAAGGAGGACCACTCTTCCTTGGGGGGGGTGTAGCCCCTGGTAAGCTGCTCATGTTCCAGTTGATAGTCACACACATGCATTAGAGATTTCCTTATTTACTTTGTTTTTGTGGCAAGCAGATCCTATTATGTTGTATGTACATGCCAAACTGTAAGCTTATGTATCCCATCCATGAATAGGATTTGTTTACTTTTACAATTGTATTAACATTTTTTAAAAATCATAAGGGTAGTCTTCAACTCAGGCATTAGAGATAATTTTAAATAAAATAAATTAAGTCCGGGACTGGCGCCAGTTATTTCTGGAGGTAACCAGTTGCCGATCCTGATTTTGATTTATAGGTCACTACATTAGGAAACAGACATTGATGTCCTTCTCTCTGCTACCATTTTTATAGATATTATAAAATCGTAATTTTGGTGACTTAGAATCAACTAACCTTGCACATAAGGGCTCACATAGCCTGGACCACCAACCAGATAACATGCATAGGTCAGACCTAGTCCCCCTACACAGATGTAACATGTACAGCTTGGTCCTCATGTGGGACCTCTAACAGCAGGAGCAGGAGCTGTCTCTGACTCTGTTGTCTGCCTTTGGATCCCATTTCCCTAACAGGATGGCCTTGTCCAGCCTCAATAGAAGAAGATACATCCAGTTCTACTATAATATAATATGCCAATTTGGGTTGATATCCATAGAAGGTTTCTCTTCACTGAGGAGAAAGGGAGGAGGTATGGGGGAGGGGAGAAGGAGGGTCTCTTTTCTCTACAATAAATACTTATTCTGCATAAGGGCAGAGGAATAAACTGTATAATCTTTTGGATCCTTTGTACTCTAAGATCTAAGGTCTATCTGTTGGTACTAAAAAGGTTCGTTGAGTAATAATGTGCTTTAAACCACACCACTATTAATTCTCAATCCATTTATCTGCTGTTACATCCAGTTATAAACACAGTCCTAAACACACACCAATACACTGAGTGTATATGGCAAAGTATAATTCCAGGGCTATTGATCAGCACTTAGACATGGCATCTCACCTTTATTTTGCGGCTGAGTCCAGCTCTTAATGTTATTAAGATTTATTGCTTGGCAGAAAGGATGCTTTTAATGAAATGTTCCATATTGTTGAAGAGGAGAAGCTCTTTGTTCTTCTTAATATACTGTAGAGAGCGGGAAGGGCAGTGTTACTCTCCTTTCTCTTACTTAAGTACTCTTGGGTCTGCTAAGCCAAATGTGAACCTAGTCAGCGAGTGCATGTAAAATTCTTAGCATAGCACTTGACACATGACAGGCATATAATCAGTGTTCCTATCGCTCCTCCTCCCAAACTCCGGCAGCTTTGATAATGTCACTGTGTAGCTTCAGATTCAAAAGAAATACATTGCTAAGTACACGCAAAGTCTGGTAAGTGGGCTAAGTCAGAAAATAAAACCAACTGACATCCTTGTTCTCACGTAGCTCATACTGAAGCAATGGAGGAAACAGAGAAGAAAAGGACGAGTAGGAAAACTTTGGAAAGAAATGGAGGAAAAAACAAACCAGGGCAGAGTGAGGAAGAAGTCGTGAATGAGTGTAAAAGACTGCAAAATAGGACAGCATGTGAGGGTGTCTGCACTGGGGCTGACAGCATGTGAGGGTGTCTTCATTGGAGCTGACTGACTGCATGCGAGGTCTGCATTGGGGCTGACAGCATATGAGGTTGTCTGCACTGGGGATGTCAGCATGTGAGGTTGTCTGAATTGGGGCTGACTGACTGCATGTGAGGGTGTCTGCATTGGGACTGACTGACTGACTGCATGTGAGGTTTGCATTGGGGCTGATAACATGTGAGGTTGTCTGCATTGGGGCTGACTGACTGCATGTGAGGGTGTCTGCACTGGGGCTGACTGCATGTGAGGTTGTCTGCACTGGGGCTGACAGCATGTGAGGTTGTCTGCATTGGGGCTGACTAACTGCATGTGAGGGTGTCTGCACTGGGGCTGACTGACTGCATGTGAGGGTGTCTGCACTGGGACAGCATGTGAGGGTGTCTGCACTGGGGCTGACTGCATGTGAGGTTGTCTGCACTGGGGCTGACAGCATGTGAGGTGGTCTGCATTGGGGCTGACTGACTGCATGTGAGCGTGTCTGTACTGGGGCTGTCTGACTGCATGTGAGGCTGCATTGGGGCTGACCTGTGAGCAAAGACAAGAGAGACAAAGGTGATGAGGGAGTCCGGTGTTTTTCCTCCTTGGACCAGGCTTCTGGAGCTCAGCTCCAGTTGAGATTTTGGGGTGAACCATTATTTGTTGTGTGATCTTTCCTATGTGTTATATAAGCAGCATCCTTGTTGCCTACGCACTATTTGTCAATAGTACTTCCTTATCCTGAGTCATTGCATCAAAAATGTCTCTGACATTGATGAATGTCCTGGGGTGTGTGTGCAAAAGTCACTCCTGTTCAAGAAGCAATGTGATAGTGGGAAGAACAGTACAGACAGAGGGGACCCTTCAGAAGCCGTGTACACCGCATGTTTGGAGGTGGGTAAATGAAGTGGGCAGACTGGTAGGGGAAGGTGAGAAGGGGCATTGGCTCCTCTCATTTATTTAAAATGAAATGGGAAGTCACAAGACAATTTTGAGAAGATATGGTTTTCCTATTAAAAGATCCCTCTTCTGTGATGAGACTAGACTGAAGAGAGAGGCAAGGGTGGTCTTGGGGAGGCCAATTGCTATCGAGACATCCAAACATTCAAGAGATCCAGACAAGAGATGGTGGTGGCACTAAGCGGTGGCAGGACCATTCGTTGAACAGTGGTCAGGTTCTGAGTATGTTCTGGAGGCAGAACAGGACTTTCCTAATGAGTGGGCTGTGTGGTACACAATACAAAACGAAGGTCTTGGCCTGAAAAATCTGAAGAATGGAGTTGCCATCTACCAAGATGAACATGCTTTTAGGTGGATCACATTTGGAAAGATGAAAAATTGGGTCTTGGACCTGTTTAGTGAGACTTCATACTCATGTAGGTGCATACAATTACTTAGCAATCTGATCTGATTGAGTTAGGAAACAAATATATCCACAGGACAGAACTATGATCCTCTAATTCTGAGAGGTCAGAGAGAAGAAAAAATACCGGAAAAGAGACAGGGAGGAAAAACCAGAAGCACAGGAGAAAACCAGAGGATTCTTAATACCCTGGGAGCCGAGTGAGGAAATGTAAGGAAGAAGAGAAAGTGAGCAGAAGGGTACTCACCGCTGAGGGACAGGGACAGGGAACTGAGGACTCTTCCATAGGAGTTGGCCTATGACAGAGTTCCGTGGCCAACCCAATTGGATTGAGAGGTGCCAAAGATATCATCAGCCAAGCACCACATTTGGGTATGCCGACGAGGGCAGCTCCAAAGATAAGTGTACCATAAGGCTTTGGTCAAACCAACAATTTAACTCAGTGGTAGATTCAAAATGTGAATGGATTGTTGGGAGCTGTTGGAATTGTGAAATGCTAGGTTACCTGGGGAAAGTGGGCCTTTGGAAATGTGCCTTGAAAGGTACACCTGAGCCCCCTCCTTTCCAGTTCTCCCTCCTGTGTGCCTTGAAGTGAGCAGGCTCAGCTACATGCTTTTGTTGCCATGATATGTTGCCTAGCCCTGGGTCCAAAGCAATAGATCTGCAGTGTAGTCTTCCTGTAGTATCTTTAACTATGCTTAATGAGGTTACATAGTGTAAACTATGGTAGAGTCAAAGAGACCTGCCTACTATCTTGGTGGGCTCTGTAAGAGGGGATACTGGTGATCTAGGAAGCTCTGGTATAGATAGCGGTGGATGTGGTCTGCTCTCTGGATATGGGGTGTTCACTGTTTAGTTACTACCACAATGGGAGTAGTGGCTCCTATTGGATAATTGGAGTCTCTTTAGGCACTATTGTTGCCAGCTCTACTACTTATGAAGGACTCGGTCTAGCACTGCAGCCTAAGTAGTGGTGAGGGGCCTGGAGCACCTTGTGTTTGGAGCAATTGATGATGCTGTCTCACATCACTCATGGAGAGAGACAATGGTGGGAGCCTCAGCACCATTCTGTTGTGTTCATACTCTGTCCTGACAGCAGTGTACAGTCAGACAAGATGTAGGGGTTGGGCAGCAGTGGGAAATCTATAGGTAGGGTGGCAGCTGGAACTATGGTATTCCTTTCTGCTGCTGCTGGATGCCTGGTATTAATGCGTTCTTGGCAATGGGATTATGGGAAAGTTTTCCTGCCCCCCCCCCCCCCTTTTGATCTGTGTTTGCTGCTGGCAAGGATGTGATTAGAGCTGCGCTCACCTGCTCTGCACTACTCTTCCAGGCAGCGCCAGAGGGCTACTTAGACCCCCTCTCACACTCTTGCTAAGATGGCGAGGCCATCAGTGTAAACCACAGTATTGCTTCCCTGCTTAGCAGTAGCAGGATCTGGAAGGGTGGGAGATACTTGTTCTCAGGTCTACACTGGCACATGCTCACTTGTAGCTGGTTATGTCTTGGACCTTAGATGCTGAGTGCTCTGATATGGTTCTGGATTGGGGACACCTCCATTTCCCCGTGTCACACCACTGCCCCCTACAGTGCAGTGTCCCCAAACCACACAGCTTCCCTCTGATTGTCATTGTAACACTGTGATCTGTGCTTCAGCTCTTTCCTCTTGAAATAAGAAAGTCTGTAATTTATTTTGGATTTTACAGAAGCCTGCAGTCAAGAGATTTTGGTTTTTAAAGAGATCTGAGACTTTTTAAATTATTGAAAAAAAATGTAAAGACTATGAGGCCTTTTAAAGTTGCACTGTACTTTATGACTTGAGTATGAGATATGGAGGGCAAGCAAGAAAGGAACTGTTATGGTTCACAGGGTCTTATCTATGTGCCAAGTTGACAAGGGATGGACTTATGGTTAATTTTGGTTATCAGCTTGACACACCCGAGAAAAGAGAATTGCTTGCGTGAGAGTGGGCCCGTGAGCACATCTGTGAGACATGTTCTTGATCACTAGCTGATAGAAGAGTGCTCAGGCCACTGTGGGCCATGCCATCCCTGGGCAGGCAGGCCTGAGATGCACGAGAAAGGTGAGTCTGAATGCAAACCAATAAGAAGCATCTCCCTGTGGGCTCTGTTTGCACTCTCTAGGCTCCTGCCTTAGTTTTCCTTGACAAAGGACTATACAATATAAGCCAAACTTTCCTGGGTTGCTTTGACCATGGTGCTTGATATAGCAACAGAAGCCAAATGTGTCCAAATTGGGGCTACTGTGCAAATTTCAGATTACCAAAGCAGTTAGATCGCAGTGTAGTCCCCCTGTAGCATAGTGCAGGGTAGGCTGCTGGTCTATGAGAGCCATGACACTCTCCAGTAGTTACAGTTGCCCACATCAGCACTGATAAGAGTTGGTGAGGCTCCCCATCCTGTGGGGCCAGGGTAGCAGATGCCTGGCCTCAAGCCTCTCCTGTTCCCAGACTCTCTGTTGCTTCAAGGTTGTGCTCACCTTAAAAGGTAACTATGTATCTATTTCTTTGATTCTTTGTGGAGGAGGAGATGGATTCTAGGAGCTTCTATTTAGCTCTCCTGTATCTCCAGGATCTTTTTTTTTAATTCTTAAAAGGATTATGAGATAATATTTTCATAAAGGTCCTTAATGATAGCTTATTATTAAGGCCACAGTCAAGTTTGCATAGAAAACAGCACATTATATTTGGATAAGTGTGGGGTAATTTTACACTTTCATTTAGTCTCTGAGTCATAATGAGGTTACAATAGACTTCCGCTTATTTCTTGATAATAGGGGTGGCAACTCAAGCCAATGTTGGAAATAACTGAATGGGCCATGTATCAAGTCCTCTTTCTTTGTGAAGGAGTTGTTTTTTTTTAACAAGATAAAGTTAGTTACCTCTTCTGATGACTCTCTTGCCAAGCAAGGCTCAGGTTTCTTCTCAATGAGTTTAGAGAGGAGATCTCTTTCTCTTTCAGAGACTGGCTGCTCTTTTAACAGAATAGCAC
Organism: Mus musculus; assembly: GCF_000001635.26. NCBI lineage: Eukaryota > Metazoa > Chordata > Mammalia > Rodentia > Muridae > Mus > Mus musculus. The sequence goes on from NC_000075.6 coordinate 51,138,674, forward strand.
TTAGGTTTTTATCAAACTTATTGTCCCAGGGAACTGCTGACATTTGCAATGTAGTAGTGAATGCCTCCTTGAAGTACACTCTCAGCCCCTGGTTAAGGAAGAGAAAAGACAGATCAATGTGACTTGGGAGTAATAGTTATTAAAGCTTTCAAATAATGGTTGAAAGGAAAATGGGGCTTGAGACCATCTTTACCTGCTGTCTCCCTAACAATTGCGGTGAGTTTTATGCACCAACAGTGTTGTCACAAAGCCATGGTGTTGTTCTCAGAGCTAGTCTACATCTCAATTGAAACATGCATGATGCCATATGCTATCCTAGGAAGTCTGACCAGGAAAAGCCTTTCCCCAGATAGTGGGAACCAAAGGTCACTGATGGGTCTCTAATAGAGCCAACATATTGCAAAGCATACAGCATTTATTATTCTGGGGAATGATGACCAAGTCACAGAGAAAGAAAATCTCAGTATATGTCATAAGTACCTTATAGAACAACTCCAGAAACCTGGGGTTGGAGTCCTGGTTAAAGTCCCCCGTAGCAATGTGAGCCAGGCAGTGGATCAAGAGCAGAACAAAACTCCCCACAGATGCCAAGCACTCTTTCTCAACAAACAGGGTGCTTTCAGTGCTCTGAGTGAGAAAGATGCCCAAGTAGAGACATGTCAACTTCAGGAAAACTTCCACAACTCAGGAAAAGTTTACTTAAAATAAGACGCCTTGGATTTAATGATAATTTACTGAAAGGAAACATCAGAGATGAAGAAAAAAATGTGTCTTAGTTCAACTGTGGAAAAATAATTTAGTCCACTTTAATTTTAAAAAAAAAGAGTTATTTATTTATTTTGTGTATATGAGTACACTGTAGCTGTTTTCAGATGTACAGAAGAGAGCTTTGGACCTCATTACAGATGGCCGGGAGCCACTTTGTGGTTGCTGGAAATTGAACTCAGGACCTCTTAACTGCTGAGTCATCTCTCCAGCCCCTTTCTCTCAATTTCTTACTTCTTCTTGTTTTGCATTCTCTCTCTCTCTCTCTCTCTCTCTCTCTCTCTCTCTCTCTCTCTCTCTCTCTCTCTGTGTGTGTGTGTGTGTGTGTGTGTGTGTGTGTGTCTGTGTGTGTGTGTGTAAGTCACAACTTGAGGGAGTTGGTTCTCCTCTTCTGGGAATCAACATGCAGTTTATCTGGCTTGGTGGCAAGTATCCTTATCCACTGAGCCATCTCAAGAGCCCAACTCTTAAGGTTTTTATTTTCCATCTTACAGAAAACAGACTATTAGAAATTCAGAGCCAAGTGGCTTGTCTGTCTCTTCTTGGATTATCTAAGATGGTTTCCCTTATGCAAGGCCTCTCCAGCTTCAGTTGAATAGGGATTGCAAGAGAGGTGGTATTATTGTGAGAGCCCATTCCAGGATTTCTGCTTCTGTGGGCTATGGCTGGGGGACAGGTAGTCGATGCAGGCAGTCCACAGAGCACAGATTGATAGTTACTGTCTCAGAAGGTCTCAGGGTTCGTCTTTTTGCTTTTACCATAATCGGGTTCTCAGATCACTTGTGAGGGAAGTTATCTGAAATGACATCTTATCTGTCTCCCCAGGGAACTGCTTAAGATGGTTGGAGTCAGTCTCAGAGCTGCATGGTGGGCTAGCTGTGGGTTAGGAGGATGCGATGTGTGTCAGACACCGGAACTTGAGTCTCAACTCTTGCTAACACTTAGACGGTGACAGAACATCTCTCGGCCTCCACTGTCCAGTTATAAATGGAGACAGAGAGTGCCTGTCCTGTAGGACTGCTGAGATAGAAAGCAATACAATACATGTAAGAAAGGCACTTGACAGCTAGTGTCTTTCCTGTGGGAATCCTGACTCCCTCCCTGACCCATTAGTAAATTGGAACTATTCTTGCTGAGTTCATAATTTCTTTGTAGGTCAAATGAAATAATGCTTATTTTGTGAGTTCCTATTAAAAACCCTAATGATACACAACTAACCACATTTAAACTGTTTCTGGGTCTCATTGACTTGCTGGTCCTCCTTAGAATGGGTCATGAGGGGACTGTCATCACTGCTTAAAGTTCATCATCAGCTCTGAGTTGCCAAGAAGGGGCTTCCACGAGATGTACCCAAGGAGCTATTGAGGCAGGACAACTGTAGGGCCACTTCTGTAGAAAGGCATGACTGTGCAAGAGACCCTGAAGCTGGGACCATGACTCTTACGGGAAATACCAGTTTGGAAACGCCAGCTGTCCAATGGCAGAGATCCATTAATAGGCACAAGGCCATTATGCTTCTTGGGGTACCAGCCAGGACACTGCACTTTGCTGATGAGAAAGCTCTTACTCAGTGACATTTATTATGTTTTAGTTAATGGCTTTCCCCCCTCAAAGGGGAATAAAATTCATTAGGATTTGAGGAAGAGGGATGTTTTATAAAATCTGTTCCTTTTGCTTCTCTGCGTCTTGACTAGATCCCAGAATCCCCAGTCTGTATCTGAGGATGAATTTACACCACCTGATAGAAGAAGGAACCTTGGAAGACATTTCCTGAGACTTCCATGGCAGGAACGTGAGAAGCAATCTGTAGGGTGGTTTCTGGAGCCTGAAAAGAGTCACAAACACAACCCAAACTCACCTTTTGCTAAGAAGTTTTCTCAGCTATGTATCACCAAGCACAGTGAGAGGCGAATGCACTGGAAGATCCATTTACATTGTAAGGACATTCAAGGGAAGTAGAATGGGAATTCATTACAGGAAAATGAACTTTTCAGCTAGTATTTTATATTTATACCAGTTATTATTGGTATAAACAACAACCTTCACTTCAACCCTCACTTCCCAACTGGCAGGCAGACCTAGAGTTTGCGATCATATTTCCTGAATTCTAACCCTGGTTCCACCTTCCTGGTTGTGATCATGAGTAAGTTGATTCAACCACTCTGTATCTTTCTCTCTCCATGTAAAAATGGCAAATGTAACCATATTGGTATCACGGGGTTTTGAAGCAATTGAAAGAGTTACCTCATGAAAATTATCAACCTTTTCTGGCATCTAGACAGTCTTTGATTCATTTTCTGTATGTGATTAATATCATTCAAGAGTTTCAATTTTAGGTTGCTGACATAACTCCCATGAGCTGCCTTAAGGAGGTGGTTTTTGCTGCAGGAGTTTCTTCCTGGAGAGAATTCGTTGCTGAGCCTCCTCCTGGCCACCTTGACCTCCATGGCTTCTGGGGAGATTTCTAGAAACAGACCTACCTGAAGATGGGGAACAAGGAGGTGTAGGACAGAGAGGCCATACTGGTAAACCACAAATTCCCAGGCAGAAAGCTTTGAGGGTTGCATAGTTTCCAGCTCTTCCTGCATTGTCTCAGCCTTCAGGAGATTCTTCAGAGAGTTTCTTGGTCCTGCAGATATCAACACAAAGCGGTAATAATGTCATTGTTTTCCTTCATATGGTAATGATACGTCAACAACAACAAAACATGACAATTCAACTTAGAAAAATGTTCACTTCATCCATCCGTCCATCTGTCCATCTGTGTATCCTCCAGTGAAGCCTGTGCCCATCCACAGGGAAGAATGTGCCCCAGTCAATAGGAACAGAAGACCTAGAGGGAGGCATGGGGAAGTTGGCAGTCGTTTTCTCTATTTTAATGCTTGGATCACTAGATGTGCCATACTCAGAATTGTGTCTGGCAGACAGAAAACACTTAGTAATGTTGGATGTATTCAGATTTTTGCTCATCTATAAAACTCTCTCTCTAATGGGTTTTTACATAATTGCTCTAAGTGGGTATATGTCTAAAAGGGACTTTAGACACTTGTCTTATTCCCAAGAGGACTGGGGCAGCGCCATGGAATGAGGAGAGCAGAGCTAGCTGTAGGAGGACCTTGTCCATGTGCAGGCTGTGTATGGCCCTGAGAGAGTCACATGCTTCTGAGTATTGGTTCTCTCAGTTATATAAGAAATGAGCAGTAGAATCAGAGTTAGGTTTTCTGGGGCAAACACGACAATACAGAAGCTTCAGTTTTCTTACCTATAATGTGACTATTAAAAAAACACCTATTTTTCCAGGTTATAAATGAGTTACCATAGGTTTAGAACAGTACATGGCATTGTAAAATACCCCTCATTGGCGAAGTGATCTGGGTGCCCCTTTTCTGGGGAAAAATACTCTTTTCTTTTGTTCTCCTGTTTTTAATCCTCGTGTCTTATTACATTTCTCATAAAGTCCAATTTACTATGTCGGTTGCATACCAAGGTTGATACTCAGTGTTGGATTGGAAGGTAGACTACCTTTAGGAACTGTCCTCTAAGAAATGACTAGTTATAGCTCAACAGCACTTTGAAAAATCCCTTGGGGGTCAGAGTAGGGTGGAGGCAGGGAGGTGAGGGTGACTGGCGAGGCGGCATTCATATTCCTCAGATTCTCTGTTATGAGGCTTGGAGTTTGTGCTATCATTACCTAGAGTACATTATAATAATCTTTGAGGGAAAGGAGCTTACCTGGTCTGAGGTGCATTCGTCCTTGTAGTTCAGCCATTTCCCTGGGGTCTTGGGGCCAGGTATCTATTTTCTTCATGATGGAGAGTAATGGTGGCATCTCGGTATGGTCAACTTTGTCTGCATCTGAATATGAGCGAATGAGAACATAGCAATGTAGGCAAAGCAAACGAAGATCCCAAGAGCCAGGCTTGGTTGTTCAGGCCTGTACTCTCAGCTGCTTGGGGAGGCAGAGACCGGAGGATCACAAGTGCAAAGCCTGCCTGGGCTGCAGAGTGAGTTTAAGGCCACAGTCTGTGCAATTTAGTAAAACCTTGTCTTCAAATAAAAGATGGGGTGGGGGGCAGGGGAGCACGCTGGAGATGTACTTCAGTGGTAGGGTACTTGTCTAACATGTGCAAGCTCCTAGGTTAATCCCCAGTACAGCTAGCTAGCTTCTCTTCCTCCCTCTCTCCCTCCTCTCCTGTAACCCTTCTCTCTGCCAAATATGGCATTATGTATGACAGGCAGCTTTTAAGATGGCCCCAGTGATCTCTCTCAACATGTGTTAACTCTGGTGTGATCCCCCCCCCCCCAATTGAGTGTGGGCTGGGTCTAGTGACTCATTTCAACTGAATAAAATAGGGCAAGTGATGGAATGTCACTTTTGGGATGAATGCACAAGAATCTATAAAAGCCCCCCATCTTGCTGGCTTTCACTTACTGGCTTTATTCGCTCAGAGGGAAGCAGCTGCAAGCAGAGCTTTGCACTACCAAGACTCTGTGGTTAATAGCTTTGACCTGGGGAAGATCTGCCAGCAACCTCAAGGGTGAGTGTGGAGGTGAATCTTGCCTAGGTCAAGCCTTGAGATGTTGTCACCCTGGCCAGTACCTACACTGCAGCCTGCATGAGACCCTGAGCCAGAGTCACCCGGTAAACCTTATCCAGATTCTGACTCAGAAGTTAAAAGGAGATTTTTTTTTAAAGCTTTGATATGATGGAGTAGTTATTAACAAACTATAGCAGTAATAGATAACTTATATATCATGTTTCTCTGTATCTTTTCTAAGCAATATATTGTGGCCTGCTGCGTGGTTCCTGAAGCCCTAATTACGGTATTACGAGTATCTGAGCATAGTCTGGGCTGTCAGAAGAAAAGGAAGGTGGGCAAGTGACTGGCCTGACCTGCTCCTGGCCTCTGATCTTCCAGCTCTAGATGACAACCTCGATCCTCTATGAGCATTGCAGTGATGCCTTTCAGGAAAGGGACCAACAGGGGGCAGTCAGCAGCCTGCTTCCCAAGAGAAGCGGTGACTGTTCCATAGAATCTCTCTCCAGGGTAATTCTCCAAACACACAGGAGTTCCCGAGACCTTAAGCTAGGGTGAAAGCAAGAGCTGAATTTCATGCTTAGATCCCCCAACTTCATAAATCCACAGTTCCCATCAAAGATAGAAACTCAGAACTCTTTGGCCATGTCTCGAGGACCAGTACCTGGATATGCAAGAGCTGGAGACGGCTGAGCTCCCGCTGGTACTGAAGTTGACCAAGAGCCCTGCCCAGGAAGTTCTGTCTGTCCCTCACCACCTCCTGAAACCCATCAGAGAGATGCTGTACTACCTAGAACAGAGGAAACATAATGCTACATTTAAATGGTCCTTTTTCACTCTTTCTGCTTGCTCTTCTTCATCTATCCAGCGTTCTTTGGCCCCACCAGTCCCTGAAAATTAAATGTCCCTGAAGGACCTTACAATGGTGTAGAGTGTCCTTATCCCATGGGACCCTCTTGCCAGCCTCAGGCCTTACCTTCCTCTGATGACTGCAGACTTGCGGGCTCTGATCCTGACTCTGCTGTAAGCACACCTCCTTCTCCTGGCCTTGTAACCTGAGGGACTCTTTCCTGAGTTTTTCTGAGGCCTGCCCTAACATGTGAAGGACCTTCCGCATGCCCAGCACCACGTGAGACTCTTCTTCCCACTCCTTTCTGTCTGCTGCAAAGGGCAAAGAGAGAGGCCACATGGCAACAGCTACCAGCATGGGAGGAGGAAGAAAAGACAGCAGTTTTGATTTGAGCCAGGGAACCTGCCAGGTGTGAGCCAAGGCCTAGTGGGGACCTGGGAGGGATGTGCACATTCATGTGGTGGAGGGAATTCTTGTGCTCCCTGGCAGTGGTGCATAAAAGCACTACTAGTAGGGCTTGTTACCCACCTTGAGAAAGCAAGTGCCGTTCTGGGCTGCTGAGCATGCTCAGGGCTCTAGCTCGTCGTTCTGTCTCCTGAAGGCAGCAGGCCTCTAGGGCTGTACAAGCCTCCTCAGCAGCCCTCAGCTACATTGGACAGAAAGTACCAAGGGCTGAGCCCTGATGAGAACGTAGGGCTCTAAGCCGGCCCACTTCATGCCAGCCTCCCTTCTACCTCCACACAGCTGAGAGACTTAGGGATAACTGAGATCTAGAACCTGGTGAGTTTGGGGACTATGGTGGTTTATGAGAATAACACCTCATTGACCCATATATTGGAATATTTGGTCCCCACTTGGCAGAACTGTTTGGGAAGGATTAAGGGGTGTGTCATGTGGCTTTGAGGTTTCAAAAGACCCATGCCATTCCCAGTGTGCTCTCTGTGCCTCCAACTTGCAGATCAAATTGTGAGCTCTCTTCTTTTCCTTCCCCCATGCCTTTGCTCTGCCACCATGGACTCTAACCCTCTGAAACCATAAGCCCAAGTAAGCATTTTATTTTATAAGTCACCTTAATCATGGTGTTTTGTCACAGCAATAGAAAAGATAACTGAGATAGCGACTTTCTGCCCTGAGATGGATTCCTTTCTTGTGGCCAGTAGGGAAACAAGGGCTGTGGACATTAAAAGGACTTGTATGGTTTCTGAAGGAGTGGGGACAGTGGGATGGTACCTTAGGCCTTACCTCCAGCCTGGCTTCATGGCCTGGGTGGAAACGGAGCTCCTGGCTCAGGTGCCACAAGTGTTCTGCCAGGCACTGTTCTTCCTGCTCCTGGAGCTGCCAGTACTGCCGGCGGGCCCTTAGCTCCTGCTCCATGAGGCTCTGCTGCAATGTCAGACTGTTGAGGCCAAACATCTGCAGGCCCCATGACCTGCAGGGCTCCTCAGTATGCCCTGACACTTGGTGGAGCAGTTGACTTGGTTGGAGATGGGAAAACAACCCCATAGCTCTTTTCAGCTCCCCAGTCTCTCCTCCCATCTGACATCTAGCCTCTGTAGGGTCCCCGAGCGTCTGCCCCAACATTTCTCTTGGGAAAGCAAGGGGAGGATGGTCAGGATGGCTGAGAATAGCTACCAACTCCAGCCCCTATCTGGCTCCTTCATACAGATCTAAGAGATGGTGGTGTTGGGACTCAAATTTAATTTTCCTGGTTTCTATCACAAAAGCGTTCAATACATATCCATCTTTGTGTCTGAAGCTGTAACTGGGCTTAGAATGTATGCTAAGACACTAAATCACTTTTATTTTGATGGAAATCTGCCAATTGCTGAGTTACCGCGGCAACCTCCTGACAGGGCTTCCTGCTCTGGCCTGGCTCTGTTCCATTCATGCTTTGCACAGGTGCCAGAGGGAAATTTCTAGAATGCTGATTATATATAGGCATAAAAATGTCTGGAAGGAGGTGTGACAACCTGTTAACAGCGGCTGCATTTGGTGGGTGAGAATGGAAGAGGCCAGTGGTGTCTGCAGAACACTGGCAGTGGGTACAGAGGGTGCTGGTGGTGGGAGGGCCCTTTGCTTCTTCATTTATATAATTAAAAAAGGTAGTGGGCTTATACATAACTTTTTGCCATTCCTCATTTTTCAAATTTGACAGTTTAAAAATAATTACCCTAGGGCATTACATATGTGTTTAGAACTCTTTATTGGGTCCACATGGCTTTCCCATTACACGTCTTAGTCTCTAAGCACGGGTCACTTGAGATTTGTTTCCTGTTGTCCTCACTGGCCTCTCTGCCTCTTTTCTCCCTCCTTCTGGTCACACATTTGCTTTCTCTGTTTCTCCTGCTGTCCTGAGGCTGGAGTGGCCACTCCCTGCCTCCCTTCAAGTTTTGGCCCAAGCATTCTCTCTTCCTGTAAACCCTTCTTGAACGTCTCTCTGTCTTCTTCCAGTGCCCTTCCCCTGAACCCATTTAACATCCTCATCGCCTCTAGTCAGGGTTTGAAGTACTTCCCTAGAGAAAGACTTGCATCTCCACCCCTCCCACATCGCCTGGAACCAGGAGGCTCTCATCATGTGGTTGCTGAGTGAGTGAATGCATTGAAGAAGCCCCTGCTACATACCAGCTCTGGGTCCCTCACTCCACGCGGCAAGGCCTCCAGCACCTGCACCACGGGCACTGCCACTCTGGCAGAGGGATCCATCTGAACAGCAATGACAGGACCATGCTCTCCAGTTAAGGGGTCTATGGCTTGAGCCCCAATGGAGATTGGGACAAGACCTGTGGGAAGCCAAAGCCACCTCTGGCTTTAGTGACCAGATATAGGGGAAGGAAGGAAGCCTAGTCACAGGAAGAAGACCCAGGACCTGATCCATTGACACCCCCCACCCCCGGCCTGTGTCCAAGGATCAGGGCCACCTCTCCTAAGCTTCGCAAGGCTTTTCCCACAGGGACTAAGCCACACTTCTGATCCCCTGGAGCTTGAGGGGGTCCATTCTGCTTTTCACCTTCACCAGCCGCATCCTGCATTGTGCCTGCCAGGGGTGTGGTAGCACCAGAATCCCCATCTTGATGCATGCCCAGGATAGGCACCATGAGCCCAGAGCCTTCAGGGTCTGGGATCTCCATTCCATACAGGGCTGGGACCCAGAGCTCTGTCCCAGGATAGCACATTATTCCTGATATTGGGAGAAGAAGAGTTGGGGGTTAGGCAAAACCACCCGAGTGTTTTCCAGGCTCCAAGTGTCCCATCCCCGACCAGAGAAACTGTTGTATAAACACGGCCTATGTTTCCTTTGGGCCCACGGTGGCATATTGAATTCGAAAGGGAAGATGTGATGTTAGCATGGCCTGATTGGCACCAGATGTTTGGGGAAGCTGGGAAAGGCTTCCAGGCCACACTGAGAAGAGGGATGGAGTGAGGTGGGGACTCTTATTCCTGAGTGCCTATTCACTCAATGTGTCAGGATTTGAGCTAAGAACTCCACATACATTAGATTTTATTTGGTCCTTTACTGAAGTCTATGATGTACTGCAATTTTAACCCTCATTTTGAAGATGTAAAACAAGGTCAAAGAGTTAAGGGATAGGTATTCAAAGTCCAGTCAATTCTAACCCAAAAACCCTGGGTCTTATTGGAGTATGTGTGTGTGTCACACTGTGGGCAGATGGGAGCTTCTAGAAAGAGTGAGATGTGAGATAAACTTCAGGAAAATGCCACTCCTACTTCCTCTTCCTTCCTCCCCTGACCCTTCACATCAGGGCCATATGGAGAGGTGGAACACAGGGTGTCTCTTCCCCTGAGTTTATAGATGGCAAGGGAAGACTGTTAAGGAATAATAATGAGAAGGGGGTGGAGGGCTTAGGGGATTCCAGCCTTGGGCCTGACTCTGTTGCCAACTAGTGGAGAACCCTTGCTGAGCAAGCTACTCAACTCCCTGTCTGGTAGGGTCCCATGTAAGATGGGTGTCAGGCTGGTTATGAGCCTGGGAACCTTATGAGATCGCAAGACTGTTCATTTTATAAACACAAAGTATCAGACTTACTGGAGTAATTAGGAGGATGGACGAGGAAGGCAGCCTAAAGCCACTGACAAGAGTTTGGTCCTGAACTTGTCTCTTATTTTGGCCACACATATGCAAGGCCAGCCGAGCTGAGGCGCCCTGTTCTGTGCTGTGAGGAACTGAAATATGGAGCCATTCTGGGGCTGGGATTTCAAGGCCCAAAGCAACACATACCTATACAGCCACCACTGACTTCAATGTCATGCGCTGCTGCCAACTGCCTCTCCAGCCTCTGAGCCTGCTGGAGGATGTGGTGCAGACTGAGGGCCAGGGCTTGTCTCATGCCCTTTGTGGCAGACTCCAGCAGTTCTTGGGCCCCGGATCCTGTGGTCTCCCGACACTGCTGGAGCATCATAATCACTTGCCTCTGGGCCACCAAGACATTGGCATCCAGCAGGGCCTGTGACCCCCCTGCGTGGGCTGATATCTGCCCTGCCTGTTGGGAAGCTCCCAGGAGCCGGGCTGTCTTCCCACTCAGTGGCTCCACAAAGCTGTCACCAGGCATCAAGAGGCTCCCGGTGGCATCTCGAAGCCCTCCTACGGCAAGCACCTGACCTGGAAGCAAGACACCTAGAGGGTTAAGTGGGAAAGAGACCTGTGGTGGTATAAACATGCAAGGCACAGGGAAGAAGGAAGGCAGGGCAGGGCCACAGCAGCACCAAGGGCAAGAAAAACGGAGGAGCTGCCCTCGGGTTTACTTCTAGTGTAAACTTACCGTGGGGATACTGTGGTAGAGATGGGGGAAGAGGAGAGGGAAACTTGGAAGAAGAGGGAAGGGTTGGGAGCAGAGGTAGAGTGGAAAGAGAGAATGGGGTATCGTTTTCAGCCTGACCAGAGTATGAGGAAGATAGGAGGCTGGGAGAAACTGGGCAGCTAGGCCAGGCAGGGGCAACAGGGTGGAAGGCATTGATAGTTTCCAGGAGACCTGTGTGTTCATCCAGCCCAACGCCTAGGATTGGCACGATGCCTCCTGTGACTGGGTCCTCCATGGGTCCCCCCAGTTCCAAAGGGGCCAACGTCTTGGTGAGAGGACTGCAGTATGTTCCCCCGAGAGTGAGCCACTCCCTGGTTTGGGGATGCAAAGTCACAGCAAGCACAGGCACCTCGATGCCTGTGATGGGGTCAGACATGAGAGCCCCCAGCTGTGATGCTCTTCTTGGTTGTAGGATGGGCAGGTGAGTATCTGCTGGGCAGCCTGTGACAGGATTCGTTGGGTAGGGCATGTAGGGGAGAATAGCGGCCTCTGATGTTCGGACATCACCTGGATAGGGAGACGGGGAGGTGTTAGCAACACCCCATCTGCTAGCCTCTGCCCCACTCCCCGTTTTGTAGATCATGGAAGACAGCAGCTGTGGGACCTGCTCTCATTCATTGAACAGCTCTCTCCTCCTCTTCCCCCTCCCCTCCCCCTCATCTTCTTCCTCCTCTTCCCCTTTCTCCTCCTCCCAGTCCTTCCCTTCCTCCTCCTCCCCATCCTCCCTCTCTTTCCCCCTCCTCCTCCTCTTTCCCCTCCTCCCCCTCCTCCTCTTCCTCCTCTTCCCTCTCCTCCCCCTCCTCCCCCTCCTCCTCTTCCCTCTCCTCCCCCCCCTCCTCCTCCTCTTTCCCCTCTTTCTTTCTTTTGACAGAGTCTCTCTGTGAAGCCTCTCTGGCACTAAACTCACTCTGTAGACCAGGCTGGCCTCAAACTCACAAGAGATCCACCTGCTTCTGCCTCCCCACTGCTGGAGTAAAGGCGTGCGCCACCCGAATCCAGCAGAAGTCATGGGTGAGGTGAAGGAGCAGGTGTTTACTGCTTTGCTCTGATCAAGGACAGAGCCATGCTGTGTGTGCATTCATTCTTGAGGTCCCCAGGGAGCATCGCCCTATCTCTGAAGCCCAAAATAAAGTTAGGGCTGGGAAGTGGGCCAGGGTCCTACCAGCATTAGAGTCAGCAATGGGGATCAGCCCTGAGCTCAGCAGATCATATCCCAGGTGTCCAGCCTCAGGCAGCACATGCCCAGTGTCAGGGTGGATAAAGTAGCCAGGGGGTACGGGCCCTATGTGGCCACTTGCTGGGAGTATCATCGTACAGTTGGGTCCAGGGACCATCAACTTGGTGACAGGATTCACAATGATGTCATCAGTACCCTCTTGAGGACCTGCTGGGGCTGCAGGAAAGCAAAGGCTGCCTGCTGGGCCTCTCCCGAGGTGACTGGGGAGGCTAGGAGTCTTGGCTGGAGACAGGAAGAAGTTAGCAGGAACTTTATCCCAACCTCCCAAGGATGATGCTCCCAAGAATGGTGCTCCCCAGGGTAGTGCTCCCCAGGATAGAGACTTTTTAATTTTTTTTTTTTTTGAGTTGAGCACAGAGCATCACCATTGCAATGTCCAGTATCCTCAGATTACAGGCTAGGTAAAGGTCCTTTGGGGGAAAGTTTTGTGGGTACTGAGGTGGGGCTGAGAACTTCTAGAACTTGCTCTGCCTTTAACGGATATCTTTTCAAGGCAAACCCAGCATTTTCCAAACCTGACTGTTCACATTTATCTGCTAGGCTTTTATTTTCAAGAAGTGTCATATGGTTTGCAAATCTGTCATTTGTGATGCCTTCCTTCCTCATCCTCCCTGTTTCTGAGCTCCCCTCATCTTTTGTGTGGGGCCATTGAACAGGAACTCCCTCCTGTTCCCAGGGTTCCTCGCGTCCTTCCCCTTCCACTTCTGCCTCTGCAGGTGTTTTAGGGGAAGGACTTAGGTCTTTGAGGTGCCTAACGTCCTGAATGCAGGGATTTAGTTTCAACATACGGACTAAGTTCCCATAGGTCCTTGATGAGGCCATCAGTGCTTACCTGCCTGTAGCAGCTCCGCCCCTGTTCCAGTGTCCAGGAAACCCCAAGCCTTCAAGCGGTGACCTTCTTGCAGCATGGCCTGGGACAAGCGGCCCAGCAGAGTGTCCAGCCGAGAATCCACCCTGCAGAGACACATATGGCATGCCGGTCAGAGTGCAGAGACAATGAGAGATGGAAAAAGGACACTTAACGTCGCTACTGCTGGAACTCTGTGAAGCCATCCATACTCTCTTTCCCTGGTTTGCATTCCACCCTCTGATTCAGGCTAACCAGGTACATACTCTCCAGGGCTTTGCCCAGGCTGTGGGGACGTCTCTGGGCTAGAGCTTGCAGATGCCTTCAGCAGCCACCGAGCTTCCATCAACGCTGAGTAGAAAGAGGCCCACTGGTCCTGCCTGGCACAGAGGTCTTGGTGAAGGAGCTCCAGTTGGTGAGCAAGGCTTGCTGCATACTCGCCCACCAGGCTTCGCCTCTGCCTAGACTCTTCCTCTGCAGCCATGGCAACTGCCTTAGCGGCCTGGGTCAAAGACACATTGCCCCTTTTACCTGTAGGGCTCCAAGCACCAGGGCTGGTGGGGTGGGGACGGGGGGCGGGGGCAGGGAGGAGGGACGGGGTGGGGAGGGGACAGGGCTTGGGGACTGTGAGAGGGCACAGAGGCTGGGTGGGAAGGTGCAAATTCAAAGTCCAACCTCTTGTTGCTTTCTCTGGATTAGAATCTGGTTAGTGGAAGCTGAGGTGCCACGCTGAGCACCCCACAGCTGCCGGAGAGAACCAGCTTCATTCAGAAGTTTGCGGTAGAGGACTTTGAGCTGAGAGAGAGGAATTAGTCAGTCTTGACTACCACCCAAGAGCCACCAGCTTTTTACTGTAAGCTTAGAGCGCCCTCTACTGCCAATATCTGGAGAGATGGCAGAGAACCGGCTTCTGAGGACACTTGGAAGAAATGGATAAAACTGGCAAGAATAAAGTTCTCCCCTCAAGTCAATGCTGGGGATCAAACCTCATGCATACAACACGCCAGGCGGATGCTGTCACTGAGATATATCTCCAGCTCCTGGCCAGTTTGGATACTTAGACTTCTAATGTATTGACTTATTTCCAATGTCTGTCACTGAAGACCAGGGATAGGAATCTAAGGCCTATTTGGCTTTGCCTGCCTGCCTGCCTGCCTGCCTGCCTGCCTGCCTGCCTGCCTGCCTGCCTCCCTCCCTCCCTCCCTCCCTCCCTCCCTCCCTCCCTCCCTCCCTCCCTCCCTCCCTTCCTTGTCAATTAGTCTATACGTTTCTTAATATCAGTCCTAATTAATCTGAAATTTTCTATCTTTCCTTTGCCCCGGAGTTCTTTAGGCTCCATCCCACGTCCCATTCATCCCCCCTCCCCCATTGCATCCACTTCCAGCCCTGCTTGTCTCTGCTGGCCATGAACAGAAGCACCTTTTGGGCCTTCCAGTTACCTCCTTGTTGATTTGGCTGAGACTGGCCGTCACTGTCAGAGACTGCCGATGCAGTATCCCAAAGAAGACCTCTGTGTCAAACCATTCTAGGTCTACCTGGTCCTCCCAGGTCCCACCTGTGCGAGGGATGGGCGTATGATTAGCGTCCCCACACGCAGATCTAGACACACCTTCAACGTATCTTCTTCCAGGTTCTCAGCAGATTCAGTCTGTCTCCTAAAGGCATGATGCTTGCATGGACCACAAGTGTTTCTGAGAAACTTGACCGGAATGCAGAACGCTGTGCCTGACCCCTGCCTTGTGGAGTCAGAAGACCATGGACCTCCCTCCCCACTGCTGCAAAGCCTTATGCATACTGAAGTTCTAGAGGCACAACTTAAACCCAACCCTGCTCTCTGACTGAACTTTGAGTGGCAACAGTTGGAAGGGGAGCTTCAGCAGGATGTACAATACGATCTGCAATTTGCCCCTCGGTGGTGGAACAACATAACTTGTAAGAATATAACACACCCTCCATGCTGACAGTAAAGAAAGCACTGAGTACGCAGAGACATGGAGGCAGCCTGGGTCCAACTAGCCTTCTCTCCAAGAAAAGACCCAGTCGACTATCTCACACCCACATTTGCATATCTCTGGCCTCTGTCTTATAGTCTATAAACTGTCCTGGTGGATAGAAATTAGATTCTTTCTCTGATTGGGCCAACCTAAAAATAAATTGGTTTCTTTCACCAACCTGTTTCCTAATTTCTTTTGGAATCCCGAGAATCTAGGGTCGTTGGTTCCGGATCTGTGTGTCAGTCAACAGTGGCCTGCCCCATTTCTTAATCTGAGTTCTCTGCGCATGGTTGTACTACTTTTTTACTTGACAAATTTGTGGTCAGATGTCTCTTTCCAACTCTACACTGTATTCCTAGTGCCTAGCAACATCTGTATACAGCAGCCGCTTAATAAATGCTCTCTGGGAAAACAAGTGGATGAATGATGTCTTCTAGGCAGCAGACTGAGCAAAGAGTAACCCAGGAAGTTGAAGCATGGCAGAACCTGCCAGTTGGATTTGGGGCCCTTGGAATCTAATCCCAGATTGTCACTCACCATGACTCCCTTCAGCTCTGAGGACCTCGCAGTCTCGGGGTGATTGGCCTCTCCTCACTAATATCATACCAGTCCTTGGGGACATGTAGACATCAAGATTATATCTTTGCTGGTGAGTCCTGAAGATGGGGTGTGGAGCAGCCTTCCGAGCCCAGCTGAGGCTCTTACACTGAATCTAAGGGCACACACACCGCGGGGAAAGGCAGGAAGGAGGAAGCTGAGCGGTATCCTTTCTGGAGAAGTTCCCCTCTTGGCTTGGGGGTATCTCATCTCCTTTGCTTTTACCCCATGAAAGGCCCTGTTCGATGTAGCTGCCTCTTTAACCCTTCCCTGCCCTTAGGCTGTTGTGTATTATAAACTAAAGTCTTCTCAGGAGCTCTCATTCGCTCAGTATCCTCATCTGCTGCCTAGAAAACAAGCCTTCCTTAGTCTTTTTGGCCACAGCAGAGCTAGAAAGATGAGCTGTTCTAGCCTTATCTTTGGCTGCAGAGGCAGAGGCTCCAGCCACAGCCACTTGGTCCCCAGAGCCAAAGACTGGTGTTTTGTGTCTTTGAAACATTGCTGCTAATGCTGTCATCTCTTGATATCCACAGGGACTCGTTCCAGGACTTCCCGTGGGTACCAAAACCCACAGATGCTCAAGTCTTTGGTATTAGCTGGCATGTTATTTGTTTACAACTCACCCACACCCTGTGATGTATTTCAGATCATCTATACTTATGTATATTACCCAATGCAATGTAAATACTTTGTAAATAGTTGCCCTGATGTATTGTTTAGAGAATAATGGTGAGAAAAAAATCTGTGCTTTTTCGGTATAAATGCAATTCATTGTGTGTGTGTGTGTGTGTGTGTGTGTGTGTGTGTAGGTTAATGCATCTTTTTGTCTATGCATGTGGAGGCTAGAGTCAACGCCACGTGTTGCTCCTCAGTTGCCATCCACTTGTTTTGTGAGGCAAGGTCTCTAACTGGGACCTGGGGCTTGCTGACTCGACTAGGGGTGCTGGCCAACAAGCCCCAGGGGTATCTTCATCTTCATCTCCTCAAAGCTGGGGTTACAGGCATGTGCTGCTGTGCTCAGTTTTACATGCGTGCTGGGGATCAGGTTCAGGTCTTCATGCTTGCAAGGTAAACACTTCACCTACTCACCTATCTTCCCAGCCTCTCCTGAATGCTTTGGCTGGTAGTTGATTGGATTTATAAGATACTTCTTTCTCTGGACTTTCTAACCCCCTTATTAGCACAGGGACCGTGCGTGCTCTTCTGTGTCTATCTCAGGGATTGTATCTTCTGGAAAGTCTATCCTGACCTCCCAGAGAGAATGTTCAGCCCTGTCTTTGTGTGGCCAGGGGCCCATGCAAGGCTTTACTACAGATCTGTCATATTTTGTTCTTGTATCTATTCTTCCTTCTGTTAGGCATGGCACTGGTGGCCCGAGGCCTCTGATCCTTCCTTCCATCTCCATCTTGGCAGCTATTATGATGCCTCCTACAAGCAGGATTGGAAGGAAGGGACTTGCAAGATGCTACTTGTAAGCTCTACTCACCAACAAAATCAGGCAGGGCCCTAGAAGAAACAGCATCGCCCCCAGGGCTCCTGGCCAGTGAGGCTTCTTCACTGGTTTGGGGATTTTGGCAATACCAGTCTGGATAAGATTCCTGGGTGTCGTCATGGCAAAGGGCCCATCCACAAAGCACCGGCCCCCAGCGGGGAGAGTACGGAGGTACTAGGTAGAAAGAAGCCTGTTCAGTCTTTGTGCCACCATTTGCCAGAGACTGGCAGGAGGCAGAGAGGCAGCCCAGGCATTCCAATATTAACCAGATAACCATTCATCCTTGGGGGCTAGTGGGCAAAAGTTGGGGTTTCCTGGGAAATCCATTCATATTGGATAACTCTCCATATAGAGGGAAGTGGCTATGTGCTCTGGGATTTGGTCTACAGGACTCTTAGAAGATCTCTGTCCAACAGGAGGAGATACTAAATCGCTTGTGACACAGACAAGGTAGCCAGAGGTGTAACGGCAGAGCGTAGTTCCTAAGGATAAGTTACTGTGCAGATTGGCTTAAGATGTGCAAGGATGAAAGATGGGTAGGCAGGGAAGATCAAATGGAAGGTCGTGAGAGATAAGCAAAGCTCCTAACCAGGCAGTGCACCATGCTTACACCCACCGAGCAGATCGGTCCTAACACATCATATACTGGGCTACTATGATGGGGACCTCAGTGAACCCCAAACCATATCTTAGGGTTATGAGAACCTGAACGTTTGATGGTGCCAAATAATCCCTTTCTGTCATTGGTTTTTGTTTGCTTGTTTTGTTTTGTTTTTGAGGGGGAAATGATCGCCGAGGTCTTAAACAAGGCATACTATCACAGACTAACCATCTTCCGATGCCGGTTGCTGTTTAGATGGAAGACGTAGACTCCCGGTAGCTGGAACTGCTGCAGGAAGAGGCGGGGCCTTTGCTCAGAGAGCTGAGACTCCTCAGCCAGGGCCCGGAAGCGCCCCCAGTCAAACTGCTGCAGTGTGTTGTAGAAGTGGCCCCTGGGCGTGGAGAGAGTAGGGCATGTTACCTTTTGCTGGTAGTGCCTGATGCATGTCCTTCATGGTACAGGGCCATGACTCTGGATACTTACAGGTCATATTCTGGGTAATGCTCACGAGTCACCAGGAAAGCCAGTGTATCATTGGTTTGGAGGCAGACTATAGGGTTCTGGATACCCAACATATCTCCAGAGTATGTGGAATTGAGACCCGGTGACCAAGGGTAGGTCTGATGTTCATCTGTTAAGTTTCCTAGGAAGGATTCTGAGCAGGAGACACAGCAGCTACTTTCAGATGACCCTGAACTATAGCCTTGGATAGGGCAAGGAGGGGAGGAGAGCCTATGGTGAGGTTAAAAGACTTACCTGGTCCCTGGTCTGAATGCCTGGGATCCATTAGAGGCAGGCCCAGCATGTGCAGAAGCTCAGGGCCTGGTCTGGTCAGACCCTGGAAGCCATGCTCTAGGTGGAGACAGAAAGCTTTGACCCTGTGGGCACTGGGCTGAGAGACTTTCCTACTACTAAAGCCAGGAAGCCCTGATTTGTACACTGTAAGAGTCTACCCTCTAAAACACAGAGGAACCAAAGTCCATCTGTTGTTCTCAGGGAGCCCTTAGGTAGGTGTTGCCTACCACTCCCCAACTTCTGCAGGAGGACAGAGTATGCAAACATGCAAAATATTAAGTTTACACATGTGTGGTCCTGAGTCATGGTGTCCCCGTGTCCCCTACCCATTGATCTCTCTTACCATTCACATTGATCACATACAGAGGCACAGACTTCATCCCTTGGTCTAAGTTGCAGGGATGACCCACAGCACGTGGCGAGGAAGGCTTGTCCAAGAGGTAAAAACCCTAGAAATGAGGACGTGAGGGTTCGAGATAGGGGGTATTAGCTCTTTCCTGAAGACACCAAGAGGGACACAGTTGGTAGGAAGGTGTGGAGAATCTCTTGGGGAGCCCCGTATGAATGGAGGGATGAACGGGAGGTGGTGTTATAGTAGATCTAAGATCAGAAACAACCTTGGATCATTTTCTCTCAGACATGTATCTCCTCCTTAGCACACTCAAGGCCTGCTGCATATTTAATGAGATTATAAGAGGAAATAAAACTGCCCAAAGGGACTTTTCTATTGCTTTGGAACCTTGTATATAGGGCAGGTTGCAACATGACGTGAGCTGGGACAGTGGCCTCTGGGCCTGTCCATACACAGTCACCCCACACGGTCTATCTTTGAGGGCAGTTAGTCACACTACGGCTTAATGTAGGCTTGGCCTTCAGAACACCATACCTGGCTTCCAGTGCCTTCAGGGATGAAGATCTGTGGGACGCCCTGAGCACAGCTGAGCTGCAGGATATGTCTCTGTTCTCCTGAGCAGAGGGGTCCACACGTTCCACTCGACTGCTGTCCCCAGCACAAGCAGAGTCCCAGGCTCGGGTCATAGCCACGAGCATCTCCCGGCGTGGGACACACCTGAGCAGAGATTCTGACTGCTCAGGGATACTTCTCTGGAAGAGGGACTCCTTACTAATCTTCAGGTTTTCTTATGGGAACTATGTCAGACTTCAAAGTACAGCCCTCTGTGTTTCCAGGGAGGGCCTGCCTGGTAGAACAACCCAGACTGGACTTGGAATAGTAGAAAGGAGATGCAGGAGGAAAGAGTGTGTTGTGGATTTGGTCTAATGCTGCTTATATTATGTTAATTTGGTTCTCCAAATTGCATGAGAATCTGCACATGTGCACATAAGACACTGAGGGACCCTGCCCCCAGGTAGTTTTGATTGGTAAATAAAGTTGCCAGCAGCCAATGGCTGGGCAGAGAGACGGACGTGGGACTTGAGGATCCCAGGCAAGGGACTAAGGAAGGAGCAGGAAGGGAGATAGCTGCCATGTTAGGAAATGAGTAGAAGCCATGCCTGAGGTGTAGCAGACAGTGAACATGGCTGCATGTAGGTGCTGGGGAACTAAGTCCAAGAGGGCTGCAGGTCTGGGTTTAGGGCAGCCAAGATGGAGTATAGGTTTTAAAAGTAAGTAGTAACTCACGATTATCAGAGGTGAGCGTGTTAACCATGTGGAGGTTTGGAAGTGGCCCAACCATTAAGCTGTTTAAGGCATATGAAAATATAAGGGTGTGTGTGTGTGTTTCATTTGAGAACCCAGAATGTTGGGACAGGTATCGAGGAGTGCAGCTGTCACCACCACCACCAGGGTTGATTTGAGTAGCTATATTTGGGTACAGCAACAAGGGTCTCTGAGCACCCTCCTACCTCCTGGGCACAGTGGTCACTCCATTGTTCTTTGGTCAGACATTTCCCCTCCTGGTTCCAAGTGGCTCCGTCTTTGCAGTCGTGGTGTTCCCTCTGGACACAGCCCACTGGGTCACCAATGTCTTCATAGCCAGGGAGGCAAGGGCACTGGCCATCGCTGGGCTGGAAGTAAGGATGTGTGGGAGGAGGCCCATCTCAGGCTGGCTGGTTAATAGCCTTTAGGTGTGAACATTTCTGAGATGTACCAGGAGAGAGGGCAGGAGAGGTGAAGTGAGCAGACAGGGTTGGAGTGGCACAGGGGCATGGTTGCTGTGGTTACTGGTATACTATCATTTTAGTTAAGAGGACAGGAGAATTTCAGTTAACAGAAGGGCTTACAAGCACATTTGCTGGCTTACAGGAAAAATTCAGGTTAGAAGGGCCTGGGTGGAAGTGTGTTTTGAGGGATCACTCTATATAATGACATTTCCTTCCAGAAAGTTAACTATATTTAGCAAAGTAACTAACTATCCAACTAACTATCCCCACAGAGAAACCAGTTAAATCTGAATTTCAGGTGTATGAATACTTTTGATTAGTCCCATAAGACACTAAAACACTATCCAGTATTTACCTGAAATTCACATTTAACTGTACCTTACAACCTTACTCCCAAGCCTACATTGGTCAGGTTACACCTGAGCTAAACTTGACTGGGAACCGAAACAGCCCTGGAAATGCAGCCCGCCCTTGGGTCCCACTGCAGGAGGGCATACCTGGAATCTACGTCCAGGTCTCTGACAGACACAGGTGTCCTTGCCCTCCTCTGGCTGGGTGGCCTCAGAGCCGCACGGGAAACATGCATTCTGGCCGTGCCAGGGGTTGAAGAACTCCGAAGGGCAGAGGTGGCAGGAAGGGGTGGTATGGGGACCCATTCCAGAGAGGAAAGTTCCAGGGGGACAAGGGGCAGGTGTCGGCACAGAGCAGGGCCTACCTATGGGGTGGGGTGGGGGGGTGACAGAAAGGGTTAACACCCAAGAGCTGGTCCCTGTGATTTCCCAGGGCTCCTCTTCCCCGACATTAGTCATTAGCTCTCCTCACAGCTCTCCCCTCTCCTCAATTTTACTCCCAAACTTCTTTGTACAAATTTAATTTAAGCCTCTACCCTCTGGGCATCCTGGTGGGTCCGGCTCTCCTTTTGCACAGGCAATCTCACCTTGGCAGGCCAGAGGATGCTCTATGACCAGGCATGTGGGTCTCTGGAGGATGAAGCAGAAGGCAGCTATGAGGACCGGTACCTCTGGGAGGTTACCAAAGAAGAGACCCTTCATCTTCTGGGCAGGGGTAACAGCAGCAGAGAGCAAAGCAGATGTGGAGGTGGGTGAGGTGAGGCACCAAGGAAGGTATCAGGCAGAGGTGGAGAGATAGGGGAGGCAAAGTGATGGACAGGGTGACAGGCATGAGGAGACAAGATAATGGTGTTCAACAGAGGCAGAGTGATCTGGGCTCTGGAAGGACAGCTTCTGCCTGGTGGCAGCGATAGCTGTCAGTCACTGAATAAGTCATGAGGATGAAATCTGAGATATGGGTCCTCTGGGCAGCCTTGGCCCAGACCATGCAACTCCATGGCTCCTTTTCTCTTCTCCTCTACCTTTCCTCCCGAGCAGCATGAGCCAGCAAGCTTAGCATTGGGCAGAGTGAAGCCAAGGGTTGTTCCAGCATTTTCCTTTCACAAGGCCAAATAGTCAGACTCCTTTAAG
Source organism: Mus musculus (assembly GCF_000001635.26). Taxonomy (NCBI): domain Eukaryota; kingdom Metazoa; phylum Chordata; class Mammalia; order Rodentia; family Muridae; genus Mus; species Mus musculus. The sequence goes on from NC_000075.6 coordinate 51,160,809, forward strand.
CATTCTGGGTGCAAACCCCATGAGAGATAAGGTAGAGAGATTACAGTTTTTGTCTCTGCTACAGGACACACAATACAACACACACTCACAAACCCTTAGGGAGCCATCTAGCTCTTCCCCCTCATTTATAGTGAAAAAGTCGGAGCCCCATTCTGGACTGAAATTCAGTTTTAACAGATGGGTGACGCCGTTCAAGTGCTCCTAGACCATGCATACAAGAAGTCACTGGAAACTGCAAAGCAGCCAGAGTCCCTGGTGCAACCAGGTGATTCCCCAGAGAAGATGAGCAGTGGATGCGGCTGAGAAAAGCAGGCTCTCAAAATGGAATAATCCATTGCTTTATTGCTTATAAAAAGTGATAGTGGGTAATACTGCCCAGCTTTCTTTATGGCTGCTGTGAAAAATCACTGATGCCCACAAGACCAGAAGTATCGTGAAGAGCGTAAACCCAGATCAGGTTCAGTGCTCTGTGTGATGGATGGTTGCTTAGAAGCCTTCAGAAAAATTCAATATATCACATTGCAGTGAGGCCTAATTTAAAAGAGAGGGAGGGGGAGGAAGATGAAGAAGAGGAAGAGGAGGAGGAGAAGGAAGAGGAGGAGGAGGAAGCAGAAATGGATTTTGATTTGCCCTGTGTTATTCATCAATGTTCCCTTCAAGTAACTTACAATTGATTGCTTTTAAGAAGAGATCACCCACTTGACACCCAGACAAGTGACCCCAGTTCAAGGGAATTCCATTCACTTAACCAGTTTTGGTCTTTTGATCTATCATTATTTCGACCTATTATCTATTTTCTAGGCTCCTTTCTGGGTGTGGTGATACTTAAAAGGATGTCCTAGAAGCTCAGAAGGATCGATCGCTGGATGCTATTTTGCAGTCAGGGCTGGAAAGAGAATTACGAGGTGTAGAAGTAAAGGCTCCTTGTAGAGACTCTTTTGAGGGGGAAATTTAGATTTAAGTGCTCACTGTCCTCCAGGCTGATAGCTTCCTGTAGGGCCACTGCTTTGCAGAGTCCCTCAGCCTGTGAGAGACCCTTGATAGGCACCTGACTCTTTTCAGCTATTTTGTTGCTGAGCCGTTCGCCCTGCCTGCTTTTTGTCTTGCCAGTAGGTGGCACTGTGAGCTTGCAGGAATTGGTGAGCTGGCATGGACCAAGCAGTGGGGTGTAGGTATCTGCTAGAATGAGGGAGGAGAGAAAATGCTGTTAGCAGGTGTGTGTGTGTGTGTGTGTGTGTGTGTGTGTGTGTGTGTGTGTGTGTGTGTGTGTATGTCTTTTTAAAGTTTAAGCAGACACTCTTTTGAACGCATTTAAATATAGTCACACTAACCGGCCTTGGGTTTTACTCCACATTAGCCCAGCACCATTTTGCAGGCTCACCTATGTCACATAGTCCTTCTCTGGCATGAAGCTCCTAAGGGGGCTTAGTGCTGGGCCTTGTCTTTTTGTTCAAGTTGTCTGATAGCTGGTCACTGCCAGGCCTACTGTATCTCCCCTGGTTCCAACTATCACTTCTGTCTGTCCATCTGTTTGTTTGATTTTTGAGACAGGGTTTCTCTGTGTGACCCTGGCTTCCTGGAACTCACTCTGCAGACCAGGCAGGCCTGGAACTCAGAGATCCGCCTGACTCTGCCTCTTGAGTGCCGGGATTCAAGTCCTGCACCACCTTTAAGTGCCTGGCTTCCAACTGTCATTTCTGCCATTTCCTAACACTACCAGTTCCCAGGTTTCTGTTGGTGTCCTGGGTTGTCTCACTCAGCTTTGATTTTCTGTGGGTCTAACTACAAAGTTAAGTTTTTCCTGGAATATGACAGTAAGTATGTATTTTAATAAGCTTAGTTTCTAAAGAACAATTTCAGATTTGCAGAACCTCTTAGAGTTCCCGTGTGTCCCACTCCTAGTAATTATAGATACCGGGTGAGTACTTTAGCTAATGGCCATACTATGTTCACACTGCCTTGTCTATTCCAGGGTCAAACATTGTACTTAGTCATGTCCCTGCCTCCCTTTAACTGGGAAAGTTTCTCGAGAGTCTCTTTACTTTTGGCAATCTACATACACAAGTGCTCTGTAAAACAGGCCTTAGCTGGGTGGGATTCACTAGAAATCTCTATCGTCATTGGTCTGGAGTGTTTTTTATCTTTTAGAACACCACACCAATAAAGTGATGTTTTCTTTATAATGGAACAAAGACAAATGCTCTGAACATGGCATGACAGCACTTACGTTGCCCTTGGTCATCTGACTGTTAGGTTTTCTCCACTGTAATTCCTCCCTTGCCATACTGCACTTGTTGGCTAGAGAGTTCATTTGACCCACTCCACAGTCTCTCTCTCTCTCTCTCTCTCTCTCTCTCTCTCTCGTGCTCATATGCACTTTCTTACCTCTTTTGGCATCACAAGATCTCAAGCTCTTCTTGTCTCTTTCCTGCCGTAGCTGTTCATTCAATCAGCCATTTCCCCAGGGAGCTTTGACTCCCTTTAAGGACATTGGTTAGCATCCTGGGGTCTGGGTGATGGGTCTGTTTTGGTCCCTTAGTTTTAACTCATCTTTCCTTTCCCTTTCCATTAACTCTTCTGTCCCCAGACCATTAATTATGGAGGTTTCAAAGATTAAACCACACCTTCAACTCAATAACCTGACTTTGTCCAAATGCTTATGAGATACAGGCAATAGAGTATATATAGTCTTGGAGTTCACAGCCAAGGTGGGAGACAGGTAGACATGAATAGCTCAAATGTTGGGACGTGACACCCAAGGCCTAGAGAATCCCTAAGGAGCTAGTGACTAATTCAGACCAAGCCATTTGGGGAGTCTCTGAACCGGGACTAGAAAGATCATGCTGTGGTCTCCACATCCTGTTTCCCAGTTTAGAGCATTCCTCTAAGCTGTAGCACCTGACCAATGCTCCCTCTATGACTAGAGCAGTCACCATCAATGCTGAGGTGGCTTCCCTCTTCCCCACCAGGGCTTCTTTCTTCCCTCATGAAAATGGGCAGACTCAACTCTTCCCTCAACTCCTCTGAACCCTGAGAATTCATATGGTAATCATTTATTTAAGTTAGATTTGGGTGCATGGCACTCTGTTATTATATTGTTTATTCCTTCTTCTGGCATGGCTTAAATACTTCATAATAAAATTCAAAACATATTTATGAAGAAAAAAAAAAGAAGGAAAGTCTATGTCTCCATCATGTGTGGACGATGTCGTCAATGATTAATGACCAACAAAGTGAGATTCTGGGATTTCTGAACCCACATCATATGGGACCTTCTAGCTTCTGCACAGAGTCCCCACTTTGAGAGCAGGGACTTCCCTGCCAGACACCTGCCATTCCCAGACTGGAGCCAGGGGGCATGCAGCTGGCTTGAGTCTGCTGAAGCCTGTCTGATTAAGTGTTGCTAGGTGCTCATGAGACTCAGTACCAAATGAAACGGATTGCCCTGCTCACCGGTAATCCAGTCTCTATGGTTCAGACAACCTGAGAACAGTGACATTGTGACAACCCTTGATAACAGGAGGGACATGCAACTAGAGCCATTTAGGAAAGTCCTGGCTTGAGACGTCAAGTCTAGAGCATTAACTGTCTGCCTTGTGGTGGTATCTTTGTGTCAGTCCTGAACTGACTCAAGTTTTTTGTTTTTTGGTTTTTTTTTCCAGTCTAAAGCCATCCTCAAATAAATGTATTAAAAAATTTGGGTCTTGTGACAGTGGAGGGAAAGCTGAGGTCTTGCTGACAGCTGAGGGAATAAGAGACAGGCCAGGCACTGGGCTAACTAGGGATACTATAGTATGTCAGAGTAAGGGTAGGTAGGATATTAGTTTGAGTCTTTGGAGAAAAGTATGACAGTGATAACCAACCTAGCACATGTAGGTTGGTAACAATAATGTTATATTTACAAGGCTAGGCTATGCAGTGCCAGGAAACTGTTCTGCACTGCTTTTAGGGCTAGTGCCCCTGAGAACACTTTAGGAGGATGTCTTCAGTGACTTTCGAAGTGAGATTCTGGGATTTCTGACACCTTATAGCCTCTGCAGTGTTCATTTGGATTATTCTCTCTGGAAGCCTTGATATACCATGTAAAAGACCCCTATTGTCTGGAGACTGTCACACTTGAGAGGGTTCCTAGCTGACACAAGACTTTAGCCACCCTTATTCACTTGGAAGCCGTGAATAGAAGATACCTTTAGACTCTTAGGTTAGTCCGTCTATCATCCAAAGACCACAGGGTAACCTTCATCAATGAAATAGAGGAAAAGGCTTGCCCAGTTGAGCCCTGAACAGACTTCTGCACTATAACATCATGAAACATAATAAAGGGTCTTGTTTGATGCCTGCTAAGATAAATAGATAACCAAGATATCCAGGCCACCCAATTCAAACCAAAAGTCTGAGTACCTACCAATGTCTAAATACTGCATCAAAGTAAGAGGCAGGGGACCTTGCTTCATTCTGAAAACACTCTGACCAAGCAACTGGAGTGAAGACAGAAATTTCTGAGCATGTTGGTCCTGAAGGTCCTGGAGGCTGACATTTTAGGGTACCCTGACTCACCTGGTAAGGCCTACAGGAGCAAGCAGGAAAGCTGACTTAGAAATAACACCCGGATACAGGAATCTTTGTGCAGAAATGGAAGGGAGGAGTCTGGGAGGGGAAGCACGTGGAGGAAGGGTAGCCACAGGAAGAGGAAGATCAGCTCCACGCATAAAGAAGGGGCTGGATGTTGAGAGGAGGGGCTGAAGGTGTTTCCCAAGGGTTTCTTGCAGGGCCTACAATCATAACAGGCAGCCTAGAGGGGCTGTCTGCAGTAGTGCCAGGACTGGTGGTGCCTTCTCCCTGGCTCTAACTGCTCTCCCTATGCCTGGCTGTCTTTAAAAAGCCTTGATAGATGTCCAAATGAGCTCACACACAGCGCAGGTGCAGGCTTGGCCCGTAAACCACAACAGCAAGGGGCACTGGGTAAAACCTCTTGGAGGTGGGGGAGGGCAGATAAATAGTGATTATTTGTTTAGCATCATTAGTAAGAGTCCCAGAACCCTGCAAAGCAAAGCAGAAACTTTTGTATTAAGGAGATTAAACCTTAAACTCAGCTGAGAAGACTCTCCTGTATTGAGTGGCTTTGTTGTGCCTGGCATTGTGTGATTATATGCAAATCATGGAGAGGCCTTTCTGGGGTCCTGACCACAGAGGCTTAGCCGCATGGCCAGGGTGAGTGTGTGGCAGGGCCAGCCACACATGTTTGTCAGGCTGTATAGAGTAGGGAAGTCTGCATTTCCTGAAGTTCAGGGGCTTGTGGATTCAAAATTATGCTCAACATGTTAACCACTTTCTGATGAATGGCTAGAAGTTAGGGACAGAGGGACACCTTGAAAGTATTACTGGAAATTCATGGCACCGTCCAGTGAGGATGTCCAGTGAGGGTCTCATATCACTTTGCTCACATCTCCTGTAGTATTATTTAGTATTTTCTCTTTTGTAACGTGTGTGCTCTCCAAGGAGATGGGGCCATGTTTTGGTTTCCCCATTCCTAGTTCTCTGAGTGTCTGACTTCGAACCCCTAGTAGCCAATCAGAAAGATGTTGGAAGATTATCCTGGATATGTTGACCAGGGAAGCACTTGTTCAATGTTCGTTCTTAGTAATGTAGAGTGTTAGGTGCTGGAAGAGGAGGTAATGAGAGATCTCTGGGAACAGAGATGAGTGAGACACTTCTGCAGTCCAGATGTTATCAAAATGCCTGGTAGGATTTAGTAAGCCCCGGGGGGCATGACCCACAGAAGCACTTGGCTTCTTCATTAGGACTCACATGAAGAGGCTGGAGGTTTCACAGAAATAGAAACATTCAGAGCCAGGCCCTGAAGGTCTAGAAGTCATATGCAAAGAGGAAGGGTGCCACCGGAGCCAAAGGTAGGACGCAGGCTGGCCCTGTACCTGGATTACACTGTGTTGGGACTGTGGACAGAGTTTGTGTACACTACCCCTCAAGTTCTCAATTTTGTATTAGAAGTTGGCAAACTGGAGTAGAAGAATCTTAGACTTAGGGACTGTAGAACCCAGTGTCAGCATCCACAAAGCTGCCATTGGGACACTCCTGGAGACTTCTATGTTTTTACGCTGTGGGTCTTCTGGTATGCCTCCTCTTCCTCTGCTGAGAGGCAGCTGCTTCCCAGCCTGCCAGCACAGTTGACTTGGACATCTCTAAGCCCCCTTTGGAAGATAGCCACAGAACTGGCCAACAGGATCACCAGTCATGGCCATTAGTTTTCTCTGTTGGGGCACAATGGGTATTCCTGAGGCCCCGTGGGAATAAGAACCGAGAGAAGACGGTAGAATGAGCTTGGCTCCTTACCTACAGGACCTGTTACTCAGGCCACAAAAGACCACTCAACCGACCAGCAAGGCTGAGTAGGTCTTACCGACTCAACTATAAGCTATCAACTAGCAAGCTATCAACACGGGGCACCTTCCCTGGGTAGAGCCATAGAGACAGGGAGTTGATTGGGAAGCAGGGGTGATTATGGGCACTCCTAGTTGTGACTCGGCACGGGTGCTGAGGACATCAGATGTCCTCTAACCTTTGTCTCGTAGAGTAGCTGAGCTGGTTCCTTGGTTGGGGGTTAGGAGGGAGTGGGAGTGAGGAAGATGGAGAGAAAAAAAGGGAAAGAGAAAAAAGCAGAGGGGGAGGAGGATGGGGAGGGAGAAAAACGGACAGACTCGAGACAGAGGTTGTTCTGCCAGGTGAGTAGACTAGGGCCAGGCCAGAGCATCCATTGTATGGCCCGAGACACATTATCTCTATCATTCCCATTCCCCAGGGCGTCCTTCTCTCAGGGATGACCTCTCTCAGGGAAGTAAAAGGCTGAGGGTCACCTCCTTCTGCTGAGGACTGGAGTCACTTCTGATTTCCACAGCCCAGTGATCAGTACAGCCTTTTCCAGAAGTTTCTGTGATCATTCGGATCTCTGAGTTCTGAGGGGAGTGGAACGGATTCAGGAAAGAAGGAAGGAAATAGCTTTCTTGGGACCCAGGGTCCCTTGCCCCATCAGAGGAGCAGCTGGTTTTTTGTAAGGATGGAGGCTCTGGGGGGCTCCTGCAGGACCAGAGCCAGGCAGAAAAAAAGTTCCAGATGATGGTGGAGTTGAAAAGAATTCTGTAAAGATATTGTCTGTGACTTGGGTTGGATAAAAGGCGCCGGCAGACGGGCTGTTCACCTGCTAGGCTTTTGTTCGGCCTTACCGGGCTTGCTTGCTACACAGCCCTTGGGGTGGGGTAGTGCTGGGGAGGGCACACTGTCTGCCATCTGCAGGAGAAATACAACAAACACCCACACGCGAGCCAACGGAAACTCTCAGCAAAACAAACAGCAAGAGGAGGGCTCTGGGCAGGAGTGTGTGGATGGGCGGGGCAGGCAGGACAGGCGAGAGGGCACCTGCCAGGGTTGGGCTGTGGCTGGGCTGGCTGCCCTGATTAAGGGTCAGGACAGGCTGCTAAGGCCTGTCAGGTGAAAGCTTTTTTATTCGTTCACCATCTTGGGCTTCAATGCCGTGAGTTAGTCTGACCTCTGGTGCAGGAAAGCCTTCTAGTGGTCTCCAGGACCGAGGAAGACCAGGCTGCTGGTTTTGTAGTGACCGTGCAGGGGTGAGGGTGGAGGTGAAGTGTGGATTCAGAGCCTGGCAGTTGTTTCAGTAGATACCTCTAGCTCACTATCTATTAAATGGGCAGATAAGGCCTGACTTACACCATGAGTACAAGAATGAAAATAGTCGAGATAGACCCCCTACCCTCTGCAAAGCACAGTGGGAACAGTGATTGTGTCTATTCTTTGTATCTGACCGTTTGAATCTCCCTTAAGTGCTCTTCCAGGGAAGCAAGCTCTGAGGTGGGTAGATGGGATCTTACCAGGCTCTGGCCCAACTCTGGGGGTGGGAGGTCTGCTTCCCCACCTTTCCCCAGCGTCTGCTTCACAAGTGCAGTGAGTGGCAGCCGGCCGTGTGTCCACAAACCTGTTAAGACAGGGAAGGGTGCTTGTTTGCTCTTCCCAGGGACCAGCCTGGTGGGCTGGACTCAGAAGTATTGTGTTACTCAGCCAAAGAATTCCTTTCCTCGCCTCCCTCCATTTATAAAGTGGAAACAAAACCCCTGAGCTATATTGCATCATGGCTATAAGCCAGGTCCTCAAGTGTCATTTCTGGGTACAGCTTGCTTCCCAGGTAGGGTGCAGCCTTCTCAAGGAAAACAAGAGTTCTTTTTCCCTTTCTCACCCAAGACGGTGTTGGTGGGCATTCTCCCGTTCCCACCCACCCCAAAGAGGCTCTGGATTCTTTGTCATTGCCCTTGAACTTTCCTCCTTCACCAAGGTCTGAGTCCTTGAGTGTCCTCTGACCCAAAGGAGACAAGGGCAGGGCTCCTGGGGCTCAGCCACATCCCTGGGTGGTGCTGGTCTACTCTGGCCAAGGGAATCACCCGTGAGGAACTCCTGCTTGTGGCCTGTTGCTCTCACGTCTGTTTGCTTTAAGAAACCGAGATGGCTTTTGGTTCCTCGAGGGCTTATTGTACTAGAGTTCTGGACAGAACTAGGTAGCCCCAGAAGAGCCCGGGCAGCTCTGGGCCAGCCTTTCTAAGCCGTGTCCCACTGGAGGAGAGTCCTATGACCAGGGAGAGTCTGAACACTGAGCTGTCAAGTGACATTTATTGTTCTGCAGCCGGTTCAGGTTGGTTGGTAGAAGGTGAGTCAGACGGATGAGGTGGGTCAATGAATGTACAGTTCTGAGCCTGGCCTTGTAGGACCTGAGAGCTGCCCAGTCTCTTCATTTCTTCCTTGGTGGATAGATCCTTTTCCCTGCTTGGATATATAAACTCGAGTCTGCCAGGACTACTAATCCACCATGGAAAAAACATCTCATAGCTTCATGCCTCAGTGTTTCATTTTGAAATTAAGGAAGTACGATTGGATGATGTTCAAGGTCTCTTCTGTCTATACTATACATTTCAAAACCAACTTCAATCCCTGCAAGTGTAGAGGTCATGTTTATACCTTGGGCTGAACATGAACTGGGTGAAATCACAAGGCCTTGTAGAATTATTTCAAGGACAGTCAGAGGTAGTGCTGGAGATGTGGTGGTGATAAGACTCAGTTTCTGAGGACATGAAGGGCTGAGTGTTTTAAGGCAATGAAAAAGCAATTTATAATTAAATTTGGTCTGCATTTTTCTCCACCCCCAAATGTCTCTCCAAATAATTCTTCCATTTGGAAAGATAAACCCTTATTGGAGCATGCTTGGAGATTTCCTTAAATCAAATATTATTTAAGAATTTGCATCACAGAGTTGGTGAGCTACCTCCATGGAGGAATGCTTGCTTAGCTCTCTTACCACTTAGCACTCTTACCACCACCATACACCACATACTAGATCGCAGTTTAATGGTCTCTGTGTCATTTAGTGTCCATAGCCTATCCTCACTGTATCTGGAAAGCAGATGTTATGATCTAACACCCTCAGGTGGCCCTATGCCTTGACAAGAAGGATTCTTTGAGGTCAAGGCTTTCCTGGTCTTCAGGCCCTATTTACAGTACTGGCTCCCACTGGGGCTCAGTCAGTACTTGTTTAATGAATGGAATATCAAAGGGCTGAGCAGTCCGTGCCCACAGCACTCACCAGTGAGTCATCCTTTAGTCTGTTGCTGCTCTCTGACTCTGCAACACTCACGGGCTGCCTCCCCACCCATCCGACAACCACGCAGGCTCCAGCTTGGAGAGGTTCCTGACGCTCAGCTCTATGGCCTGCCTGTGTCCCCCACTGTAAATCCCAGCTACACTGTGCAACAGTCTTGTTTACTTTCCTTCTGGTGGCTACGTGGTGTGGGTCCCAGGTCTGCATTTTGTGAGAGGTCTGATCTTGGTGTGCTGGTTGAGTACTGGAAGAAAACTTTGAAGTCACCCTTTAGTTTACTTCTTGCACTTCCCACACCATTCTCACATTAAGCCCCCACAGGCTGCCAGCGTCACTCTTGCCCAGATCTAGTTGTCCCATGTCCTGTGTCTCCCCCTGCCCCGTTGGTCCCTTCTCTACATGGCAAGCCTCTCTGCAATGGCAACTGCATATTCCCTGTGTCTGTCAATGTTGTCATGACACATACATTTTATTAAGTGATAACTTTGTACATTTGAATTTAGATAGGAGGCATCGTCTCTTAAATAGATTGTCAAGGTTGCCTCTGGTTTTGGAACTAGAAAGCCCTGGGTCTAAATTCCACTTCTACCATCTACCAGCCATATGCATTAAGGAAAATGACTTCACTGACTTCTTGATTTCTGCATTGATAAAGCCTTGGTAATAATAGTACAGACCTCAGAGCCTTTGTATGGGGACTCATGCATTGAAAACTCAGTTCTTGGAGCAGTGCCTGACGTGTGTGTCAGGAGTTTCTAGTTACTTGGTTGACATTGGTACAGAACACAGGGTTCTAGGCTGACCACAACAATATGAGCAGCTCTGACTCTGCCCTTCCCCAGTCCTTACAACACTGCAGGAAGACTCTTACTGTGTGGGTCAAGGTGTAAGGAGACATCCTACCTTCAGGTAAGCCCTTTAGTTTCCTTCCCGAGTTTGAATCAGACACAGATGCCGAGGAGGTCTAGATGAGAAGGAGAGCACTCCATGTCTGTGTGAGCTGCTTTTACATATAGGTGTCTGCTTTCAAAAATGTATCTAACCTGGCAGAAAGCAGAGAGTGATAATGTAAGATGATCAGATATGCACACTGAGTTAAGGCAAAGCCTTGGTAACAGAGGTTAAAGGGTTCTAAGGGGGAAATAATGAAATTGTATTATAAGGTCAGACATAAAAGAAGTAGAACAGATGCTCTGGACTGGGCTGTGAAGACAGCTCCACAGCTGAAGTGCTTACTGTGCAAAAGTGAGGCCTCGAGTCTGAATCCTCAGAGGCCATGTGAATGCCAAGTGAGGATGCTGGTGTCGTCCCCGTTGTGACTCTAATACTCAGGAGGGAGGGGCAGCAGATCCTGGTACAAGCTGCTCACTCAGGCTCGCCCAGTCAGGGAACCCTGGGTTCCATTGAGAGAGCTCATCTCGATGACAATGGGAGGGGTCTTGGGAGACGATCTGCAGTCAATCTTAGTCCTCCATACACACACACACACACACACACACACACACACACACACACACACACACACAAACACACACACACCCCTCAACTCCATTCTCCATGAACGTGCATATGTAACACACACATTTAGTAAAAAGGGTTTTGTACTCATAAGAGCCACAATTCTGATCTTTGTTCTGCTTCCTAGTGGCTGTATGACTTTGAGTAAAGTCACATAGGGTCTTTGAGCGTATTTCTTCATCTGGGTTCTTTTATGGAGATCAAATGGGGGCATATGGTGGTTTTTTTGGGGGGGTAATCATGGTGGTTTGAATGACAATGTCCCCTATAATCTCAGGTATTTGAATGCGTAGTCTCCAGTCTTTGGTGCTGTTTGGGGATAAGGTTATGGGGAGACGCAGCCTTGCTAAGGAGGTGTATCACTGGGGACAGGCCTAGAGTTCATAGCCTTGCCCTGCTTCCAGTTCCCTTACTGTGCTCTGCGACTGTACTCTCTCAGCTCCCTGCTCTGGCTCCCATCCTCTGTCATCATGGACTCTTATGCCTCTGGAACCGTGAGCCAAAAATAAATGCTTCTATACATTGTTCCTGGTCTGATATTTCATCACAGAGACAGCTAAGTCACTGGTATAGCGGTGTGTGACGCGTAGCAAGGACTCTGTAAGAATTTACTACCTTTAGAATTTATTTATTTTTATTTTATGTGTATGAGTGCTTTGCTCACATGTTTGATTGTGCACCCCTAGGTGTGCCTGGTGCCCTATGATGTCAGAAGAGGTCCTCTAGAACTGGAATTATATCAATGGTTGTCAGCCACTATCTGGACCCTAGCAATCAAGCTCATGATCTCTGCAAGAACAAGTGCTCTGAACTGTTGAGGTCTCTTTCCAGACCCAAGTAGTTACTATTCTTACTGTTGTGTATTTTTCTGTGTTAGAATAAGGAGTGTCATTAAGATCTGTGCTCATCAGAAGGGGTGAAATAGAGACAAATTAAGGGTGAGATGACGTCTAGATAAAGGCAGTGTTGACAATGGGAAATGAGGAAGACCCTAGAAAGAGTAAGGTGGGTAAGAGGCTCGGATGCCTTTCAGGAGCTCAGTGAAGAAATTGTCTAGGAAGACCTGGTGGAAGTAGGTGGGGCCTGGTGAAGGACGTGTGGTGTTGGGCATTGCCCCTTCACGGGCCATACTGGGCCTAGCGTGGCGTTTTTCTTAGCAAGTGATGATGACTTACTCTTGGAGTTCTTGGCTTCATTCACTGTGGCTTTGCTCTGTGGCTCATGGTTCCTTTGCCGAGGAGCCCCGCTGATCTACTGCCTTCCGTTGCTGCTGTTATTAACTGTCCCCTCTCCCCTTGTCTCCCCTCTTCCCCCCAAAAAAATTCCAAAACCATCTGGTCGAAACCTCTCTAAAATTGTCCCTTCTTCTAGTGCCTTTAGGTATATCAAAATCCAAGGATTCCTTATCAATATTGTATATTATGGAGAAGATAACAAAGTCTGTGCCAGCCAGTGTGACTTCATCTGGCATAGGACTTTGAACAAGTTTCTTGATTCCCAGGCTGTGTTTTCTCAAGCAGAATAGCTTTCAAGCAGTGTTCTAGTTGTCCGTTTGTTGCCTCTCAGCTCATCGGCCTGCCTGCTCTATCTCAGCCGTATGTGCACATTTTCTCTTCCCTTGAGCATGACGCTCAGCTCTGTCAGTAGAAGGCAAGCTTCATATGCTTGGTATTTCTTTTGGAGAATGACAGAGTTGTTCTGGAGCTAGATAATGGTGATGGCTGTACAACACTGGAAGTCACTTCGTTGTATGATTTAAGTGACTAAAATGGTGGATTTTGTGCAGTATTAATGTTAATTCAGTGACAATGTAAGGTGGGCTGCGGAGATGCTTGCCACTCAAGCATGAAGACTGGAGTTCAGATACCCAGAACCCATGTTGAAGTTGGCATGTGGTGGCTCACCTATAATATTAGTCTTGGAAGGTAGAGACAGGACCCAGCCACCTGGTAAGACTAGTTACATCTAGCTGTAGGTTAATCATATCTATCTGCTCAGCAAGCTTTGGGTTTAAATGAGAAACCCCGTCTCAGTGAATGGGAGAACAATCACTACCCGATTCCTGACCGAGGCTCATAACCCCTAGCTCCTCCAGGAGAGAACAGAGGTTCCTTGGCTAGAGACACTGCAAAGCTCTATACCTCAGAATGGCCTACTGAGTCTCACAGGGACTGGAGGAAAAGAATTAAGACGTGTAGGGCAGGATTTGAATATAATACCGAGGGTCTGGTTTGGAGAAGAATGTGAAGATCTCATTGTAGATGGTGGTGGAGGCAGTTAGTTAAGGGCATAGACATGTAATAAATTAGCTAAATTCTTTATTCCTTCCTTGACATCTTACTTAGCTAAGGCTAGCCTTTCCATCTCCCTCTCCCTCTCCTGCTGTGTTAGGGGTATACATATGTGCACCTATGTGTCAGCCTTGGATGTTGTTCTTTAAGGACAATCATCCACATTTTTGTAAGACAAAACAAAACTTATTTATTCTTCCACAATTACACACACACACACACACACACACACACACACACACACACACAGAGAGAATTTCTAATCTGTATGTCCTCAAACTCTACTTACTTGTGGGCAGCACCAACTCAAGAGATTTTAGTCTGAATATTTCCCTGAACATGTGGGTGAAGAAAATAGGATCTCTGGTCAAAACACTTTCCCTGTAGCTCTGCCTTGCTTTGTCATGGCTACTTTCTAGACCTTGTAGAACATAAGTGGGTGATTCTATTGCTTTGGGACATCTCTCTGCTGGGCTGTGTGTGTCCTCAGTCAGGAGGGTTAGGGACAATAAAATATGACTTGTCAAGTGATGCCATTTTCACTCTTGCTGTCTCGGGATGCTTCAAAGAATACATGTCTATGCAGAAGGGAAGAGACTCCGGCTTTTCTGCTTTCGGGTCTCATGAATCTGACTGACCCCTATTGCTGTGGCATCCCTAAACTGCTAAGACATCCTATGAAGGCTCCCCTCGGACCTCCACTTAGATGTAGCTACCAAACGTGTTTTTCGTCTTTATTAATCTTCATCTCTTCTCACGTTTCTCGGGTCACAGCTGCATTGTTATCTGATGGGCTTGCTGCCAGCACCATGAAGCCTGACAGTTACAAAGAGTGGATTAGTTGCAAAGGACTATTTATTAGAAAAAGTCCCTTTTTTTTTCTTTTTCTTTTTCTGTTGTCTTATGTGGTGTTGGCCATGTATTGCCTGCATGAGATAAGAGGCTTGTTCTGGGAGTGATGAGCAAAAGTCTGGGTGAGCAAGCATGGCCCTCCTTGCCTGCTACGGTTCATCTCCCCTGGCCTCTCCTGGGAGGTCCTAAAGGTCTATAATCAAGCTGCCTTTCTTCAAAAGGAGGAGGTGTGTGCCTGTGTGTGTGTGTGTGTGTGTGTGTGTGTGTGTGTGTGTGTGTGCCTGTGTGTGTGCCTGTGTGTGTGTGTGCCTGTGTGTGTGTGTGTGCCTGTGTGTGTGTGTGTGTGTGTGTGCACGCGCACGTGTGAATTGTCTTCACCTTTTTTATTACCTTCAGAGCTGGAGAGGAGTAGAGAACAGATCATTGGTCAACGATTTCAATTTAATAGTTCCTTTTGCAAGGGTAAAAGAGTAGGTAGGGGGTTGGGTTTACAGCATTGTGAGAGAAAAGAGACATTTCAGTAAACCATAGAGATAGGCAGGGTCTTTTTCTTTACCTTTTTATGAAGAAATGCTGCTATAAACACATTTTAAGGTCTCAAAAGAAGTGAACTTATTTGTGGGGAGCCAGTTTTACTTCTGTTTCTGAGACTTCACTGATGGGTCATGCATTGAAGAAGGCTATTTGCCTGGTAACTGTCCTGATGGAAACCCTTAGGCTCCGGGACAGCCTAGAGGACCTGGTCTGTTGGTACATGTGTACTCTGAGTCACCTCTGGGGAGATGTCAGCTTTCTCATCCTAGCCCTGGGGGCTGGTTGGGTCAGGCCTGTCCAGGCATGTCTGTTTCTTGATGTAGGAAGAGGTAAGAAGTTATGGGTGCTGGTAAGAAAGTAACTTCTGGTGTAGTGATGGTCACTATCTGGAAGCTGGGCCTTTCTAGTCCTTCAATTACTGGGAAAAGCTAAGGAGTTAGGGTCTCTAGAAAGTGAAGATGAAGTCACTGTTGGACAAGAACTCCAGGTAAACTGCCAGCACTGCAAAGGACATTGGTGATGGAACCCCATTGTGCACCCTCCCAACAGGCGCACCACACAGACCTAAGGGTGTGTCCCCATCACAAGATCATATATGGCCCAGGCTAATGTTAAGCCCACCAGTGTGGCTTCAGATGATCTTGAACTCCTGATCTTCCTGTCTCCACCTTCCAAGTTCTAGTGTTACAGTATTATTTGGGACCACAGGCAGTTTATGGGATGGCAGGGTTTGAACCCAAGGCCTTGTACATACTAGGCAAGCATACTACCGACTGAAGCATATCTCCAGTCACAGACATGCTTTCTCCATTATGTGTTCCCTGGGGGAAGGGTTAAGGCTTTTGAAAGTGAACTCATTTTTCCAAAGGGCTTAGAGTAGAGGTAGTACTAGGACCTCAAGAAATGTGATTGCTTACAAGCCAGCCCCTCTCCCCTCGTTGCTTGGCTACCTACATTCTCTTCTTCCTGATTTCTCAGCTATCGTTCACTGGATGGACCGCCCTAGGCCTCACTGGTAGGTCAGACTCAGAGGGTGCATATCAACTCATCAGGTCCTCTGTCACTGCAGCATCTTCTTGACTCCCTTATGATCTGATGATGTCACCAGTATCATAGGACTCACCTTGGCTTGGGTCTAGCTCAGTTTCATTGCTTCCCATGTCTCGTCCTCTATGTCTAGCCAGCTCCCAAATTGAGTATAATGGCCGTCCTTAATCAAAGAGATATGTTATGCAATCCCAGCAGATTCCCAAAACCACAAAGAGTACTGAATCTATATATATATTTTTTTTTTCCTTCATATACTTTTATGCTAAAGTTTAATTTATAAATGAGGTATGGTAGGTGACTGACAGTAAATGATAACATAATTATTTATAAAACTACTATAATAAAATTTGTATGAGTGCTTCCTCTCTCTCAAATACTGTATTTATGCTGCACTTAACTTCTTCACCCTTTGATGATGCGAGATAGCATAATGTCTATGATGAGATGAAGTGACACATCATGATCTATCATCAGGTTGATATGTAAGGGTTATCTCCATTATAAGCGCTGTGATACTGAGACTGTCAACCTGATATCTGAGACACTAAGTGTGTAATGGGCATAGTCCATTAGTACACAGCTTGAGTGACATTCTGGACAAGATGGAGCAGGATGCTGTAAGATTTTAGCAGGTTATTCAGATTTTATTGGATCAAAGGCAACTGCTAGCACACACAGTGGAATCTTGATAATGGGGGATTACTGTAACGTCTACTTGAGCAGCACTCAGTATCCTTGGTACCAGACTGTGAAATTGACTGTGGATGGGAGTTACCCTAAGATTAACCACAGAGCCTCCATCTTCCTTACAACCACATGCTCTTCTGACCACTTCTGACTGTTTCACAGTGTTGGTTGGGGTAGCAGAGACTAATGTTTTCCCCCAAGACTTTGGGCTTCTTGTGTGTGGTTTCTGAAACTGTGGAAGCTATGAAGGGGTTTCATGGTGACTCAGTACCTAAACAGGGATGTCGGGCTCTCTGAGT
Source organism: Mus musculus (assembly GCF_000001635.26). Classification (NCBI taxonomy): domain Eukaryota; kingdom Metazoa; phylum Chordata; class Mammalia; order Rodentia; family Muridae; genus Mus; species Mus musculus. The sequence continues at coordinate 51,177,713 of NC_000075.6, forward strand.
TCCTACCCTGGCAGGACTTGGGGAAGGGCTCAGGCCTCTGGGACTTCTGGATCCAAGGCCTTTCCTTCTGACCATAGCTCATACATCTTTCCCAAGGTGGAGTTTTGCAGAAGGACCTATGTGCACCCTCAGTCCACCTCAGCTTGTTCATGTATATATGTTCAGACATATAGAGGTTTTTTTTTGGGGGTTATCTAGATGTCAGGGTACTTTGAGAATAATGTATGTTATATTTCATATAGTTACTTCTGTGACATGTCCCTGGACATTGTCAGTTTGTGTTTAGTTGTGAGTAGTGTTTTGTAACACCTTTGGGGGAAGGTAAGCCAGCTCTCTAGAAGGCTGTCAGCCTGGCTGTTTAACTGAGTTGCTCGGCATATTTGATTCTTTGAGCTTGACATATTTTGAACCCCCAAACTCACCCCATCAGTATGGTCTAGCACTGAATTAAGGACCTATCCTAGTTTATAATTTAAACTTTTCTCCACCCCCCACTTTAGCCAAGGTCTTACTTTATAGCCCAGATTTGGTCTCTTGCCTCAGACTCCTCGGTGTTTGGATCCCAGGTCTGCATCGCCATGCTTGGCTTTTGTTTTGAGTTTTCAGTTGTCTGGGGATCCCCAGCACTTACATAAAGGACTTTGGCTCCTCTAATCTCCAGGATGAAGCTATGCATATGAGAGAGTTGTAGATTGTGGGTGAGCTTGGGGTACTCCTGAAAACTAATTTTTCTAGACAGCCAGTGGAGAGAGTCCCATCCCCACACTCTCCCTGGGTACCCCCACCACATGAGCTGTCAGTAGGGGGAGCCCCATTACTTATGGAGGCTCTCCTAGCAGAATCTGGGTGCAGAGTGTGTTTAGAGTCAGAGAAACTCCCTGAGGGGTAGCTAGTGGGCTTTACCTTCCTCAAGAACAACCCCGATGTATACTGCAAAGGATAAATCAGGAGTCAGCAGCATAGGGACTTGGCTAGAAAAGAAGTGGAAGTCCACTGTTGTGGTTATGTTTTCTTAAGTGTCCCCCAAAAGGCCATGTGCTGAAGGCATGGTCCCCAAATGTGGCAATATTTTGAAGTGGGCCTTTGAGAGGCGACTGGATCATGAGGGCTCTGACTTCATGAATGGAAGAATCCATTGATGGATTCAAAGCTTAATGATTATTCAGGAGAGGGACATTTGTTATAGAGGCAAGCACTCTCTTTGCTTCTCAGCCACCATGAGAGGGGAGGCTTTGCAAGCAATGCACTTTTTGTGCTTTGTGACTCAGATGGGAGCCTATAGGGATGTCCTGCTTCTCTGAAAGCACAAGGCTAAATGTTACCTCTGCAAAGCACTTAGATATCTCTGCTTGCTAGAAGCAAAGTATGCTCTAAAATTGCCCAGTTTGGTGTTTGCAAATCCTGATGGGCTCAGACAAAAGGCTGGGTTTACTCTCTGCTTCTAGGTAAAATGAGGTAGGTAGGTGAGTATTCAGGCCAACATAGCCTATTACATCATTATTTCCTCTCCCTTACACTCTTCCATAGCTCACATTGCTCTCAGATGAAAATAAGAATCTTTGTGTCAGTCAGTTTTTCATTGCTGTGACAAAAATACCCAAGGAAAACCAACACAAAGAAGGTTCACCTTGATTCGTGTTGTCAGAGGGTTCAGGCCGTAGTAACTTGGCCCCATGTTTCTTGATCTGTGGTGCATTGTAGTGGAAGGGTGTGGCAAGGAAAGGCACTCACTTATGGAAACTGGGAAGCAGAGAAAGAGGAGCCATAGATGGGCTACATCCTTTTAGGGCACACCCCCGGTGACTCACACTCTTCAACTAGATCCCTCCTAATCTTTTCCCCCACCAAATAATGCCACCAAGTTATAGCTCCATCAAGAACTTAATTTACCAATGAGGTTAGAGCCTTTGTGATCCAAAAACCCATAAACTAGAACCCTTTAACACTAGAGCCTTCAAGGAACAGTCCTTACTCAAACAGCAACAACCCTCTAGAAAGTTTATAATGCTCTCCCTGAGAGATATGCTCTTCTGGTTCATCTGACACATATCTCCTTAGATCCCTTGATTTTGCCACACCCTTTCAATCTTAAAGCCTTCATGCACGCCTGTTTTCTGGAGCTCATCTTTTAATTCAGGTACTTGCCATTCACCTTCCAGACTCCAGCCTAGGTGTCTTTCTTCTTTGAAAGAATGTGAACTTCATTGGGAAAGAGCATGTAGACTTATTGTTTATCCTTTCCTATACCCAATATAATATCTTGTATAAATTGAGTGCTGGACAAGATGTTTTGGCTGAATGACTGACTGACTGAATGAATGAATAGGTTCACCAGAAGGCCAGTGCTAAATACTCTCCTGGTCTTGTGAAGAGAGATTCCTCAAGTTGTGTAGATGATGTTCTTCTTATCAACCAAAGGGGAGGACAGTAGACAGCATATGTAGTTCTGTGTGTATCTCCTGGGACTTTTGAGTCTCATCTCTTCTGAGAGATGATCATGGTCTCACCTGTCCTGTCTGTTCCAGAGTCTCTACTGACACAGAGACAATTCCCCACTATGCTTACTGCCTGCTTTCTATCGATACAGTATTTGTCTAAAGGGGGAATAAAGTGGTTTTCTCCAGGCCAATCCCAGATTATCACCTGGCTCAGGAAGATGTGTTGGTGCTGATATTCTGGCTTGCAGCTGGAGATCTAGCATCTTAGTTTGGTGTATGTGGCATTGATGCAATTTCAGGATGAGATTCTAGAAGGTGGCATCTAGCCTGCCTGAGATGGTTTGGGGGTAAGCTTCAACATCAGGCAGGGAAATTGGCAGCTGGTTTCTGTGAGCACTCCAGGGCTTTTCACCTTGAGGTCTACTCAGGTGCCACCGAGAAGACTAGGAACTTTCTTTTCCTCAGACAACTGGGCTGTATCTTAGGTGCTGGGCTCTGAGCATCACAAGCCATTTTAGTTGTTCATTGTGGGCCTGCCTCATCCTCAATCACTCCCCCAACAGCTTGCCTTTAGGCTTTCTCGCACTGAGTCAGCAGCGTCCCCCTCCGTTGCCTTGGCATTGTGAAATCAAGCTAAGCCAAGTCCGATTACAATGCATCAGTTCATCAGGGAGCCCACATCCTGTAATCCTTTCCAAAATGATGCTCAGCCAGCTGGCAAGCAGTGGTAAAGAGCATCCGAGGCTGCTGAGGATTCAAGACTCTGTAAAAGCCAACAGAAGGAGCCACAGGAAGGGGAGGTCATGCCACTGACTGGATCTCTTCATGCCCCATGTTGGTTCTGTCTTGCTCACCCTATTTCTGGCTGGCACTCTGAAATCCACCAGCACTGCTTGTCGGTAGCCTGACACTTCTCCACAGAGCCAGTACACTAGGCATTTGGAACTTTCCTCTGTGTTCTGCTGATGAGTTTTGAGAAACAAGCCAGTAGTTTTCTTTGGAGATAGTCTCCATCCATATAATTTTTTCTATCATAGTCCCAATGGAGAGACATTTGTTGACTACTTTTGCCCTTGACTTAAATACAGAAGTATTCGGGTGACCCCATTATTCAGCAAAGGGGAATGAACAAGGCAGTGTATACATCAAGTGGTGTTGGCAAAATAGAATTAAGTTTGGTCACTGGTGTGAATGGAGTTTTCTTTCAGTATCTTGGCTCTGGGATTGATTGTTTCTGTCTTTAAGGAAAGCTCCCTAGCACTTCTCAAGTGCCATTGTTGACTTCTTTCCTTCCTCATTTTCTCTCCCTCCACATTCTCTTCCTTTACCTCCCCCTTCTTCTACAGTCTTGGTGTGTGGCCCGTATTCATTTCAAGCTTACCACAATATCCTACACACTAGGATTGTAGGTATATTCTGCCATACCTGGCTACCAGAGTTGCTTTTCTTATGGGAAATTGTGTCATTTTCTCCCCAAATTGTACATTGAAGTTCCGGTTCCCAGAACTGCCAGATTATGACTATACTGGGAGACAGGGTCTTGAAAGAAGTAATGAAAATAAGACAAACTCATGAATGGTCCATAAGCCAATATGAAAATGTCCTTGTAAGAAGAGACTACATCACGCACATGAACAGAGAGAAGGCTATGTGAAGGTGAAGATGTGAGGGGAGCTGCCTGCAAGTCAGGAAGAGACTCTTCAGAAGATGCCAATCCTGCTGACACCCTGTCACATGGCAGGAGAGTAGATGGATGACGGTGCACATCTGTCTATTCTCCGTAACTGATAGGAAGTAATTTCTTTCCTGAAGCCACCCAGTTGTGATATTTTGTTTCGGCAGTTCTAGAACACAAACAAACAAACAAACAAACAAACAACCCTAATTCAGATATAATTGAAGGTTTGCAGAGGGCCAAGAGAGCATTGGGCTAGATTTTTCTATTTTGATCAGTTTCTCCTTGAGATCTCAAGATTGGCAGTATCTCTCTGGCTTCTCCATCCTTTTCTGTCTAGGCAGCCATCAACCTTATCTCGTTTGGGTTACTTGAAATGATCAATAAATGTAGTGTATCTAGTCTGGTCTTAGTTCCTTCTGTGAAAACCACGTAAAAGAACCCACAGAATATCAGTATCACCAGCATGGCAGCGTGTCTTCTGGAAGCGTGTGTTTTATAGGCAGTGTGGTAGGTACCATGATAAGGGTCTGCAGAGATAGGGGAACACAAAACAGGAGGGCATAATCCCGCTTGAGGAGACCGGAGAGGTGGTAGATGGGCCTGATGTCTGTCAATATTTTGAGGGCAGGAACTGGGTCTTGCTCACCTCCCCTCACCTTTGTGTACTCTCACACTATTCTTCGAACAGAGAAAGGAGTGACTATCTAGTGTGCCAAGTGAGTGAAGGACTCTCTTGAAGTTCCTTCCAGGCTTCTGAGTCCATGAGTCTGTGATGTAAGAAGCCTACAGCAGTCAGCCGAAGGTAATGGAGGAAGGTGGCATGCAGACCCCAGATGTGGAGCAATGCAGTATGCAAAGTCATTTCTGAGCAATCAAACTGGAAACAAGGGAGGCAGTGTACAGTGAGCCTCCTTCCTTAGCTCAGATTTCTGGGAGGATCCTGAGGCCCAACAACAGGAACCTGGTCATGACTGCTGGCTATACCTACGCCTCTTTAAAACCCCTAGCTCTTAATATAGTCACACCGATGGTCAAAGGTGACATCTTGTTCTCCGCAAAACGAAGGTTGGTCAAGCTCCTCACAGCTGTTTCCCGCCCAGAGGAAAGCCCCTAAGTTCCCAGGCAGTGTAAATGGTGTGTTTATAAAACACACCTTGTGCCCTGAGTATGTAAAAAACACTTCGTGTGCACAAACTTGCAGCTGGTTCAGCAGGGAGGGATCCTAGACGCTCAGGAGCAGGGAGCGGGGTAAGTATGGATAAGAGAAAGATTCAGTGCCAATCAGGACCAGCTGGCTGCTCTGCCCTGGAGACTACCCAAACAGATAGAAAACTGAACTTCAAAAACTGTCAGACATTGTGAGCTTTTGGAGAACAAATTGGGTCCAGACACCATGTAAAGCCAAGTGGCTTGTCCCAAGCAGAGACCCCAGGGAATGATTGCTGGCCATCAGTCTGGGTACCCAGCATCTGAAGACTTAGAGGCAGCTTACTGCTCCCCATTTGAGGGATTTCAGGATTAGATAACCATCCTTTCTGGCTGGCCTTTTGCAATGTGGAGCAGAAAAGTAAAAAGTCCTTTTTTTGGTAAGAAAACAGCAGATGGGGGAAGGAGGTCCCTCCCGGCACGGGCTGTGTGGTGCCTTCAGATGGGCTGTTTTGCTTCACGCTGAGCTGAGCTCACCTGGGCAATGACCTTATGACAAGAATATCAGGCAGAGTCCAGACCAGCAAAGAGGGCAGGAAGAGGAAGAGGAAGAGAAGCAGGTGCGGCCATGTGAAGTCGTGACTGGCAGAAGCCCCATCAGAACTTAACCTCGCTTTGAATCCTTCGGTCAGATCTGATTAAACTTTAACAAGGAAACCTCTCAGTCTACCACAAATAAACAAACAAAACCAAAAGAGTAGGTTTCAACCAAAGATGGAAGACAGGATTACTGAAGTCATCAGATGCTCTTCAAGATGTAAGAGCCTTCCTCAGCTATTCTGGTTGCCTTAGGGTTAGTTAACAGGGCAAATGGTGTCAGTGTCCATAGTAGCTTATTGGGACTCTGGGAAGTGTTGGGGGTTCTAACAATGACTTTTATGGTAGTAAAAATAAGAAGAATGACTACTGCTGATTGAGCATTGGATCTGTTCAAGTCCCTTGCTAGGTACACATTGTCTCCCTTAGTCCTATAAAAGATCATTTCTGTCCCCTTTCTACACATGAGAGAATGGGGTGTAGAGAAATCCATTTTTTTTTTTTTGCAAAGTCACAGAGAATGGAACTAGAATACAGTTTGAGGAGAGCTAGGGCCAGAGCCTGTGCTCACATGGTCCCACTTCGCTGCACTGAGGAGACACCTGGGCCCTTTTTTCAGGGTGGGGTGGGGGTGGGGGTCAGTCTATGCTAGGAAGAGTCATGGATGCTAGAACAAAAGCCTGCTCTGGGCTTGTGTGAAGCATCCCATCTTATTCTACTCTGTCGTGCAACTGATTCTCAGACATGTTCTTCAGGGTGTCACTTCAGGTTCCTTGGAGGTCTGGGTGAGTGGATTTTGGGGGACACTAAATGAGAGTCATACGTACTTAAGATTGAACGTCATGGATATGACTGAGGAGAGGAGAAAAGAGGAGAGGGGAGGGCGGACAGGAAATGGGTGGCTGGGAGAGAGTCAGAGACAGACAGAGAGTCATGGGCAGACAGACAGAGACTGAGACTGTGACTTAAGTTTATTGCATGAAGGGCCAGGAAAGGAAGTGACAATGAAGGCCTTATCCTCCTGTTTTCCAAACTCAGGCTGTCTTATTCCTATAGATGTCCACACCTCCAGCCCCAGAGCTGTCCCTCCCCCTGCTTCTGGCCCCATGCTCTGGTGGATGTAGTGTGCAGCCTGCTTCTCTGGCTTAGGTAATGGAGGTTGCTGGACTCACCACCAGTAGAGGCTGTCCTCAGGTCACACAGGGACACAGCCTCACCAGACTCCTGCTCTCACAGATGCATACTGCAAACCCCACCTCTGCTTTTCTCTCTGTTCAGCCCGAGTCCTGGGCCAGGCGGCCTTAATGCTTCTAAGTAAAGAAATAACCCCCCTGTCCATTACCCTCCTTCCTTGGGAGTCCTGCACACAGAACTGCTTTAATCTCCCTCCAGTGATGTCTCAGGATGAAGGAGCATCAGGGTGAACTGTACCAATGGCCTGTTTACAGCCAAGGGCTTTGAAGAGGGTTGGAGGAGATGGGGAACTTTAGAGAAAAGAGGTGTGACTGAAGGTTTCTTTCTTCCTGGGTTAAAAGGACTAGCTAGTTAGTCTTACAGAACTAGCTAGTTAGTCTTACAGAACTGGTTGATTCTTCCTAAAATCTTAGGTGTTTTGTAACCTTAAGCACTCATTCTCCCAACCTCATCAGCTGGGAAGGCGGCAGCATCTCTAGCAACCTCAGGTTTCACATCTCCCCTTGGGAGGTGTAGGCTTGGGAGGGCATGCGGGTAGGTTTTGCTTGGGGATCTTAGGAGAAGAAAGGGAAGCCCAGAGACCTTGATCTTGTCCTATGCTTTGGGAAGCTGCATATCCCACTGTTGTGTTCCAGTGAGCCTGGGCTCATTAGAAACACAGGGTGAGGAGGGGGCCTGTGAAATGGGAACTTGGCCTAGCATCACCTTAAAGGGCCGGTGGGAGAGAACCACAAGCCTGTCCAGATCTTATCTTCTCAGGAAGGCGCAGGGAAAGGCACAGCAAAGCAGCAGCCTAGACAAGAACACCAGCTGCTGCCTTCACATCACACACCCACGTGTGGTAAAATTGCCGTTTCCCATGAAGATGAAAGAGAAAAGTGTAGCAGGGATTCCCTGAAGCTCAGTGGGGCAGGCAGGGGCCATGAGGACAACCCATGGCAATAGATCCTGCCTGGTCACCCTGGAAGAACACCAAGGGTCCCATCAGCTCTTTTAGGAGAAGCCAATCCAGCAACATTCTGTGTCTACTCCTTCTCCTCCTTCCCCCCTTTCCCCCGCCTCCTCCTGTTTGTTTTTGAGACACAAGGTCTAATGTAGCCCAGACTGTCCTTGAGCTCACCATGTAGGTGACGATGACCTTGAACTTGGGATCATTATGCCTCCTAAAGTTTATGAGATATATGTGGTGTGTCCTTCCTTGGCTCTCGGAAATCCAGCTGAACACAGGACAGCCCTTACCCACATAACAGAACCAACCACAAGAAAAGAGAAAGTTTACATGGCATGCAACACACACACACACACACACACACACACACACACACACACACACACACACGACAGCACAAATTACACACAAGAGCTGTTACAAATGCTACATGACTAATTGGCAAATGAAAGACATGCTCTTTCTCAGTTTGCTCCCACACTGACATTTTGCTAAACGGATGGAACAGCCGGAAAGGTGTCACAGCACTGCAGGTATCTGAAGTGGGGGTGGGGGAATGGTGGCCCGTCTCTGAGAAGGCAGCTTCTTGGCCAGGGGTACCTGTATTGTTCTGTTACAACGTAAAAAGGTTTGTTTTTTGAACTAGATTTAGTTATAGCTTGGCAGTGCTCTCAGAAAGCTCTGGCTCGGTCACACAGCTCCCTCCCCTCCCGCTCTTTCTCCATTCCTGGGGCTCCTGTTATTTGCCAGCTGACACCGGCCATGCTTCTGACCTCCAGGGTAGATGCTGCCCACAGTTTGTCTGCTATTGTCTTCCCTTTTCCTCCCCCCCAACCCCCCCCCCCCTGGATTGAATGCCCAAAGAATCCTTAATAGAAGTGAGTTGAATTTGAACAGATCCAGCCTCACTATCCTCTCTCTAGCAATGGTAAGCCCCAGCTTCCTCAGCTGGAGAGTGGGTAGGGGAAGGATACCATTGCTGTATGATTGCTCTGGAACACAGATCAGACCCTGCACACCACCGAGTGCCAGGCATCCTTTTCAAACTTGCATGGAGATTCAAATCACCCAAGGGGGTATCTTGTTAAAAATGCAGATTCTCTGTATTGGGTGGAACCGGATTTTCCATATTTCTATTGTTTCCCAACTGGTCTAGTGGTCACTGGTCCAAGCACTGCACCAGGGGTAAGAAGGTGAGTCCTGACTGACCTTGATCTGCCTTGATGGCCTCAACTGTTGCTTTCTCAGCATGTGGTACCTCTTATCTCCCTCCTCTAACCTTGGCTTCACCCGACTTGTTACTGCTGGCCTCTTAATCACTTGGGTCTGCTTTCCTCTCTCACTCTATCCTTGCTCACCCTGACTGTGCCTCCTTAAAGTTCCTGGCTTTGTCTCATAGGTTACCCTTTGTCTCATAGGTTACCCTTGGTTAAAGCTTGTCAAGTTTTCCTTTTTCTCTGGCCCTCCAGAAATTTCATAGCTAATTTTTGAGTTCAGTTATAGCAACCCTGCCCTACCCCCGTCCTCCACCAAGTTTTCTGATAAAATTAGCCTGTTCTCATTCACCATCCTTTTTAAGACATGGCTCTGACATGCATTATTTTGTATTTGATTGTAAGTATCACTATTTTGCAATTCCCCCCTGCCCCTTGCTATACGGTAGTCGTAGTAATGGTTCCTACCTCATAAAGTTGTTGGCAGGATCAAATGAGTCTTTGGAATAGTGTTTGATATCTGGCAAGCCTCTACAGATGTGATTGCTGTTTCAAATTTTCAAATCCTTTTGAGTCATGAGATTATGCTGTGATCCTCATCGTCATCATCGTCATCAGTAGCGGCATTAGTAGATGATAGGCTAGCAAGCCTTCGTATTCATTCGAATACATCCTTGAAGTTAGAAAGAAGTGGACAGAGGACTAGTTAAACAGAGGGAGTAGTAAACTTCAGAGGACATGTCTCTTACAGTCCAATTGGGTGGTTGAAATAAAATAGAATCAGTTCTTCCCATCTTTGTGTCTGTAGATCACAGCAGTGTATTTATGGGCCTATAATATCCACACCAAAATAATGATATTGGGCAGTACAGTCTCAACTAAAGCTCTTCTCTTGAACCTGTCTTTTCCCATGTCATCTCTGTAGTTTTCTGGTCCATCTAGCCTTTGGGCTTCCTCTGTCATTACTGTATTAACTAATTTTTTTTTATTTCAGTGGCCAGTTTTCAGGTGACTTGGTACCGCTTCATCCTCCAACTCACCACATTTACATCAGTCCCAGGAAACCACCATGAGTGACTCTACCTAGCTCCCAGGACTTACTTAATGTCTTTCTAGAGTTCATCTGTACTTGCTCTGTCCTGTCACGATTCCTAATACATCCATCCTATGACATTTATGGTGTCTCCTTTACAAGACCCTAAAGGAAATGATAGGAGATGTAAGAGCAAAAAAGAATGAATTTATGAAATTCCTAGCCAAATGGATGGACCTGGAGGGCATCATCCTGAGTGAGGTAACACATTCACAAAGGAACTCACACAATATGTACTCACTGATAAGTGGATATTAGCCCAAAACCTAGGATACCCAAGATATAAGATACAATTTGCTAAACACATGAAACTCAAGAAGAATGAAGACTGAAGTGTGGACACTATGCCCCTCCTTAGAATTGGGAACAAAACACCCATGGAAGGAGTTACAGAGACAAAGTTTGGAGCTGAGACGAAAGGATGGACCATGTAGAGACTGCCATATCCAGGGATCCACCCCATAATCAGCTTCCAAACGCTGACACCATTGCATACACTAGCAAGATTTTATTGAAAGATGTAGCTGTCTCTTGTGAGACTATGCCGGGGCCTAGCAAACACAGAAGTGGATGATCACAGTCAGCTATTGGATGGATCACAGACCCCCCAATGGAGGAGCTAGAGAAAGTACCCAAGGAGCTAAAGGGATCTGCAACCCTATAGGTGGAACAACATTATGAACTAACCAGTACCCCGGAGCTCTTGACTCTAGCTGCATATGTATCAAAAGATGGCCTAGTCGGCCATCACTGGAAAGAGAGGCCCATTGGACACGCAAACTGTATATGCCCCAGTACAGGGGAACGCCAGGGCCAAAAAAATGGGAATGGGTGGGTAGGGTAGTGGGGGGGGGTATGGGGGACTTTTGGGATAGCATTGGAAATGTAATTGAGGAAAATATGTAATAAAAAATATAATAAATAAATAAATAAATAAATAAATAGAGACGCCAAAAAAAAAAAAAGTTCTGGTTTTCATACAAGCTTCATTTTAGCTGGGCTAGTAGACAGGCAGCAAGCAGGTGGGTGTGCTTAGGGACCTCAAGTCTATACTCCCCATGTGTAACCCGTGGCTGGGCCACATGCAGAGTGTCACCTTACAAAATTAGAATCTGTATGTGAATAAGACCTGCAGGTGATTTGTGTGCGTATTACCATTTGAGACATGTTGTTTGTACAAGACTGTCCATGCCACGAAGGGAAAGGGAGATGTCTAAGTGGCTATCTCATGTGCCGTGGACAGAAAGGCCGATTTGACAAGTTAGCATCTTAGTGACCAGAAGAGAGAAGAGCATGCCAACTTGAGGAGGCGGCAAGCACAGAGATCCCTAAACTGGAACGTAAGTGGCCTGGGCAAGAGACAGCACAAGATTATTGTGGCTGGAGCGGAGTGGAGAAAGGACAGAAGGAGCAAAGGCAGGAGGGTGCCTGGCAGTGGAGAGTATGAACACAGCCAGATGGGAAGCCACAAGGGTACACTTAGGCTTTAGAACCCCCTCTAGCTACTCTCTGGGGCAGAACAGGAGTGGAGGCCAGACCAGGTTGGAAGGAGTCATGCTAATGTGGGGGAGATGGCGATATCTCGGGTTGGTGTGGTAGAGGAGAAAGGCTAGGAGGCAATTGGGTTGTGTACATAATTTGAAGTAGAGCAATAGAATCTTCTGATCGATCAGGATGACTCTAAGGTTTAGAGCCGAGAGGCTAAGACTCCCTGTTGACATTTGCAGGAGGAGCTTGTTTCATGGAGAAAAGGCTCTTAACCTGTCTTGTTTTGTGACAGGCTCCCACTCTCTGGAGCCCCAGTTGCTTCTACAGACCCACTTGCTTCTGCCTCCTGAGTGCTGGGATGACAGGCACGTGCCAGGCCCAATCAACATGTATATTTTCAAACACTTACTTATTTGTATTTATGTGTGTGTGCATGTGGGCACACGCACCATAGTGCTTGTGAGGAGATCAGAGGAAGATTTTCAGGAGTCAGTCCTCTCCTTCTTCTGTTTGAGTTGTGGAGATCAAACTCAGCTCGTCAGACCTGGCAGCAAGCACCATTATCCACGGAGCCACCTCAATAACTCCCTGTTTTAGACACATTAAGGGAAAGGTTAGCGAGACAGGCAGAGGATGTTGAGAGTTTTCGGAAATAGTTGAGGTAGGATTGACTTTGGTCACTTCTTAGCTAATTTCACAGCTGATAAACCAAATCTGCATGAAGTGAGGAGCTTCAACCATGTCACTGGCCATGGAGGTTAGGTTTTGTCCTTATTCTCACTATATGCCACCTCTAAGGATGAATTCTAAGTAAGTGAATAATTGAGGTGAATTGTTTACTTAGGGGAATCCCCCAGCCTATGGATATATGGAACTATAAGAAATCCCAGCTCTGATGTTTTCTGCCAAGACTTCCGTCTTGGGTCAGAGGGCTCATGGGTTGAATCTGTGCAGCCATTTTAGAATCTCTAGTCATATTTGCCACCCTCTTAGGTGACAGAGTTGGAAACTGTACAAATTTGTCCTAGGACACTGGCAGAGGCTCAATGTAAACTGGAATGGAGAAAGGACTTCAGGGCTGGAGAGGAAGTCCAATCAACATAGTAGTTGCTGGGCAAGCATAAGGACCTGCACTGGATCCCCGGAGCCCATGGCTGGCAGAGGGAAACACAGCCGGGTGTGATAATCCTAGTGCTGGAAACTCAGAGGCAGGAGGATCTCCGGGAGTCTCTGGCCAGTGGGTAACATCTGAGTGCAACTGTAGTAAAAATATTTTTTTAAAAATCCCACCTCCCATTGTGGGTTTCCTTCCTGCCTTAGACCATTTATGTCCCCAGATGAATGACACACACAGTGTTTATATTTTAGCATGCCCTAAGCAGCACAATAGCTGTGTAACTGCCTAACTTCCATGCTGTTAGGATCCACTTTCCTGCCCAGAACTCTGAGTTACTACTTACTCTGCTTCATCTGGGCTGCTCTTAGCTCCAACTAGGCAGCCCTCTGGGCCATGTTCTCTTAACGCAGTGTCCATAGTCTTCTGCCTTCTCTATCCCATGGTGAAGAACCTCAGCCTCTTCCTCGTGGTCTCTAGCCTGGGAAACCTAAACCCTGACTATGTACCTATGTCTCTTCTCCCCAGCTATTGGTTGATGGCATCTTTATTTATCAATCATAATTAGCTGGAGTCAGGGTCCCTCAGGCTACCTCCAGACTCCAAATCTTGGAGGCTAGCACTTAGCACTACGATAAACAGTAAAAGACAAACCTTAATATCTAACCCCTGGGGTTAACCTCTAGACTCGACTGCATGTACATGTATGTAGTGCACGCCCATTCACACATGTGCCTACATATCCAGCATCCCACTTGCTCTTCTCAGAGGTCACTGCATCCTGCCCTTAGCCATCTTCTTTCAGCTGCCCTTTCTGCCTTTTTACATCATTCCTGGCTCCTCTGTGACAGCATGAATCCTGACACCTTCTAAGATCTGCTTTCTTACAAAGCCTCCTTGGTTGGAAGGTAGGAATTCAACCTTGTACCTAGTTTAGAGAATGTTCATAGTAATGGACTTTGGTGTGCATAGATGCACACATATCATGGTAATATGGGTGACAACAATGATGACCTCATTACTGTCATCCCTGTGGGCCTAAATTTCCTAGTGAGGAAAGAGGCTTCATGCTATCTGGCCTTCCTCTTAGCACACTAAACACAGGACAACAATGAAAGAAAGCAGATGTGTTCACTTTTGACAACTAAGGAACACAGTCTCTTGTGTCTGAAACTCTTGATAGTAGAGGTATAGGCAGTGCTGAGGATTACTGATGAAGAGGTGGGCTTGCTTTTGTGTAGAATGCTAAATTCCTTGTTCTCCCAGAGAGAGAATATGTCTTCATTGCCAGTGGCCAAACTCATGGTTCTCCGAGGAAGCCATAGTCATCCAGAGACTGGTCGATCAAGAGCATGTGCTTTCCTCTGCTGCCGAGAAAGACTATATAAGAGTTTTCTTTAGGAGATAGCTTCCACACAATATAAAGAATGAGCAAATACTGTCTGTGCCAAGGATTCCCTGTGTTCAGGGAGCAGGGAAAGCTACCTGAGACCATGTTTTGTGGCACTTATAATGGAGCTTATCAGAAAGTAGCTCAGCAGTTAGGAGAGTGGACTTGGAACCAGATCTCTTGGGTCTGAGTGGCAGCTAAGCTATTTAATAGTTGTATAGCTTTGAAAAATTTAGCTAGCCACTCTGTGCCTTCATTTTTAATCTTTGAACGAGCATATTTTCAACCCATACAATTGCTGTGAGGATCAAACACATAAACAATTAGTACAGTTGTTGGTGTATGACGCATGTTGAGTATGAGCTGGACCTCATTGCTGCTTTGGTAGACCATTCTGCAAGCAGAGGGTTTCTTAATCACTTGGTACAATGTAAACAACATTGCTTTCTCCCATCAAACCGATGAGACAGATTAATTATTATACTAACTTCAGAGAAGAGGAAATCTAAGACCAAAGTCATAAGTGGCTTACAAATAAATCTGTACTCATTTCATGGCAAGCCAGTATCTTTTAATGACAGTGACCTTCATATTATAGCCAGCTTGTGCATTCCTAGAATGGGAAAGTTGGGTAGTCCCTTGGACTCTGATGACTCAAGAAAATTCTTTAACTTGGAAATGTTTCCTTGAAAAGAAAGACCAGGTCATCCACACAGGTTGTTTTCTGGATCAAACTGCAAGGACCCACTCTCTATCACCCTACATTTAGGTCATGATTACTTCCAAGACTGTGTCTCTGCTCATTCCTCAGGTACAATGTCCCCACTGCACAATGAGCCACCAGGGGCTTTGGGTCTATTAACCCTAATGATTAATTTTCCTTGAGGGATGAAAATCTGTCAGCCATCAAGCTCAGCTATGTCCTATTTCATTGAGGCAGAAATGTTCAGGGGGCAGGGTTTTGGGTCCCAGGCATTTGAACACTGGAGAGCTGGCATCTTCTCTCTGTAAGTCCCAATATGTCTGGCTGATGGCATCGCCATTGTTCAGGCCTTTCATAGACAGCCACAAGCCTGGAGCCAAGTGCTGGAGAGTTGTTAAGGGTTATCCAAACAAGGGGAGCATGACTGTAAAACTCACAGCCCAAGAAGACTGGCATAGCCAATGTATAGCCAGTTGCATTGTGGATAAGCCTGCCTCATCTCAGATGCTAGTCTGTCCCTTCCTTCATAGCTCAGGGTGAGTTGTTTCACTTCTATCTGATGAGGAGTTGGAGAATTAACACAAACATAGCTTGTAGAACAAAGCTTAGCACAGGCTAAGCATGTAATTAAGGTTATCATGATTAGTATCGGTATATGGCAAATATATATATCTCCTGTGTATTATATATCATTACATATATATCATTATTTAAATGATGGTATGTTTTTTAATATTCTGTAGTAACACCAAGAAAAGAGTGACTATTTATGATGAGGTAGGGTAAAGATATAGTTATAAAACAGAATAGTCACCATAGCAAATATTCACTGTTTGTTGATGGTTCCAAAGATTTTTATAAACATTGTTTAATATAAGCCTTGCCAAATATCAGGAGTGTGTATTATTTGCCAAAATTTGTCTGAGCAAACTAATGCTCATAGAGGCTAAGTAACTTGCATAGTACTTTGTAGTTGAATTGTGATGTATACCCATGTCATGTTATCCATAACACAGGATCTCACTATGTAGACCAGGCTTGCCTCAAACTGGTGACCTTCCTGCTCCTATCTCTCAGGCACTTGAATTATAGACCAGCACTATTATGTCAGGTCAGGAGAGTCAACTTGGTTTTCAACTGGATCACAAACAAACTCTCTGGGTTCATGGTTCCAATTTCTTAATGTACAGAGTCTCCATGATAGATGAACCTGACTGAAGTGGATTTTACTCAGTAAATCATACCACAAATATCCATTACGTATGGGTACCATCACAGCATACAGCAGGGTCTGGAGAATAACATATAACAGAGGAAGATAATGGTAACTGCACCAATGAGTTAGAAATCCAGTTAGTAAAATCATATAGTAAAATAATAGAATAACAGGATGGCCACGTTATGTGATTATGTGCTAACACATGGAATTGTTACGTATCAGTGATGGGAACTATGGGAGATGAGTGGGTCATGCTGCCAACTGCACCTTAGTCATCTGCTCTTGTGCAGAGCTATCAGTGTTTGCAGGGACATCATTGCCATCGAGCATGGATGACCTGCTTGTTCTTTTCAAGGAAACGATTTCAAGTTGAATAGCATTCTCCATCTGGTAGCTCCTTCTGAATCCACCTATGTTGTGCCCACCTTGGCCAGCAAGGAAGACACAACACGGTCGGATTCTTCTCAACAGCCTTTATTACAGGAACGCCTCAATGCTGCTATGGGGACCCTGGGCACCCAGGGAGGTCTTCTTATATACTCTCCAGCACAGGGAAAGGCTTCATGTCCTCCTGGGATTGGTCAGTCTGCCGACACCTAATTTGTATGCACCCGGGAGGGGTTGGTGCCAGACTCGGACTTACACCTGTGCTGATATTGTTTATGACAACGGCACACCTGGCGCCCGGCGCCATTTTAGAGTTGGCTTCCTACACACCTAGATATCTTACTTTCTTCCTATGTTTGCCATCATCAGTTAGGAGAGAATTTGTGGTCTGCTGACTCTTGAGGAACTGTCATAGTGAGGTGGTTCACAGGAGGCCAGTTGCCAGGGCAGAAGGTTCTCTGATGAACTAGTTACTTCTCTCATGGCCATGTCAAAAGAATGAACAAAAGCAACATAGTAAGAGTTTATTTTCATTCACAGTTGGAGGGCTTAGTCCATGTGGGAAAGAATGGGCAGCCCTAGCTGTGCAGGCAGGAGCACGAGGCAGCTGGTCACATTAAATTGCAATCAGGAAGTAGGGGGAGAAGCACGAGGCAGCTGGTCACACTGCATCTGCAATCAGGAAGTAGGGGGGAGGAGTATGAGGCAGTTGGTCACACTGCATCTGCAATCAGGAAGCAGAGAATGACGAAGGCGGGTGCTATGCTCACCTTTGTTCTTTTTGTAAAAATAATAAAATGCTTTGTTTTTTCTGAGAACTTCATACAATGTATTTCAATCATAGTCACTCCTAGTCCTTCCTGTAATTCATTCTCTCTCCTACCCACTTCCACTCATGTCCTTTTTAATAAACAAAACAAAATTCTGTCTTGCTACAAATGTCCAGGTTTTTCTTTTTTAAATTTAGTCTTGAACCCCCATTCATGGGTTGGTGCCACCCACATTCAGGATAGATCTCCCCATCTCAGCCAATACAGGGCTACTGTCTAAATTATTTCGAATTCTTTTAAGTTCACAAGGAGGAACCACCACCCCTGCCCTCTGTGGCTTTTTGTGGCATACTCTTCCTTCCTAGGGTAGCAATGTAAATAGCACATATTTTTAAAAACTGATTTTTCCTGTTATTTAGCATTACTTGAGCTGTTGCCACCACCATTATTATGAACACCAACAAATATCACTGAAATTGCTAACTAGGTTGGTTTGGCCGCCATTTTACTTCTTTGGTAGATTCCAGTCCTTTCTCTCCTAGCTGGTTGACTTTTGTGTTGCTTAATCTCTTTGAGGTTTAGTTTTCCCATCTGTAAAATGGATGCATAAAAGTGGAAATGATGACAGGATAGTTATAGGGCTGGTGGTGGGAGAGAAGGGAGTAGGTTTTAGTTTCAGGATGGATTTGTGGATCCTTCCCAGCTTGAATCCTCTGTAGCTCTTAGATCTGCCCATGATAAACAGGTGACAATGGAGGGGTCTCTATTTTCCCACAGTCTAGGTAAAACAGACCACAGTTTCCTTTCCCTTGTCTCATCATGGTGTAGGGAAGATGCTTTGTCTCAACTTTAGATGACCTAATAGGAGTCCTCAGAGAAGCACACAGGGCTGTTTGAGGTTGGGAATTCAGAAGCACAAGAATCACCTTTGGCATCTCAGGTCGATGTCACGTACCCAACTGTTATCCATCTCTGTAACCTGCAGCTATACTTTGAGGGTCTCTGAAATAGAGAAATTTCCAATGGTGTGGCCAGAGACATGCTTGCTTAAGAGTTCTGAGGATGGTGGACATATAAATGTCATAGCCCTGAGCAGCTATGCACCTCTAGCCCCCTCACAGAGGTCCTTCCCTGGAAAGATCTGGTGTGATAATTCAGAAGAGCAAACAGACTTGATCTGCATTTTTTTTTTTTTTTTTTTTTTGCTAGGGAGTTCTCATTTAAAGTCCCAGTGTGTAAAGAAGTATTCGGTTCCGTTGAATTTCTTCACCAAATCAACACAATTGCAGCCGGGAAATGATTTTGTGGTGACATTTCCGATGCGGTATTTCACCTTTTTTTGTTTGCCTTTGGCTAAAAGCACAGTCAGACCTTTGTGCACAGCATGGATTCTGAGAGGCCATTGAAGGTTGTGTGGGAGAAGCTTTCAGGCATCTCAGGGGAACACTGAGCACAAACACAGCTCGTGCCATCTCGCCTCGAGGCTGGGAAGGCTGAGGGTTTCTCTGCAGTAACTCCGCTCTTCCTACATTCTATCCCTGGAAAGATCTAGAAGGCCTATCCCTTGGCTGCTATATGAGGCTCAGTCCATTCATCCATTGAATAAATATTTGTTGAGTCTCTCTTAGTGCCAAACCTATCCTAGATGCTGAGCATTTAACAGGAACAAAAAAGAGGAGTGATTCCCACTGACAACGTTTCCTGAGACTGACTGACTATTGCCCTACTCTTCCTGATGTTTTTGTATATATTTGCTCCATATAAAATGTTTTCATGAAACTTAAGCTTTACATATGTCTTGCAGTCTTCAGATTTGGATGAGTAATATATAACAAAATCTGAGTTATTTTCTTATATAGATAGTATATAGATACAATTATACAGCTATACCTTCTTAGATTGTGTGTTCCAAGAAGACAGACTTAGGTTCATCCAATTATCTTTGTTTAGAACCCAGAATAGTAGTACCTTTCATGCTATGTGTATGCATGTGGAAGCTAGGCTAGCTAATCTTCCTGTTTCTACCTCCTTAGTGCCAGAATTAAAATTATCAAATGTCTACCAAGGAAGTTGTTTTGATGTTTTTGAGGGGATGGCAGTCCTGTACATTGAAATTAGGTATCTAGGCTTGTGTGATAATCAGTTTACTGACTGAACCATCCCCTAACCCTCTAAAAACATATCATTTTAGTCTGCTGTTATTTTCTGGCTGTGTACTCTGAATTGGGTGTTAGAGATAGTGATGGGCATTTTCACAGAGGTCTGTGGAGACCATGGTCTTTAATCAGATATAAACATTTGCTTATAGATGGTTCTCAATCCTGGCTGGTGATCTGCAGGAAATTTGCCAAATAAGGTGGTCTGATGTCCAGGAATTGTTAGACTATGTAATAGTGATAGGAGAGGCATATCAATAGCAAGACGCAATCCTGGGATGATGTCTCTCAGAGCTCACTCATAGCAGACCATCCAAAAAAACAGTGAGCCACCTCCAGGAAAGTCATCTGTTAACTTTTATCCTGTCCTAGATGGCTCCTGACAGGTCATAAAGCATTCTTAAGTATCATATTCTCACTGTGTGACTCCTGGGTAAATACAATATCAGTGCCACTTGGGAACTTAGAAATGCAGAATTTCAAACCCACCAAATCAGGAACTCAGGGGTGGAAGCAAGCCATCCGCATGCATATTGCAAAGTCCTGGGGGTGAGAGCTAGCAATCTGTGTATTATAGTCTTTCTCATGGCTCTGGTGCCCTTAGTTCTGAGGTCTGAGGGCCATTGCTTTAAACCCGAGAACTAAGTTGTATCTGATTGAGGTTACTATGAAGCTATATTGCAAATGTGGCTGGTAGTCCATGTACACACAAGGCCATCTGTGAGTGTTTCTAAATCCGTGAAACTGTCTCAGATTTACACATCAGCATCAGTCTTGGGGCTCAGGAAGTAGGGAGGAAAGGGGTTAATTACCAAATGTGGCAAACACAGGTTTGTTAATAGTACAAATGGGAGGTAATTAATTATGTCAGTGGCATTAACCACACCCTCTTTCCCTCTCGTGTCCCACAAGCCACAGACCACAAATGAGGGTTCTGGAAAGTGCCAAGGATAACGGCACTTACGGCAGGGGATGTAAATGATTTCATTTGCTAAGCTAAATTGTGTGGAGCTATAGGCTATGGAGCTCCTTGGCATGGCATTTTTGAGGGCATGTGTGAATGTATGCAGAGGTGGTACAGGTATGTGCACACAAATGTGGTAGAGCAAGAGGCTGGTATTGGTCCTCATCCTCTTGACTTTTTATATTGAGGCAGAGACCCTCACTTCAACCCAGAGCTCATCAATTCAGCTAGTCTATCCAGAAAGCTTTCTCTGAGGGTCCCATGTTTCTCTCTTCCACACACTGGAATTACATTTTTGTGAGTTCTGGTGATTCAAATTCTGCTCTCTCTCTCTCTCTCTCTCTCTCTCTCCCCCCCACATGTGTATATCAAATTTTACCCAATCTATCGATGTGTGAAAATTTTATTTGTAAGTTTTAATCTTAAAGCAGTAGTCTCCCCAAACATCAGAAGGTAGTGACTTTAAGACCTGAAAGGATTGTGGACAGCAAAGATTTCCCAATCATTTACATGAAATTTATTTACATTTCAGTTCTCTTTAACTAGTACACTCTCTGTATTGAAGACACAGGATGAGTAAGAGAGATACCATCAATAGCCATGGAGTCTGGCAGGGAAACAAGACAGCTGATGGTGAGGAGACCTAAGATGCTGCATGACCATTTAGCAACTGGCTGTATGCTATGTTGGGATGCAAGTAAGTCCTTGCTGAATAAGGATTCCTTATCTGAAAACTAAAGGTTAAATATAGCAGCCAGCCAGGTGAAATGGTGCAGGGGAGAGGAGGAGAATGTGACAAGGAGAACATTCTAGAGAGAGGGAGGAGCACAAGTGAGAGCTTGTAACAGAGAGAGGCTGGGATGGAAGCTTTATTAGCTGTAAGCTGAGTGTGCTGGACCCTAGAAAGCATGGTGGAATGTGGTAGGAGAAGGGCTAAGGAAGGCATTCAGCATGGACCAGAGAGCCTAGGAAGTTAGACGGAGGATTTGGACCAGGACCCAGGGACAATTGGAAGCCATTGAGAGGTCTAACACAGTGGAAGAAAATGATGGATTTGCCTGAAACATAAATCTCTTGGCTGTATCTTGGAAGCGAATTGGAGGAAAAACTGTGGGTATTTGGGGACAGGAGATGTCTGTCATGCAGATTAAATTTACAAATGTTTGCTTAAGGGGAAAAATGAAACGAACTAAAAACTAGATTAAAATGTGTAGTTAATCGTGTGCTCTTTTTCAGCCTCAGTTTTGTTCCTTTGGATGAAATAGGTTTCTGACAGCTCTGGAGACCTAGCCAGGGGCATGAATCAATCAACAGGTAGTAACTGAACACTACCTATGTGCCAATCACAATATAACATACAGTGCCAGGGCCTGCAAGCTGGCTTAGTAGGTGAAGGGGCTTGCTGCCAAGTCTAAAAACCTGAGATTGATCTCCAGTACCCATGTGGCAGAAGGAAAGAACCAATTCCTGCAAGTTATCCTCTTACCTTCACATGTATTCCATGGCATGTACACACACACGCGCGCGCACACACACACACACACACACACACACACATAAACATGTAACACAATGTTTTGCTGGATACTCTGGTCGATTCTTAGAAGGCTTGGTCTTTGAATACTAGATACTAGTATCTAAGGAATAGGAATAAACAAAACGTCACAGATGTACACTGATGATTTAGTGTGTATGTGGCTAATTGTCAAAAATAAGAGTGGGGTTATAAACCTTCTACAAGGTGGGGGGTGGTTTAGACTTGATTCTGTGCAACAGGCAGGTCTTGAGTAGAGTTCTGAGGGATCCTGGGAGTTTAGCAGATCAGTTGCTCTGGGAACACACTGTTTCAGGAGTGATGTGACCTGCAGACTTTGTGGTTACAGACACATCATGGTTTAATTTTAGACTTTCAGAGAAAGTACACTGATCCTCATTGATATGGGAAAGCACGTTTTTTGTCAAAGAATGGGGCACTAGCATGTGTCTTCTTCTTCACGAGTGACCATGTTCTGCTGCACCTGGTAAATTGCAACAGAATGGGGCATGCAGGTAGATTTGTTGCACAGGCATTGATTTGGAAGAGGCCTGGGAAGGATAGTGATAAGTGGGTTATTTATCAGAATGGGGCGTGTAGTGGCTTCTCTAACTTTTAATGGTCCCTCTGTAACTCAGGCACTGTAGTTCACATACATGTATCAGAAGTGTGTTATTGTAAAATCCAATCCCTAGACTCTCTTGTGCAGGAGAGAAATAGCCTTGAAGGGAATCTTTGGCTCTGAGTTACCCTCAAGTCTCAAGTTCATGTTCCTTCATGTCAGCCACTTGTTACCAGCCTGAGGAGAAGCTGGTGAAGAGGCCGAGGGCACAGTGTTGAAACTGTCCTGCACCAGATCATGTGCTCTGGACCAGACTTGAGATAAGACAGGTGACACTAGTGGGGTGGCTTCTGGGAGATGCTGTGGGTTAGGTTGCGGAGACTGTAAGAATATCAAGGTAATACACAGAGCATGTATGCTTGTCCTTCCTGAAGACACGGTCTGTAGGTTAAGTCTAGAGGGGTATGGTATATTGTAGAACATTTCCAACTTCGAAGTTTCTTTGTAGATGCTTATGGGGTTGGGGCAGCCAAAGATATAGAGACTCCTAAGATCACTAAGGGACCCCACCAACTCCATTGTCACAGGAGTTGGAGCTCTTTTTTTTTTTTTTTTTTTTATGCAGAGGATTTCATGCATCTCAGGTTAGCTTCAAATCTGCTATGTAGCCAAGGATGGCCCTGAAATCCTTAATCTTCTTCTCTCCATCTCCCAAGTACTAGAACTAAAGGTGTGTGTGCCTATGCTGTATGCAGTTCTAGGGATCAAACCCAGGGAGTTAGGAATTCTGGGAAAGCACTCAATTAGCTGAGCTACATACCTTCCCTTCCCTTGAACTTTTTCTTTTTTTTCTTTTTCTTTTTTTTTTTTTTTTAGTTTTGTGAGTCTGTTCAGTAAAACTTTTAAAATAGTACCAAACTTCCAATGATAGAAACTAGCTGAACAACTCTGTCATTTGAATGGCCTTTCGCAGCATCCTCTTTGGTCCTTGCTTCCAGTATGTCTACAGCATTGCAGCACTGGGTCCCCAAACCTGCACAGTGTGCACAGATCAGGCAAATCCTGCTGAGGTGACTGTGGGCAAGAGTAGTGAGCACTAGTCAGAGAGCTGCTAGCAGGAAGAAGAACAATGAGCTAGTGTGCATGCTGCCTGAGGGACCCGTGGAGGTGACAGTCCACTGGAACTGTGGAGACATGTTTGTCTAGGCAGGAAGCCATGTGGGACCCCAAGCCAACATACTCTGGCAGCTGTCCTAACCATACCTGCAGTGGATCCTCTGGACACATTAAGGGGGGCAGGAGTTGTGCATGAGTACTCTGTCCCCAACCCTTTTAGCGTTCAGTTTCTTCTATTTCCTGGTTGGGGTTGAGAACATTTCCTGGATCCAGGAAAAGTCTCTTCTATGTTCAAGCCACTTGGAATTCTTAGTTACTTCATGAACTCACTGTCTGGGAGCCAGGGACACTAAAACCTGATGAATTGGCAGGATAGGGAGGAGGGGAGAAGAAAAAGGAGAGGGAAAGAGTGGGGGAAGAGAGGGAGGAAGGAAGGGAGGGAGGGAGGGAGGGAGGGAGGGAGGGAGGGAGGGAGAAAGAGAGAGCTGATAGAGAGGATACCTGTGGGCTCTTTATTGATATGAACGAAATGAGTGATTCTGAGTATGCCACCACATTCTTCCACTGTGACCACACTGTCAGGATACCAATGTTAGAATTGCATCTTTTGGGGAGACATCATCTTGGCTATCAATCATTTGAGGACACAGGCATATGCACAAATGTTTGAGGAGAATGTCAGGATAAATCCATGTGGAGATAAACAGTACAAATGAGGAGTTAGAGAAGTGGGCCAGAAATTCAATATCAATTATAATTCCACATGTGGGAAAGATGGGAAGTGCAGCTCATAGGAATGAGCGAGACTTTGTTGCGGAGACTTCTTCCCAGTGCCTGGTATTCTTGGGCATGTTCTCAGAATAAGCTTCCTAGGCTAGCTTTTAGTGATAAAAGGGCAATCAATGATTGGTCACACTCTTTTTATTTTAGGCAGCTTTGACCAGCGGCATCATATCAGCCCACTGAGGAACTATCTTGTCTAGGCTTTGCAGATAGGATGGTTGCAGCACGTAATGTTGAGTACTTTCTCAAGGTTCTGTTCTACTTTCTAAAGCTGGGATTTTGAACCCAAACCTATATGATTCCACATGTCACACTCTTAGCTACTATTTTGTTATGGAATCTTTTAGACAGTATCAGCCAATTTCAACTGCTCAAAGGAAGAGGCAAACATCAAGTGTGGATGAAGCTTTATGCAAGGCCACAGAGCTCCCAGCAAGATGTGGCACTCGAGGACAGGCACTCTCCATGCTTGACCTCAGACACCAGTTTTGCATTAGAAACTGGGAAGCCTTCCTTCATGGCTTTTTTGAGCAGCCTCTTCAAGCTTTCTCCAAGGCTGGCAGTGGTTAATGAAATTATTTTCAGAATATGATGGTGCATCCACATGTAAGACTAGAGTAGAAAATCTCCAAACACTATTGTCCTTCAATGACAATGATGATAGGTTACAGAATCTTTCTGGGTACTAAAATTCATTAATGCTTGAGCCTTTCTAGAGAAGGGTATAATATTCATATATAGTCTATACATACTTTTCCATATACTTTAAATCATCACTAGATATTTAAAATACTAGATGCTCTATGAATACTTTCTATGTCTAACAAGTCTATATATGCTCATTATAGGCATCCTGTTTCTTTTTTTAGATTTTTGTGATGTTTTCATTCTAGTTGGCTGAATCCACAGATAGTGAACCCATGTATATAGAGAGCTGATAGTGTATATTTCTCTGGATGGCCACATCTCAGGACCCATACTTAGTGGTCACCTGGTTTAATGTGTACTTCATGGCATCCATGGGACAGTTTCTTTCAGTCAACTAATGTTGCTGCCCAAGGGTGTTGGAGGCCTGGGTAGAAGATCAGTTGGAGCAGACAGCCTTATCTCTGGCAAGTGTGGGCATATGGATGTCTGGGTTAGATTATGCATTTCATTGATATTTGAAAACCATGAGTTACTAACCTGGTGTCTTGACCCTGAAGAACCATAGGAGAGTTCCATGATAATAGGGGATAGGCACTAGGAGATCTAGAAAATATCAGCCCACCGTTATATCTCACCTACAGATCTCTGAACTTAATGTTGATACATATACCTGTGCAACTCCGTGACTGTGTGATATCACCCATTATCATTTTGCTGTATATTCTATCTTTCAGTGGTCCAGGGAGGATTGTCCTCAAGAACTACGCTCAAGCCCATTCATGGGATTAGAAAATAATAATATGCTTACTTTGTCAACACTGTTCTTCTGCTTGGTGCAAGCAGATGCTTGTTAAGTCATCCAGGCCTTTAATAAAATTTGATAATATAGGTATCCAGAAGAGATAAGATTGATGGAGGCATTTGGTTCACAGGTCTATGTTCTTAACTACCAAGATCTGTGGCCACAGCTTACGCTGGAATGTCTGTTTTCCCAAGGCTCAGAGCCCAGCAGTGAAGGCTAAGTCTGGGC